>NW_027206158.1:0-688855 GCF_024711535.1 Dipodomys merriami
CTTTAGAGAAGGTTTCAGTAGATGTTCCTTTCCACCACTTTCTTCCCCTTTCCTCCAGCCCACAGTAACTGGTGGGCCTATATGGGTCTCTCCTAGGAGGCCTGTGTGAACTGCAGACCAGAGTGGACACCTGCCCTTCTGTCTTCAGCCAGAAGGCTGATGAGGCTAATGTGACCACAGCCGCACTCTTCCAGACAGTCTGCTCTCATGTGTATAGTTGGAGCTAATTCAAAGTTGGGAATGTGTCTGCCAAACATAATTAGGGAATGAGATAAGGGGAGTAGGGCAGGGGCTGTGAATCTAGGTCGGTCTGGGAAGTGATGAACGGTGTGACATGGCAGATGGTTCACCATGAACGAGGATGAGAGAGGAATCTTACCCAGGGCATTGACAGTGTCCGTCGACATCTGAACAAGAGGCTCCAGACCACCAATGGTGGCATGGATTCCCTCCCAGGGCAGTGCACTGGTTGGCAGTCCTCCCTCGAGTCCTGCAGACTCCAATCTGTGTCCCTCCTGGGCTGTTTCTAGCTGGGCAATGGTAGGCAAGTGTGTTCCCCCTGCTAGAGCCTGCTTGGGATCAGGACATGGCAGTTAGCTAGGGCTCTCTGAATGCCATTTTCTGTAACCTACTGTAGGCTGTCTGGAAGGAAAAGGGGACTACTGATTGTGGAACCCATTAAGTTTGATTGGGACAAGTGAAATGCCAGATTTCCCAGGTTTTTTTTTTCCTTGATGCTGGCTATTTCTACTAATGCCTGGAATTCTGGGTCAAATTAGATGGACCATTTTAGACATTAAATTAGACATTCAAAGTGGCACAGGCAGAGTTCCCAAGCCAGATGGTCTCTTGCTATGAACGTTGTGCCTTGACTGCCTTTCTCCAGAAGCTGCTGAATCTCCTCCAGCTCTCTCTAGGGTGACCACCACAGTCAAGGATGTCTTGGGGATCAGAGATTGTGACCTTGCCATCCACAGCCTGCCAGCTGTGAGCAGAGACAAATCCCAGGACCTGTACTGGACTCTGGGAGATTCAGAGACCCGGGATGCCTCAGGGATTCTTTCTCTGCAACATGAAACTTGGGAGATATGGTGGACCATCCTGTCTGGCCCCAGGGAGTGGATAGGAGGCCCCTTGAGCCTGGTGCTCACCTAACAGCAACCTTGTTCACACCTGAGTGGGGAATTGAATGCCACATAGCTGGTCAGTGGCTGGACAGAGATCTTTGAGAAGATAGACATCCCAGAGGCCCTGGAATTCAGTGAGGACATCATGGCTCATGTCTTTGGAACCAAAACAGTTAAGTGCAGTGGCACCAGGAGGGTGGGAAGAGGGATGAGGGAGAACTGTTGGAGAGCTACATCAGGCTTTGCCCTCACCTAGGATGCTTACCTGAATTGGGTGGGACTTTTCTGTAATATTGTCATAGACAGATGCTCATTTATTTATCCAACAAACCGTTACAGTGGGTGCCAGGTCCGGGGGTGAGGGTGGGGGTTATACACAATTAAAGGTACCAGTGCTGGTTCCACAGCACATGAAGACATCTTGGTTTGAGCTGGAGATCATTGCTACACTACTGTCATCCTAGCTACTTAGGAGGCTGAGAGGGGAGGATTGAGGCCCATGCAGGAAAGCCTGTAAGACTCTTATCTCCAACTAACTACCAAAAAGAAAACGCCAGAAGTGGATGAGTGGCTCAAGCCATAGACTGTTGGCCTTGAGTAAAAAGGCTCAGAGACAGCACCCAGGATCTGAGTTCAAGGCCCAGGAGTGACACATAGAGAGGAAAGAGAAAGAGAGGAGGAAAGAATGGAGGGAGAAAAGGAGGAAAGGAAGGAAGAAGGGATCATGCAGGCCTTGGTTTGGAGTCCCTGGATCAAGAGAGCCAACCATTCACAATCTCTGTGGGACAGTTTCAGAGCCTAAAGCCAGTATGTAGGACCAAGCCACTGTCCCCTCAGCAACTTCATGACATCCAGGATCTGGGTGGTTGCCGACTGCAGAGGGAAATAGCCTCGGGTAGACACTAGTGCTCAGGGTGGGTCACAGAGTTTCAATCTCCCCTGGCTCACCAAGTTTATTTTCTGGTCAGATAAGAAAGTATCCAAGGGCTAGGGAGGTATAGGGTAAGGGAGTGTCCAGAGTGGGTAGCAAGGGATAAGCAGGAAGATGAAGAGGGAGGACGATCCCAGATCAAGTGTGTCAGGCCATTGAAACCATGACCTCACCTGAAAACCTAGACCATCAGTGATAGAGCCTTCAACCCAGCCACATGGCTATTAAAAGTCCTGGCATTCTGGGTTCACTGTTGATGACCTCACTGTTGTCCACTGCAGGATACCTGTGCAGTACATCCTTGGGGACTGGGACTTTTGCTGGCTCAATCTGAAGATGACACCCTCAGTGTTCATTCCTCAACCAGAGACAGAGGTAACCAGGGCACTGGCACAGGAAAGCCAGGGAATGAGGGCAGGAGTCAGACCAGTGTTGCTCTGAGACTTCCTCTATGGGACTCTAGGGTCCCGTGACTACCATTCTCAGAGGTAGAGGTGGGTCTCCTTGCTTTCTAAGGCTTTAGTCTAGATGGCAGATGTGCGATTTAGAGAGGGCGGACTGAAGGTCGAGGCTGGTGGAAAAACCAGAGGCACTGGGCCTGAGCAGGGTTGTTTCTTTGAGGATACTCACAACCCAGGAACATTCCTGAGATAGATCAGCACTTTTCTCCTTCCCGAAAGAGAGGGACCTAGAGCCCTCCAGTCTGCATCCCTTGGCTGAGAAATTCATTCATTCCCATATCCTTTGGTTGCATAACTAGATCTCACCTGACTGCTCGGTGTCAAGGCAGGACAGTGAGAGATCTTCAGTCCTTGATGAGGTCATGGGATCCTCAGTATGAGATTGTACTTGAATGTCCTGACTTGGTGCATGGTCAGTCCCATCTAAGACTGCCATGATCTAGGACATAGAATCCAGAGAATCAGAGCAGAATGGGTCTATTCTGTAAGTTTTGAGTATTATGTGTATTATCACTTTGAGCTCGGGTGTGCTCACGTGCTTCCCTTTCTTGGGTGGGTTTATGCTAGAAAAAGCTTAAAACTAGGGCCTGGGCCCATCTGTTGTTTTATGCTCAAAGCTAGCATTCTACCATTTGAGCCACAGCTCCACTTGCAAGGTTTTTGGGTGTTTAATTGGAGATAAGAGTTCTCAATGATTTTGCTGCCAAGGGTGGCATCCAACTGCAGTCTTTAGATCTGTCTCCTGAGGGGATAGGGTGACAGGCATAGAAAAGCATCTTCGGGGGGCTGGGAAGATGGCTCAGTGGTAAAGCACTTGCCTTCCATGCATGAGGCCCTGGGTTCGATTCCCCAGCACCACATAAGAAAAAAAGCCAGAAGTGGCGCTATACCTCAAGTAGTAGAGCACTAGCCTTGAGCTGAAGAGCTGAGAGACAGTGTCGAGGCCCAAAGTTAAGGCACCACTACCAGACCCCCCCCCAAAAAAGAAAAGCATCTTTGGCCGGGTGCCAGTGGCTCATGGCTGTCATCTCATCCTAAGTACTCAGGAGCTGAGATCTTAGGATCAAGTTTCAAAGCCAGCTTGGGCAGGAAAGACCCTCAGACTCTTCTCTCCAATAAAGCACCAGAAAACTGGACATGGTGCTGAGGCTCAAGTAGTAGAGTGTTGGACTTGAGCTGAAGAGCTCAGGGATAGCACCCAGGCCCTGAGTTCAAGGCCCACAACCAACAAAATGAAAGAAAGTGAAACATCATTGCCTGCAAAGGACGGTGGTGGTGTATTTTGTGTGTATGTGTGTGTGAGCGGAAGTTGGTACACATTTAGTGCCCCACTCAGTCATAGTTTTAGATGGATTGTTCCACACTCTTAGTTCATGGCAGCTGATTCTTGACCACAGGTGAAGCTCTGGGTTGGATGTCGACCACCGGACCTCAGTCTCCTCATGGGACAGTTGTGAGGAAATAAGGGACTAATACAGAGGGATCTCTGGAGGAGGGCCAGGCACAGAGGGAGCAGGTGTCAGATACAGTTCTCAACAATTCTGTGAGCATATAACAGGAAGTTACCAGAAAGGGCTCAGATGGGGTCTGTTATTAATCATGAAACAGGCGTGGGATTATGAAACTAAGCTTGGCTTTCTTTCATCATTGCCTTGTCCCATGAGGAAGGGATCCTTCACTCTATTCATTTTTCCAGCTGGGGAAAATGAGTGATGGAGAAGCCAGGTGACCTACTCATGACCCCCATCTGTCAGGAAGCTCGGCCTGATTTCTATGCCATGCTACCTAGAACTGTGGGTGTTATTCAGTCCACTTCTTGGGGATGGAAGTAGACTTCTTGTCATTTGTGGGGCTTGAATTCTGGTCCTGGATGCTGTCCCTGAGCTCCTCAAATCAAGGTTAGGGCTCTACCACATGAGCAACAGCATCACCTCCCGTTTTCTGTTGGTTCTTTGAGTATAAGTCTCACAGACATTCCTCCCGAGCCAGCTATGAACCACGATCTTCACATCTCAGCCTCCTGTGTAGTTAGGATTATAGGTCTGAGCCACCCGCACCTGGTTTAAGTGTAATTCTGGTCCTCTCTCTCTTTCTCTCTCTCTCTCCATCTCTCCCTCTCTCTTTCTCACGCTCAGGAATTGGTTGAATGAGTGCTGGAGGATGTGGCCCAGCATCCCCATGTGGCTGGAACCCAAGGTGGCCCTCTCATTCTGGAGGTGGGCTGTGGGTCAGGAGCTGTTTTGCTCAGCCTGTTGAACCAGCTTCCTGAGGTAAGCCCCTCTGTGCCCTGGCTAGACCGTGACGGTTATTCATTGTCCATCCCATGAGTCTTGCCCCACATCTCTCTGCTACACTCTTGAATGAAAGCGGATGAGAAGCTGTCCCCTTGTCCCCCTGCCCATCACAATCCCGGGCTTCTGACCTATACCCCCACCTATCTGACAAGACCCTGGATATAAGACAATAAAAACACTCCTGTATACTACCCTTTGCTGGGGAGTGTTATTTTGGTTAGGGGGGAGGGGTTCAGAGGAAAGACCCCAGACCTGAAACATCCCAGGGGACATTTGTTCTTATGACAGAGCCAAGTCATTGCTGTGGACTAGGACGAAGCCTCCATCAGACTGACCCAGAACGATGCTCAAAGATAGGTAGGTTGTTGAAGTATCAAACCCACTTATGTCTGCTTCCTACTCCCAACAAGGAGATGTAGTGTGAGTGGCCTGGCCCTGGGCCTAAGGGATTATAAATGGATGGTGGCAGTCAGGAGCTCATGGCTCCCACCCATCATCCTGGCTCTTTGGGAGGCTGAGGTCTGATGGTCGTGAATCAGAGCAGCCCGGGAAGGAAAGTCCATGAGATTCTTATCTCCCATAAACCACCTCCCTCCTCAAAACCACAGACAAAAAAGCCAGATGTGGTGCTGTGGCTCAACTGGTAGAGCTCAGCTTTGAACAAAAAAGCTCAGGGATAACACCCAGGCCCTGAATCCAAGCCCTAGGACCAACACAATCATGAAATAAATGAATAGTGTACATCTTTTATCTGACTACCAAGAAAGATGTATTCAGTTTTCTCACTGGTACATGTAGACAAAGGTAAGGAGCTCCCTTTGATGGTCCCCCAACCCTCTCCTTCTCTCCTTTATCTGTCCAGGCTTAGGTTGCAGGACAGAATTCAGATCATCCCCCTGGATGTGACCTTAGGTACCCTCCCTCATCCACCTCCCTTGGGGTCAGGATCCTGGATGCACTCCCTGCTGGGAGGATGAGGTACCACAGAGATGAGGGTAGGTATGCCCAACACTCACACACATACACACACACAAACACACAAACACCCCTAAGCCAACTCAGACTAGCCTTTTCCAAAGACACTTTATCTCCTCGGATTAACTGACCTAGGAGAGGAATTTGATCCCCTGTAACTGATTATTTTAACTTGGGCTTGTTAGTTGACAGGAGATAAACAGGCGCAAACAAAAACCAAAAAGCCTTTGGTGTCTGTCACCTGGGATTCAGGCTCATGCCTGTCATCCTGGGTACTCCAGAGGCTGAAAACTGAGTATCACAGTTTGAAGCCAGCCATAACCTGGAAAGCCTGTGACACTCTACACTCCATGGAACCACCAAAAAGCTAGAAGTGGAGCTGTGGCTCAAGTGGTAGAGCACCAGCCTTGAGCAATAAAACTCAGAGAGACAGCTCCCAGATCCTCAGTTCAAGCCCACACAAAGAAATGGTCCTGTCTTGTTGCCCACAGATTGTTCAGGCCTTGAGGCCCCTCTCACAGAGTGTGATACAACACCTGTCCCTGGGTGGTGTATCAGGGCCTTCAGAAATCTGGTGGTGGAATCCAGGGCTTCCCCTTCGTGCATTCTCAACCCACATTGGCTGGAGGGCAGAGCCTGACAAGGCTGGCAGCCTGAACAGCTGAGAGGCTCCAGCTTTTCCAAGGTGATCAGAAAGGGCTTCTTGGAGACAACACTTGAAAAGGGGGTCTTGCTTAATTAGGAGGATCTGAAGGAAGCACAGAGAACAAAGGTGCTACAGATGATGGGCAACATAGCAGAGCGTGTTCATTTCCAGCCAGGGCTGCTGGTGAGAGACTTGGTATAGATGTGCAAGACTGTCCCAAGACAGGCCTGAGGGGTCACAGAAGAACAGCTATCCAGGGCTGGGATTTAGTTTTAGAGGTTGAGGGCTGGCCTAGCACACAGGAAAGCTTGGGTTCCATTCCTAGGTCCTGCATACACAGAAAAAGCTGGAAGTGGCACCGTGGCTCAGGTGAAAGGGCACTCCCCTGCAGACACAGAAAGTCAGGGACAGTCCCGGGCCATGAGGTCCGGCCCCACGTCTGTCACCATAAAACAGTTCTCCCAGAGACCTTTGTGACAAGTGGATGTCTATGCCCTGAAGCTCTTAGTAGATCCATCTGTGCTTTGTGTCTCCTCTGACAGAGGGGAGCTGGACAGTCCTTCTGCCCTGGGCACCCCTGGGCCCGGTTATCAGCAACCTCCCAACGTCTTCCACTGGGACATGGAGCAGCTGACCCAGAAGTCCTCAGGTATCGGTTGGGTGGGGCAGGGGGACATAGGGCAGGCCCCAGAACTCCTTGTGGGTCTGATCTGTCCTGGAAGACCAGACAATCTGGAGGAGGCAGATGGGAACTTAGAGGGGGTTAGTGAGGTTGAGGGAGCCCTTTAAATGCCATTGCCCCACCCAGATTCTAGCCTCCCTTTGCTGTCCCTGAAGGAGGTAGAGGGGTGTCTAGGTGGTAGTGTCTAGAGGAGGACTAGGTGGAAATTCTGAAGGACTAGACACCATAAGCCATGAGCCGGTGATTCACGCCTGTCATGCCACAGCTGTCATCCTGACCACTTGGGAGGCTGAGATCCAGAGGATTTCATTTCCCAGCCCAGGCAGGAAAGTCCCTCCAGATCCTCATCTCCAATCTCCAACTGGAAGTGGCACTGTGGCTCAAGTGGTAGAGCACTGGCCTTGAGGAAAATTAGACATCAGGGACAGTACCCGAGCTCTGAGTTCAAGACCCTCAACCAAACAAAAACAAAAACAAAAAACAAGAAAGAAAGAAAGACACGCTTTTCTTGCTTGCAAGAGATGGTGAAATAGTACAGTTGTTGTGGTTGTGAGACCAGATGCTGGCCTCACAGTACAGACATTTCTAATAACTCACCAGGTTTACCCCAGTGTGAAGCCATAGCAGGGTGGGTGGTGCCTTACCAAGTACTCCAGAGGTCGTCGCTTGTGGCAGGCAGGGAGTGGGTGAATGGGAGCAGGGGTGGGATGGTAGTGTCAATTATATGCTCTCCATCCATGGCAGAAGGTTTTGGATGCTGGTGACCAAGTCTGAAGTGTAGGGTTACATTTGGTTTGTGTCTTGATGAGTTGGGTTTTCCCTTGGTATAAGAAGGTGGCTGCAGAGGAGGCTACAATGCTTGATAAGAAATGTACTCCTTATTTTGCCCATGTAATTGTAACCCCTCTGTACAGTATTTTCACAATAAAAAAAGAAAGAAAGAAAAGCGCCGAAGAAAAAAAAAGAAGTTGGGTGTACCCGGGCACTGCCAGTGGCTCACAACTCTCATCCTAGCTACTCAGGAGGCTAAGACCTGAGGATCATGGTTCAAAGTGAGCTTGGGCAGGAAAGTCTGTGAGACTTCATCACCAATGAAACACCAGAAAATTGGATGTGATGCTGTGGCTCCAGTAGTAGAGCTCACACGTTCATCTGAAGAGCTGAGGCCCTGCTGGCAGGCCCAAAATTCAAACCCCATAACCTACAACCAAACAAAAGGTAGCTCAATTTTCTGCATAACAGTGTGTACAGTAGAAATGCCATGATGTGTTGTGAACCATTCTAGACATGTGAGAGGCTCTGAGTTTTGTCTACAGTTGGTCTGATGATGGTAGTGCCATCATCTCTGGGGTGGAATATTCAGGGTGCTCAGGGACTGCTAAGGCTTTGGGCTACCAGTGTGTGTGTCTTTGTGTTTGTGTGTCTTTTGTCTGTGTGTGTCTGTGTCTGTGTGTTTGGATGTAGAAGACCTGGGCCTTGAACTCAGGGTCTAGGTGAAGTTCCTATGCTTCTGTGCTCAAGCTACTGCTCTAACATTTGAGCTGCAGCTCCATTTCTGGCTATTTGGTGGTTCATTGGAGATAAGAGCCTCACAGACATTTCTGTGCTGACTGGCTCCTGAGTAACTAGGATGACAGGTGTGAGACACCAGTACCATATTTTTGTGTGTGTATATGTGTGTGTGTGTGTGTGTGTGTGTGTGTGTGTGTGTGTGTGTGTGTGTGTGTGTATTTCCCTCATCTTTCTCTGTCCCCTACCTGGGTGCCTGTCTTTCTGGCCTTGGATGGTGCCCCTCCTGCACCCAGATTTTGCCTTTAGCCTCCTATCAGGGTCTACAATGAGTCCTAAATTGACAGAGACCTGAGTTCAAGCTTTTCTTTGGGGCCCAAGTCCAGCTGTCCAAATCTTTGGCCGTCTCCAGGGGATTCTGTGTCAGCCGGGCCAGCTGCAATAGTCTTGCCTGTCTCTGGGTGGGGAACTCAGACATGGGATGTCCTGCCCTTTTCCTCAGCTAGACCTCTGGCTGCATGTCCCTCTCAGCAGGCTGGCAGTGGAGTGGGGTAAGGGGGTTGCCAGTGGCTCTGGCCAACTCCAGCTTGATAGTGGACTGAAGGCCACCCAAGCAAGGAGGATTCCGGGCTACATTGGAGGTGAGGCCAAGGTGGCTTGGAAGTATCTGTTAGTGTCTAGGAAATGTTCACGTACTTTATCACAGGCAAGTTTATCTTCCAGCTCCAGCTGGGCCTCTCCAATCCTTTTAGAGAATTATGGATGCCCAGAATACAGAGGCACAGACTTTAGATTCAAGGGCCAGGGAATTGGGGGAGGAGAGACAGGTATGGCCAATACCTCAATGTTCTGGGGCATTAGCCTTGATCTGGGTATGCCCTCATTTTGCACATCACTTCTTAACCCAGAGCTGGCCAGAAACAGGCCACTTGTGGTGCCACTGTGGAAGTGGCAGGAGTGGAAGTGAGATCTAGTATGATCAAAATCTGGATTTATGGCCTGCGGGGGGGGGGGGGGTTAAAAGATGTCTTGTAAAAAACAACTCTTAGAGCTGGAACTCAGGGCCTAGGCACCGAACTTCCTTTGCTCAAATCTAACACTCTACCACTTGAACCACAGCTCACATTTCATCTTTTTTAGTAGTTTAATGGAGGTAAGAGTCTCACGAACTTTCCTGCCTGGGCTGGCTTCAAGCTGCCATCTTAAGAGCTCAGCCTCTTGAGTAGCTAGGATTGCTGGCATGAGCCACTGGCACCTGCTAAGGATGTTAGTGTGTGTGTGTGTGTGTGTGTGTGTGTGTGTGTGTGTGTGTCTGTGTGTCTGTCTGTGTGTATGTGTGTGTGTGTGTGTGTGTGTGTGTGTGTGTGTGTGTGTGTTTACCAGGGCTTGAACTCAGAGCCTAGGTGGTATCCTTTAGCTTGTTTGCACAGGTTGGTGCTCTACCACTTTTACTCCAGTAGCTCTGCTTCCCAGCTTTTTGGTGATTCATTGGAGATAAGAGTATGCCTAGGCTAGCTTTGAATTTGATTGATCCTCATGTGTCAGCCTTGAGTAGCTAGGATTATAGGCATGAGCCACTGGCATCCAGCTGCAAGGATGTCTCTTCATACTGTCTTCTGTTCTAACAGCTGTCTACTTGCCCTGGCCTAGATCTCTGATCTCCACATCAGCTCCCAGCAGCCCTTGACTGTGTGGAGAACATAAAGCTCAATCCTGTCAAGCATCCTATTTCTATGTCCTCAGGGGAGGGTAAGTTTCCTTTGAAGCCTGGAGAAGTAGGGGTAGAGGGAGGAAGGTTAGCTGTGGGTGGGAGCTAGGCTGGGAGAGAGGTACACTGTCTTAGCCAAGAAGGAAAGTGTGGCCAGATGTTAATAGCTTATGCTCTCCTATTCTGAGCTCCTGAGGAGGCTGAGATCTAAGGATTGGCATTCAGAGGCAGCCCAGCTCATTTTTCTTTCTTTCTTTCTTTTCTTTTCTTTTTTTTTAGTATCTGTAGGATCTATTTTTGTGTGTGTGTGAAAATACTGTACAGAGGAGTTATAATTACATAGGCAAGATAATGAGTACATTCTTATCACCAGCTCATTTTTCTAAAGTGTGTGAGACTCTCCTTTCCCAATAACCTCCTGAAAGCTAGAAGAAAAGGTGTAGATCAAGTGGTAGATTTGCTAGCCTTGAATGAAAAAAGTGAGGGACAGAACCCGGATCCTGAGTTCAAGCCCTAGTAACAAGATGTGCCCATGCACACACACATGCACACACATACACACACACACACACACACACACACACACACACACACACACACACACACACACACACACACACACACACACAGGAAGGTGGTAATGATGAGTTGAGCTAAAACTGAGGGCAGCCCAGAGGTACAGTCATAGTAAACTCTTGACATGTCAGTTATTTCTCCCCAACTCTTTCTTGGTCTGAGGGGTCTGGGCCATAGCAGTAAGTTCCATGGAACTTGCACATCCATCCATACCTAGGGTACAGGACCAAGGGAAGAACACGATGGATGCTCGTTTATACTCAGTGCATGATTGCAGACCTTCATCTGCTGCTGAACATTGGTGAGGAAAGCAATGCTCTGAGCCCTGGGACTCCTGGGATAGCCACTGCTACAAGCAGCAGCCAGCCAGCTGTGGATTCCTGAGCCTACAAGTCTTTCATGAGCCCAACTCAACACCCACCCAAGGTGTGACTGACAAATTTGCCCCCGTGCCATCTTGCAGCTCTTGCCCTTCCTGGCCCAGAAACCTGGCCTGAAATATTGATTCACTGCTCAGATCCACACTGCACCCATGACAGATGCCATTCTGATGACCTGGCCAATGACATCCGTGCCCTAAGGCTAGATCCTTCTCTGCTACTTTGGCTCGGTCTGTAGGCAAAAGGCTCCCAAAGAGGATGCTTTCTAGACTTGTAGGACACCTAGATATTGGGAGACACTTAGGGGCCCACTGGAAATTACTCTGCCTAAAGCCACAGAGTGAGGTTCAAGCGGGCCAGGTGTTGGTCATGTGCGGCGAACGCCTTCTCGACCAGCGAGGAAGAACAACCACCACACCAGGAGTCTTCTCAGATCACGCTTTATTGGAGAGACTTGTTACTTGTAGGAGAGCTTGAGCGCGAGAGAGCGTGCACCCAAAACATGGCCGCTTATATAGGGAATAGGAACACGGGTCGTTCTATCATTGGTCGTCTGCCTTTCACCGTCACCAGGTGCCACGGGATTGGCTGGGGACTCTACGTGGCTCGCGCATGCACAAAGCCCAGGACCCACCGTCCCGCCAAGCACTGCCTAATATGGACCTCAAAGCTGCAAGGGAGTGGGCGGAATCTAATTGCATTTGCCCCGGCTCCCTGCAGTCATGGAGCTTGAACTCTGGGACTGGGCACTGTCCCTTCAGCTCTTCAGCTTACCAATTGAGCCACAGTAACACTTCCAGTTTTCCTGTGGTTCATTGGAGATCAGAGTCGCCCGGATTTTCCTGCAGGGGCTGGCTTTGAACAATGATCCTCAGATCTCAGCCTCCTGAGGAGCTAGGAGGATAGGCATGAACCACCAGTACCCACTTATTTGGACTTTCACCCCAGTGGACTAAGAACTCCTGAAAACTTTTCTTTTTTTGTTTTTATTTGCAAGTACTGGGGCTTGAACTTAGATTCTGGGCTCCAGTCTCTTTAATTTTTGCCTCAAGGCTGGCACTCTACCACTTGAGCCACAGCTCCATTTCTGGCTTTTGGTAGTTCATCAGCAAGAAGAGTCTCACTAACTTTCCTCCCCTGAGCTGGCTTTGACCCACGACTTCTGATCTCAGTTTTTGAGTAGCTAGGATTTGCAGGGGTTGAGCCACCAGTGGCATTGGGCTAGAAGCTTTTCTTAAGCAAGTGTTCTTCCCTGCATTTGCCCTGACTCCTCCATGCAAAGGAGGCCTGTAGATCAGGAGCTGTGAAAAATAGACTTCCAACCACAGGAAATGGCTGGGGTCCATGGTGAAAAGCCAAGCTAATCTTCCCTCTAGGCCCCAATCTGGGACCTCCACCATCTGCCCTCCCTGTGACTCAAGTACAAACCTTGGGCCTGCCTTGAATGTCCTGCTGGACTTGTCTTAAGCCACAGAACCTTCTTTCCACCCACACCACCTATTCTACACTACATCTCTGGAAACTGTGCAGTGTTGTACCTTCTGCCCGAGGCTCTCTATCTTGTTCCACATCTTAGAACTCCTGTGGAATTTTGGCACTGGTTTTATCACTTCCAGGAGCAAGTCTTTCCTTCCCTTCTCCCTCTTTTTTTTTTTTTTTAATATTGAGTTGCTAGAGATGGAACTTATGCTGGCTGACTGACAAATGCTCTAGCTTGGTGTGTGTGTGTGTGTGTGTGTGTGTGTGTGTGTGTGTGTGTGTGTATGTGTGTGTGTGTGTGTGTGTGTGTGTGTGTGTGTGTGTGTGTGTGTTTGCCAGTCCTGAGGTTTGTATTCATGGCCTGGATGCTATCCCTGAGGTTTTGTGCTCAAGGCTAGCACTCTATTCCTTGAACCACAGCTCTACTTCTGACTTTTTGGGTGTTTGATTGGAGAAAAGTGTCTCAGATAGACTTTCCTGCTTGCAATTGTGATCCTCAGATCTCAGCCTCCTGAATAGCTAAGATTACAGGGGTGAGCCACCAGCAACTGTCCTCTACCCTACATCTTACCTCTAACCTTGGCCCTCCTATGAGTAGAGAAGAATATGTCTCACTAGGCTCAGTTTTTTCAAGTCTTGGGGTTTGAATTCAGAGTCTGGGCATGTTCCTGAGTTTCTTTTGGTCAAGGCTAGCACTCTTTATCACTTAAGCCACAGTGCCACTTTTGGCTTTTTCTATTTCTGTGATACTGAGGAATCGAACCCAGGGCTTCGTGTGTGCTAGGTAAGCACTCTACCACTAAGCCACATTCGCAGCCCACGACTCACTTCTGACAGGAACTATGAGGGTGGGATTTATTGGCTTACCCCTTTTGGAGCAGAAATCGCTGGCTATTTCATATTCTTGCCAGGATTTGGGACCAGCCTGTTACTCGGCAATGAGGAATGGTAAATGAGGGATAGCCATCAGGCCCAGAGGAGTAGGTTCACATATCCTTCAGAGGGATAGAGAATATGGAGCCAGAACCTTTGACAACTCCTACAGCCTAGGAACTGTGGTCTCCCTGGAGACAGTGGCTGGCTGCTAGGTGTCCCAATGGGACATCTCAGCCAGAACATAAGGCACCTGTTGCACAGCCCAGGCAAAGCCCACGGGGCTTCAGTTATTAAATGGCAGAGAAGGATGCTTTGTTCAAGCTGCTGGCTCAGATTTAAGACTCTCTGAGGACTTGCCCAAGTTGGGGGGATGGACATGGGAAACCTGCTGAATGCCCATCATCCATACATCATCCATCCATTCACAGAGACATGGAGTTATCACCCCTTTTTTTGCGGGGGGTGAGGCAGGTCCAGGGTTGTACTATGAGCCTAGGCCCTGTCCCTGAGCTCCTTTTGTTCAAGGATAGCACTCTGCCCTTGAGCCACAGCCCCACTCATGGTTTTTTTTTCCTCTGTGATCTCTTACAAAGAAGAATGTTGTGGACTTTTCTGCCCATGATGAATTCAAATTGGCATTCTCTACATCTCAGCCTCAAGAGGAGTTAGGATTATAGGCAGGAACCACTGACACCTGGCTTTCTTTTCTTCTTGTTGTTCTTTTGTTTTAATCATGACAATCTGAAATCTTCATGGTGTCATTCCAATGGTTTGCATTCAAAGTAATCTACCCAGGCAAGGAATTCGAAAGCTATGACTATCACCCACAAATGGAGGGAGATCTTGATGAACTCATTCCTGTTCATGTGAATACCAACGGAATGTTATAAAAGTAATAATTAAATTTGCAGTTAATTCATGATTCTATTTTAGAATGCCACACAAAAATTATTGGATTTATATCTTCCATTCTAGCAAAATGGTATGATTAAGGATATTGACTAATTTTTAATTAATGCTTTTATAAGTATTCAAACATGATACTTCATTAAATGCAGTTATAATTTAGTAACTAATAATTGGTAATAACATATATAATTTAATAATATCCTCACATTCCCTCTTTGTATGTGTGTGTGTATATATATACATATATAGAGAGGTATATATGTGTATATATATATAATATGAATCTACACATGTATCTATTAGGCACTACTGTGGCTTGATCACAGGTCTTCAGAATTTCCTGGATGCTCAGTTTGCCGGAGGATGGTATGCTAAGACTGTACCCCATTTATGGATAGGGCATTTTAGGCTGAGTTGAAATCCCAGCATGGCCAAAAATTTATTTGTGGAGTAAGAAGCCAATTTGACACATTTTTTATCCTTTTTTGTGAAAGTTCTTGGTCTCAATACGATGTATAATTCCATATGCAAATATGTCATATGTGATATGATGTAATAAAGGAAATGTTATATGCGTAATAATACTAAATAAATAAGGGTAATAAATTTCATATGCAATAGAACCCATATATGTAAATAGATCTCATATATATGAATTTTATTTTTTCCAGTGATGGGGCTTCAATTCAGGCCCTGGGAACTGGTCTGAATTTCTTTTTTCTTTTTTCTTTCTTATTTTTATTTTGGCAGTAAAGGCGCCTGAACTCTAGGAGTGGACACTGTCCCTCAGCTCTTCAGTTCAAGGAAAGCACTCTACCACTTGACCTACAGTGCGACTTCCAGGTTTTTCTGCTTATGTGGTGCTGAGGAATTGAACCCAGGGCCTCATGAATGCAAGGCAAGCACTCTACCACTGAGCCACCTTCCCAGCCCCATGAAATCCTTGTGTTTAAGGGTGGTTAGCTTTCCCCTTCACACACAGTGTCACAGAGTTACCCAGACCCTCACTTCAAATCCCAGGCCAGGCCTGCTAGAAAAATGGTGCAATTTCCTAGCCAGGGTCATATTGTTATTATTACTTTTTTTTGGCCTAGCACAGGGCTTGAATTCAGGTCTTCCCATCTCTGCCACAGCTGATCATTGGATCCTACTACCCTACTTCAAATTTTGGGGCTGGCAAAAAAATAAAAAAATAAAAAGGAGAAGGATAAAATTGAGAAGTTCAAGAAGGTGGTTTCACTTTTTTTTCCTTTTGTATTGTGACCACCTGGTTCTAAATGACAAGCCCCAGAATGTGTACATGACATTGCATTGCTAATGTTAGACGGGCTATTAGGGAAGCCATAGCTGAAACAAGCAACTTAGGCCTGGAGGTCGAATCTTGGAACTGCCACTAATGAATGATGGGAGGCTCTAAGAAACGCATTCTGATATACATCCGTACAAATGGAATGTTATAAAAGTAACATTTAAATTAGTAGTTAGTGTATGATTATATTATAAAAGTATATATAACAATTATTCTACATTGATTAATTTTCAATTAATACTTTATTATGTATACAATCATGATACTTAAAAAAGGAAGGAATAATTTAATTGCCAATAATTGGTAGTAATATAATATATGCAGTTTCAATATATAGAGACATCTCTTTTGTTTTATACATACACATCTATCTATCTATCTATTTATCTATCTATCTATCTATCTATCTATCTATCTATCTATCTATCTATCTATCTCTATCTACCAATCTACACATTTATCTGTTTATACACTTGTCACTCCTGGGGCACAGTGTTAGAGTGATCACTGAGTATGTGCAAAGTCCTGGGTTCCATTCCTCACTACCACTTGCACAGAAAAATCCAGAAATCATGCTTTTGCTCAAGCAGTCGAGTACTAGCTTTGAGCAGAAAATTTAGGGACCGTGTCTAGACACTTACTCAAGATGCAGAACTGGCACCAAAACAAAATGATAGAATGTACTGATTGCAAAGATATAAGGATAGGACTGCAAATACATCATCGTAGAGCAAGCTAGGAGTCTGGTGCTGAGAGCTGCCATCTAACATGACTTAGCAAGAGGTAAACTGCTGCAACCCAGCTACACAGAACCAGATACTTGTGGCTCTCTCAGCCCTGTCATCCAAGATACTGGGGGGCTGAGATCAGACACTGGTGGTTTTAAAATCCAGCCCTCACAGGAAGTCTGAAAAACTCTGAGCTGTGGCTCAAAGTGGTAGAGCTCTAGCCTTGAGCAAAATATCTTAGGATAGTACCCCCAAACTTTCAGTGGAATCCCAGTGGCTGACTGCCCACCTCCCCCCAAAAAACCCAACCCTCTAAATTATTAGATGTGAACTTTGTGTAGTTTGGTGACACTGATGAAAGCACCCTAATTCTAATGATAACATGTGGGATACAGCTATGTCATGAGTCTTATATGAGGAATGGTGTACTGAGTGCATTCTTGTATCTGGTCCTTGTAAAAGCTCCACAGATTATTGTGCTGATGACAACCTTGAGGCTCAGATATGTCCCCATGTCAGTGCCAAAATGATGTATGTACTGAACTTTAGTGAGTTTTCTCCTGCAGACAATTGTTTTGGTTTATTTTTCTCAGTCATAAACCTTGAACTCAGGGCCTAGCCACTGTCCCTTCCCTGTTGGGCTCATGGCTAGCACCCTACCAAGGGGACCCAAGGACACCCATACAAATGTGTTACAGTCTAGGCATCTGTGGCTGATATCTGTCATCCTGCCTACTTTGACACATTTTTTTCCTTCTCTGTAAAAATCCTGGGTCTCAGTATGAAGTATAATCCATATGCAAATATATCCATGTGATAAGATGCAATAAATTAAATAAATGTTATATATGTAATAATACTAAATAGAAAATAAATAATGAATAAATAAGGGTAATAAATGTCATATGGAGTAAGCCCATGTATGTAAAAAATCACATATATGAATATTAATTTTTCTAGTGCTGGTGCTTAAATTCAGGCCTGGAAACTGGTCTGAAATTCTTGTCTTCAACAACAGTGAGCTTCCCCTCCCCCACAGTGTCTCAGAGTTTCCCAGACTCTGAGTTCAAATGCCAGGCCTGCCAGAAAAATGGAGCAAATTACAAGTCACGGCCTTAATTTATTTTGTCCAGGCCCTATGCTTGAACTCAGCTTGTGGCAATTCTGCCTCAGGTTCAATCACCCTAGGCTGGGGTGCAGCCAATGGACCCACAGACCATTCTGAGATCCTAGGACCCGAGTTCAAATCTCGGGACTGATAAAAAAAAGGAGAAGGGTAGGGAAGGTGGCTCAGTAGTAGAGTGCTTGCCTTACATGCATTAGGCCCTGGGCTCGATTCCTCAGCACCACATAAGCAGAAAAAAAGCTGGAAGTGGTGCTATGACTCAAGTGGTAGAACCCTAGTCTTGAGCTGAATAGTTAAGGAAGTGTCCAGACCCAGATTTCTGGCCCCAAAACCAACAAAAAAGAAAAAAAAAGGGAGAGGTGGGGGAAAAAAGAATAAGGCTAAAACTGGGAAGTTCCAGAACACAGTTTTACTTTGTTTTTTCCTTTGCATTATGACCATCCTGGGTCTAAATGAAAGGGCCGGGAAAGAGTATGTGACCTTACACTGCTGAAGTTTGGTGGCTTTCAGGCAAGCCATAGCCAAAACCAGCAACTTAGGCCCAGGGTTCAAATCCCGGGACTGCCACCTACAAATGGTGGGAGATCCTAAGAAACGCATTCTGACATACATCCATAAGAATGGAATGTTGTAAAAGTAACAATTATATTAGTAGTTAGCATATGATTATATTTTAAAATTAGAAACAATAATCATAGTACCTTGACTAATTTTCAATTAATACTTTATTATATTTTCATCAATGAGAAATGAAGGAATAATTTAGTTATGGATAATTGGTAGTAATATAGTATATGTAATTTAGTAATATAAAGATATCTTTCTTATTTTATACATACATATATATGTGTGTATATATATATAAGCTATCTATATATCTATTTCTACACTTGTCACTCCTGGGGCTCAGTGGTAGAGTGCTTGCCTAGTATGTATGAAGCTCTGGGTTCTTTTCCACACTATCACATGCACAGAAAAGCTGGAAGTGGTGCTGTCACTCCAGCACCAAAGAAAAGTTAGAATGTTCTAACTGTAACTATACAAGGCCAGGACTTTAAATACTTCATGACAGAGCAAGCTGGGAATCTGAACATGACCGCTGCCATCTATCCTGACAGCCAGATGTTAACAGCTGCAAACCAACACCATTGAACTAGATGCTGCTGGCTCACCCGTAGCTGCTCAGGGGATGAGATCTGACACTGGTGGGTTGAAAACTCAGCCCTGGCAGGAAGTCTGTGAGACTCTGAGCTGTGCCTGAAGGTGGTAGAGTTCTAGCCTTGAGGAAAAGATCTTAGGACAGTACCCACAACCTATGAGTGCAACCCCTGAGTCTGATGACCCTTCCTCCCCCCACCCCCGACTAACCATCCATCCAAACAATTAGATGTGAACTTATGTGGTTCGTGACATGTTTCTGAAGGAATGGTGATATTGATGAAAGCATCCTAATTCTAATGACAGCTTGTGGGATACAGCTATATGAAGAGTTCTTCCTGGGGTGCTGGGTGCTGAGTCCTTCCTGGGGTGCTAGGTCCTTCACGGGGTGCTGTGTGCTGAGTCCTTCATGGGGTGTATTCTTTCATCTGATCCTTGTCAGAGCTCCACAAGTAAGATGATTGTGCAGATGAGAAACTTGAGGCACAGATATTTCCCAAGACAGGGTCAAATTTATGTATGTACTGAACTCTATTGAGTTGTCTCCTGCAGACAATTGTTTTGGATTAGTTTTCTCCATCATGAACCTTGAACTCAGAGCCTAGACTCTGATTTTCCTCTTATGCTCATGGCTAGCACTCTACCACGCGGAGCCAAGGACCCCCTCACAGCAAAGTGTCACGGGTTAGGTGTCTTTAGCTGAGGTCTATCATCCTGCCTGCTCAGGAAGCTGAGGATCTGTGTTCAAAACTATCCCACACACAAAAGGTCCAATGACACTATCATCTCCTATTTACCACTTAGAAACTTGAAATGGAAGCTGGGTGCCGGTGACTCATGCCTGTTATCCTAGCTACTTACTCAGTAGGCTGAGAGCTCAGGATCACAGTCAAAAGCCAGCCTGAGAAGGAGAATCCTTGAGATGGTTATCTCCAATGAACCACCAGAAAACCTGAATGGGCTCTGTAGCTCAAGTGGTACAGCTCTAAACTTGAGCTGAAGAGCTGACTGACAGCACCCAGGCCCAGACTTCAACTCCTCCAACTTACAAGAAAAGAAAGAAAGAAACCTGGAATACAGTGCTGAGAATGGGTTTTAGGGGTAGAGTGCTTTGCGTGTATGAAACCCTGGCTTGGAATCCTCAGTGGCACATCATTAGAAAAAAGCCTGTAGTGGCTCTGTGGCTCAAGTGGTAGAGTGCTATCTTTGTACAGGAGAAACTCAGGTACAGTGCTCAGGTCCTGAGTTCAAGCTCCAGGACTGGTATATGCACACAAATTACCATCTCCCCTCCCCCCCCACACACACAGATACCGGAAGTGAAACTGTGACATCAAAGGGTTAAGCACTGGGAAGTAGGTCCTGAGAGGAGACTTGATCTGGTACAGCTTCTTTCAAGGCTTTGCCTTTGTTATAGGGATTTTAGAAAAACAACTTTAAACAAGGTTAACTAGAACTTGGCTCCAACCAGCCCTGTTCCTGGAATGGAAAGAATGCCTCTAGGTCCCCCTCCCCTTAACAACCTAACCCACCTTGATTGTTGAGTTAAAGACTGACCTATAAAACAGATAGGTTGTAATCTGGCTCAAACTGCCCGACAACATGTGCTTGTGGTGGTAAACCCTGCCTTTCACACAGTAAACTCTGCCTATTGGCCGCCTGTGTGTGGTCTGGTATGACCATGCAATCCTTTTGTGTGGTATGATCCCATTGGTCACCTGTGCATGACCAGGCTCAACCTTATCAATTTTGCCTTTAAAAACCAAAGAATGGCGGCTGCTCAGGGTAGCAGTATCAGCTCCTTAGCCTGTACTGTGGCCCTGGCCGGTCAGTGTAGGAAACTTCTCAATAAAGTTGCTTCTTTGTAAACAACTTTGCTGAGGTGGGCTCTGTCACTCCAGACGACTAGGTGGGTTTGCCTGCCTGAGTAGGGGTCTTCCTACTACACACTGAGCTTCTGAGCTCATGGTTAGTACTCAGGCCCTGTGTTCAACCTGGAAACCTAGCCACCCAAGGCCCAACTAGGAGAGGTCAAAGGTTTCCAAACCTGATGAGCTCCACCAGCCCTACATAACAGGGAACATTGTGATTTTTGCAAATGTGCTTAGATGTAGCAAGCTTCCGAAAACCTAGGGAGGCACCGTTGCCAATAATGAATCATTGAATTAGGTTCAGCTCCCTAGTTGTTGTCTGCCAGAAGGAATCTTGAATTAATTGTAGCAGTTTGTTTCAACACTGGAACACAGTCTAACAAAGACAGGATAAGTGCAGGGAAATTGGCCTGCCCCGGGAGGTGGCACAAATGAAGGCTTCCTGTCAAAACAGAGCACTGAGGAGAGAGATATCTTGGGGTACAAAGAGGCCTTTTTCTCCTGGTCTTCAGGGTCTGCCCACACTCATCATCACTAATTGGCCCAGAAAGAGTTGTTTGTTACAGAGCAGGAGTGAGGCCTTTTGTCTGCCTATTCCAACAAAGAGGCAGAATTCTTCCAGCAGCCTGGGGTTTGGAGAAACCCTCAGGCTACACTGGGAACAAGGAGGGGAGCCCTGAAATATGCACTGTCTTGAAAGCACCCTCTGTGCTATGAAATCATTCTATTCAAAGCAAATTTCCTAGCTGGGTGCCTTTCTTCATAGCGACTCTGGATGTTCACCAATAGAAATACATTCACACATACACAGACACATGGAGTTACTGGCTCTATTTTTTTTTTTTTTTTGGTGCAGGTCCTGAGGCTTGAACTGTGAGCTTAGACATTGTCCCTGAGCTCCTTTTTCACAAGGAAACACTTTATTGTGCCTTAAACCATGATACATCATTAAATGAAGACATAATTTAATAACTAATAATTATTAGTAATATATTACATGTAATTTAATGATATATAGACATCTCATATTCTATAAATATTTTTATATATTTAAACATACACTGGGATATACATATACATCTCTCTCTTTTTCTATCACTCTCTATGCATATATATGTATTTGCAGCAATTTACGCATCTATCTATTTATATATTGGCCACTCCTGGAGGTTAAACTTAGGTCCTGGGAACTCACTTGCAATGTAATTGTTTTAGACTGCTGCACTTACATTGATCCCTTGATGAATTGGGCATTCCAGGCCCTGAGTTCAAATCCCAGCAGTGCCAAAGACAATAGGTGGATTAAGCAGCCAATGTTGACCTGCTCTGCTGTCTGTGAAAATATTGCTTACTAGGTACAATATGTAATAACTTTTTTTTTTTTTTGTCGGTCATGGGGCTTGAACTCTGGGTCTGGGCTCTGTCCCTCAGCTCTTCAGCTCAAGGCGAGTGCTCTACCACTTGAGCTATAGCGTCACTTCCAGTTTACTGGTGGTTTATTGGAGATAGGAGTCTCTCGGTGTCTCCTGCCCTGGCTGGCTTTGAACCGCAATCCTCTGATCTCAGCTTCCTGAGTAGCTAGGATTACAGGCGTGAGCCACCAGCACCTGGCTAATATGTAATACCTATGCAAATACATATATATGATGTACATTATAAATATATATAAATATTATTTTGCCAGTCCTGGGGCTATAATTCATGCCCTGGGAAATGTTCTTGACTTTCTTTTATTCAAGGAGGGTGAGCTTCCACTTCACACACAGCAAAATAGAGTTACCCAGGCCCTGATTTCAAATCCCAGGTATGGCAGTTAAAATGTCCCAAATTCCAAGCCAGAACCTTAATTTTTTTGGGGGAGGGCAGGCACAGGGCTTGAACTCAGGTCATCACAAGTCTGCCTCAACCTTGATTACCCTAGGCTGGGGTGCAGCTTTTACACCCACAGATCATCCAGGGATCCTAGGACCCAATTTCAACTCCCAGCACTGGCCAACAAACAAACAAACAAACCAAAATGGAAGAGGAAAAACCAGAAAGTTTTACACAATAGTTTTACGTTTGTTTCTTTTGCACAGTGACCATCCTGGTTCTCACTGACTTGGCTTGAAAATTGTACATGACTTTGCATGGCTGAGGCTGGTGGGCGGTCAGTGAAGCCTGAGGTTAACCCAGACACCTGGGCCCTGAGTTCGATCCTAGGACTGCCATATACACATGGTTGAAGATCCTAGGAAACTGGTTCTTATCTCTAGGAACACTAATAGAATGTTTGAAATGTACTAATTGAATTACTAATTAACTAGTCTTTCTAATGTAAGATTGTATGCATTAAATATAGGTCTTTGATTAATTTAATTAATACCTTATTAAGTCTTCTACCATGATTAATTAATGGAGGAATAATTTTAGACTGAATAATTAGTAGTAATAGAATATACAAAGGTAAGATATAGACATCACTTTTTATATAGAGTTATACACTAGAATCTACACAAATGTCTATTTGTCTCTCTCTGTATATGTTTATAGATGCATATACATATGTAAATACACACACACTGCATTTTACACATCTATGTGTTTATGTGTTGACCACTTCTAGGGCCAATTTTGCCCGACAACTTCGTTTGCATCAGACTGGTGTGCTAACATTTATCTACTACCCATTCATGAAATGGGCTTTCTAGGCCCTGCGTTCAAATCACAGAACTGCCAAAAACTTAAGTAATCCTGGTGGAAGAAGCCAAATGTCTCATTTGTTTTCTGTATCGGTGAAAGTCCTGGGTGACAGGAATGAGGTATAGTACATTGGCAAATCTATGTCCTATGTAATAAGATGTAAAAAAGGTTATGTGTGTAATCATACTCACTAAAATACATAAGAAATAAATAAAACACAAAATAAAATGAATAACCACACTAACTGCAATATGCAGTAAAAATGTGTATGTAAATATGAATCCTGTATTTAAAATGCATGAGAATATTATTTTTGCAAGAGCTAGGATTTGAATTCAGGCCCTGGGAACAGGCCTGACTTTCTTGTCTACGAGCAGGGTGAGCTTCTCCTTCTCTCACAGTGCTGTAGATGTACCTAGGACCTGAGTTCAAATCCCAGTACTGACAGAAAAATATGGCATGAATAACAAACCTGAAGTAGAGGGGTGGGAATATGCCTTAGGGATAGAGTGCTTTGCAAATCTATGAAACCCTGGACTTGACTTCTCAGGAACACATCACTAGCAAAAAGCCTGAAGTGGCTCTGTGGCTCAAGTGGGAGAGGGCTATTCTTGTACAAGAGTAACTAGGTACAGTGCTCAGGTCCTGAGTTCAAACCCCAGTACTGGTGTATGTGCGCACGCGCGCACACACACACACACACACACACACACACACACACACACACACACACACACACACAAACACACACACAGACCAGAAGTAAAGCTGTGACACAAAATGGTAAATCACTGGGATCCTGCGCTGAGCTCATGGTCAGCACCCAGGCCCTGTGTTCAACCCCAAAACCTTGCCACACAGGGCTCAACTAGGAGAGTGCAAAGGTTTCAAAACCTAATGTGCTTCAGCAGTCCTAGATGACAGGAAGCAAGATCAGACATGTGCTTGGATTTCCAAAGCTTTCAGAAACCTAGCAGAGGCATCATAGGCCCATCATCACCCTCAATGAAACATTGCTTGAACTTAAGTGCTCTAGTTGTCTGCCAGAAGGACTCCTGAATTATATTGAGCACTGTATCTGAACACCAGAATATAGTCTCACAAAGGCAGGATAAGTGCTGGGAACTTGGCCTGCCACATGAGGTGGCACAAATGAAGGCTTCCTGTCAACAGGAGTACTGGGGAGAGAGATAGCTTGGGGTACAAAGAGGCCTTTTTGTCCTGACCTTCAGAGCCCATCCACACTCATCCTCACTAATTGGCCCAGATGGAGTTGTTTGTTACAGAGCTGTACAGGACTGAGGTCTTTTGTCTGCATGTTCAAACAATGAGAGAGACTTCTTCCAGCAGGCCTGGGAGGCAGAGAAACCCTCAAGGCTGCACTGGGAACTGTGAGGGGAGCCCAGGAACATGCAATGTCATGAAAGCAATCTCTGTGTATGAAATCATTGTTTTGAAAACAAATTTTCTAGCTTGGTGCCTTTCATCATAGCTACTCTGGAGCTTCACCTATAGAAATACATCCACACATATACAATACATGGAAGCAGGTCCTGGGCTTGAACTATGAGCATAGGCCTTGTCCCTGAGTTACTTGTGCTCAAGGGTATGGCATTAACCCCACTTCTGGGTTTTCTGTGATCTCTTAGAAATAACAGTGTCATGGACTTTCCTATGCAGGCTGGATTCAAACTCAGATTCTCTACATCTCAGCCTCCTGAGGAGCTGGGATTACAGTCAGCAGCCACTGGCACCTGCCTTTCTTTTCTTCTTCATTTTTAAATCTGGACAATCTAACTACTTAACAACACCATTCCAATACTTTGAATTTATAAGTAAACTACCCAATGTTCTTTATAGGTGCTTTATCTGAGAAGGATTTTCTCTCCTCCTCTTCTCCTCTGGTCACAGGTTTGAAGCCAAGAGTGAGAAATGAGTGTCACATGATTTTGGCAGCAAATGTCCACAGAACGTGCCACTTCAGTCACTTAGCATTGAGTTCAGTGGAAGTCAGAGTGTCATAGACATTTCTGCCCTGGCTGGCTTCATTCTGTGATCCTCAGACCTGAGCCTCCTGAGGTAGTGTGATGGGCCTTGGCAACTGGGGTTTACTAGGTCAGAACTGTAATAACATTGACAATACAAGTCAACTACTTATCACAAAGGACTTGGGGAGCATATTAAGCCTTTCAACAATGGACCTTTCAGAACTCTGTAGGACACAAGATTATAATGCTAGAGTCTGAGAGGCTGGGCATGTGGATCTGCTACACTTGAACCTTAAGCTGTGATCCAATTCTGGTGTATATCAGCTTTCATTTTCCAGAGAATGTTCTCCTAACCCGCAAATAGGAAAAGTACTTTGATTAACCCTCACTTTTTTTGCATTGTGTGTCTCAAACTCAAGCTTGGGCACTGTCCTGAGCCCTTCATCTCAAGGCGAACACTCTACCACTTGAGCCACAGTGCCACATGGGGCTTTTTTCTTGGTTCATTCGTGATAAGAGTCTAACAGGCTTTACTTGCCAGGCTGTCTTTGCACTGTGGTCTTCGGATCACAGCCTCCTGAGAAGATAGGGTTCCAGGTGTGAGCCACTGGCATCTGGCCTATTGTTTTTGCCAGTGCTGGGGCTTGAACTTAGGGCCTGGGTACTGTGTCCATGCTTCTTTGTCTCAAGGCTAGTGCTCTACCACTTGGGCACTCCACAGCTTCTGGCTTTTTTTGAGTATGTGGCACTGAGGATTCAAACCCTGGCATTCATGAATGCTGAGCAAGCTATCTACCACTAAGCCACATTCCCAGTCCCACCCTTACAATTATCCCTCAACTTGCTTATCCTCAAGGAAAGGCTTCGGAGTATAAATCATCTAAAGAAATTCCTGTAGGAAGGTGTTAAAGATAAACAAGTCAAATCTCATATTTGGGAGAGACTCTAAACATGTGAAGACTGTGACAAATACATCCATTTACTTATGTATCATGTTTTGACACTTAATAAAGTATTAATGAAAAATGAGTCAATGTCCTAAATTATTTTGTATAATTTTATAATAGATGTGCAAAATGTAATAAATATTATGTGAATAATAATATTAATACAATAAACAATATGTAAATGAATAAAATATAGAAATACAGAAATACAAAATCAATAATAAAAAATCATAGTTTGTATTAAACATACACATATAATACGTAACATATATTACACATGTACACAAATATTATTTTCCATTATAGGGACTTAATTCAGGCTCTGGGAACTCTACCCTGAATTTTTTTTCCTCAAGGACAGTGAGCTTCCCCTTCACCTACGATGCGAAAGAGTTACCCGGATGGTGAGATCAAATCCCAGCAGTGGCAGAAATACTACCCCCAGTTCCAAGACAGTGACTTAATTACTTTTAACGGAAGCAGTTATTTTTATTCAGTTCCATACTGAACATTTTAAACACAGCAGTGTACAAATTTGTATATCTATTCAGACATCCTTCCCTTACCTGCAAAGTGTTTCTCCGAGCTCTAAATTGTTTCCTTTTTTGTACATTTTTTGTTGTAAAAATGTTGTATATAAGGGTTACAGTTAAATGAGCAAAGTAATGAGTACATTTACTATTGAGCATTGTTGCATCCTCCTTTGTTTTCCCCTTGCCCTCCCTTCCTTCCCACCTCCTGAACCCCCCAGCTGAGGTCAGTGACTTAATTTTTTGTTTTTGGCTTGGCACAGGATTTGAACTCAAGTAGTAGAAACTCTGCACCTTCCCTCACATTGCTACAGGTTTACCAAGATCCTGAGTTCAAATCCCAGGCTAGGAAAGAAAACTGGCAGAAATTCCAAACCAGGGGATTTTTTTTTTACAACCATGGAGCTTGAACTCAGGTCATGGCAACTCTACCTCAGCTCTGATTGCCTTAGACTGGGCTGCAGCCTCTCACCCATAGTCGATCCTGGAATCCTAGGCCCAGAGGGCTTGCATGAAGAAAAAAAAAACTGGGACAGCACAGAAAGTGGTAAGCTGCAGAGGACTGGGGGTTTTACCTTATTCTTTTCTTTGCCGGGTGGCCATCCTGAGTCTGAATGGCATGGCTGCAAAGGGGAGCTGAACTTCTATTCCTGAAGGCTGGTGGGCCATCAGGGAAGCCATAGACCAACCTGTCAATATAGGCCCTGGGTTAAAAATCTAAGTCCTGACACCTACCAATGGCAGGACATCACAAGAGATTCGTTCCTATGCATAGTAATACTGATTGAAAGAGTAGTTCGTGCATCAGTTGAGTCTAAAAGTGGATGAAATAATCCTAGAATGGTGATTGATTTTAATTGATAGTTTATTAAGTATAAAAAGAATAATATTACTTCAAAGGCAGTATAATAAATACCTAAGAGTTGGTAGGAATGTAGTAGGCGTCATTCAGTCAGATAGATGGCTCTGGCACTCTTTACCAATATGTATTAATTGTATACCACCATCTGCCAATCCATTTATCACTGTTTTGGCCAAACCTGGGGCTCCATCTCAGTGCCTGGGAACCACCTCACAGCTTCATTGGCTAGAGGTTGCCGTGCTCACCCTTACCCATTCATGAATTGGGCCTGCTAGGCCCCGAGTTTGGATCCCAGCACTGCCAAAAATTTAATCTTGGAGTAAGAAGCAGAGTGTGACACAAGTTTTCCTTTTCTGAGAGAGTCCTGGGTGTCAGGCATGATAGAGAACACATCTACAAATCTAGATGCTATGTGATAGGAAGTAAAAAAATGTAAGAAACGGTATAGGTGTCAAAGAGTCAATAAAATAAATGGTAATTAAATGAATAAAACAAGAAATGAAATGAATAACCATACCAAACATGATATTGTCAGACTATATGTAAGTATAAATCCTGTCTTTAAAATGTAAATAAAATGCATATAAGGAGTATGTTTTGCAGGACTGAGGCTTGAATTCAGGCCTAGGAAAGAGGTCTGACTTTCTTGACTTCAAATATCGTGTGATTCCCCTAGCCTGACAGTGCTGCCTTTTTATGCAGACTTTGTGTTCAAATCCCAGGCCTGGCAGAAAAATGTCACGAATTGCAAAACAGGGAGATAAATAATTGTTTTTTTAATTATTTTAATTTTTTAATTATTTTACTTTTTTAATTTAATTTTTTTGTTTGTTTTTGGCCATGCACGTGGCTTGAACTCAGATCGTGACAGCTCTGTCTCAGCTTTCATCACACTAGCCTGGGATGCAGCCTCCAGAACCAAAGTCGAACCTGGAATCCTAAGACTTGATGTCTGACAGGAAAACAAAATGAAAATGACACTAAAACAAACTGCGAGCCACCCATGGTAGGCGCTTTCTTGGCTTTGGTTCCTTGCGTGGTGACCATCCTAGGTCTGAATGACATGGATGCCACACACAGGTGACCATTCCTTGCTCAAGGTTGGCAAACTCTCAGGAAAGCCATAGGCCAACCCCCCAACACAGTCCCTGAGTTCAAATCCTGGTCCTGGCACCTACAATGGCAGGAGATCCCAAGAGACTCCTGCCTGTGCATGGAAATTCCGATGGAATGGTATCCAACACATGATTGAATAGTTCGTGCAGCTGTCTGGACTGAAATTAGATGCAATAATTCTAGGACGCTGATTGAACTTAATTAATGGTTAATTAGGCATGAAAAGAATAATACTCCTTCAATGGAGGCATAATAACTACCTAAGACTTGGTAGGAGTGTAGCAGATGTCATTGAATACTAGATACACGGCTCTGGCACTCTGTACTAATATGTATTTTTGGTATACTACCACCTGCCTATCCATGTATGGCTATTTTGGCCACCCTTGGGGCTCGATCTCAGAGGTTGCCAAAAATTTCCTCCTGGAGTAAGAAGCCAAGTGTGACACCTGTTTTCCTTTTCTGTGAGAGTGCGGGGTGTCATGCATGATGGAGAACAAGTCTACAAATCTAAATGCTATGTGACAGGGTGTAAACAATGTAATACATCGTTAGGTGCCATCACAGTCAAGAAAAAAACAGTAAATAAATGAATAAAACAAAAAGTACAATGAATAACCACACCAAACATGATATAGACTGAACACCTGTCTCGAAGTTCAATCCTATCTTTAGAATACATGTAAGGACTGCGTTTTCCCGGGTTGGGGCCTGAATTCAGGCCTACGGAAGAGACCTGATTTTCTGATCTTCAAGCATAGAGACCTTCCCCTTCCCCTAGATACAAGAGTTACCCAGACCCTGAGTTCGAATCCCAGGCCTTACAGACAAAAAAATAGCACAAATTCCAAGCCAGGGAGCTTCATTAGCATTTTTCATATGTTTTAAAGTTCACTTGGCCTTTAATTGCCACATTTTGATTTTATAACATGAGAGTTTTTCAAAAAGGGGTTTAAACATTTACATTTCAGCACAGTACATTGGTGTTTCCATTTTGACCATCTGCCATGAAGACTGAGAATGAAAATGAGTACATCATTCCTCCCTAGAGGGACAGTTGATGTTATTTCTATTTAGAGTTATTTCTATAACTATAACCACTCTACAATTGTATCTTGTGAGTTTTCCTCAGTGCCTACCACAAAATACACTAGGGGAGTCCTCATACCACAAAAGGTTGGGTTTCTGAATAAAAACTCACTTCTGTGAGGACAGTAGGTACTTGTAAGCATTTTGGGAATAAAGTGAATTGTAAAATAAAAAACAAAAACATTGGGACTGGGATGTAGCACAGTAGTGGAGTGCTTGCCTAAAGAGCATAAGACCCTGGAAGAAAAGGAAGGCAAGTTTGCTAAAGGTCAGAAGGTTAGAATTTTATGATCTGTATGAACAAACTTCTTTTTTTCTATTTTTTTTTTTTTTTGGTCGGTGGTGGGGCTTGAACTCTGGGCTTGACTTCCTGCCTTCAGCTCTTCAACTCATGGCAAGTGCTCTACAGCTTGAGCCACAGTGCCATTTCAGGTTTATTGGAGATAAGCCACAGTGTGATTTCCGGTTTATTGGAGATAAGAGTCTCATGGACTTTCCTGCCCAGGTTGCTTTGAACCTCCGTCCTCAGATCTCAGCCTCCTGAGTAGCTAGGATTATAGGCATGAGCCACCGATGCCCAGAGCATGAATAAACTTAAAGATTGATTCTGAGGAAAGAAATTTGAAATACACTTTTAATAGAAATAATTTATAATGCCATGGTTAAGGCACTAATTCAGAAGTATTTATTCATTGGCTGGTTTCTTAGTTCATTTAAATATATATATATATATATATAAACATTTTTAATATATATATACATACATATATATTATTAAAACATAGCTTTGAAGTGTACCTAAAAGCATATGTGCTCATGTAAAGTTATACACTACACAAGCTTGATTTTTTATTTTCAGTTTGTTGGTGCCATAAATTAGGTGGGATGTGTGTACTGTTGTTTTGTTCTCTGTTTTTGGAGAATTTCTCTCTGCTTTCTTCCTCTACCCCCCTCTCTCTGCACTTGAATTCAGCTTGCTCTTTCTTGGCTTGATTGTTCATAGCTGATTTTCTACCACTTCAGCCATACCTGTAGCCTGGCTTTTTGCCAGTTAAATGGAGATGTCATCTCTCAGGCTTTTCTGCCTGGATTGGCTTTGATACTTCATCTTCCAGTTCTCACCTCTTGAGTAGCTGGGATTTCAGATGTGAGCCACTGAGGTGCCTAGGGATGAATTTGACTTTGGTTGGTGCATTCTTTCTGTTTTTCTAAGCATGGGATCATCTACTATAGAATTTCTGTGAATGTCCTGGGTCTGAAATAAGATATATAATACATATGCTAATCTGTATAGTTCTCATAAGATGTAATCAATTAATACATGTTATAAGTATAATAATAGTCAATATAAATAATGAATGAATGAATAGTGCAAAAAATAAAATAAATACACAGTAAAATAATATGCAGTAAACATAAGTATGTAGATATTAATTATTATTTCAAATGTGGATGAATATTACTTTAACAGGACTGGGGATTGAATTCAGGCCTAGGGAACAGGCCTGAATTGCTTGTCTTAAAGATGGTGAGTTTCCCCATCCCCCACAGTGCATTAGAGTTACCCAAACTCTGAGTTCAAATCCCATACCAGACAGGAAAATAAAAAGACACGAATTCCAAGCTGGGGAGCTTCATTAGTATTTTTACAATTTTTATTTTGTGAGGCTTGAGCTCTGGCATTGGGACCTTTCCCTGTGCTCTTCAGCTCAAGGCGAGCACACATCCGCTTGAGCCACAGCACCACTTCTGGTTTTCTAGTGCTTTATTGGAGATAAGAGTCTCATGGGCTTTATAGCCTGGGATGGATTTGAACCACAATCCTCAGCCTCTTGATTAGCTAGGATTACAGGTGTGAGACACCGGCCCCCAGCTATTTCTAATATTTTAAAATTTTATTGATTGATTGATCGATTGCCAATCACAGGACTTGAACCTCAGTTTCCATCACCCTAGGCTGGGATTGTGCAGCCTCTGGACTCACAGCCTACAATGGGATGATAGGCCTCAGGGGCTGACAGGAAAACAAAATGAATATAGCACCAAAAAATCCACTCATTATCTTGACCACGTAATTATAACCCCTCTGTACAGTATTTTCAAAATAAAAAAATGGAAAATAAATGAATAAAACAAAAATACAATAAGTAACCATAACAAACAGGATATGGACTGACCATCTATACGTAAGTACAAATCTTACCTTTACAATGAATATAAATAGAATGTTTCCGAGGTGGGTACTTGAATACAGGCTTAACGACCAGGCCTTACTTTCTTGTCTTCAAGCATGGTGAGCTTCCCCTTCATCCACAGTGCTTCAGAGTTACCCAGGCCTTAAGTTCAAATTCAAGGGTAGGAGAAACGGCATGAATTGCAAGCCAGGGAGCTATTTTTTTGCTTTTATTTTGCCAAACAAGGTCTTGAACTCAGGTCATGGCAACCATGCCTCAGCTTTCATCACCATAGGCTGGGGTGCAGCTGCTCGAAACACAGCCTATCCTGAGATCCTAGAACTTCAGGCCCTGTGCCGTGGGCGGGTCGGTGGGAACGGGGAAGGATGCACAGAAAAAAAGTGGTGGGATGGAGTTTTAACATTTTCTTCTTTTGCACCGTGGCCATCTGGGTCTGAGTGATCCGGCTCCAAAGGATACTTCACCTTGCATTGCTGAAGGCTTGCAGGCTACTGGGGAAGCCATAATCCTGAACAATGATTAGCCAGGCACCAGTGGCTTTCACCAGTCCTCCTTGATACTTACAAGGCTGTGAGAGGAGGATTATGGTCACAGTCACCCTAGGCAGGGAAGTCCTTGAGACCCCTGTCCAACCTCAATGCCAACAAAGCAAAAGCAGAGCTGTGTGGCTCCAGTGGTAGAGGGCTAATCTTGAGCAAGAACAGCTCATGGACTGTGACCAGATCCTGAGTTCAAAGTCCAGGACTGGCAACAAATAGACATACACAACAATCTGTGCAGCCATCTGGCTAAAGCAGGTCTCCCTCTTGTCCCCAACTGGATTTGACAGAGTTTCCTGGTAAAGGGGCTGCTGTCATCTTGACTCCATCCATTCTGTCTGTATCACAGAATTCCAGACACACCCTCATTCTTTCATGGTTCTTTTTGACCAATGGGATACAAGAATAGTGGCCACGCCCACATCCCATGTTTCCCTGTATCACTAGGATTCCCTCTGTTGGTTGATACCACTAAAAGCAGTTGAGGAAGGTAGAGGTGGCTGAGTGGTGAGCAAGAGACTCCAGGTGACTTTGAGGTAGAGTAGGAAACGATGTCCTAGTCAGTGAGAGGATTTCCTAGAGCCTGGGAACGTGGCCTGCCCAACTTTCCTGTCCCAGCACTCAGATGTCTGAAACAATAAGACTCAATGAGAGAACTGTGGGCAAGAAACTGCCACAAGAACACCAGCAGTATCCTTCCGACAGACCTGAAACATTCAAGAAAACAAAGAACACGAAAAACGGAGGGATCCCCAAGACAAACACAACTGGGGAGCCGGATTGAATGGAGAGTCCGGCCAAAGGTGGTGCCGACCATGGGCCTCCCTTGCTTTTGGACACAGTCACAGCCACCAGGGTCCAGGGTGTCAAGGGTCCCAATAACACCAAGGATCCACAGAGGGGCTACTGGCATGTGGTGCCCACCCTGGACTACAGAAAAGAAGAAACCAGGCACTCTGTGCCAAGATCCAACCACTGAAGCAGGGAAAGACAGACTGGCAGGATCAATGGGAGTAAGAGAGGGCAAAGATAGCCCAGATACATGCAGCACCAAAAATGGAGGTAGAGATCCACAAGGCACCCATACAGTGGTTGGTTTCAGCAGAAAGTGATTTACAATGTGCGCTTGCCCAAGTGCAGCAGGCCACTGCTGACAGAGAAAGGGAGCACGAAGCTCTCACCAGCTGCCTGCAAGCTACAGAGTGGCCCGTGGCAGAGCTAGAGATAGCGGCTTCTGCGGTCACTGCTGCAAAGAAGGAGACCAAAATGTTCTTGGAACAGCTGAATGGTCTGACCCTTCAGCTTGAGGAAAAGACCAGAAGCTTCGATGACCTGGAGCAAGTGAACACAGAGTTGCAGGAGAAGCTGGAAGTGCTGTGGATACAGAGGAGCCACATGAAGAAGAGAATATGCAAGTTCCAACAAGTGCTGGAGGGACGTGAGGTACTGAAAGACTACTGGACAACCTGAGCTGGCTGGTGACCACAGCGAATCTGGAGAGAGACACCTTCATGGAGGACCTGAGCATTGAGAGGTCCGCAGGGAAGGAGGAGGCATGATGGCTGACCCAATGGGTGAACCAACTGACAGAGGAGAAGGAATGAGGGGTAAGGCATGTGTTGGACCTAGGGAATGAGCTGTGGGAACTGAGAAGAAAGCTGGTAATACCACGCCCCCTCCGCAGTACCATCTCAGGCCAAGCAGCAGCTGTAAGTCCAGGCCTACAGCAAGGAGATGGAATTGAAAAACCTGGAGGAACAACTTCACATCCAGGTCTAGGAAAACCAGTCTCAGTCTTCAGAACGTGGAACAGCAGGAGATGCTCAGAGGAGAAGATAGAGAAATGGATAGTGGTGGCTGAGAGAGAGAGCCAAGCAGCTCAGGAGCAGCAGGAGCAGTCCCTGGGCCAGTGCAGGAGTTCAGAACCTCCTGTGAGGCACATCGCCTCCAATGAGTGGCTGTGCTCTGAGAAGGAGGCCCTGCAGCAGCACTTAGAGAGGCAGACCCCGCTGCTAGAGCAGCTGAAGCAAGTGAAGGGCTCAACAAACTGGAGGGACCAGGTGGTTTGCCAAGTGGCAGGACACTCTCAAGTGCCTGGAAGCCACCAGATCACAGGAGGAGTGCCTGCAGGTCCAGCTGAGCTCCTTGGTTTTCCCTGGGGAAGGGGAAGGCATGAGCCCTGGAGAAGCAAAAGGTAAGGAGGTGACACCCGCCCTCCCCCTTCCATGTGACCATCACAGAGGACAGAGATGTCCCCCAGACCAAGAGTGACATGGCTCTGAGAGTGCTCTTGGAGGATGAGATCCACAGGGGGAAACTCCTGCCACAAGAATGGCGGGCCAGCTGGAGGCACCCACTGGCCGACCCAGCAGCTCAGTGCCAGACTGAGCTGGAGCCACAGACCCTCATGAACTGCCACCAGAGCAGGCATGGGGATCGGAAGCGGGACACGTGGGCATCTGAGAAGAAAATCTGCTTCATCCATGACCTGCCTGATGAGGTAGACTTCCAGAGTCCAGCAGGTGAGCTCCACCATTGATGCAGCCAGCTGTCGGCACACATCCAAACCATCGAGGAGTCCCTCATGGTGTGTAAAGAGCAGATATTGGTCCTGAATGAGCTGTGTTGGGAGAAAGCCCAGTGCATGCACTGGCTGTCCCAGGAGAAGATGGAGAAGAGGAGAGTGCTGTGGGAGCTGCTGTCACTCCTCCCAAGGGAAGGCACAGACAGCAGTCTCCAGATGACAGCACAGGCTGAAGCCCCCCACCCCCTACCAACTCTGCTTCAGATGCCTCAGGATGTGTGGTGGGTGAAATGAGGGAGGATCAGAAAGGTTTTGAAGAATTGCCACTTGAAGACAGCATGGAACCTGCTAGAGGAGAGGTCAGGATTCCCATCCCCATAGTGGAGTCCCCCAAAGAGAAGGTCCTGCCCCAGATGCCCCACATCGAGATCTGCCCACAGCTCCCAGGCTCAGGGGAGGAGTGCTCTCTCACATTCTCCTATGGACTGATGTGGATGATGACGAACTCTGTGATATACCGACTCTCAAAAGCCTTGGCAGCCACCAAAAGTAGGTGGCCAAGTGGCTTTCTCTTAAGCCTCCATATGCGAGGTGACAGGAAGGTTAAACTGGGAGTAGGGTAGGGCAGAGGCTGCAGGGAGTTTTCCCAAACTCAAGGGATAGCTAATGGCCCATTGGTGGCCAGGAAAGAGACCCATGTTATGCTTATCACAAAGAATAAAGTGTTTTCAAAGCAAAATAAAAAAAAAAAGCCTCCAACAAAGATTTGTTCTTCCAGCCCTGAGGCTTGAACTCAGGACCTGGCCACTATTCCTGAGCTCTTTTTGGTCAAGGCTGGCCACACCTCCCCTTCCAGCTTTTTCTGTGTGGAATAGAACCCAGGGCTTCAGGCATGCTAGGCGAACACTCTACCATTAACCACATTCTCAGGATGATTCTTCCCCCTCCCAAACCCATATGGCCATTCCTCAGATCAATAGGAAGTAGGGGCTAGGATGAATATGAAGCACAAGTCTGGTTCACATCAAAATATTCCCCCGCCCCCTTTTCCCACACCCTTAGTTGAAGTTTCTCTTCTACCATTGAGGGATGAGAGAGGGAGAGGGGAGTCCCAAGAGAGTACCAACAACAGTGGCCCCCTGAGTCCCACATCCTCCCCCACTCAAGTGATCCTCCAGATTCTGATCTTATCTGACTCAATGTGAAGTCTACACTGTCTCCCCACCACTGCAAGACTCAAGATGAAATAAAGGTCAGGCATGGCCTCAGCCCACACCCAAGGTGGAAGCTCCTAGTCCCAGACCTACTTCCATGTCTGACTGCCCCTAGTTAGGCCAGAACCACCACTCACCACTATGTTGGTGGTGATGACCTCATGGATGGATTCCAGGAAGAAGGTCTATGGCAAAGAGCCGAAGCAGCAGGGTGAGCAGGACAGAAGGAGGTGGGGTGATTGCTCTGGGATCTTCCTTGGAGCCCTCCCATCCAGCCAGATCCATGGTGACCCAAAGCACAGACAAGGCCAGGGTGTGAGACAAGATGGAGGAGCACAGGACTAAAGGAGGTACTGCTTTGTCTTGGAGGACTTGATTAATTCCAATTATAATTAATTCCAATTATATTTGGCCCATGCCAATCCCAAAGGCATCATGCAATGCCTCTCCTTTTTGTTGGCTGTGAGCACTGTCCCTGAGCTCTTTTTCTCAAGGCTGGCACTCTACTACTTGAGCCACAATGCCACTTTGTTTTCTGATGGTTCATCGATAAGAGTCTTATACACTGTCCTGTCCAGACTGGCTTGGCACCATGATCCTCCAGGATGACAGGCATGAGCAACCAGTGCCCAGTATGTGATGCCTTTTGAAGGCATCTTGCTGAGTCTGTAAAGGAGCCCCAAAGGGCCTGGATAGACCATGACCCAATCAAGGAGCTGGGATGGGGGAAGGTTGACCTTCTAGCCATTCTGTTCCCCCAAAATTGAAGATGCCATGTGATGTTGTATGCACCAAACACCTAGGCCAGCAGCCACCAGGCTTAGTGGGAAAAAAATAGAGAATATCCAAAGACTGCAGTGTAGAAATCTCTGATTTTGCATGCATGTAGTGTGTGTGTGTGTGTACACTAAGGGACTAGGCTCTATAGACCCTGAATTTTCTTGCTCAAGGATAGTGCTGTGCCACTTGAGCCACAGCCCCACTTGCTTTTCGATGGTTAATTATAGGTAAGAGTCTCAGGCACTTTTCTCTCCAGGGTGGCTTTGAAGCATGATGGAGGCCCTAGGGAAGCAAGAGTAAACAGAACTTTCAGGTACAATCCCTATGGTGGGCTACTCTTGCCGCCTGGTGGCCACACACAGAACATGTAGCCCAGTGCCAGTATCCTCTTGAGTTCAATTTGGGGAAGTTACCATGGTCAAGCTCACTTTTGTTCACCCTGATTGCTGATGCCAGAGCAGGTCTGTTTAACCCTAGGCCAATAGAGCTCCAGGAAGCCCAGCTTTCCAGGGACACAAGGAAGGGAGAGGTCAGCTCCAAGCTGAGCTAAGAGCCTTTGCCCATGGATACCCCAACTTGGCCTTACTTATCACCATAAGACCTGTCAAAGAACAACCCAAAAAACAAAATTGTTGCTGTGCCTCCAAGTGGTAGAGCTCTAGCATTGAACCAAAGAGCTCAGGGACAGGGCCCCCAAGCTTTGAGTTCAAGACCCCCAGCTGACCTTCCCCCATAAAACACTGGCTGTCTAAATGTGAACTAGTAGCATTTATGAAGTGTTTCTGAAGAATGGTGATACTGAAGAAAGCACCCTAATTCTAATGACAGCTGAACTTGTGACATACAACTATATGCTGATTCCTTCACAGGGAGCTATTTGCTGGGTCCTTCCCTCATGGGAGTTGTGTGCTGAGTCCTCACAAAAGTGCTGTTTGTTAAGTCATCCCAAAGGGTGCTATGTGCTGAGTCCCTGAGAAGAGTGGGTCGTCCTGGGTTTTTTAAAGGGTGTTGTGTGCTGAGTCCATTACTCAATGTAATGTATGCTGAGTCCTTCAAAAGGTGTGGTCTGCTAATGTATCCCAAAGGGTCCTGCTATGTGCTGAGCCCTTGAGAAAAGAGGGATGAGGTGTTTTTGAGTGCTGTGTGCCAAGTTTTTTCACAGGGTGCTCTGTACTGTCCTTCAAATGATGCTGTGTGCTGAGTGCCTCCACAGTGTGGTAAATGCTGAGTCTTCCAAAACTGTTCTGTGTGCTGAGTTTTTCGAAGGATGCTGTGCACTGGGTGTTTTACACAGCATGCTTCAACACAGGGTGTGATGAGTCCCTGGAAAAGAGTGCTATGTGCTGAGTGTTTCAAAGTGTGCCATGGACTGAGTCCTTTACACTATGGGCTATAGACTCCCTCCTTCAAAGTGTGCTGTGTGCTGAATACTCTATCCAGCATACTACATGCTGAGTCCTTCAAAGAGAGCTGTGTGCTGAGTCATTTACACAGGGTGCTTTGTGCTGATTTTGGAAGTGCGTTGTGTGCTGATTCATCCCACAGGGTGCTATGTTCTGAGTCCTTGAGAGGTTATCCCCAACACTCACACACACACACACACACACACACACACACACACACACACACACACACACAATACAAACACACATACACACACCAGTGTCACCATGCACCTGTGGTGTGGAGGGGGATGGAGGAGAGTCTCCTCCACTGGTGGGGCTGAGGGGAGATTCGATCCCCTGGGCCAGTACTGGGGGTGGGGGTTAGTGCTGAGCTGAGGTAAGGATGCAATACCATGGTCTAGAAGCCTCAGGGCCCAGTCAGGGCTGCAATTGTGGCCAGGGGTGGGGGGCGGGGCCCAGGGGAGGAGGGGGTGGGGCCCAGGAGCACACTTTGGTGGGAGCAATGGCCAGGGGCACAAGGGGGCAGGGGTGTGTGCGCAGAAGGGGCGGGGTGGCCCAGGAGAGGAGTGTGGGGCCCAGGGAGAGCTGGGAGAAGAGCGAGCAGGAGCACTAGCACCCGTGGAAATGGCTTCAGTGGCTGGCAGCTGCTCCGATCATAGTGTGGGTCCTGGCCGGGAGCGCAGAGCATGCAGAGCCTGCAAGGCAGGCACATCGCCACACGCAGCCCCTTGGAGGCGCCCAGCCATGGTGGCCCTGAGTCTGAGGTCCTGGTTCGGGGAGCACGGCAGAGGCAGTGGCTGCTAAGGCAGCGGCAGCCACAGGTTAGGAGGCCGCTGAAGCTGCGGTGGTGGCTGAGGAGGAACAGAGGCTGCACGCAGCTCCACCAGACGCCCGCGCTGCATTTCAAACATGGCGCTGCTGGCTGGGACCCACGGAGTCTCTAGCAGTCACCTGGCGGAGATGTTGCACCCCTGGCCTGCTTGTGGGCCTGACTTGGTTCCGGCCCTCGGTCCTCAGACTCCCGGCACGCACCTGGAGTCCCAGCCTACAGCTTCTCCCAGCAGCACACGTGAGTGGCCGACCTGCGCTCCCGCACCCCACAACCCCCTCCCCGTAAACCCCGTCCCCCACTCTACCCTTCCTCCCCACCCTCGCGGATCTGGACCCTTGCCTCTTGCCTTCCCCATGCCCCACAGTCTGTCCTGGCTCTGCCACAAATGCACCCCAAGGGTGGGGGGTGGAGATGGGTGTCCACCCGGGGATCCCACCCTCATCCCTAGTGGCCAGTGTTCCAGGAAAAGGGGAGCTGCAGGGAGGTGGGGGCAAAACAGAGCCCCTGGTCTCGAGCAGTGGGAGCCACACAGCTGTGCATCTGCATCCTTTTTCTCCCTGCACCCCCAACCCCAGCTGTCAACAGTTCTGACTGGGTGATCACATTTCCCAGTTCTGCCAGCTTCTGCTAGTGCTACCAGTCCATCTTGTCTCCTTGTCCTCCCCAAGAATTTGCCAAGTTGCCCAGAAGTATGTAGGAGGGAAGTAGGGAGTCCATCCATGTATATAGCCTTTAGGACCCTATCAAAGTCCCCAACAACACCCCCACCCCAGATCAGACACCTTTCTGGAGGCACCTGCTTTGTTTTCTGTCCAGGCTCTGAGAAGCCACATGTCCCAGAACTCCTTCACCCAGCGCCCTGGCCTAGGGTTTTGGTGAATGGGGAGTCAAGGCTGGTTGTTCACAATGGGAAGGGTTTGACCCTGGAGAAAGGGAGAATCAGGGTGGTTCTGCATTATTAGAGCATTGTTCCCCTTGGGTGAGATCCCCTGGTTCTGGCTGGGGAACCCCTGTGCTCCAGCTAGTACATTGCCCAGATGAGAAACCAACAAACTCAGGAGAGACACTGCTCTGAATCTCTGTGTGTGTGTGTGTGTGTGTGTGTGTGTGTGTGTGTGTGTGTGTGTGAGAGAGAGAGAGAGAGAGAGAGAGAGAGAGAGAGAGAGAGAGAGAGAGAGAGAGATCATCTTTCTCATTGTACAGTCACCATGTCTAAAAAGAGCAAAAGCATTTTATTTGTGTGTATTTGTTATTCTTTTTCAATTAATGCCCAGTATGAGCCCAGCCATAATTTTGTTTTCTCTTTCACCGTTTCTTGGCTCCTTTAGAGAAGGTTTCAGTAGATGTTCCTTTCCACCTTTTTCTTCTTCTTTCCTGCAGCCCACAGTAGCTGCTGGACCTGTGTGGGTCTCCCCTAGGAGTCCTGTGTGAACCACAGACCAGAGTGGACAACTATTCTTCTGTCTTCAGCCAGAAGGCTCATGAGGCTACTGTGATCACAACCGCACTCTTCCAGCCAGACAGTCTGCTCTGGTGTGTATAGTTGGAGCTAATTCAAGGTTGGAAATGAGTCTGCCAAACATAAATAGGGAATGAGATGGGAGGTAGTAGGGCAGGAGCTGTGAATCTAGGAGGGTCTGGGAAGTGACGAACGGTGTGACATAGCAGATGGTTCACCACGACTGAGGATGAGAGGGGAATCTTACCCAGGGTATTGATGGTGTACGTGGGCATCTGGGCAGGGGGCTCTGGGCCTCCAATGGTGGCATAGATTCCCACTAGAGACAGTGCACTGGTGGGTAGTCCTCCCTGGATTCCTGCAGACACCAATCTGTGTTCCTCCTGGGCTGTTTATAGCTGGGCAATGGTAGGCAAGTGTGTTCCCCCTGCTGGAGCCTACTTGGGATCAGGACATGGCAGTTAGCTTGGGCTTTCTGAATGCCATTTTCTGTAACCTGCTGTAGGCTGTCTGGAAGGAAAAGGGGACCACTGACTTTGGAACCCTTTAAGTTTGATTGGGACAAGTTGAAATGGCAGCTTTTCCAGAGTTTTTTCTTGAAGCTGGCAATTTCTACTAATGCTTGGGATACTGGGTCAAATGAGATGGACCATTTCAGCCACCAAACAATGACATTCAAGCAGCACAAGCAGAGTTCCTGAGCCAAATGGTCTCCTGCAATGAACGTCGTGCCTTGACTGCCTTTCTCCGGCAGCTGCCGATTCTCCTCCGGCTCTCTCTAGAGTGATCACTACAGTCGAGGATGTTGTGGGGAGCAGAGATTGTGCCCTTGCCATCTGCAGCCTGATCGCTGTGAGCAGAGACAATTCCCAGAACCTGTACTGGACTCTGGGAGATTCAGAGACCCAGGATGCCTCAGGGATCCTTTTCTGCAACATGAAAATTGGGGGCCGGTTATGGTGGACCATCCTGTCTGGCCCTAGGGAGTGCAGAGGAGGACCCTTGAGCTAGGCTTTCACCTCACGACAACCTTGTTCACAGCTGAGTGGGGAATGGAGTGCCACACAGCTGGTCAGTTGCTGGACAGAGATCGTTGAGAAGATAGGCATCCCAGAGGCCCCAGAATACAGTGAGTACATCATGGCTCATGTCCTTGGAACCAAAACAGTTAAGTGCGGTGGCACCAGAAGGGTGGGAAGAGGGAGGAGGGAGAACTGTGGGAGAGTTACGTCAGGCTTTTTCTCCACCCAGGATGCTTACCTGAGTTGGATGGGACTTTTCTATAGTATTGTCATAGACAGATGCGCATCTATTTATCTAACAAAACATTACAGTGTGTGCCAGTTCTGGGGGGGGGGAGAGAGTGGGGGGTCATACACGATGAAAGGTTCCAGTGCTGGTTCCATAACACATGAAGAAATCTTGGTTTGAGCTGGATGCTGGTGCCTCACACCTGTCATCCTAGCTACTTAGGAGGCTGAGATAGGAGGATTGAGGCTTAAGGCCCAGGCAGAAAAGCCTGTAAGACTCTTATCTCCAACTGACTACCAAAAAGAAAATGCCAGAAGTGGATGAGTAGCTCAAGCTGTAGACTGTTGGCCTTGAGTAAAAAGGCTCAGGGACAGCACCCAGGCTCTGAGTTCATGCCCAGGAGTGACACAATGAAAGGAAAGAGAAAGAGAGGAGGGAAGGATGGAGGGAGAAAAGGAGGAAAGGAAGGAAGAAGGGAGCATGCAAGCCTTGATTTGGAGTCCCTGGATCAAGGGAGCCAACCATTCACAATCTCTGTGGGGACAGTTTCAGAGCCTAAAGCTAGTGTGTAGGACCAAGCCACTGACCCATTCATGACATCAGCAACTTCATGACATCCAAATCTGAGTGGTCGCTGACTGCAGAGGGAAGCAGCCTCGGGTAGACCCTAGGGCTCAGGGTGGGTCATAGAGTTTCAATCTCCCCTGATTCACGGAGTTTATTTTCTGGTCAGATAAGAAGAAACTGTCCAAAGTCTAGGGAGGTATAGGGTGAGGGAGGGGCAAGACGGGGGTAGCAAGGGATAAACAGGAAGATCAAGAGGGAGGACAATCCAGATCCAGTGAGTCAGGCTATTGGAGCCAGGACCTCAACTGATAACCTAGACCATCAGTGATAGAATCTTCAACCCAGCCACATGGCTATTAAAAGTCCTGGCACTCTGGGTTCACTGTTGACAACCTGGCTGTCATCCACTGCAGGATGCCTGTGCAGTACATCTGTGGGGACTGGGACTTTTGCTGGCTCAATCTGAAGATGACACCCCCAGTGTTCATTCCTCGACCAGAGACAGAGTTAAGCTTGCTACTGGAACAGGACACTCAGGGAATGAGGGCGAGAGTCAGAACTGTGTTGCCCCCAGACTTCATCTAGGGGACTCTAGGGCCCTGTGACTGCCATCTTCAGAGGTAGAGGTGGGTCTCTTTGCTAGCTCAGCCTTTAGTCTAGATGGCAGATGTGGGAGGGGCCGACTGAAGGTGAGGCTAGTGGGAAAACAGGAGGCACTGGGCTGGGAGCAGGGTTGTTTCTTAGAGGATACTCACAATCCAGGAACATTCCTAAATGGATCAGCCGTTTTCTCCTTCCCGAGATAGAAGAACCTAGAGCCCTCCAATCTCCAACCCTTGGCTGAGAAATTCATTCATTTCCGTATGCTTTGTTTGGATAACTAGATCTCACCTGACTGCCCACTGTCAAGACAGGAAAGTGAGAGATCTTGAGTCCTTGATGAGGTCATGGGATCCTCAGTATGAGATTGTACTTGAACGTCCTGACTCGGTGCGTGGTCAGTCCCATCTAAGACTGCCATGACCTAGGACATAGAATCTAGAGACTCAGAGCAGGATGAGTATTATGTGTGAGCTTTGAGCTCCCGTGTGCTCACCTGCTTCCTTTTCTTGGGTGGGTTTATGCTAGAAAAATCTTAAAACTAGGGCCTGGGTCCCATCCCTTGTTTCATGCTCAAAGCTAGCACTCTACCATTTGAGCCACAGCTACACTTGCAACATATTTGGGTGTTTAATTGGAGATAAGAGTTCTGAATGACTTTGCTGCCAAGGGTTGCATCCAACTGCAGTCTTCAGATCTCAGTCTCCTGAGGGGATAGGATGACAGGCATAGAAAAGCATCATTGGCCGGGTGCCAGTGGCTCATGGCTGTCATCCTAAGTACTCAGGAGCTGAATCTTAGGATCACGGGTATAAGCCAGCTTGGGCAGGAAAGACCCTCAGACTCTTCTCTCCAATAAAGCAACAGAAAACCGGAAATGGTGCTGTGGCTCAAGTAGTAGAGTGCTGGACTTGAGCTGAACAGCCCAGGGATAGCACCCAGGCTCAGAGTTCAAGCCCCACAACCAACAAAAAGAAAGAAAGTAAAACATCTTTGCCTACAAAGGACAGTGGAGGTGTGTTTGTATGTATGTGTGTGTGTGTGTGTGTGTGTGTGTGTGTGTGTGTGTGTGTGAGGGGTGATGGTGGTAGACATTTAGCGCCTTGCTCAGTCATCAGTTTAGATGGATTGTCCCAAACTCTTAGTTCACGGCAGCTGATTCTTGACCACAGGTGAAGCTCTGGGTTGGATGTCGACCATCGGACCTCAGTCTCCTCATGGGACAGTTGTGAGTAAATAAGGGACTAATACAGAAGGATCTCTGGAGCAGGGCCAGGCACAGAGGGAGCAGGTGTCAGATACAGTTGTCAACAATTCTGTGAGCATATGACAGGAAGTTGCCGGGGAAGAGCTCAGATGGGGTCTGCTATTAATCATGCAACAGGTGTGGGATAATGAAACAAAACAAGGCTGTCTTTCATCATTACCCTGTCTCCATGAGGAAGGGATCCTTCATTCTATTCATTTTTCCAGCTGGGGAAAATGAGTCATGGAGAAGCCAGGTGACCTACTCATGACCTCTAGCTGACAAGAATCTTGGCCTGATTTCTCTGCCATGCTTCCTAGAACAGTGGGTGTTATTCAGTCCACTTCTTGTGGTGGGAAGTCCACTTCTTGTCATTTGTGGGGATTGAATTCTGGGCCTGGATGCTATCCCTGAGCTCCTCAGAACAAGGCTAGTACTCTACCCCCTGAGCCACAGCATCACTTCTGGTTTTCTGTTGGTTCTTTGAGGAAAAAAGTCTCACAGACATTCCTCCCGAGCCAGCTATGAACCACGATCTTCACATCTCACCCTCCTGTGTAGGTAGGATTATAGGTCTGAGCCACCAGCACCTGGCTTAAGTGTAATACTGAACCTCTGCCTCTCTCTCTCTCTCTCTCTCTCTCTCTCTCTCTCTCTCTCTCTCTCTGTCTCTCTCTCTCTCTCTCTCTCTCCCCCTCTCTCTTTGTCTCTCTCAGGAATTGGTTGAATGAGTGCTGGAGGAGGTGTCCCAGCATCCCCATGTGGCTGGAACCCAAGGTGGCCCTCTCATTCTGGAGGTGGGCTGTGGGTCAAGAGCTGTTTTGCTCAGCCTGTTGAACCAGCCCCATGAGGTAAGCCCCTCTGTGCCCTGGCTAGACAGTGATGGTTATTCATTGTCCATCCCATGAGTCCTTCCCCACATCACTCTGCTACACCGTTGAAGGAAAGTGGATGAGAAGGTGTCATCTTGTCCCCTGCCCAGCACAATCCAGGGACTCTGACCTATACCCCCACCTATCTGACAAGACCCTGGATATAAGACAATAAAAACACTCCATGTGTAATACCCTTTGCTGGAGAGTTTCCTTTCGGTTAGAGTGGCGGGGTTCAGAGGAAAGACCCAAGACCTGACACCTCCCATTGTACATTTGTTCTTGTGACAGAGCCAAGTCATTGCTGTGGATAAGGACAAAGCCTCCATCAGACTGACCCAGAACAATGCTCAAAGATTGGTAGGTTGTTGAAGTATCAAACCCACTCATGTCTGCTTCCTACTTCCAGCAAGGAGGTTTAGTATGGGTGGCCTGGCCCTGGGCCTAAGGGATTATAAATGGATGGTGGCGGTCAGGAGCTCATGGCTCCCACCCATCATCCTGGCTCTTCGGGAGGCTGAGGTCTGATGGTTGTGACTCAGAGCAGCCCCGGAAGGAAATTCCAGGAGATTCTTATCTCCCATAAACCACCTCCCTCCCCAAACCCACACACAAATAAGCCAGATGTGGTGCTGTGGCCCAACTGGTAGAGCCTCAGCCTTAACAAAAGAAGCTAAGGGATAACACCCAGGCCCTGAATCCAAGCCCTAGGACTAACACAATCATAAAATAAATGAATAGTGTACACCTTTTAGCTGACTACCAAGAAAGATGTATTCAGTTTTCTGGCTGGTACATTCAGCCAAAGGAAAGGGGATACCTTTGATGTTCTCCCAGCCCTCTCCTTCTCTCCTTTATCTGTCCAGGCTTAGGTTGCAGGACAGAATTCGGATCATAGCCTTGGATGTAGATCCTGGATGCACTCCTTGCTGGGAGGATGAGGCCCCACAGAGATGAGGGTAAGGACCCCAACACTCACACACACAAACATACTAACATCCGTAAGGCAACTCAGACTAGCCTTTTCCAAAGACACTTTATCTCCTTGGATTAACTGACCCAGGAGAGGAATTTGATCCCCTGTAACTGATTATTTTAACTTGGGCTTGCTAGTTGATAGGATATGAATGTGAGCCAACAAAAACCAAAAAGCTTTTGGTGCCGGTCACCTGGGGTTCAGGCTCAGGCCTGTTATCCTGGCTACTTGGGAGGCTGAGATCTGAGCATCACAGTTTGAAGCAAGCCATAAGCTGGAAAGCCCATGAAAATCTACTCTCCATGGAACCACCAAAAAACCAGAAGTGGAGCTTTCGCTCAAGTGGTAGAGCACCAGCCTTGAGCAATAAAACTCAGAGAGACAGTTCCCAGATCCTCAGTTCAAGCTCACACAAAGAAATGGTCCTGTCTAGTTGCCCACAGATTGCCCAGGCCTCGCTCCCCCTCTCACTGAGTGTGATACAACACCTGCCCCTGGGTGGTGTATCAGGGCTTTCAGAAATCCTGTGGTGGAATCCAGGACTTCCTCTTTGTGCACTCTCAACCCACACTGGCTGGAAGGCAGAGCTTAACAAGTCTGGCAGGCTGCAGAGTGGAGAGTCTCCAGCTATGCCAAGGTGATCAGAAAGGGCTTCTTGGAGACAACATAGCAGAGCATGTTCATTTCCAGCCAGGGCTGCTGGTGAGAGACTTGGTATAGATGTGCGAGACTTTCCCAAGACAGGCCTGAGGGGTCACAGAAGAACAGCTATCCAGGGGTGGCATTGCATCATAGAGGTAGAGGGCTCGCCTAGCACACAGGAAAGCATGGGTTTGATTCCTAAGTCCTGCATACACAGTAAAAGCTGGAAGTGGCACTGTGGCTCAGGTGAAAGAGCACTCCTCTGGAGACAAAGAAAGTCAGGGATAGTACCGGGGCCCTGAGGTCAGGCCCCAGGGCTGTCACCATAAAGCAGTTCTCCCAGGGACCTTGGTGACAGGTGGATGGCTATGCCCTGAAGCTCTTAGTAGATCCATCCGTGCTTTGTGTTTCCTTTGACAGAGGGGAGCTGGACACTCCTGCCCTGTGCACCCCTGTACCCAGTTTTCAGCAAGCCTCCCAAGGTCTTCCACCAGGACATGGAGCAGTTGGCCCCGGAAGTCCTCAGGTATTGGTTTGGTGGGGCAGGGGGACATAGGGCAGGCCCCAGAACTCCTTGTGGGTCTGATCTGCCCTGGAAGACCAGGCAATCAGGAGGAGGCAGATGGGAGCTTAGAGGGGATTAGTGATGTGGAGTGGGCTCTTTAATCCCCATGGCCCCACCCAAATTCTAGCCTCCCTTTGCTGTCTCTGAAGGAGGTAGAGGGGTGTCTAGGAGGTATCTTCTAGAGGAGGAGTAGGTGGAAATTCTGAAGGACTAGACACCTTGAGCCATGAGCCGCTGGCTCATACCTATTATCCCACACCTGTCATCCTGGCCACTCAGGAGTCTGAGATGCAGTGGATCTCATTTCCCAGCCCTGGCACGAAAGTCCCTCCAGAGCCTCATCTCCAATCTCCAACCAGAAGTGGCACTGTGGCTCAAGTGGCAGAACAATGGCCTTGAAGAAAATTAGACATCAGGGACAGTACCCAAGCCCGAGTTCAAGGCTCTCAACCAAAAAACAAAAACAAAAACAAAAACAAAAACAAAAAACCAAACAAGAAAGAAAGATACCCCTTCCTTGCTTGCAAGAGATAGTGAAGTATTGGGGTGGTTGAGGTTGTGAGACCAGATGCTGGCCTCACAGTACAGACATTTCTAATAACTCCCCAGGTTTACCCCAGTGTGAAGCCAACACAGGGTGGGTGGTGCCTTACCAAGAACTCCAGAGGTCGTGGCCTGTGGCAGGCAGGGAGTGGGTGAATGGGAGCAGGGGTGGGATGGTAGTGTCAATTATATGCTCTCCATCCATGGAAGAAGGTTTTGGATGCTGGTGACCAAGTCTGAAGTGCAGGGTTACATTTGGTTTGTGTCTTGATGAGTTGGGTTTTCCCTTGGTATAAGAAGGTGGCTGCAGAGGAGGCTACAATGTTTGATAAGAAATGTACTCCTTATCTTGCCCATGTAATTGTAACCCCTCTTTATAGTATTTTCTTTGTTTTTATTGTAAGGATACTATACAAAGGGTTACAGGTACATGAGTGAGGTAATGAGTACACTTCCTCTTGAACATTGTCTTTATAGTATTTTCACAATAAAAAAAGAAAGAAAGAAAAGATCTGAAGAAAAAAAAGAAGTTGGGTGTAGCCGGGCGCTGGCAGTGGCTCACAACTGTCATCCAAGCTACTCAGGAGGCTGAGATCTGAGGATCACGGATCAAAGCCAGCTTGGGCAGGAATGTCTATGAGACTTTATGCTCTATGAACCACCAGAAAATAGGATGTGGTGCCTGTGGCTCCAGTAGTAGAGCGCACACCTTCATCTGAAGAGCTGAGACCCTGCTGGCAGGCCCAAAGTTCAAACCCTATAACCTACAACCAAACAAATGTAGCTGAATTTTCTGCATAACAATGTGTACAGTAGAAATGCCATGATGTGTTGTGAACCATTCCAGACATGTGAGAGGCTCTGAGTTTTGTCTACAGTTGGTCTGATGATGGTAGTGCTATCATCTCTGGGGTGGAATATTCACGGTGCTCAGGGACTGCTGAGGCTTTGGGCTACCACTGGGTGTATCTGTGTGTTCGTGTGTCTTTTGTCTGTGTGGGTCTGTGTCTGTGTGTTTGGATGTAGAAGACCTGGGCCTTGAACTCAGGGTCTAGGTGAAGTTCCTATGCTTCTGTGCTCAAAGGTAGTGCTCTAACACTTGAGCTGCAGCTCCATTTCTGGCTATTTGGTGGTTTATTGGAGATAAGAGTCTCTCAGATATTTCTGTGCTGACTGGCTTTGACCTCAGCCTCCTGAGTAGCTAGGATGACAGGTGTGAGACACCTGTGCCATATTTGTGTGTGAGTGTATGTGTGTGTGTGTGTTTGTTTTCCTCATCTTTCTCTGTCCCCTTCCTGGGTGCCTGTCTGCCTCTTTCTGACCTTGGATGGTGCCCCCTCCACACCAACTTTGTCTTTATCCTCCTATCAGGGTCTACAATGAGTCCTAAATTGTCAGAGACCTGAGTTCAAGCTTTTCTTTGGGGCCCAAGTCCAGCTGTCCAAATCTTTGGCCTCCTGCAGGGGATTCTGGGTCAACTGGGCCAGCTGCAATAAAGCCTTGCCTGTCTGTGGGTGGGGAACTCAGACATGGGATGTCCTTCCCTTTTCCTCAGCTAGACCTCTGGCTGCATGTCCCTCTCAGCAGGCTGGCAGTGAGTGGGGGAAGGGGGTTGCCGGTGGCTCTGGCCAACTCCAGCTTGATAGCGGACTGAAGGCCACCCAAGCAAGGAGGATTCCAGGCTACATTGGAGGTGAGGCCAAGGTGGCTTGGAAATATCTATTGTTGTCTAGGAAATGTCAACATACTTTATCGCAGGCAAGTCTATCTTCCAGCCCCAGCTGGGCCTCTCCAATCCTTCTAGAGAATTCTGGATGCCCAGAATACAGAGGCACAGACTTTAGATTCAAGGGCCAGGGAATTGGGGGAGGAGAGACTGGTATGGCCAATACCTCAATGTTCTGGGGCATTAGCCTTGACCTGGGTATGCCCCCCTTGTGTACATTCACTTCTTAACCCAGAGCTGGCCAGAAACTGGCCACTTGTGGTGCTGTGGAAGTGGCAGGAGTGGAAGTGAGATCTAGGATGACCAACATCTGGATTTATGGCCTGAGGGAAGGAAGGGGACAAAAGGTGTCTTAAAAAAAAACTCTTACAGCTGGAACTCAGGGCCTAGGCACTGAGCTTCCTTTGCTGAAATCTAACATGTTACCACTTGAACCACAGCTCACATTTCATCTTTTTTAGTAGTTTAGTGGAGATAAGATTTTCATAATCTTTTCAGCCTGGGCTGGCTTCAAGCTGCCATATTAACAGCTCAGCCTCGTAAGTAGTTAGGATTGCTGGTATGAGTCAACCGGCACCTGGTAGGGTTGTTAGTGTGTGTGTGTGTGTGTGTGTGTGTGTATGTGTTTACTAGAGCTTGAACACAGAGCCTAGGTGGTATCCTTTAGCTTGTTTGCACAAGGTTGGTGCTCTTCCACTTGAACTACAGTACCTCTGCTTTTTGGTGATTCATTGGAGATAAGAGTCTGCCCAGGCTAGCTTTGAATCTTGCTTGATCCTCATGTGTCAGCCTTGAGTAGCTAGGATTATAGGCATGAGCCACTGGCATCCAGCTTCAAGGATGTCTCTTCATACTGTCTTCTGTTCTAACAGCTGTCTACTTGCCCTGGCCTAGATCTCTGATCTCTACATCAGCTCCCAGCAGCCCTTGACTGTGTGGAGAACATAAAGCTCAAACCTGTCAAGCATCCTATTTCTATGTCTTCAGGGCAGGGTACGTTTCCTCTGAAGCCTGGAGGAGTAGAAGGAGGAGAAGGAAGGTTAGCTGTACATTGTGCTAAGCTGGGAGAGTGGTACACTGTCTTAGCCAAGAAGGAAAGTGTGGCCAGATGTTAATAGCTCATGCTCTCATATTCTTAGCTCCTTAGGAGGCTGAGATCTAAGGATTGGCATTAAGAGGCATCCCAGCTCACTTTTCTTGTTTTTTTTTTTTTTTTGTATCAGTAGGATCTTTTTTTTTTATTGTGAAAATACTGTACAGAGGGGTTACAATTCCATGGGCAAGATAATGAGTATATTTCTTATCACCAGCTCACTTTTCTAAAGTGTGTGAGACTCCTCTTCCAATAACCACCTGAAAGTTGGAAGAAAAGCTGTGGCTCAAGTGGTAGAGTTGCTAGCCTTGAATGAAAAAAGTGAGGGACAGGGCCCGGGTCCTGAGTTCAAGCCCTAGTACCAAGATGTGCGTCTGAACACACACACACACACACACACACACACACACACACACACACACACACACACACACAGGAAGGTGGTAATGATCAGCTGAGCTAGAACTGGGGGCAGTCTAGAGGCACATTCATAGTAAACTCTCGACACGTAAGTTATTTCTCCCCAACTCCTTCTTGGGCTGAGGGGTCTGGGCCATGGCAGTAAGTTCCATGGAACCTGCGCCTCCATCCATGCATAGGCTACAGGACCAAGGGAATAACACGATGGATGCTCGTTTATACTCCGTGCATGATTGCAGACCTTCATCTGCCACTGAACATTGGTGAGGAAAGCAGTGCTCTGAGCCCTGGGACTCCTGGGATAGCCACTGCTACCAGCAGCAGCCAGCCAGCTGTGGATTCCTGATCCTACGAATCTTTCATGAGCCCAACTCAACACCCACTCAAGGTGTGCCTGTCAAATTTGCCCCGGTGAGTAGGCAATACCTGCTGTGCCATCTTGCAGTTCTTGCCCCTCCTGGCCCAGAAACATGGTCTGAAATGCTGATTTACTGCTCAGATCCACACTGCACCCATGACAGATGCCACTCTGATGTCATTCTGGCTGATGTCCTCCGTGCCCCAAGGCTAGACCCTTCTCTGAAACTCTGGCCTACTCTGTAGGCAAAGGCTCCCAAAGAGGCTGCTTTCAAGACTTGGAGGACATCTAGATATTGGGAGACACTAAGGGGCCCACTGGAAATTACTCTGCCTAGAGCTACAGAGTAAGGTTCAAGCAGGCCCGGTGTTGGTCATAGGGCTTGACTTGTGGGCCTGGGCACCGTCCCTTCAGCTCTTCAGCTTACCACTTGAGCCACAGTACCACTTCCAGTTTTTTTGTAGTTCACTGGAGATCAGAGTCTCCCGGCCTTTCTTGCCTGGGCTGGCTTTCAACCATAATCCTCAGATCTCAGCCTCCTGAAGAGCTAGGAGGATAGGCATGAGCCACCAGCACTCAACTGGATTGGACTTTCACCACAGTGAACTAGGAACTCCTGAAATCTTTTCTTTATTTTTTATGTGCCAGTACTGGGGCTTGAACTTAGGGTCTAAGCTCTGGTCTCTTTAATTTTTGTCTCAAGCCTGGCACTCTACCACTTGAGCCACACCTCCATTTCTGGCTTTTGGTAGTTCACTGGCAAGAAGAGTCTCACTAACTTTCCTCTCCTGAGCTGGCTTTGACCCACAACTTCTGATCTCAGTCTTTTTAGCAGCTAGGGTTTACAGGGGTTGAGCCACCAGTGGCATTGGGCTAGAAGCTTTTCTTAAGCAAGTGTTCTTCCCTGCATTTGCCCTGAGTCCTCCATGTAAAGGAGGCCTGAGAGTCAGGAGCTGTGAAAAATAGGCTTCCAGCCACAGGAAATACTTGGGGTCCATGGTGAAAAGTCAAGCTAATCTTCCCTCTGGGCCCCATTCTGGGACCTCCACCCTCTGCCCTCCCTGTGACTCAAGTACAAACCTTTATGCAGCCTTGAATATCCTGCCGGACTTGTCTGAAGCCACAGAACCTTCATTCCACCCACACCACCTTTACTACACCACACCTCAGGAAACTTTGTGCAGTGTTGTACCTTCTGCCTGAGGTTCTCTATCCTGTTCCACATCTTAGAACTCCTGTGGAATTTTGGCACTGGTTATATCACCTCCAGGAGCAAGTCTTTCTTTCTCCCTCTTTTTTTTAATATTGAGTTGCTAGAGATGGAACTTGTGCAGGCTGACTGACAAATGCTCTAGCTTGGTGTGTGTGTGTGTGTGTGTGTTTGTGTGTTTGTGTATTTGTGTGTTTGTGCCAGTCCTGGGGTTTGAATTCATGGCCTGGATGCTATCCCTGAGGTTTTGTGCTCAAGGCTAGCACTCTATTACTTGAACCACAGCTCTACTTCTGTCTTTTTGGGTGTTTATTTGGAGAAAAGTGTCTCATATAGACTTTCCTGCTTGCAATTGTGATCCTCAGATCTTAGCCTCCTGATTAGCTAAGATTACAGGGGTGAGCTACCAGCAACTGTCCTCTACCCTACCTCTGACCTCTATCCTTGGCCCTCCTATGAGTAGGAGAAGAATGTGTTTCACCAGGCTCACTTTTTTGCCAGTCTTGGGGCTTGAACTCAGAGTCTGGGCATGTTCCTGAATTTCTTTTGGTCAAGGCTAGCACTCTTATCACTTAAGCCATAGTGCCACTTTTGGCTTTTTCTGTTTCTGTGATACTGAGGAATCGAACCCAGGGCTTCATGCATGCTAGGTAAACAGTACCACTAAGCCACATTCACAGCCCAAGGCTCACTTCTGACAGTAACTATGAGGGTGGGATTTATTGACTTACCCCTTTTTGGTGCAGAAATCGCTGGCTATTTCATATCTTTGCCAAGATTTGTGACCAGCCTATGACTCAGCAATGAGGATGATGAATGAGGGATAGCCACCAGGCCCCAGAGGAGTAGGCTCACATATCCTACAGAGGGATAGAGAATATGGAGCCAGAACCTTTGACAACTCCTACAGCCTAGGAACTGTGATCTCCCTGGTGGCAGTGGCTGGCTGCTAGGTGTCCCGATGGGACATCTCAGCCAGAACATAAGGCAACTGTTGCACAGCCCAGGCAATGCCGGCCGGGCTTTAGTTATTAAATGGCAGAGAAGGATGCTTTGTTCAAGCTGCTGGCTCAGACTTAGGACTCTCTGAGGACTTGCCCAGGTTAGGGGGATGGACATGGGCAACCTGCTGAATGCCCATCATCCATACATCATCCATCCATACACAGAGACATGGAGTTATTGCCTCCTTTTTTGGGGTGGGGGTGAGGCAGGTCCAGGGTTGTTGTACTATGAGCCTAGGCCCTGTTCCTGAGCTCCTTTTGCTCAAGAATAGCACTCTGCCCTTGATCCACGGCCCCACTCATAAGCTTTTTTCTCCCTATGATCTGTTAGAAAGAAGATTGTTTTGGACTTTCCTGCCTCAGATGAATTCAAATTGGCATTCTCTACATCTCAGACTCAGGAGGAGTTAGGGTTATAGGCAGGAGCCACTGTCACCTGGCTTTCTTTTCTTCTTGTTGTTCTTTTGTTTTAATCATGACAATCTGAAATCTTCATGGTGTCATTCCAATGGTTTGCATTCAAAGTAATCTACCCAGGCCTGGGATTCAAATGCTATGACTACCACCCACAAATGGAGGGAGATCCTGATAAACTAATTCCTGTTCATGTGAATGCTAATGGAATGTTATAAAAGTAATCATTGAATTTGCAGTTAATTTATGATTCTATTTTAGAATGCCACACAAAAATTATTGGATTCATATCTTCCATTCTAGCACCATGGTATGATTAAGGATATTGACTAATTTTTTTTTTGGTCCGTTCATGGGGCCTGATCTCTGGGCCTAGGCACTGTCCCTCAGCTCTTCAGCTCAAGGCTAGCGCTCTACCACTTGAGACAGCGCCACTTCCGGTTTTTTTCTTTTTGCTTATGTGCTGCTGAGGAATCGAACCCAGGGCCTCAGGCATGCAAGACCAGCGCTCTACCACTGAGCCAACTTCCCAGCCCCTTGACTAATTTTTAATTAATGCTTTTATAAGTATTCAACCATGATATTTCATTAAATGGAGTCATAATTTAGTTACTAATAATTGGTAATATCATATATATAATTTAATAATAGCCTCATATTCCCTCTTTGTATGTGTATGTGTATATATATATACATATATATGCAGGTATATATGGATATCTATATATAATATCAATTTACACATGTATCTATTTGGCACTACTGTGGCTTGATCACAGGTCTTCAGAATTTCCTGGATGCTCAGTTTGCCAGTGGATGGTGTGCTATGACTGTACCTCATGTATGGGTAGAACATTGTAGGCTGAGTTGAAATCCCAGCATGGCCAAAAGTTTATTTGTGGACTATGAGGCTAATTTGACACATTTTTTTCCTTCTCTGTGAAAGCCCTGGGTCTCAATACGATGGATAATCCATATGCAAACATGTCCTATGTGATATGATGTAATAAAGGACATGTTATATATGTAATAATACTAAATAAATAAGGGTAATAAATGTCATATGCAGTAGAACCCATGTATGGAAATAGATCTCATATATATGAATATTATTTTTTTCCAGTGCTGGGGCTTCAGTTCAGGCCCTGGGAACAGGTCAGAATTTCTTTTTTCTTTTTTTCTTCCTTTCTTTCTTTTTTTTTTTTTGCCAGCCATGGTGCACTGTCCCTCAGCTCTTCAGCTCAAGGTGAGCACTCTACCACTTGAGCTACAGCATCACTTCCAGCTTTTTCTGCTTATGTGGTGCTGAGGAATTGAACACAGAGCCTCATGCATGCAAGGCAAGAACTCTACCACTGAGCCACCTTCCCAGCCCCATGAATTTCTTGTCTTCAAGGACGGTGAGCTTTCCCCTTCAAACACAGTGTCACTGAGTTACCCAGACCCTGAGTTCAAATCCCAGGACTGCTAGAAAAATGGTGCAATTTCCTAGCCAGGGTCTTATTGTTATTATTACTTTGTTTTTGGCCTAGCACTTGAACTCAGGTCTTCGCATCTTTGCCACAGCTGATCATTGGATCCTATGACCCTATTTCAATTTTTGGGGCTGGCAAAAAAATAAAAAAATAAAAAGGAGAAGGATAAAACTGAGAAATTCAAGAAGGAGGTTTTACTTTTTTTTTCCTTTGTATTGTGACCATTGTCTAAATGACAAGCCCAAGAATGTGTACATGACATTGCATTGCTAATGTTTGGTGGGCTTTTAGGGAAGCCATAGCTGAAACCAGCTACTTAGGCCTGGAGGTCGAATCTTAGAACTGCCAATAATGAATTGTGGGAGGTTCTAAGAAACGCATTCTGATATACATCCGTACAAATGCAATGTTATAAAATAACATTTAAATTAGCAGTTAGTGTATGATTATATTCTAAAATTATAGACCACAATTATTCCACATTGAATAATTTTCAATTAATACTTTATTATGTATTCAATCATGATACTTAAAAAGGAAGGAATAATTTAATTGCCAATAATTGGTAGTTATATCATATATGCAGTTTCATAATATACAGACATCTCTTTTGTTTTATACATTTACATCCATCCATCCATCTATCTATCTATCTATCTATCTATCTATCTATCTATCTATCTATCTATCTATCTATCAATCTTTATGTACAAATCTATACATTTATCTGTTTATACACTTGTCACTCCTGGGGCTCAGTGCTAGAGTGCTCACCGAGTATGTACAAAGCCCTGGGTTCCATTCCTCACTACCAGTTGCACAGAAAAATCCAGAAGTCATGCTGTTGCTCAAGCAGTTTAGTACTAGCTTTGAGCACAAAAGTTTAGGGACTGTGTCTAGACACTTACTCAAGATGCAGAACTGGTACGAAAGCAAAATGATAGAATGTTCTGACTGCAAAGATTTAAGGATAGGACTGCAAATACATCATCATAGAGCAAGCTAGGAGTCTGGTGCTGAGAGCTGCAATCTAACCTGACTTAGCCAGAGGTAAATTGCTTGCAACCCAGCTACACAGAACCAGATGCTTCTGGCTCTCTCAGCCCTGTCATCCAAGATACTGGGGGCTGAGATCAGACACTGGTGGTTTTAAAATCCAGCCCTGACAGGAAATCTGCAAAACTCTGAGCTGTGGCTCAAAGTGGTAGAGCTCTAGCCTTGAGCAAATGATCTTAGGACAGTACCCCCAAACTTTCAGTGGAATCCCTGTGGCTGACTCCCCGCCCCTCCCACAAAAAACCCACCCCTCTAAATCATTAGATGTGAACTTTGTGTAGTTTGGTGAACTGATGAAAGCACCCTAATCTAATGACAGTGTGTGGATACAGCTATGTCATGAGTCTTATATGAGGAATGGTGTATTGAGTGCATTCTTGCATCTGGTCCTTGTAAGAGCTCCACAGATTATTGTGCAGGTGAGAACCTTGAGGCTCAGATATGTCCCCATGTAAGGGCCAAAATGATGTATGTACTGAACTCTAGTGAGTTGTCTCCTGCAGACGTTTGTTTTGGTTTATTTTTCTTGGTCATGAACCTTGAACTCAGGGCCTAGCCACTGACTCTTCCCTGTTAGGCTCATGGCTAGTACCCTACCAAGGGGACCCAAGGACACCTGTACAAAATGTTACAGTCTAGGCATCTGTGGCTGATATCTGTCATCCTGCCTACTTTGACACATTTTTTTTCCTTCTCTGTAAAAATCCTTGGTCTCAGTATGAAGTATAATCCATATGTAAATATATGCATGTGATAAGAGGCAATAAATGAAATAAATGTTATATATGTAATAATACTAAATAAAATAAATAATGAATAAAAAAGGGTAATAAATGTCATATGCAGTAAGCCCATGTATGTAAAAAGATCACATATATGAATATTAATTTTTCCAGTGCTGGCACTTAAATTCAGGCCTGGAAACTGAAATTCTTGTCTTCAACAACAATGAGCTTCCCCTCCCCTGCAGTGTCACTGAGTTACCCAGACCCTGAGTTCAAATCCCAGGTCTGCCAGAAAAATGGAGGAAATTCCAAGTCATGGCCTTGGGCCTTGTCCAGGCCCGGGGCTTGAATTCAGATTGTGGCAGTTCTGCCTCAGGTTCAATCACCCTAGGCTGGGATGCAGCCAATGGACCCACAAGCCCATCCTGAGATCCTAGGTCCTGAGTTCAAATCTCGGGACTGATAAAAGAAAAAGGAGAAGGGCAGGGAAGGTGGCTCAGTAGTAGAGTGCTTGCCTTAGATGTAGCAAGGTTCTGAAAACCTAGGGAGGCACCGTTGGCAATAATGAATCATTGAATTAGGTTCAGCTCCCTAGTTGTTGTCTGCCAGAAGGAATCTTGAATTAATTGTAGCAATTTGTTTCAACACTGGAACACAGTCTAACAAAGACAGGATAAGTGCAGGGAAATTGGCCTGCCCCGGGATGTGGCACAAATGAAGGCTTCCTGTCAAAACAGAGCATTGGGAAGAGAGATATCTTGGGTTACAAAGAGGCCTTTTTCTCCTGGTCTTCAGGGTCTGCCCACACTCTTCATCACTAGTTGGTCAGGATAGAGTTGTTTTTTAAAGAGCAGTACGGGAGTGAGGCCTTTTGTCTGCCTGTTCCAACAATGAGGCAGACTTCCTCCAGCAAGCTGGGGTGTGGAAAAACCCTCAGGCTACACTGGGAACAGGGAGGGGAGCCCTGGACCATGCACTGTCTTGAAAGCACCCTCTGTGCTATGAAATCATTCTATTCAAAGCAAATTTTCTAGCTGGGTTCCTTTCTTCATAGCGACTCTGGATGTTCACCAATAGAAATACATTCACACATACACAGACACATGGAGTTACTGGCTCTATATATATATTTTTTTTTTGGCGCAGGTCCTGAGGCTTGAACTGTGAGCTTAGACATTGTCCCTGAGCTCCTTTTTCACAAGGAAACACTTTATTGTGCCTTAAACCATGATACATCATTAAATGAAGGCATAATTCAATACCTAATAATTATTAGTAATATATTACGTGTAATTTAATGATATATAGACAACTCACATTCTATAAATATATTTATATATTTAAACATAGACTGGAATATACGTACACATCTCTCTCTCTTTTTGTCTCACTCTCTATGCATATATATGTGTTTGCAGCAATTTACGCATCTATCTATTTATATATTGGCCACTCCTGGAGGTTAAACTTAGGTCCTGGGAACTCCCTAGCAATGTAATTGTTTTAGACTACTGTGCTTACATTGATCCCTTGAGGAATTGGAATTCCAGGCCCTGAGTTCAAATCCCAGCAGTGCCAAACACAATAGGTAGAGTAAGAAGCCAATGTTGACCTATTCTGCTGTCTGTGAAAATATTGTTTCCTAGGTACAATATGTAATACCTATGCAAATACATATATATGATGTACAATATAAATGTATATAAATATTTTGCCATGCCTGGGTCTAGAATTCATGCCCTGGGAAATGCTCTTGGCTTTCTTTTATTCAAGGAGGATGAGCTTCCACTTCAGCCACAACAAAATAAAGTTACCCAGGCCCTGATTTCAAATCCCAGGTATGGCAGATAAAATGTCCCAAATTCCAAACCAGAACCTTAATTTTTTTTTTGGGGGGGGGCAGGCACAGGGCTTGAACTCAGGTCATCACAAGTCTGACTCATCCTTGATTCCCCTAGGCTGGGGTGCAGCTTTTACACCCACAGATCATCCAGGGATCCTAGGACCCAATTTCAACTCCCAGCACTGGCCAAAATACAAACAAACCAAAATGGAAGAGGAAAAATCAGAAAGTTTTACACAACAGTTTTACCTTTGTTTCTTTTGCACAGTGACCATCCTGGGTCTCACTGACTTGGCTTGAAAATTGTATATGACTTTGCATGGCTGAGGCTGGTGGGCTGTCAGTGAAACCTGAGGTTAACCCAGACACCTGGGCCCTGAGTTCAATCCTGGGACTGCCACATACAGATGGCTGAAGGTCCTAGGAAACTGGTTCTTATCTCTAGGAACACTAATAGAATGCTTGAAATGTACTAAATGTCTTTCTAATGTAAGATTGTATGCATTAAATATAGGTCATTGATTAACTTAATTAATACTTTATTAAGTCTTCTACCATGATTAATTAATGGAGGAATAATTGTAAACTGAATAATTAGTAGTAATAGAATATACAAAAGTAAGATATAGACAACACTCTTTATATAGAGTTATACACTAGAATCTACATAAATGTCTATCTGTCTCTCTCTGTATACGTTTATAGATGTGTATACATATGTAAATACACACACACTGCATTTTACAAATCTATGTGTTTATATATTGGCCACTCCTAGGGCCAAATTTGCCCCACAACTTCATTTGCATCAGACTGGTGTGCTAACATTGACCCACTCCCCATTCATGAAGTGGGCTTTCTAGGCCCTGAGTTCAAATCACAGAACTGCCAAAAACTTAAGTAATCCTGGTGGAAGAAGCCAAATGTCCCATTTGTTTGCCTTATTGGTGAAAGTCCTGGGTCTCAGGAGTGCTGTATAGTACATTGGCAGATCTATGACCTATGTAATAAGATGTAAAATACATAAGAAATACATAAGAAATAAATAAAACACAAAATAAAATGAATAACCACACTAACTGCAATATGCAGTAAACATATGTATGTAAATATGAATCCTGTATTTAAAATGCATACAAATATTATTTTTGCCAGAGCTAGGACTTGAATTCAGGCCCTGGGAACAGGCCTGACTTTCTTGTCTACCAGCACGGTGAGCTTCCCCTTCTCCCAAGTGCTGTAGATGTACCTAGGCCCTGTGTTCAAATCCCAGGACTGGCAGAAAAATATGGCATGAATAACAAACCTGAAGTAGAGGGGTGGGAATGTGCCTTAGGGGTAGAGTGCTTTGCATCTATGAAACCCTGGACTTGACTTCTCAGGAACACATCACTAGCAAAAAGCCTGAAGTGGCTCTGTGGCTCAAGTGGGAGAGGGCTATTCTTGTACAAGAGTAACTAGGTACAGTGCTCAGGTCCTGAGTTCAAATCCCAGTACTGGTGTATGTGCGCGCGCGCGCACACACACACACACACACACACACACACACAGACCAGAAGTAAAGCTGTGACACAAAATGGTAAATCACTGGGCTCCTGCGCTGAGCTCATGGTCAGCACCCAGGCCCTGTGTTCAACCCCAAAACCTTGCCACACAGGGCTCAACTAGGAGAGTGCAAAGGTTTCAAAACCTAATGTGTTTCAGCAGTCCTAGATGACAGGAAGCATGGTGAGATCAGACATGTGCTTGGATTTCCAAAGGTTTCAGAAACCTAGCAGAGGCATCATAGGCCCATCATCACCCTCAATGAAACATTTCTTGAACTTAAGTGCCCTAGTTGTCTGCCAGAAGGACTCCTGAATTATATTGAGCACTGTATCTGAACACCAGAATATAGTCTCACAAAGGCAGGATAAGTGCTGGGAACTTGGCCTGCCACAGAAGATGCCCCAAATGAAGGCTGCCTGTCAACACAGAGCACTGGGGAGAGAGATAGCTTGGAGTACAAAGAGGCCTGTTTTCCTGACCTTCAGAGCCCATCCACACTCATCCTCACTAATTGGCCCAGATGGAGTTGTTTGTTACAGAGCTGTACAGGACTGAGGTCTTTTGTCTGCCTGTTCAGACAATGAGAGAGCCTTCTTCCAGCAGGCCTGGGAGGCGGAGAAACCCTCAGGCTGCACTGGGAACTGTGAGGGGAGCCCAGGAACATGCACTGTCATGAAAGCAGTCTCTGTTATGAAATCATTGTATTGAAAACCAATTTTCTAGCTTGGTGCCTTTCATCATAGCTACTCTGGAGCTTCACCTATAGGAATACATTCACACATACACAAAGACATGGAAGCAGGTCCTGGGCTTGAACTATGAGCATAGGCCTTGTCCCTGAGTTACTTGTGCTCAAGGGTATTGCATTAACCTTGAGCCACAGCCCCACTTCTGGGTTTTCTGTGATGTCTTAGAAATAACAGTGTCATGGACTTTCCTATGCTGGCTAGATTCAAACTCAGATTCTCTACATCTCAGCCTCCTGAGGAGCTGGGATTACAGTCAGCAGCCACTGGCACCTGCCTTTCTTTTCTTCTTCATTTTTTAATCTGGACAATCTGACTACTTAACAGCATCATTCCAATGCTTTGAATTTATAAGTCCACTACTCAATGTTCTTTATAGGTGCTTTCTCTGAGAAGGATTTTCTCTCCTCCTCTTCTCCTCTGGTCATAGGTTTGAAGCCAAGAGTGAGAAATGAGTGTGACATGATTTTGGCAGCAAATGTCCACAGGACATGCCAGTTCAGTCACTTAGTATTGAGCTGCAGTGAATTTACTGTCTCAGGACGAGAGGTCCAAAAGCTGGAGCGATCCTCATACTGTCTGAATTGCTCCTTAGGCCTATAAAATTATCTAATACTTATGAATGTTTTGTGTCTCCCACCTGAAGTATCTAGAACATACTAGAAGCATCTTCATGTTTCCTTTTTTTCTCTAGTACCTCTTTAGATTTAGACTAACGGTTTGTGTGGAGCAGATTCTCAGCGAATCCCTGAGGAAAGCCACTTACAGTCTCCTCAGTAGATCTCTGTTCACAGCCAGCCCGAGCAGGAAAGTCTGCGAGACTCTTATTTCCAATAAATCACCAGAAAACCAGAAATGAATCAGTGGCCCAGAGGACAGAGCTCCAGCTTTGAGAAAGAAAGCCAAGCAGGAGATACAAGCCAGACCAGGCAGGAAAGCCTGGCAGGCGCTTATGTCCAATTAAGGACCAGATGTCTGGAAGTTGAGCTGTGGCAGTGGTAGAGTCTCCACCTTGAGGAAAACAGCTGAGGGACACATTCGGCCCTGAGTTTAAGCCCTGGGATGGCCACCAAAAAAATTCAAAAAGAGAAGGCCAAGTTTATGTATCAGTGCCCTACCTACTTATGTGTGTATATTACCTCTCTGAGTGTAATCAGATTGTATGCAATGCTTCTCCTTTTATGTACAGATTTATTTTTCAGATAGGCTTGTTGCACATACTGCATCATTCTCTTCTTTTCAGGCCCATGGCTTTTCTCTTCCAGAGTTCCAGGCCTGTGTCCTCATATGATACACACTTAAGTTCACAGCAGCCTTTATTTCATATTATTATGAGGCCAAGGCAGGAACAGTCACAAATCAGGCAGAGGAAGAGAAGATCAGGGTTTTTGAAATAACCTGTATTCAGAAAATTAAACTTGGGGAATGTAAAGTGGTAGCATACTTATGTAGAAACTACCATTAAGAAAAAATGAGAGGGCTGGGAATGTGGATTAGTCCTTAGCATGCAAGAAGCCCTCTGTGCCAAGCCTACTCCGGTGGAGTCTGCTTAGCATGGGAAACCTGCTTTCAGATCTGAGAATGGGGCTTCAAAGAGGCCTACCTCCTGGAAAAGGCTGGCAAGCCCCTGGGAAAGATGTGTTGCTGGTTTTTTTTTTCTTCACTGTATAGGAGTGCCTATTAATCTTTTACTGTTCCTGCTGCTTATTGTACTTACTCATGCTCAACGTTCCCTTAGTCAAGGCTCTTTCTTAAAAGTGATGATGACTCCAACATCTGATGAGTGTCCTGAGAATATGACTAACTCACCAGAGTTAAGTGCTACCCTAAAAGCCCCTCTTGTGGAGGCTAGTAGATGAGTCATAAGTAAATATAAAAGTATTGGGGGTTTCATGACGTCACTTCGGCAGAAGGAATTGTTTGTAAGAGATTTACAAGAAGCTGTAGGCATGGCTAGAGCAGAAAGAGTGTATGGCTACTGGAGACTTCCCTATAATCCTAAAACATATACAATAGACTCATATAGATATCCTGTAGGTAAGAAAGATGTAGAGAGATATTTAGACCAAAAGCTAAATAAGATTCCTAAAAGGTTGGTAGATAAAAGGTGGCAATGGCTTATCAGAGGAAAATAGTGGGATCCTCCATTACCTAGAGGACCCCAAAGACTTCCCCCAGATCCATAGGCTTTTACAGGTGTGTATGATAAGGATGGCAACTGTTGGGAAAACTAATTAGGAGAAAGAACTTCCTGTTACTCTCTTTCATTTACTGAGACACTTGCTAGATCTAGGCCATCTTGGTGCTTACTATTAAAGAAGGAACAAAAAAGGTCTTATGAGACAGTTAAGTCCTCTATAGAAAAGAGTAAATGATTATGTGAAAGGGTTACAGAAAAGACACTATGAGCTTAAATTTGCTATATGGCCAGATTTAAATAAGTATACTGAATATCATGATTTTTGGCCACAAATTGGGAACCCTCTAAGCACAATTGCTTAGAAAAGATTTAAAATGTATAAAGTACACAACTAAACAAAAGTAACTATGAAGTACTAGAGTTCATGCCTTTCTGTTCAGCACCTTGCCCATAAGCTCTGGTTAATGGTTAATTGGTGATAAACATCGAAACCTGTTGTATTTCTTAAAAATAGAGGTAAAGCCAAAAACAAGTGCCTATCCTCATAGCTCGTCATCTAAACAACAAGATTAGGCGACCAGCTGCTGAAAACCCAAGAATGAAGCCTTGCAGCAAGGTTGTGTAACCTTTTGCCCTTTCTCATGGAGACTTTTGCTATAAAAGTTTGGTTTCCTCTGCATTAAATTGCACTCAGCATCCACAAATCTTGTGTGTGAGTTGTCTGTTTGCCATCTCCTCACCTATTCCAGTTCCTCCACTAGGTGTCCTCCGGTGTCCCCAAAGAGCCAGTCCACAGCACCTCTGTAGCACATGCACAGAAAAAGCCAGAATTGGTGCTGTGGCTCCAGTAGTAGAGTGCTAGAGACAGTGCCCAGGCCTTGAGTTCAACTCAAGTACAAGTAACTTCTCATCACCAAGGGAAACCCAGGAGGCTCTTAAACATCTGCCCTTTCAGAAGTGGAAGTCAGAGTGTCATAGACTTTCCTGCCCTGGCTGGCTTCACCCTGTGATCATCAGACTTCGGCCTCCTGAGGTAGGGTGATGGGCCTTGGCTACTGGGGCTTGCTAGGTCAGAACTGAAATAACATTGACAATACAAGTCAACTACTTATCACAAAGGACTTGGGGAGCATATTAAGCCTTTCAACAATGGACCTTTCAGAACTCTGTAGGACACAAGGTTATAATGCTAGAGTCTGAGAGGCTGGGCATATGGATCTGCTAAACTGGACCTCGAGCTCTGACTCCAATTCTGGTGTACATCAGCGTTCATTTTCCAGAGAATGTTCTAATTAGCTAATAGGAAAAATACTTTGATTAACCATCACTTTTTTCCCATTGTGTGTCTCAAACTCAAGCCTGGGCACTGTCCCTGAGCCCTTCATCTCAAACGAACACTCTACCACTTGAGCCACAGTGCCACATGGGGCCTTTTGGTGGTTCATTGGTGATAAGAGTCTAACAGGCTTTACTTGCCAGGCTGTCTTTGCACTGTGGTCTACGGATCACAGCCTCCTGAGAAGATAGGGTTCCAGGTGTGAGCCACTGGCATCTGGCCTATTGTTTTTGCCAGTGCTGGGGCTTGAACTTAGGGCCTGGGTACTGTGTCCATGCTTCTTTGTCTCAAGGCTAGTGCTCTACCACTTGGGCACTCCACAGCTTCTGGCTTTTTTTGAGTATGTGGCACTGAGGATTCAAACCCTGGCATTCATGAATGCTGAGCAAGCTATCTACCACTAAGCCACATTCCCAGTCCCACCCTTACAATTATCCCTCAACTTGCTTATCCTCAAGGAAAGGCTTCTGAGTATAAATCATCTAAAGAAATTCCTGTAGGAAGGTGTGAAAGATAAACAAGTCAAATCTCATATTTGGGAAAGACTCTAAATATGTGAAGACTGTGACAAATGCCTCCATTTAACTATGTATCATGTTTCAACAGTTAATAAAGTATTAATGAAAAATGAGTCAATATCCTAAATTATTGTGTATAATTGTATAATAGATGTGCAAAATGTAATAAATATTATGTGAATAATAATATTAATACAATAAACAATAATTAAATAAATAAAATATAGAAATACAAAATCAATAATTAAAAAATCATAGTTTGTATTAAACATACACATGTAATATGTAACATATATTACACATGTACACAAATATTATTTTCCATTATAGGGACTTAATTCAGGCTCTGGGAACTCTACCCTGAATTTCTTTTCCTCAAGGACAGTGAGCTTCCCCTTCACCCACGATGCAAAAGAGTTACCCAGATGGTGAGATCAAATCCCAGCAGTGGCAGAAATACAAGCCCCAGTTCCAAGACAGTGACTTAATTATTTTTAATGGAAACAGTTATTTTTATTCAGTTCCATACTGAACATTTTAAAAACAGCAGTGTATAATTTTGTATATCTATTCAGACACCCTTCCCTTACCTGCAAAGTGGTTCTCCGAGCTCTAAATTGTTTCCTTTTTTGTTGTAAAAATGTTGTATAGAGGGGTTACAGTTATATGAGCAAAGTAATGAGTACATTTACTATTGAGCATTGTTGCCTCCTCCTTTGTTTTCCCCTTGCATCCCTTCCCTCCCACCTCCACAGCTATCCCCCAAACCCCCAGCTGAGGTCAGTGACTTAAGTTTTTGTTTTTGGCTTGGCACATGATTTGAACTCAAATAGTAGAAACTCTGCACCTTCCCTCACATTGCTACAGGTTTACCAAGATCCTGAATTCAAATCCCAGGCTAGGAAAGAAAAATGGCAGAAATTCCAAACCAGGGGGATTTTTTCAACTTAGTTAAATTATTTATTTATTTATTTATTTATTTATTTATTTATTTATTTATTTATTTATTTATTTATTTATTTATGCCAACCATGGAGCTTGAACTCAGGTCGTGGCAACTATACCTCACCTTCGATTGCCTTAGACTGAGCTGCAGCCTCTCACCTATAGTCAATCCTGGGATCCTAGGCCCAGAGGACTTGCATGAAGAAAATAATAATGGCACAGCACAGAAAGTGGTGAGCTGCAGAGGACTAGGGGTTTTACGTTATTCTTTTCTTTGCAGGGTGACCATCCTGAGTCTGAATGACATGACTGCAAAGTGGAGCTGAACTTCTATTCCTGAAGGCTGGTGGGCCATCAGGGAAGCCATAGACCAACCTGTCAACATAGGCCCTGGGTTAAAAATCTAAGTCCTGACACCTACTAATGGCAGGACATCACAAGAGATTCGTTCCTATGCATAGGAATACTGATTGAAAGAGTAGTTCGTGCATCAGTCGAGTCTAAAAGTGGATGTAATAATCCTAGGATGCTGATTGATTTTAATTGATAGTTTATTAAGCATGAAAAGAATAATATTACTTCAAAGGCAGAATAATAAATAAGAGTTGGTAGGAATGTAGTAGGCGTCATTCAGTCAGATAGATGGCTCTGGCACGCTTTACCAATATGTATTAATTGTATACTACCATCTGCCAATTCATGTATCACTGTTTTGGCCAAACCTGGGGCTCCATCTCAGTGCCTGGGAACCACCTCACAGCTTCATTGGCTAGGGGTTGCCGTGTTCACCCTTACCCATTCATGAATTGGGCCTGCTAGGCCCCGAGTTCGGTTTCCCAGCACTGCCAAAAATTTAATCTTGGAGTAAGAAGCCGAGTGTGACACATGTTTTCCTTTTCTGAGAGAGTCCTGGGTGTTAGGCATGATAGCGAACACATATACAAATCTAGATGCTATGTGATAGGAAGTAAAAAAATGTAATAAAAGGTATAGGTGTCAAAAGAGTCAATAAAATAAATGTTAAATAAATGAATAAAACAAATGAAATGAGTAACCATACCAAACATGATATTGTCTGACTATATGGAAGTATAAATCCTGTCTTTAAAATGTAAATAAGATGCATATAAGGAGTATGTTTTGCAGGACTGAGGCTTGACCTCAGGCCTAGGAAAAAGGCCTGACTTTCTTGGCTTCAAGTATGGTGTGATTCCCCTAGCCCGACAGTGTTGCCTATTTATCTAGAATTTGAGTTGAAATCCCAGGCCTGGCAGAAAAAATGTCACGAATTGCAAAACAGGGAGATAAATAATTGTTTTTATAATTCTTTAAATAGTTATAATTTTTTAATTGTTTTACTTTTTTAATTCAATTTTTTTGTTCATTTTTGGCCATGCACATGGCTTGAACTCAGATCGTGACTGCTCTGTCTCAGCTTCCATCACACTAGCCTGGGATGCAGTCCAGAACCAAAGCCGATCCTGGAATCCTAAGACCCGATGTCTGATAGGAAAACAAAATGAAAATGACACTAAAACAAGCCGCAAGCCGTATATGGTTGGCGGTTTCTTGGCTTTGGTTCCTTGCACGGTGACCATCCTAGGTCTAAATGACATGGATGCCACACACAGGTGACCTTTCATTGCTCAAGGCTGGGGGACTGTCAGGAAAGCCGTAGGCCAACCCCACAACACAGTCCCTGAGTTCAAATCCTGGTCCTGACACCTACCAATGGCAGGAGATCCCAAGAGACTCCTGCCTGCGCATGGAAATTCCAATGGAATGATATCCAACACATGATTGAATAGTTCGTGCAGCTGTCTGGACTCAAACTAGATGCAATAATCCTAGGACGATGATTGAACTTAATTAATGGATAATTAGGCATGAAAAGAATAATATTCCTTCAATGGAGGCCTAATAACTACCTAAGACTTGGTAGGAATGTAGCAGATGTCATTGAATACTAGATACATGGCTCTGGCACTCTGTACTAATACGTATTTATTGGTGTACTACCACCTGCCTATCCATGTATGGCTATTTTGGCCACCCCTGGGGCTCGATCTCAGAGGTTGCCAAAAATTTCCTCCTGGAGTAAGAAGCCAAGTGTGACACCTGTTTTTTTTTTTTTTCTGTGAGAGTGCGGGGTGTCAGGTATGATGGAGAACAAGTCTACAAATCTAAATACTATGTGATTGGGTATAAACAATGTAATACATGGTTAGGTGTCATCACAGTCAAGAAAATAAACAGTAAATAAATGAATAAAACAAAAAGTACAATGAATAACCACACCAAACATGATATAGACTGAATACCTGTCTGGAAGTTCAATCCTATCTTGGCCTGATATTCTGATCTTCAAGCATAGAGACCTTCCCCTTCACCCAGACTGCAACAGAGTTACCCAGAGCCTGAGTTCAAATTCCAGGCCTTGCAGACAGAAAAATAGCACACATTCCAAGCCAGGGAGCTTCATTAGCATTTTTCATATTTTTTAAAGTTCAGTTGGTCTTAATTTGATACATTTTTATTTTATAATATGAGAGTTTTTCAAAAAGGGGTTTAAACGTTTACATTTCAGCACAGCACATTGGTGTTTCCATTTTGACCATCTGCCATGAAGAGTGAGAATGAAAATGAGTACATCATTCTTCCCTAGAGGGACAGTTGATGTTATTTCTATTTAGAGTGATTTCTATAACTATAAGCTCTCTAAAATTGTATCATGTGAGTTTTCCTCAGTGACTACCACAAAATAATCTAGGGGATTCCTCATACCACAAAAGGTTGGGTTTCTGAATAAAAACTCACTTCTGTGAGGACAATAGGTATTTGTAAGCATTTTGGGAATAAAGTGAATTGTAAAATGAAAAACAAAAACATTGGGACTGGGATGTAGCTCAGTAGTGGAATACTTGCCTAAACAGCATAAGACCCTGGAAGAAAAGGAAGACAAGTTTCCTAAAGCTCAGAAGGCTAGAATTTTATGATCTGTATGAACAAACTTCTTTCTTTCTTTCTTTCTTTCTTTTTGTCGGTGGTGGGGCTTGAACTTTGGGCTTGGCTGCCTGCCTTCACCTCTTCAACTCATGGCAAGTGCTCTACTGCTTGAGACACAGTGCCATTTCCGGTTTATTGGAGATAAGCCACAGTGTCATTTCCAGTTTATTGGAGATAAGAGCCTCACGGACTTTCCTGCTCAGGCTGGCTTTGAACCGCCACACTCAGATCTCAGTCTCCTGAGTAGCTAGGATTATGGGCATGAGGCACTGACGCCTGGAGTATGAACAAACTTAAAGATTGATTCTGAGGAAAGAAACTTGAAATACACTTTTAATAGAAATAATTTATAATGCCATGGTTAAGTCACTAATTCAGAAGTATTTATTCATTGGCTGGTTTCTTAGTTTATTTAAATATATATATATATATATATTTTTTAATATATATACATATATGTTTTCAAAACATAGCTTTGAAGTGTACCTAAAAGCATATGTGCTCATGTAAAATTATACAAAAGCAGAAGCTTCATTTTTTATTTTCAGTTTGTTGGTGCCATAAATTAGGTGGGATGTGTGTACTGTTGTTTTGTTCTCTGTTTTTGGAGGGTTTCTCTCTGCTTTCTTCCTCTACCCCCCTCTCTCTGCACTTGAATTCAGCTTGCTCTTTCTTGGCTTGATTGTTCATAGCTGATTTTCTACCACTTCAGCCATACCTGAAGCCTGGATTTTTGCCAGTTAATTGAAGATGTCATCTCTCAGGCTTTTCTGCCTGGATTGGCTTTGAAACTTCATCTTCCTGTTCTCACCTCTTGAGTAGCTGGGATTACAGATGTGAGCCACTGAGGTGCCTAGGGATGAATTTGACCTTGGTTGCTGTATTCTTTTTGTTTTTCTAAGCATGGGATCATCTAGAATTTCTGTGAATGTCCTGGGTCTGAAATAAGATATATAATACATATGCTAATCTGTATAGTTCTCATAAGATGTAATCAATTTAATACATGTTATAAGTATAATAATAGTCAATATAAATAATGAATGAATGAATAGTGCAAAAAATAAAATAAATACACAGTAAAATAATATGCAATAAACATAAGTATGTAGATATTATTCATTATTTCAAATGTGGATGAATATTACTTTAACAGGACTGGGGATTGAATTCAGGCCTAGGGAAAAGGCCTGCATTACTTGTCTTCAATATGGTGAGTTTCCCTATCCCCCACAGCGCATTAGAGTTACCCAAACTCTGAGTTCAAATCCCATACCTGCCAGGAAAATAAAAAGCCACGAAAGCTGGGGAGTTTCATTAGTATTTTTACAATTATTTTTTTTTCGTGGGGCTTGAGCTCTGGCCTTGGTTGCTGTCTCTGTGCTCTTCAGCTCAAGGCGAGCACACTATCACTTGAGCCAAAGCACCTCTTCTGGTTTTCTAGTGCTTTATTGGAGATAAGAGTCTCATGGGCTTTACAGCCTGGGTTGGATTTGAACCACAATCCTCAGCCTGTTGAGAAGGTAGGATTATAGGTGTGAGCCACCGGCAACCGGCTATTTCTAACATTTTAAAATTTTATTTATTTATTGATTGATTGTCAATCACAGAGCTTGAACCTAAGCTTCCATCACCCTAGGCTGGGATGGTGCAGCCTGTGGACCCACAGCCGATCATGGGATGGTACACCTCGGGGGCTGACAGGAAAACAAAATGAAAACAGCACCGAAAAATCCGCAATCTGTGGATGGTTGGCTGTTTCTTGGTTTTCCTTTCTTGCATGGTGACCATCCTGGTTCCAAATGACTCGGCTGCAACCTGTACGTTACCTGGCACTGCTGAAGGCTGGCAGGCTGGCAGCGAAGCCATAGGCCAATCTGGACACATTGGTCCTGAGTTTGAATCCCGGTCATGCCACTTACAAAGGGCTGGGGAGCCTGAGAAACTATTACCTATCCATAGTAGCACCAGAGGAATGTGAACAATGTCATGGTTGGATGAGTAGTTCATCAATCAGTCTAGCAGAAAATTAGACCCAATAATCACAGGACATGGACTGATTTTAATTCATAGTTTATTATGCACTAAAAGAATACTATTGTTTAAATAGAGTCCTCACTAAAGACCTGAGAATCCGTAGGAGCGTATTATGTTTCATTGAATACTAAATAGACATTACTGGCAGTATGTAAATATCTAAATTTATATTTATTTGTATATCATCATCTGCATAGAACATTTTTTGCTATTTTGGCCAAACCTGGAACTTGTTCCCAGGTTTTGGGATCCACTTGGCACCTTCATGGGCTAGATTCTGCCGTGCTGACACTCGCCCCTTCATGAATTGGGCCTCCTAGTCCCTCAGTCAAGGACCCATCATTGCCAAAGTTTCTTCCTGGTGTAAGATTTCATGTGTGCACCTATTTTCCTTTTCTGTGCAAGTGCTAGGTGTCACATATGATGTACATATTATGTCAGCAAAGCTACATGCTATGGAATAGATTGGGACAAATGTAATACATGTTATAGGTGTACTCACAGTCCATAAAATAAATGATAACTCAATCAATCAATAATAATAAAATACAATGAGTCACTCCAACAAACACGATTTAAAATGAATATAGAGATATAACTCAAATATTTAAAATGTCTATAAATGTTATGTTTTTCAGTAGTGGCGCTTGAATTCAGGCCTAGGGAAGAGTTGAGAAGTGCATGCATGATTCACATAGGAAATGATAGGCAAGATCTTAATTAAGACTGCATGAAGTGTGACAGTAATTATATTCAGGAAATTGAAGCATTGGGAAAGATCCAAAAATCAGTAGTCAAATGGAAGATAGGATTCCAACACAGCTCACCACATCTCCTACTCTATACAAACAGGCATTTATTAGCATATTAATTTCAGCATATGAACGGATGAATATGGTGCTCCACCCCAACCACGGGGCTAGATCTCAGGTCCTGGGTATGGTCTAGCTCCTTAGTGGCTCACAAGCTGGTGTGCTTATGTAGACCAATTTGACAGTTGGTTCTGCTAGGCCCTGAGTTCACGTTCCAGCACTGCCAAAAGATTCATCCTGATGTGAGATGCCAAACCTTGCAGATGTTTTCCTATCCTGTGCAAGTCCTGGGTCACAACTAGGATCTAGAAAGCATAGACAACTCTATACCCATGGGAATAGGTTGTCATCCATGTGAGCACAGTTATATATGTCATCCTATACTCAATAAAATACACAATACATAGATGAATAAGACACAAAATAAAAAGTTTAACTACACTGAAAACAAGGTGCATACCACACCTGTATGTAAATAGAGATCCTATGTTTAAAAGAGGTGGGCTTGTCCAGTGCTGGGGCTTCAAATCAGGCCCAGTACCAGACCTGATCTTTTAGTCTTCAAAGATGGTGAGCTTCCCTTCCCCCACAGTGCAACAGAGTTACCCAAACCTGAGTTCAAATCACAGCTCCGGCAGTAAAGTGGCACAAATTCTGAGCTAGGGTTCTTCATTCATAGTTTTTTAATTTTTTTTTTTTTTTTTACTAGACCCGGGGCGTGAACTCAAGTCGTGGAAACTCTGCCTCAGCTCTGATCATCCTAGGCTGCAGCCTCTGGACCCACAGCCAGTTCTCGAACCCTCGGACTCTTGGGCTTGCTGAAAAAAAAAAAAAACCCTCGAGTGGAAAAAAGGCTTCGGTAAATTCCACCTTGCTCTTTTATGCTTATTTTCCTTTGCATGGTGACCATTCTTGGTCAGAACATGGCTGCCTGCAGAGTGAAGGTGACCTGGCATGGGTGAAGGCCTGCTGGTTTTCGGGGGAGCCACAGGCTAACCAGACAGTGAAGGCCCTGAGGACAAATCCCAGTCAGCCCTTTTATGATGAGGGAATGGCGGGAGATCCTGGGACACTCGTTTCCACACTTAGGAAGAGTCGTGGAATGCAATCAATCTCATCCTTGAATGAGTAGTTCCTGCTTGATGTGAGTAGGAAATGATAGGCAAGACTCATGGGGTATCGATTATTTTTAATGAAGAGTTGATGAAACATGACCATAATCATCACAGTCATGAAATGGAGGCATTGGGGAAGATCCAAGAATTTTTAGTCACAAGGTAGATTGGATTCCACCACTGGTCGCCATCCTACTCTATACTAATATGTACTTACTACTTTCAGATTATGAATAGATGACTATTGTGCTCCCCCTTCTATTCCCCCCCACCCGTGGGGTTCAATCTCAGGTCCTGGGAATGGCCTAGCTCCTTAGTGGCTCACAGGCTGGTTTGCTTACCATTTGCCTATTTGGCCTGCTAGTTCCTGAGGTCATATCCCAGCACTGCCAAAAGATGAATCCTGATGTGAGAAGCCAATCGTTGCACCTGTTTTTCTGTCCTGTGAAAGTCCTGGGTCTCAGCTAGGATGCAGTGTGCTATATATGCAACTTTATATTCATGGGAATCAGTTGCCATCCATGTCATCACAGTTATAGCTGTCATCATATGCAATAAAATACAAAATGCATCCATGACTAAGACACACAATAAAAAGAATAACTACACTGAATGCATGATGCATTCCATATCTCTATGTAAAGAGAAATCCTATGTATAAAGTAGGTGACCATATGATTTTTGCCAGTGCTGGGGCTTCAGTTCAGGCCCTGGGACTAAGCCTGACCTTGTAGTATTCAAAGATGGTGAGCTTCACCTTCCCTCACAGTGCAAAAAAGTTACCTAGACCTGAGTTGGAATCTCAGAGGTGGCAGAATAATGGTGAGAATTCTGAGGCAGGGTGTGTTGCTGTTATTATTATTATTATTATTATTATCATTATCATTATCATTATTATTGCCAAGCAAGGGATTTGAACTCAGTTCCTGACAACTCTAACTCAGCTTCGATCACTTTAGGCTGGCGGGCTCCCATGGGCCCGTAGCCAATCCTGAGATCCTAAGCTCTTACGTTTGCACAAACAAATGACAGAAAAATGACAGAAAAAATGTCGCAGGATGGATTTTTTATATTTTCTTCTTTTGCATGGTGACCATCCTGGGTCTGAATTACACGGCTGCAAAGGGTACTTCACCTTGCATTGGTGAAGGCTAACGGGCAATCAGGGAAGACATAGGCCCATGTGGCAATATAGGCCCTGAGCTTGAATCCTGGTCCTGACACCTACCAGTGGGGGGAGATCCCAAGATGCTTGTTCCTATGCATGGGAATAACAATGAAATGTTAGCAAACTCATGATTGAATGAAAAGTCTCTGCATGCATTGGTCTAGTCCAAAATTAGATGCAATGATCCTAGGAGGATGATTCATCTTAATGAATGGTTTATTAAACATGAAAAGAATACTATTCCTTCAATGGTGGCATAATAAAGACCTAAGAGGTAGTAGGAATGTAGTTGATGTCATTGAATCCTAGGTAGATGTCTCTGGCACTCTGTACAAATATATATTTATTGGTGTTCTACCACCTGTCTACCTATGTATGGTGATTTTGTCCACCCCTGTGGCTCAATCTCAGGGTCTGGAAATTCCCTGGCAGCTTCATTGGCCAGAGGTTACCATGTTGACACTCCCATTCAAGGTCTGAATAGGGTCTGCCAGGCTGTGAGTTCAGATCCCAGCACTGCCAACAAATGGATCATGGAGTAAGAAGCTGAGTGTGATACCTGTTTTCCTTTTCCCTGAGAGTCCTGGGTGTCACACATGATGGAGAACATATCGACAAATCTAGATACTATGTGATGGGTTGTCATCAATATCATAAATGCAATATGTGTCATCACAGTCAATAAAAAATCTCATATCTGAAATATACTTGGAACTCAAAAAAATTAAATCCCCCAAGAACAAATCCTGAAATAAGTGGGCTAAAGACTTAAAGAGAAATTTCTCTGAAGAGGAAAGAAGCATGGACAATAGACACATGAAGAAACGCTCAACCTCCCTAGCCATAAGAAATGAAAATTAAAAAAACATTGAGATATCACCTCACTCCAATTAGAATGGCTAAAATCAAGAACTCTAATAACAACAGATGCTGGAGGGGATGTGGACAGAAGGGAACCTTACTGCATTGTTGGTGGGAGTGTAAACTTTGTTCAACCACTTTGGAAAGTAGTATGGAGCTTCCTCAAAAGACTCCACATAGAACTACCCTATAACCCAGCAATCCACTTTTGGGCATTTACCCAAATGTTTACAAACAAGGCCACACTAAAGCTACCAGCACGACTATGTTTATTGCAGCACTATTTACTATAGCTAAGATATGGAACCAACCCAGATACCCCTCAGTAGATGAATGGATCAAGAAAATGTGGTATATGTACACAATAGAATTCTATGCCTCCATCAGAAAGAATTACATTGCCCCATGTGTTAGGAAATAGAAAGTCTTGGAAAAAATTATATTAAGTGAAGTAAGTCAGGTCCAAAGAAACATAGGTCCCATTGTTTCCCTTATTTGCAATATCTAGTATATGTCTGAGTCAAGCAGAAAAGGTCAGATAAGGTGATGTTTGGGAAATGAACCGTAAGATATGTACTCAAATGTTTTTTTTTTCTTTCTTGTGATTGTTTCTAATACATTTATAAGATTATTTCTTTGTTGCTTTGTATGTTCCTCCCCCACAGTTTAACCCCTGCTTTCACAGTATTTGATGTAGGTGTAATTGGTGGAGGGGAAGGGGAAAAACAAATCATTTAAATAGGGATACAGGTGGACCCATTGCAACAACGAACTTTACAACTTTGGTGTGGGGGGGGAGGGGAGGAGGCGGGGGAGGAGGCGGATCGGGGAGGACTGTGAGTGGGGGCTGGGAGGAGGATGGGAAGGGATGGGATGGGGAAAAAAATGGAGGAGGCTAAAATGTTGATAAGAAATGTACTTATTATCTTGACCATGTAATTGTAACCCCTCTGTACAGTATTTTCTTTTTCGTTTCTTTTTTTTTTTTTTTGGCCAGTAATGGGGCCTGAACTCTGTGTCTGGGTGCTGTCACTCAGCTCCTCAGCTCAAGGCTAGCGCTCTACCACTGGAGCCATAGCGCCACTTCTGGCTTTTTCTGTTTATGTGGTGCTGAGGAATGGAACCCAGGGCCTCATGCTTGCAAGGCATGCACTCTACCGCTGAGCTACCTTCCCAGCCCATGTACGGTATTTTCAAAATAAAAAAAATGGAAAATAAATGAATAAAACAAAAATGCAATAAATAACCACAACAAACAGGATATGGACTGACCATCTATAGGTAAGTACAAATCCTACCTTTACAATGTATATAAATAGAATGTTTCCTGGGTGGGTACTTTAATTCATGCCTAAGGACCAGGCCTTACTTTCTTGTCTTCAAGCATGGTGACCTTCCCCTTTGTCCACAGTGCTTCAGAGTTACCCAGGCCTTAATTTCAAATTCAAAGGTAGGAGAAACAGTGTGAATTGCCAGCCAGGGAGCTATTTTTTTTTTTTTTTTGCTTTTATTGCCAAACATGGTCTTGAACTCAGGTCATGGCAACAGTGCCTCAGCATTCATCACCATAGGCTGGGGTGCAGCCGCTGGAAACACAGCCTATCTTGAGATCCTAGAACTTCAGGCCTTGTGCCGGGGGGGGGGGGGGGAGGGAGGAAGGGGGATGCACAGAAAAAAAGTGTCGGGATGGCATTTTTACATTTTCTTCTTTTGCATGGCCATCTGGGTCTGAGTGATCCGGCTCCAAAGGATACTTCAACTTGCATTGCTGAAGGCTTGCAGGCTTCTGGGGAAGCCATAATCCCCAACAATGATTAGCCAGGCACCAGTGGCTTTCACCAGTCCTCCTTGATACTTAGAAGGCTGTGATAGGAGGATAATGGTCAAAGTCACGCTAGGCAGGGAAGTCCTTGAGACCCCTGTCAATGCCAACAAAGCCAGAAGTAGAGCTGTGTGGCTCCAGTGGTAGAGGGCTAATCTTGAGCAAGAACAGCTTCTGGACTGGGCCCAGACCCTGAGTTCAAGTTCCAGGACTGGCAACAAACAGACATACACAACAATCTGTGCAGCCATCTGGCTAAAGCAGGTCTCCCTCTTGTCCCCAACTGGATTGGACATAGTTTTCTGGTAAAGGGGCTGCTGTCATCTTGACTCCATCCATTCTGTATGCATCACAGGATTCCAGGCACACCCCCATTCTTTCATGGTTCTTTTGGATCAATGAGATACAAGAATAGTGGCCAAGCCCACATTCCATGCTTCCCAGTAGCACCTGGATTCCCTCTGTTGGTTGACACCACTACCAGCAGTTGAGGAAGGTAGAGGTGGCTGAGTGGTGAGCAAGAGACTCCAGGTGACTTTGAGGTAGAGTGGGAAATGATGTCCTAGTCGGTGAGTGGGAGAAGAGAGGATTTCCTAGAGCCTGGGAACTTGGCCAGCCCAACTTTCCTGTCCCAGCTCTCAGATGTCTGAAACAATAAGACTCAATGAGAGAACTGTGGGCAAGAAACTGCCACAAGAACACCAGCAGTATCCTCCAGACAGACCTGAAACATTCAAGAAAACAAAGAACACAAAAAACGGAGGGATCACCAAGACAAACACAACTGGGGAGCCGGACTGACTGGAGAGTCCGGCCAAAGGTGATGCTGACCATGGGCCTGCCCTGCCTTTGGATATAGTCACAGCCACCAGGGTACAGAGAGTCAAGGGTCCCAATACCACCAAGGATCCACAGAGGTGCTACCCCCATGTGGTGCCCACTCTGGACCACAGAAAAGAAGAAACCAGGCACTCTTTGCCAAGATCCAACTACTGAAGCAGGGAAAGACAGACCCACAGGATCAATGGAAGTAAGAGAGGGAGAAGATAGCCCAGATACATGCAGCACCAAAAATGGAGGTAGAGATCCACGAGGCACCCATACAGCGGTTGGTTTCAGCAGAAAGCGATTTACAATGTGCACTGGCCCAAGTGCAGCAGGCCACTGATGACAGAGAAAGGGAGCACGAAGCTGTCACAAGCAGCCTGCAAGCTACAGAGTGGCATGTGGCAGAGCTGGAGATAGCAGCTTCTGCGGTCACTGCTGCAAAGAAGGAGACCAAAATGTTCTTCGAACAGCTGAATGATGTGACCCTTCAGCTCGAGGAAAAGACCAGAAGCTTCGATGACATGGAGCAAGTGAACACAGAGTTGCAGGAGAAGCTGGAAGTGCTGTGGATACAGAGGAGCAACATGAAGAAGAGAATATGCAAGTTCCAACAAGTGCTGGAGGGGCGTGAGGTACTGAAGAGACTACTGGACAAGCTGAGCTGGATGGTGACCACAGCTTATCTGGAGAGAGACACCTTCATTGAGGACCTGAGCATTGATACGTCCGCATGGAAGGAGGAGGCATGATGGCTGACCCAATGTCTGAACCAACTGACAGAGGAGAAGGAATGAGGGGCAAGGCATGTGTTGGACCTAGGGAATGAGCTGTGGAAACTGAGAAGGAAGCTCATAAAGCCACAGCCCCCGCGGGACCATCTCAGGCCTAGTGGCATCTGCAAGCCCAGGCCTACAGCAGGGAAATGGAGTTGAAAAACCTGGAGGAACAACTTCAAATCCAGGTCCAGGAAAACCAGTCTCCGTCTTCAGAACGTGGAGCAGCAGGAGCAACTGCAGAGACTGGAGGAGAAAGCCTAGGATCAGCAGGAAATCCCTGAGACCCCACGATGTGCATGTGTGTGGGATGGACAACCTGAGGAAAAGCTGGCCCTGCTGTGGGACGCTCTCCACAGGGTGAGCAGTGAGAAGGAGGAGCTTGCCAGCATCCTGGACTCAGAGCAGCAGATGAAGAAACATCTGCGGGAACAGTAGGACTGCTCAGAGGAAAAGATAGAGAAATGGATAGTGGTGGCTGAGAGAGAGAGCCAAGAGGCTCAGGAGCAGCAGGAGCAGTCCCTGGGCCAGTGCAGGAGTTCAGAACCTCCTGTGAATGGCACATTGTCTCCAATGAGTGGCTGTGCTCTGAAAAGGAGGCCCTGCAGCAGCACTTAGAGAGGCAGACCCAGCTGCTGGAGCAGCTGAAGCAAGTGAAGGGCTCAACAAACTGGAGGGACCAGGTGATGTCCCCGAAGAGGCAGGACACTCTCAAGTGCCTGGAAGCCACTAGATCACAGGAGGAGTGCCTGCAGCCCCAGATGAGCTTCTTGACTTTCCCTGGGGAAGGGGAAGGCATGAGCCCTGGAGAAGCAAAAGGTAAGGAGGCAATTCCCTCCACCCCCCACCCCCCCCATGTAACCATCACAGAGGATGGAGATGTTCCCCAGACCAAGAGTGACATGGCTCTGAGAGCGCTCTTGGAGGATGAGATCCACAGGGGGAAACTCCTGCCACAAGAATGGTGGGCCAGCTGCAGGCACCCCTTGGCCGACCCAGCAGCTCAGTGCCAGACTGAGCTGGAGCCACAGGCCCTCAACCCCATGAGCTGCCACCACAGCATGCGTAGGGATAGGAAATGGGACACAAGGGCATCTGAGAAGAAAATGTGCTTCGTCCATGACCTGCCTGATGAGGTGGACTTCCAGAGTCCAGCAGGTGAGCTCCACCATTGATGCAGCCAGTTGTCGGCACACATCCAAACCATGGAGGAGTCCCTCATGGTGTGTAAAGAGCAGATGTTGGTCCTGAATGAGCTGTGTTGGGAGAAAGCTCAGTGCATGCACTGGCTGTCCCAGGAAAAGACGGAGAAGAGGAGAGTGCTGCGGGATCTGCTGTCACTCTTCGCAAGGGAAGGCACAGACAGCAGTCTCCAGATGCCAGCACAGGCTGAACCCCCCCCACCACCACCAACGCTGCTTCAGATGCCTCAGGACGTGTGGCGGGTGAAATGAGGGAGGATCAGAAAGGTTTTGAAGAATTGCCACATGAAGACAGCATGGAAACTGCCAGAGGAGAGGTCAGGGTTCCCGACCCCATAGTGGACTCCCACAAGGAGCACCTCCTGCCCTAGATGCCCCACATCCAGATACGTCCACAGCTCCCAGTCTCAGGGGAGGAGTGCTCCACTTTCTCCTGTAGACTGATGTGGATGATGATGCTCTATGTGATATACTGACTCTCAAAAGCCTTGGCAGCCACTAGAAGTAGGTTGCCAAGTGGCTTTCTCTGAGGCCTCCATACGCCAGGTGACGGGAAGGTTAAACTGGGGGTCAGGTAGGGCAGAGGCTGCAGGGAGTTGTCCCAAACTTAAGGGATATCTAATGGCCCATTGGTGGCCAGGAAAGAGACCATGTTATACTTATCACTTAGAATAAATTGTTTTCAAAGCAAAAAAAAAAAAAAAGCCTAAAAACAAAGATTTGTTCTTCCAACCCTGAGGCTTGAACTCAGGGCCTGGCCACTCTCCCTGAGCTCTTTTTGATGAAGGCTGGCCCCACCTCCCCTTCCAACTTTTTTCTGTGTGGAATAGAACCCAGGGCTTCAGGCATGCAAGGCGAACACTCTACCATTGAGCCACATTCTCAACTAAGATGATTCTCCCCCCTCCCAAACCCATATGACCATTCCTCAGATAAATAGGAAGTACGGGCTAGGATGAATATGAAGCACAAGTCTGGTTCACATCAAAATATTCTCCCGACCCTGTTCCCACACCCTTAAATGAAGTTTCTCTTCTACCATTGAGGGATGAGAGAGAGAGAGGGGAGTCCCAAGAAAATACCAACAACAGTGGCTCCCTGAGTCCCACATCCTTCGCCACACAAGTGGACCTCCAGATTCTGATCTTACCTGACTCAATGTGAAGTCTACACTGTCTCCCCACCACTGCAAGGCTCAGGATGAAATAAAGGTCAGCCATGGCCTCAGCCCACACCCAAGGTGGAAGCTCCTAGTCCCAGACCTATTTCCACCTCTGACTGCCCCTAGTTAGGCCAGACCCACAACTCACCACTATGTTGGTGGTGATGACCTCATGAATGGATTCCAGGAAGAAGGTCTATGGCAAAGAGCAGAAGCAGCAGGGTGAGCAGGGCAGAAGGAGGTGGGGTGATTGCTCTGGGATCTTTCTTGGAGCCCTCCCGTCCAGCCAGACTCATGATGGCCCAAAGCAGGGACAAGGCCAGGGTGTGAGACAAGATGGAGGAGCACAGGAATAAAGGAGGTACTGCTTTTTCTTGGAGGACTTGATTAATTCCAATTATAATTAATTCCAATTATATTTGGCCCATGCCAATCCCAAAGACATCATGTAATGCCTCTCTTTGTTGTTGGCTGAGAGCACTGTCCCTGAGCTCTTTTTCTAAAGGCTGGCACTCTATCACTTGAGCCACAAATGCCACTTTTTTTTCTGATGGTTCATCGATAAGAGTGTCATACACTGTCCTGCCCAGACCGGCTTGGCACTGTGATCCTCTAGATCTCAGCTTCTGGCGTAGCTAGGATGACAGGCATGCTCCACCAGTGCCCAGTATGTGATGCCTTTTGAAGGCATCTTGGCGAGTCTGTAAAGGAGCCCCAAAGGGCCTGGATAGACCATGACCCAATCAAGGAGCTGGGATGGGGGATGGTTGACCTTCTAGCCATTCTGTTCCCGCAAAAGTGAAGATGCCAGGTGATTTTGTATGCACCAAACACCTAGGCCAGCAGCCACCAGGCTTAGTGGGGGAAAAGCAGAGAATACCCAAAGACTGCAGTGTAGAAATCTCTGATTTTGCATGCATGTGGTGTGTGTGTGTGTGTGTGTGTGTGTGTGTGTGTGTGTGTGTGTGTGTGTGTGTGTGTGTACACTAAGGGACTAGGCTCTATTCTTGAGTTTTCTTGCTCAAGGCTAGTGCTGTGCCACTTGAGCCACAGCCCCACTTGCTTTTCGATTGTTAATTGTAGGTAAGAGTCTCAAGGACTTTCCTGTCCAGGGTGGCTTTGAAGCATGATGGAGGCCCTAGGAAAGCAAGAGTAAACAAAACTTGCAGGTACAATCCCTATGATGGGCTACTCTTGCCGCCTGGTGGCCACACACAGAACATGTAGCCCGGTGCCATCATCCTCTAGAGTTCAATTTGGGTAAGTGACCAGAGTCAAGCTGACCTTTGCTCACCCTGATTGCTGATGCCAGAGCAGGTCTGTTCCACCCTAGGCCAAGAGAGCTCCAGGAGGTCTGACTTTCCAGGGACACAAGGAAGGGAGAGGTCATCTCTAGGCTGAGCTAAGAGCCTTTGCCCATGGATACCCCAACTTGGCCTTACTTATCACCATAAGACCTGTCAAAGAACAACCCAAAAAAACAAAATTGGAGCTGTGACTCCAAGTTGTAGAGCTCTAGCATTGAACCAAAGAGCTCAGGGACAGCACCCACAAGCTTTGAGTTCTAGACCTCCAGCTGACCTTCCCCCATAAAACACAGGTTGTCTAAATGTGAACTAGTACAATGTGTGAAGTGTTTCTGAAGAATGGTAATGCTGAAGAAATCACCCTAAAATGACAGCTGAACTTCTGACATACAGCTATGTGCTGAGTCCTTCACAGGGCGCTATTTACTGGGTCCTTCCCTCATGGGAGTTATGTGCTGAGTCCTCAAAAAGTGCTGTTTGCTGAGTCATCCCAAGGGTGCTATGTGCTGAGTCCCTGAGAAGAGTGGGCCATCTTGGGTTGTTCAACGGGTGCTGTGTTCTCAGTCCATTACACAACATACTGTATGCTGAGTCCTTCAAAAGGTGTGGTGTGCTAATGTATCACAAAGGGTCCTGCTATGTACTGAGCTCTTGCAAAGGGAGGGATGAGGTGAGTTTTTTGAGTGCTGTGTGCCGAGTCCTTTACACAAGGTGCTCTGTACTGTCCTTCAAATGGTGCTGTGTGCTGAGTCCTTCCACAGTGTGGTAAGTGCTGAGTCCTTCAAAATTGTTCTGTGTGATGAGTTTTTCGAAGGATGCTGTGCACTGGGCGTTTTACACAGTGTGCTTCAACACAGGGTGTGATGAGTCCCTGGGAAAGCGTGCTATGTGCTGAGTTTTTCAAAGTGTGCCATGCACTGAGTCCTTTACACTGTGGGTTATGGACTCCCTCCTTCAAAGAGTACTGTGTGCTGAGTGCTCTACCCAGCATACTACATGCTGAGTCCTTCAAAGGGAGCTGTGTGCTGAGTCATTTACACAGGGTGCTTTGTGCTGATTTTGGAAGTGTGCTGTGTGCTGAATCATCCCAAAGGGTGCTATGTTCTGAGTCCTTGAGAGGTGGTTATCCCCAACACACACAACACACACACACACACACACACACACACACACACCATACAAACAAACACACATACACACCAGTGTCACCATGCAACTGCTTGGTGTGTGGATTGGAGTGGGATGGAGGAGAGTCTTCTCCAGCGGTGGGGCTGAGGGGAGATTGGATGCCCTGGGCCTGTACTGGGGGTGGGGTGTAGTGCTGAGCTGAGGTAAGGCTGCAATTGCCATGGTCTAGAAGCCTCAGGGCCCAGTCAGGGCTGCAATTGTGGCCAGGGGTGGGGGGTGGTACCCAGGGGAGGATGGGGGGGGCCTCAGGAGCTCTCTTTGTTGGCAGCAATGGCCAGGGTCCCAAGGGGGCAGGGGTGTGTGCGCAGAAGGGGCGGGGTGGCCCAGGAGAGGAGTGTGGGGCCGAGAGAGAGCTGGGAGAAGAGCGAGCACAAGCAGAAGCACCAGTGGAAAGGGCTTCAGTGGCTGGCGGCTGCTCCGATCATAGCATGGGTCCTGGCCAGGAGCACACAGCACGGGGAGCTGCAAGGCAGGCACATAGCCACAAGCAGCCCCTGGGAGGCGCCCAGCCATGGTGGCCCTGAGTCTGAGGTCCCTCTGTGAGGAACACAACAGAGGCAGTGGCAGCTGAGGCGGCGGCTGCCACAGGTTAGGAGGCAGCTGAGGCTGCGGTGGTGGCTGAGGAGGAGCAGAGGCTGCGCGCAGAAACATGGTGCTGCTGGCTCAAACCCCCGGAGTCTCTAGCAGTCACCTGGTTGAGCTGGTGCACCCTTGGCCTGCTTGTGGCCCTGACTTGGTTCCAGCCCTGGGTCTTCAGACTCCCGGTGCGCACCCAGAGTCGCAGCCTACAGCTTTTCCCAGCAGCACACTTGAGTGGCTGACCTGTGCTCCTGCACCCCACAACTCCCCCTCCCCCATAAACTCCACCCCGCACTCTACCCTTATTCCTCACACTCAGGGACCTGGACCTTGCCTCTCACCTCCCCCTCCAGTCCTGCCTGCACCTCCCCTGTGCTCCACAGTCTGTTCTGGCTCTGCCACAAGTGCACCCCAGGGGTGGGGTTTGGAGGTGGGTGTCCACCCGGGGACCATTCTCATCCCTAGTGGCCAGTGTCCCAGGAAAAGGGGAGCTGCAGGGATGGGGAAGAGGGGGCACCACAGAGCCCTTGACCTGGAGCAGTGGGAGCCACACAGCTGTGCTTCTGCATCCTTCCTCTCCCTGGTGGGAACCTGGTGGCTTTAGTCAGAGGTTGGGAGATGCACCACACACCTGCCTTCTCAGTTCTTTTCCCTTTTGCTGGGTGTTGGATGCAGAAGATAGACCCCCTTGCTGTGTGAGCCCTTGTCTTCTGTGCTCAGTCACCCTTTCACCTGAGGACATTCCCAGAATAGCCCACTAGAGAGGTGAGAGCACTGGGGTCAGATAGAAGGTGGATATTTGGGAGAAAAACATACCTGCCCTGACATACATATGCCCGGCCTGTACCCCAAACCCCAGTTGTCAACAGTTCTGACTGGGTGATCACATTTCCCAGCTCTGCCAGCTTCTGCTAGTGCTCCCAGTCCATCTGGTCTCCTTGTCCTCCCCAAGAATCTGCCAAGTCGCCCAGAAGTATGTAGGCTGGAAGTAGGGAGTCCAACCATGTCTATAGCCTTTAGGACCCCATCAAAGTCCCCAACAACGCCCCCACCCCAGGTCAGACACTTCTCTGGAGGCACCATGACCCCCTGCTTTGTTTTCTGTCCAGGCTCTGAGGAGCCACGTGTCTCCATACTCCTTCGCCCAGAGTCCTAGCCTAGGGTTTTGGTGAATGGGGAGTCAAGTTGGTTGTTCCCAAGGGGAAGGGTCTGGCCCTGGAGAAAGATCGAATCAGGGTGGTTCTGTGTTATTAGAGCATTGTTCCCCTTGGGTGAGATCCCCTGGTTCTGACAAGGGAACACCTGTGCTCCAGCTAGTACATTGCCCAGATGAGAAACCCACAAACTCAGGAGAGACACTGCTCTGAATCTGTGTGTGTGTGTGTGTGTGTGTGTGTGTGTGTGTGTGTGTGTGTGTGTGTGTGTGTGTGTGTGCGAGAGAGAGAGAGAGAGAGAGAGAGAGGAGAGAGAGTGATCATCTTTCTCATTGTACACTCACCATGTCTGAAAAGAGCAAAAGCATTTTATTTGTGTGTATGTGTGTATTTGTTATTCTTTTTTCATTAATGCCCAGTATGACTCCAGCCATAATTTTTGTTTTCTCTTTCACTGTTTCATGGCTCCTTTAGGGAAGGTTTCATTAGATGTTCCTTTCCACCTCTTTCTTCCCCTTTCCTGCAGCCCATAGTAGCTGCTGGGCCTGCGTGGGTCTCCCCTAGGAGGCCTGTGTGAACCACAGACCAGAGTGGATACCTGCCCTTCTGTCTTCAGCCAGAAGGCTCATGAGGCTACTGTGACCACAGCTGCATTCTTCCAGCCAGCCAGTCTGCTCTGGTGTGTATAGTTGGAGCTAATTCAAGGTTAGGAATGTGTCTGCCAAACATAAATAGGGAACGAGATGGGGGGAGTAGGGCAGGGGCTGGGAATTGATGAACCGTGTGACATGGCAGATAGTTCACCACGTCCGAGGATAAGAGGGGAATCATACCCAAGGCATTGAAGGTGTCCATGGACATCTGGGCAGGGGTCTCCGGGCCCCCAATAGTGGTATGGATTCCCTTCAGGGGCAGTGCACTGGTGGGTAGTCCTCCCTGGAGTCCTGCAGACTCCAATGTGTGTCCCTCCTGGGCTGTTTCTAGCTGGGCAATAGTAGGCAAGTGTGTTCCATGGCTGGAGCCTGCTTGGGATCAGGACATGGCAGTTAGCTAAGTCTCTCTGTATGTCATTTTCTGTAACCTGCTATAGGCTGTCTGGAAGGAAAAGGGGACTACTGACTTTGGAACCCTTTAAGTTTGATTGGGACATGTGAAATGCCAGCTTTTCCAGGGTTTCTTCCTTGAAGTTGGCAATTTCTACTAATGCTTGGGATTCTGGGTCAAATTAGATGGACCATTTCAGCCACCAAACAATGACGTTCAAACAGTACAAGCAGAGTTCCCAAGCCACATGGTCTCCTGCTGTGAACGTTGTGCCTTGACTGCCTTTCTCTGGCAGCTGCCGATTCTCCTCTGGCTCTCTCTAGGGTGATCACTACAGTAGAGGATGTCGTAGGGAGCAGAGATTGTGACCTCACCATCTGCAGCCTACTAGGTGTGAGCAGAGACAATTCCCAGCACCTGTACTGGACTCTGGGAGATTCAGAGACCCAGGATGCCTCAGGAATCCATTCTCTGCAACATGATACTTGGGGGCCGGATATGGTGGACCATCCTGTCTGGCCCCAGGGAGTGGAGAGGAGGCCCCTTGAGCCAGGCTTTTGCCTCACGGCAATCTTGTTCACAGCTGAGTGGGGAATTGAGTACCACACAGCTGGTCAGTGGCTGGACAGAGATCTTTCAGAAGATAGGCATCCCAGAGGCCCCAGAATACAGTGAGGACATCATGGCTCACGTCCTTGGAACCAAAACAGTTAAGTGCGGTCCACCAGAAGGGTGGGAAGAGGGTGGAGGGAGAACTGTTGGAGAGCTACATCCGGATTTACCCCCACCCAGAATGCTTACCTGAATTAGATGGGACTTTTCTGTAGTATTGTCATAGACAGATGCTCATTTATCCAACAAACCATTACAGTGTGTGCCAGGTCCTGGGGGGGGGGGGGGAAGGGGTGGGAGTCATACATGATGAAAGGTTCCAGTGCTGGTTCCACAGCACATGAAGAAATCTTGGTTTGAGCTGGATGTTGGTGCCTCACACCTGTCATCCTAGCTACTTAGGAGGCTGAGATAGGAGGATTGAGGCTTAAGGTCCAGGCAGAAAATCCTGTAATACTCTTATCTCCAACTGACTACCAAAAAGAAAATGCCAGAAGTAGGCTCAAGCTGTAGACTGTTGGCCTTGAGTACAAAGGCTCAGAGACAGCACCCAAGCTCTGAGTTCAAGCCCAGGAGTGACACAAAGAAAGGAAGGACAAAGAGAGGAGGGAAGGATGGAGGGAGAAAAGGAGGAAAGGAAGGAAGAAAGGAGCTTGTAAGCCTTGGTTTGGAGTCCCTGGATCAAGGGAGCCAACCATTCACAATCTCTGTGGGGACAGTTTCAGAGCCTAAAGCTTGTATGTAGGACCAAGCCACTGACCCGTTCATGACATCAGCAACTCCATGACATCCAAGATCTGAGTGGTCACTGACTGCAGAGGGAAACAGCCTCGGGTAGACCCTAGAGCTCAGGGTGGGTCACAGAATTTCAGTCTACCCTGGCTCAAGGAGTTTATTTTCTGGTCAGATAAGAAGAAACTGTCCAAGGGCTAGGGAAGTATAGGGTGAGGGAGTGTCAAGAGGGTTGTGGTAAGGGATAAGCAGGAAGATGAAGAGAGAGGACAATCTCAGATCAAGTGTGTCAGGCCATGGGAGCCATGACCTCATCTGACAACCTAGACCATCAGTGATAGAGCCTTCAACCCAGCCACATGCCTATTAATACTCCTGGTACTCTGGGTTCACCGTTGACGACCTGGATGTCATCTGCTGCAGGATGCCTGTGCAGTACATCCTTGGGGACTGGGACTTTTGCTGGCTCAATCTGAAGATGACACCCCCAGTGATCATTCCTCGACTAGAGACAGAGGTAAGCGTGCTACTAGAACAGGACACCCAGGGAATGAGGGTGAGAGTCAGACCCGTGCTGCCCCCAGACTTCCTCTAGGGGACTCTAGGGCCCCATTACTGCCATCCTCAGAAGTAGAGGTGGGTCTCTTTGCTGGCTCAGCCTTTAGTCTAGATGGCAGATTGGGATTCAGAGAGGGCGGACTGAAGGTCGAGGCTAGTGGGAAAACCAGAGGCAGTGGGCTCGGAGCAGGGTTGTTTCTTTGAGGATACTCACAACCCAGGAACATTCCTGGGATGGATGGGCCCTTTTCTCCTCCCTGAGAGAGAGGGACCTAGAGCCTCCAGTCTGCATCCCTTGGCTGAGAAATCACTTCATTCCCATATCCTGTGGTTGGATAACTAGACCTCACCTGACTGCCCAGTGTCAAGGCAGGAGAGTGAGAGATCTTGAGTCCTTGATGAGGTCCTGGGATCCTCAGTATGAGAATGTACTTGAACATCCTGACTTGGTGCATGGTCAGTCCCATCTAAGACTGCCATGACCTAGGACATAGAATCGAGAGACTCAGAGCAGGATGGGATCTAGTCTGTGAGTGTTGAGTATTATGTGTGCCCTTTGAGCTCCCGTGTGCTCACCTGCTTCCTTTGCTTGGGTGGGTCTATGCTAGAAAAAGCTTAAAACTAGGGCCTGGGTACCATCCCTTGTTTCATGCTCAAAACTAGCACTCTACCATTTGAGCCACAGCTCCACTTGCAAAGTTTTTGGGTGTTTAATTGGAGATAAGAGTTCTCAATGACTTTGCTGCCAAGGGTGCATCCAACTGCAGTCCTCAGTTCTCAGTCTCCTGAGGGGATAGGATGACAGGCATGGAAAAGCATCTTTGGCTGGTTGCCAATGGCTCATGGCTATCATCCTACGTACTCAGGAGCTGAGAACTTAGGATCATGGTTCAAAGCCAGCTTGGGCAGGAAAGACTCTCAGACTCTTCTCTCCAATAAAGGACCAGAAAACTGGAAGTGGTGCTGTGGCACAAGTAGTACAGTGCTGGACTTGAGCTGAAGAGCTCAGGGATAGCACCCAGGCCCAGAGTTCAAACCCCACAACCAACAAAAAGAAAGAAAGTAAAACATCTTCCCCTGCAAAGGACGGTGGAGGTGTGTTTGTGTGTGTGTGGGGGGGGGGGGTGGTTGTCAATATTTAGCATCCCACTCAGTTATCATTTTAGAGGGATTGTCAAAATCTCTTAGTCCATGGCAGCCGATTCTTGACCACAGGTGAAGCTCTGGGTTGGATGTCGATCATCGGACCTCAGTTTCCTCACGTGACAGTTGTGAGGAAACAAGGGATTAATACAGAGGGCTCCCTAGAGCTGGGCCAAGCACAGAGGGAGCGGATGTCTGATATGGTTCTCAAAAATTCTGTGAGAATATGACAGGAAGTTATCCAGAAAGGGCTCAGATGGGGTCTGTTATTATCATGCAACAGGTGTAGGATTATGAAACAAAATATGGCTGTCTTTCATCATTAACCTATCCCCATGAGGAAGGGGATCCTTCACTGTATTCAGTCTTGCAGCTGGGGAAAATGAGGCATTGCGAAGCCAGGTGACCTACTCATGACGTCCAGCTGACAGGAAGCTCAGCCTGACTTCTCTGCCATACTTCCTAGGACAGTGAGTGTTATTCAGTCCACTTCTTGTGGTGGGACTTCCACTTTTTCATTTTGGAGGCTTGAATTTGAGGCCTGGATGTTGTGCCTGAGCTCCTTAGATCAAGGCTAGCGCTCTACCACATGAGTCACAGCATCACTTCCGGCTTTCTGTTGGTTCTTTGAATATAAGAGTCTCACAGACATTCCGGTCTGGGCTAGCTGTGAACCATGATCTTCATATCTCAGCCTCCTGTGTAGTTACAATTATAGGTCTGAGCCAACAGCACCTGGCTTAAGTGTAATTCTGGCCCTCTCTTCCTCTTTTTCTCTCTCTCTCTCTCATCCCCTCCTCCCCCCTCTCCTCTCTCCCTCTCTTTTTCTCTCCCCCCTCTTTCCCTCTCTCTCTATCCATCTCTCTTTCTCTTTCAGGAACTGGTTAAATAGGTGCTGGAAGAGGTGGCCCAGCATCCCCATGTGGCTGGAACCCAAGGTTGCCCTCTCATTCTGGAGGTGGGCTGAGGGTCAGGAGCTGTTTCGCTCAGCCTATTGAACTAGCTTCATGAGGTAAGCCCCTCTGTGCCCCAGGTAGACTGTGATGACTATTCATTGTCCATCCCTTGAGTCCTTCCTCACATCCCTCTGCTACACCGTTGAAGGAAAGTGGATGAGGAGATGTTGCCTTGTCCCCCTGCCCAGCATGATCCCGGGACTCTGACCCATACCCCCACCTATCTGGTCAGGGCCTGGCTATAAGACAATAAAAACACTGCGTGTCTACTACCCTTTGCTGGCGAGTGTAGTTTTGGTTAGGGGGTTGGGGTGCAGAGGAAAGACCCCAGACCTGACACCTCCTGGAGGACATTTGTTCTTGTGACAGAGCCAAGTCATTGCTATGGATAAGGAGGAAGCCGCATCAGACTGACCCAGAACAATGCTCAAAGATAGGTAGGCTGTTGAAGTATCAAACCCACTCATGTCTGCTTCGTACTCCCAACAAGGAGGTGTAGTGTGGGTGGCCCAGCCCTGGCCTAAGGGATTATAAATGGATGGTGGTGATCAGAGGCTCATGGCTCCCATCCATCATCCTTGCTGTTCAGGAGGCTGAGGTATGATGGTCATGACTCAGAGCCAGGCCGGGCAGGAAAGTCCAGGAGATTCTTATCTTCCATAAACTACATCCCTCCCCAAACCCACACACAAGCCAGATGTGCTGTGGCTCAAGTGGTAGAGCCTCAGCCTTGAACAAAAGAATCTCAGGGATAACACCCAGACCCTGAATCCAAGTCCTAAGACTAACATAATCATAAAATAAATGAACAGTGTACACCTTTTATCTGACTACCAAGAAAGATGGATACATTTTTCTGCTGTACTTGTAGCCAAAGGTAAGGGGCTTCCCTTGATGTGACCCTAAAACTCTCCTCTCCTTTATCTGTCCAGGGTTAGGTTGCAGGACAGAATTCAGATCATCCCCCTGGATGTGACCTTAGCTACCCTCCCCCAACCACCTTCTTTGGGGTCAGGATTCTGGATGCACTCCCTGCTGGGAGGATGAGGCACCACAGAGATGAGGGTAGGTATCCTGGACGCTTATACACACACACACACACACACACACACACACACACACACACACACACACACACACACACACACACACACACCCATACACACAAAAACACAAATACCCCTAAGCCAACTCAGACTAGCCTTTTCCAAAGACACTTTTTCTCCTTGGATTAACTGACCTAAGAGAGAATTTTGATCCCCTGTAACTGATTATTTAAACTTGGGCTTGCTAGATGACAGGAGATAAACAGGAGCAAAAAAAAAAAAAAAAGCCTTTGGTGCCCATCACCTGGTGCTCAGGCTCATGCCTGTCATCCTGGCTACTCCAGATGCTGAGATCTGAGGATCACAGTTTGAAGCCAGCCATAAGCTGGAAAGCCCATGAAACTCTACTCTCCATGGAACCACCAAAAAGCTAGAGGTGGAGTTGTGGCTCAAGTGGTAGAGCACCAGCCTTGAACAATAAAACTCAGAGAGCAACTCCCAGATCCTCAGTTCAAGCCCACACAAAGAAATGGCCCCATCTTGTTGCCCACACATTGCCAGGGCCTCAAGCCCCCTCTCATGGGGTGTGATACAACACCTGTCCCTGGGCGGTGTATCAGGGCCTTCAGAAATCTGGTGGTGGAATCCAGGCCTTCCCCTTTATGCACTGTCAACCCACACTGGCTGGAAGGCAGAGCCTGAAAAGGCCGGAAGCCTGCAGAGTGGAGAGGCTCCAGCTCTGCCAAGGTGATCGGAATGGTCTTTTTGGAGGCAGCACTTGAAAAGGGGGTCTTGCTTAACAAGGAGGATCTGACAGGAAGCACAGAGAACAAAGGTGCTGAATATGATGGACAACACAGCAGAGCGTGTTCATTTCCAGCCAGGGCTGCTGGTGCGAGACTCGGTATAGATGTGTGACTTGGTATAGATGTGTGCGACTGTCCCTATACAGGTCTGAGGGGTCATAGAAGAACAGCTATCCAGGGCTGAGATTGTGTCTTAGAGGTAGAGGGCTCACCTAGCATGAAAGAAAGCACGGGTTGGATTCCTAGGTCCTGCATACACAGAAAAAGGTGGAAGTGGCACCGTGGCTCAGGTGAAAGAGTGCTCTCCTAGAGACAAAGAAAGTCGGGGACAGCACTAGGGCCCCAATGTCAGGCCCCAGGGCTGTCACCATAAAACAGTTCTCCCAGGACCTTGGTGACAGGTGGTTGGCTATGCCCTGAAGCTCTCAGTAGATCCATCCATGCTTTGTGTCTCCTTTGACAGAGGGGAGCTGGATACTCCTCCTGCCCTGGGCACCCCTGGGCCCCGTTATCAGCAACCCTCCCAACGTCTTCCACTGGGACATGGAGCAGCTGGCACCAGAGGTCCTCAGGTATTGGTTGGGTGGGGCAGGGGGACATAGGTCAGGCGCCAGAACTCCTAGTGGGTCTGATCTGCCCTGGAAGACCAGGCAATCTGGAGGAGGCAGATGGGAGCTTAGAGAGGGCTAGTGATGTGGAGGGGGCCCTTTAATCCCCATGGCCCCACCCAGATTCCGAGACTCCCTTGGCTGTCCTTGAAGGAGGTAGAGGGGTGTCGAGGTGGTAGCTTCTAGAGGAGGACTAGGTGGAAATTCTGAAGGACTAGACACCTTAAGCCATGAGCTGGTGGCTCATGCCTGTCATCCCACACCTGTCATCCTGGCCACTCAGGAGGATGAGATCCAGAGGATCTCATTTCCCAGCCCAGGCAGGAAAGTCCCTCCATAGCCTCATCTCCAAACTCCAACCGGAAGTGGCACTGTGGCTGAAGTGGTAGAGCACTGGCCTTGAGGAAAATTAGACATCAGTGACAGTACCCAAGCCCTGAGTTCAAGCCCCTCAACCAAAAAAAAAAAAAAAAAAACCAAAAAACCAAACAATAAAGAAAGACACCCCTTCCTTGCTTGCAAGAGATGGTGAAGTAGCAGGGTTTCTGTGGTTGTGAGACCAGATGCTGACCTCACAGTACAGACATTTCTAATAAGTCCCCAGCTTTACCCCAGTGTGAAGCCAAAGCAGGGTGGGTGGTGCCTTACCAAGAACTCCAGAGGTTATGGCTATGGCATGCAGGGAGTGGGTGAATGGGACCTGGGTTGGAATGGTAGTGTCAATTATATGCTCTCCATCCATGGAAGAATGGTTTTGGATGCTGGTGACCAAGTCTGAAGTGTAGGGTTACATTTGGTTTGTGTCTTGATGAGTTGGTTTTTCCCTTGGTATAAGAAGGTGGCTGCAGAGGAGGCTACAATGCTTGATAAGAAATGTACTCCTTTTATGGCTAGGGAGGTTGAGCATTTCTTCATGTGTCTATTGGCCATACTTTTCTTCTTTAGAGAAGTTTCTCTTTAAGTCTTTAACCCACTTATTTATTGGGCAGTTGTTTCTTAGAGGATTTGTTGTTGGGGGATCTAATTTTTTGAGTTCCAAGTATATTTTAGATAGGAGACCCTTGTCCATTGTATGGATAGTGAAGATCTTCTCCCAATCCGTAGGCTTTCTATTGATCTTGCTAGCTATGTCCTTTGCCATGCAGAAGCTCTGCTACTTCATGCAATCCCATTTCTCCAACCTTTCTTTGATTTGTTGTGTTTCTGGGTCTCTATTAAGAACATTTTGGCCTGCACCAAGGAGACCTAGGGTTTCTCCTATTCCATCCTGTAATGTTTTCAGATTGTCTGCTTTGACTCCGAAGTCTTTGATCCATTTGGAGTTGATTCTGGTGCAGGGTGATATGTAGGGATCTAGTTTTAGTTTTCTACAAGGTAATAACCAATTTTGCCAGCACTATTTACTGAAGAGGATGTCTTTCTTCCATTCTATTTTTTTTAGCTCCCTTATCAAAGATTAGATGGCTATAGGTCTTTAGGTTCATTTCTGGGGTTTCAATTCTATTCCATTGGTCCTGAGGTCTGTTCTTGTGCCAGTACCAAGCTGTTTTGATTACTATGGCTTTATAGTAGAGTTTGAAATTTGGTATTGATATTCCTCCAGCAGCGTTCTTTCCGATGAGGAGCGTATTTTCTATTCAAGGTCTTTTATTGTTCCATATGAATTTTTGGATTGCCTCTTCTATTTCCTTGAAGAATGAGGTTGGAATTTTGATAGGTATCACATTGAATTTGTAGATAGCCTTGGGAAGTATTGCCATTTTCAAAATGTTAATATTTTCAATCCAAGAGCATGGGAGTTTTTGCCATTTTTGGCTTTAGGTGTCTAGTCCTTCAGACACCTTAAGCCATGAGCCGGTGACTAACACCTGTCCTCTCACACGTGTCATCCTGGCCATTTGGGAGGCTGAGATCCAGGGTACATCATTTCCCAGCTAGGCAGGAAAGTCCCTCCAGAGCCTCATCTCCAAACTCTAACTGGAAGTGGCACTGTGGCTCAAATGGTAGAGCACTGGCCTTGAGGAAAATTAGACATCAGGGACAGTACTTAAGCCCTGAGTTCAAGCCCCTCAACCAAAACAAAAAATCAAACAAGAAGGAAAGATACCTCTTCCTTGCTTGCAAGAGATGTTGAAGTAGTAGGTTGCAAATCAAAACAACATTAAGATACTACCTCACCCCAGTTAGAATGGCAAAAATGAAGAACTCTAATAACAACAGATGCTGGAGGGGATGTGGACAGAAGGGAACCTTACTTCATTGTTGGTGGGAGTGTAAACTTGTTCAACCACTTTGGAAAGTAGTATGGAGATTCTTCAAAAGACTCCACATAGAGCGCCCCTAAGACCCACCAATCCCACTTTTGGACATTTACCCAAATGTTTACAAACAAGACCACACTAAAGCTACCAGCACAACTATGTTTATTGCAGCATTATTTACCATAGCTAAGATATGAAACCAACCCAGATGCCCCTCAGTAGATGAATGGATCAAGAAAATGTGGTATATATATACACCATGGAATTCTATGCCTCCATCAGAAAGAATGACATTGCCCCATTTGTTAGGAAACTGAAAGACTTGGAAAAAATTATATTAAGTGAAGTAAGCCAAGCCCAAAGAAACTTAGGTCCCATGGTTTCCCTTATTTGCAATATTTATTATATATACGAGTCAAGCAGAAAAGGTTAGGTAAGTTGATGTTAGGAAAATGAACCCTAAGGTTTATATTTAAATATTTTTTTTCCTTTCATGCATTTGTTTCTAATGCATTTATAAGATTATTTCTTTGTTGCTTTGTATGTCCCTCCCCCACAGTACAATCCCTGCTTTCACTGTATTTAATTATGGTATAATTTGTGGAGGGGAAGGGGAAAAAGAAGTCCTTTAAGTAAGGAAACAGGCTGACCCTTGCATCAATGAGAAGTACAAGTTGTCATATCGAAAAAGAAAATTACAACTTTGGTGGGGAGGGAAGGTTGGTTGGGGGTAGGGAGAAGCTGGGAAGGGATAGGAAGGGGAAACAAAGGAGGAGGCTACAATGCTTGATAAGATATGTACTCCTTATTTTGCCCATGTAATTGTAACCCCTGTGTACAGTATTTTCACAATAAAAAAAGAAAGAAAGAAAAGAGATGAAGAAAAAAAAAAAAGAAGTTGGGTGTAGCCGGGCACTGCCAGTGGCTCAAAACTGTTATCCTAGCTACTCAGGAGGCTGATATCTAAGGATCACGGTTCAAAGCCAGCTTGGGCAGGAAAATCAGTGAGACTTTATCTCCAATGAACCACCAGAAAATTGGATGTGTTGCTGTGGCTCCAGTAGTAGAGTGCACACTTTCATCTGAAGGGCTGAGGGCCTGCTGGCTGGCCCAAAGTTCAAACCCCATAACCTACAACCAAACAAAAGGTAGCTCAATTTTCTCCATAACTGTGTACAGTAGAAATGCCATGATGTGTTGTGAACCATTCCAGACATGTGAGAGGCTCTGAGTTGTTTTGTCTACATTTGGTGTGATGATGGTAGTACCATCATCTCTGGGGTGGAATATTCAGGGTGCTCAGGGACTGCTGAGGCTTTGGGCTACCAGTGTATGTGTCTGTATGTTTGTGTGTGTGTCTGTGTGTGTCTGTGTCTGTGTGTTTGGATGTAGAAGACCTGGGCCTTGAACTCAGGTCTAGGTGAAGTTCCTATTCTTCTGTGCTCAAAGGTAGTGCTCTAACACTTGAGCTGCAGCTCCATTTCTGGCTATTTGGTGGTTCATTGGAGATAGGAGCCTCACAGACATTTCTCTGCTGGCTGGCTTTGACCTCAGCCTCCTGAGTAGCTAGGATGACAGGTGTGAGACACCTGTGCCATATTTGTGTGTGAGTGTATGTGTGTGTGTGTGTTTGTTTTCCTCATCTTTCTCTGTCCCCTTCCTGGGTGCCTGTCTGCCTCTTTCTGACCTCGGATGGTGCCCCTCCTCCACACTGACCTTGTCTTTATCCTCCTATCAGGGTCTACACTGAGTCTTAAATTGCCAGAGACCTGAGTTCAAGCTTTTCTTTGGAGCCCAAGTCCAGCTGTCCAAATCTTTGGTTGCCTGCAGGGGATTCTGCGTCAGCCTGGGCAGCTGTAATAAAGTCTTGCCTGTCTCTGGGTGGGGAACTCAGACATAGGATGTCCTGCTCTTTTCCTCAGCTAGACTTCTGCCTGCATGTCCCTCTCAGCAGGCTGTCTTTGGAGTGGGGGAAGGGGGTTGCCGGTGGCTCTGGCCAACTCCAGCTTGATAGTGGACTGAAGGCCGCCCAACCAAGGAGGATTCCGGGCTGCATTGGAGGTGATTCCAAGGTGGGTTGGAAGTATCTGTTAGTGTCTAGGAAATGTCAATGTACTTTATCGCAGCCAAGTCTATCTTCCAGCCGCAGCTGGGTCTCTCCAATCCTTCTAGAGAATTCTGGATGCCCAGAATACAGAGGCACAGACTTTAGATTCCAGGGCCAGGGAATTGGGGGAGGAGACACTGTTGTGGCCAATACCTCAATGTTCTGGGGCATTAGTCTTGACCTGGGTATGCACCCATTGTGCACGTCACTTCTTAACCCAGAGCTGGCCAGAAACAGGCCACTGGTGGTGGTGCTGTGGAAGTAGCAGGAGTGGAAGTGAGATCTAGGATGACCAACATCTGGATTTATGGCCTGAGAGAGGGGGGGGGTCAAAAGATGTCTTTAAAAAAACAAAACTTTTAGAGCTGGAACTCAGGCCCTAGGCACCGAGTTTCCTTTGCTCAAATCTAACACTCTACCCCTTGAATCACAGCTCACATTTCATTTTTTTTTAGTGGTTTAGTGGAGACAAGAGTCTCACGAACTTTCCTGCCTGGGCTGGCTTCAAGCTGCCATCTTAAGAGCTCAGCTTCTTAAGTAGCTAGGATTGCTGGTATGGCCCACTGGCACCTGTTAAGGAAGTGTGTGTGTGTGTGTTTGTGTGTGTGTGTGTGTGTGTGTGTGTGTGTGTGTGTGTGTGTGTGTGTGTGTGTGTGTGTGTGTGTTTACCAGGGCTTGAACTCAGAGCCTAGGTGGTGTCCTTTAGCTTGTTTGCACAAGGTTGGTGCTCTACCACTTGTACTCCAGTAGCTCTGCTTCCCAGCTTTTTGTTGATTCATTGGAGATAAGAGTCTGCCCACCCAGGCTAGCTTTGAATCTTGATTGATCCTCATGTGTCAGCCTTGAGTAGCTAGGATTATAGGCATGAGCCACTGGCATCCAGCTGCAAGGCTGTCTCTTCATACTTTCTTCTGTTCTAACAGGTGTGTACTTGCCCTGGCCTAGATCTCTGATCTCCACATCAGCTCCCAGCAGCCCTTGACTGTGTGGAGAACATAAAGCTCAAACCTGTCAAGCATCCAATTTCTATGTCCTCAGGTGAGGGTACGTTTCCTCTGAAGCCTGGAGGAATAGTGGCACGGGGAGGAAGGTTAGCTGTAGCTGGGTGCTAGGCTGGGAGAGAAGTACACTGTCTTAGCCAAGAAGGAAAGTGTGGTCAGATGTTAATAGCTTATGCTCTCATATTCCTAGCTCCTCAGGAGGCTGAGATCTAAGAATTGGCATTCAGAGGCAGCCCAGCTCATTTTTCTTTCTTTCTTTCTTTCTTTCTTTCTTTCTTTCTTTCTTTCTTTCTTTCTTTCTTTCTTTCTTTCTTTCTTTCTTTCTTTCTTTCTTTCTTTCTTTCTTTCTTTCTTTCTTTTTAGTATCAGTAGGATCTATTTTTGTGTGTGTGTGAAAATACTGTACAGAGGAGTTACAATTACATGGGCAAGATAATGAGTACATTTCTTATCACCAGCTCACTTTTCTAAAGTGTGTGAGACTCTCCTTTCCCAATAACCACCTGAAAGCTGGAAGAAAAGCTGTGGCTCAAGTGGTAGAGTTGCTAGCCTTGAATGAAAAGTGAGGGTCAGAGCCTGGATCCTGAGTTCAAGCCCTAGTACCAAGATGTGCCCATGCACGCACACACACACACACACACACACACACACACACACACACACACACACACACACACACACACACACACACACACACACACAGAGGAAGGTAGTAATGATGAGCTGAGCTATAACTGGGGGCAGTTCAGAGGCACAGTCATAGTAAACTCTTGACACATCAGTTATTTCTCCCCAACTCTTTCGTGGGCTGAGGGGTCTGGTGCATGGAACCTGCACCTCCATCCATGTCTAGGGTACAGGATCAAGGGAAGAACACGATGGATGATCGTTTATATTCGGTGCATGATTGCAGACCTTCATCTGCCGCAGAACATTGGTGAGGAAAGCAGGGGTCTGAGCCCTGGAACTCCTGGGATAGCCACTGCTACAAGCAGCAGCCAGCCAGCTGTGGATTCCTGAGCCTACAAGTGTTTCATGAGCCCAACTCAACACCCACCCAAAGTGTGCCTGACAAATTTTCCCCCCATGCCATCTTGCAGCTCTTGCCTCTCCTGGCCCAGAAACCTGGTCTGAAATATTGATTCACAGCTCAGATCCACAGTGCACCCATGACAGATGCCATTCTGATGACCTGGCCAATGATCTCCGTGCCCCAAGGCTAGACCCTTCTCTGATACTTTGGCCTGCTCTGTAGGCAAAGGCTCCCAAAGAGGCTGCTTTCAAGACTTGTAGGACACCTACATCTTGGGAGACCCTTAGGGGCCCACTGGAAATTTCTCTGCCTAGAGCCACAGAGTGAGGTTCAAGCAGGCCAGGTGTTGGTCATGGAGCTAGAACTCTGGGACTGGGCACTGTCCCTTCAGCTCTTCAGCTTACCACTTGAACCACAGTAACACTTTCAGTTTTCCTGTGGTTCATTGGAGATCAGAGTCTCCCGGACTTTCCTGCCTGGGCTGGCTTTGAACCATGATCCTCAGATCTCAGCCTCCTGAGGAGCTAGGAGGATAGGCATGAGCCAACAGCACCCAACTGATTTGGACTTTCACCACAGTGGACTAGGAACTCCTGAAAGCTTTTCTTTATTTTTTATGTGCCAGTACTGGGGCTTGAACTTAGATTCTGGACTCTAGTCTCTTTAATTTTTGCCTCAAGCCTGACACGCTACCACTTGAGCCACAGTTCCTTTTCTGATTTTGGTAGTTCATCCGCAAGAAGAGTCTCACTAACTTTCCTCCCCTGAGCTGGCTTTGACCCACAACTTCTGATCTCAGTCTTCTGAGTAGCTAGGATTTGCAGGGGTTGAATCACCACTGGCTTTGGGCTAGAAGCTTTTCTTAAACAAGTGTTCTTCCCTGCATTTGCCATGACTCCTCCATGTAAAGGATGTCTGAGGGTCAGGAACTGTGAAAAATAGGCTTCCAGCCACAGGAAATGGCTGGGATCCATGGTGAAAAGCCAAGCTAATCTTCCCCTTGGGCCACATACTGAGACCTCCTCCATCTGCCCTTCCTGTGGCTCAAGTACAAACCTTGACCCAGCCTTGAAGGTCCTGCCAGACTTAAGCCACAGAACCTTCATTCCACCCACACCACCTATTCTACATCACACCTCAGGAAACTTTGTGCATGTTGTACCTTCTGCCTGAGGCTCTGTATCTTGTTCCACATCTTAGAACGCCTGTGGAATTTTGGCAATGGTTATTTCACCTCCCGGAGCAAGTCTTTCCTTCCCTTTTCCCTCTTTTTTTTTTTTTTTAATATTGAGTTGCTAGAGATGGAACTTGTGCAGGCTGACTGGCAAATGCTCTAGCTTGGTGTGTGTGCGCGTGTGTGTGTGTGTGTGTGTGTGTGTGTGTGTGTGTGTGTGTGTGTGTGTGTGTTTGTGCCAGTCCTGAGGATTGAATTCATGGCCTGGATGCTATCCCTGAGGTTTTGTGGTCAAGGCTAGCACTCTATTCCTTGAACCACAGCTCTACTTCTGACTTTTTGGGTGTTTGATTGGAGAAAAGTGTCTCATAAAGACTTTCATGCTTGCAATTGTGATCCTCAGATCTCAGCCTCCTGAGTAGCTAAGATTACAGCTGTGAGCCACCAGCAACTGTCCGCTACCCTACTTCTTACCTCTAACCTTGGCCCTCCTATGAGTACCAGAAGAATATGTCTCACCAGGATCAGTTTTTTGCCAGACTTGGGGCTTGAACTCAGAGTCTGGGCATGATCCTGAGTTTCTTTTGGTCAAGGCTAGCACCCTTATCACTTAAGCCACAGTGCCACTTTTGGCTTTTTCTATTTCTGTGATACTGAGGGCTTTGTGCGTGCTAGGTAAGCACTCTTCCACTAAGCCACATTCACAGCCCAAGGCTCACTTCTGACAGGAACTATGAGGGTGGAATTTATTGGCTTGCCCCTTTGGGTGCAGAAATAGCTGGCTATTTCATATCTTTGCCAAGATTTGGGACCAGCGTGTGACTCAGCAATGAGGAATGGTGAATGAGGGATAGCCACCAGGCCCCAGAGGAGTAGGCTCAAATATCCTTCAGAGGGATAGAGAATATGGAGCCAGAACCTTTGACAACTCCTACAGCCTAGGAACTGTGATCTCCCTGGAGGCAGTGGCTGGCTGCTAGGTGTCCTGATGGGACATCTCAGCCAGAACATAAGGCACCCATTGCACAGCCCTGGCAAAGCCCGCTGGGCTTCAGTTATTAAATGGCAGAGAAGGATGCTTTGTTCAAACTGCTGGCTCAGACTTAGGACTCTCTGAGGCCTTGCACAAGTTGGGAGGATGGACATGGGAAACCTGCTGAAAGCCCATCATCCATACATCATCCATCCATACACAGAGACATGGAGGTATTGCTTCCTTTGGGGGGGGAGGGTGAGGCAGGTCCATGGTTGTACTATGAGAATAGGCCCTGTCCCTGAGCTCCTTTTGCTCAAGGATAGCACTCTGCCCTTGAGCCACAGTCCCACTCATGGTTTTTTTCCCCCTGTGATCTCTTACAGAGAAGAGTGTTGTGGACTTTCCTGCCCCAGATGAATTCAAATTGGCATTCTCTACATCTCAGCCTCAGGAGGAGTTAGGGTTATAGGCAGGAGCCACTGACACCTGGCTTTCTTTTCTTCTTGTTGTTCTCTTTTTTAATCGTGACCATCTGAAATCTTCAAGGTGTCATTCCAATGGTTTGCATTCAAAGTAATCTACCCAGGCCTGGAATTCGAATGCTATGACTACCACCCACAAATGGAGGGAGATCCTGATGAACTCATTCCTGTTCATGTGAATGCTAATGGAATGTTTAAAAAGTAATAATTAAATTTGCAGTTAATTCATGATTCTATTTTAGAATGCCACAAAAAAATTATTGGATTTATATCTTCATTCTAGCACCATGGTCTGATTAAGGATATTGACTAATTTGTAATTAATGCTTTTATAAGTATTCAACCATGATACTTCATTAAATGGAGTAATAATTTAGTAACTAGTAATAGGTAAGAACATATATATAATTTAATAATATCCTCACATTCTCTCTTTGTATATGTGTGTGTATATATATATATACATACATATGCAGGTATATATGTATGTATATATATATATATATTATATATATATAATATGGTGGCTTGATTACAGGTCCTCAAAATTTCCTGGATGCTCAATTTGCCAGAGGCTGGTGTGCTAAGACTGACTCCATTTATGGATTGGGCATTGTAGGTGAGTTGAAATCCCAGCATCGCCAAAAATTTATTTGTGGAGTAAGAAGCCAATTTGACACATTTTTTTCCTTCTCTGTGAAAGTCCTGGGTCTCAATACAATGTATAATCCATATACAAATATATCCTATGTGATAGATATAATAAAGGAAATGCTATATGTGTAATAATAATAAATAAATAAGGGTAATATATGTCATATGCAGTAGAACCCATATATGTAAATAGATCTCATATACATGAATATTATTTTTTCCAGTGCTGGGGCTTCAATTCAGGCCCTGGGAACTGGTCTGAATTTCTTTTTTTTTCTTTTCTTTCTTTCTTTCTTTCTTTCTTTCTTTTTTTTTTTTTTTTTTTTTGCCAATCAAGGTGCCTGAACTCTGGGCCTGGGCACTGTCCCCCAGCTCTTCATTTCAAAGCGCTACCACTTGAGCCACTTCTAGCTTTTTCTGCTTATGTGGTGCTGAGGAATTGAACCCAGGGCCTCATGCATGCAAGGCAAGCACTCTACGACTGAGCCACCTTCCCAGCCCCATGAATTTCTTGTCTTCAAGGACGGTGAGATTTCCCCTTCACACACAGTGTCACAGAGTTACCTAGACCCTGAGTTCAAATCCCAGGCCTGATAGAAAAATGGTGCAATTTCCTAACCAGGGTCTTATTGTTATTATTACTTTTTTTTGGCCTAGCACAGGGCTTGAACTCAGGTCTTCGCATCTCTGCCACAGCTGATCATTGGATCCTACCACCCTACTTCAAATTTCGGAGCTGGCAAAAAAAAATTAATAAATAAAAAGGAGAAGGATAAAACTGAGAAGTTCAAGAAGGTGGTTTTACTTTTTTTTCCTTTGTATTGTGACAATCCTGGGTCTAAATGACAAGCCCCAGAATGTGTACATGACATTGCATTACTAATGTTTGGTGGGCTATTAGGGAATCTATAGCAGAAACCAGCAACTTATGCCTGGAGGTCGAATCTTAGAACTGCTACTAATGAATGGTGGGAGGTTCTAAGAAACGCATTCTGATATACATATGTACAAATGGAATGTTAAAAAAGTATCATTTAAATTAGTAGTTAGTGTATGATTATATCCTAAAATTATACACAACAATTATTCTAAATTGACTAATTTTCAATTAATACTTTATTATGTATTCAATCATGATACTTAAAAAAGGAAGGAATAATTTAATTGCCAAAAATTGGTAGTATTATCATATATGCAGTTTCATAATATACAGATATCTCATTTGTTTTATATATATACATCTATCTATCTATTTATCTATCTATCTCTATCTATCTATCTATCTATCTATCTATCTATCTCTATCTATCTATCTATCTATCTATCTATCTATCTATCTATATATCTCTATCTACCAATCTACATATTTATCTGTTTATTCACTTGACACTCCTGGTGCTCAGTGATAGAATGCTCACTGAGTATGTCCAAAGCCCTGGGTTCCATTCCTCAGTACCAGTTGCACAGAAAAATCCAGAAGTCATGCTGTTGCTCAAGCAGTCCAGTACCAGCTTTGAGCACAAAAGTTTAGGGACCGTGTCTAGACACTTACTCAAGATGCAGAACTGGCACCAAAACAAAACGATAGAATGTTCTGACTGCAAAGATTTAAGGATAGGACTGCAAATACATCATCATAGAGCAAGCTAGGAGTCTGGTGCTGAGAGCTGCAATCTAACCTGACTAGGCAGAAGTAAATTGCTTGCAACCCAGCTACACAGAACCAGATCCTTCTGGGGGCTGAGATCAGACACTGGTGGTTTTAAAATCCAGCCCTGACAGGAAGTCTGCAAAACTCTGAGCTGTGGCTCAAAGTGGTAGAGCTCTAGCCTTGAGCAAAAGATCTTAGGACAGTACCCCCAAACTTTCAGTGGAATCCCCGTGGCTGACTCACCACCCCCCCCCCCACAAAAAACCAACTCTCTAAATCATTAGATGTGAACTTTGTGTAGTTTGGTGACACTGATGAAAGCACCCTAATTCTAATGACAGCATGTGTGATACAGCTATGTCATGTGTCTTATATGAGGAATGGTGTACTGAGTGCATTCTTATATCTGGTCCTTGTAAATGCTCCACAGATTATTGTGCTGATGACAACCTTGAGGCTCAGATATGTCCCCATGTCAGGGCCTAAATGATGTATGTACTGAACTCTAATGAGTTTTCTCTTGCAGAGAATTGTTTTGGTTTATTTTTCTCGGTCATGAACCTTGAACTCAGGGCCTAACCAGTGACCCTTCCCTGTTGGGCTCATGGTTAGCACCCTACTGAGGGGACCCAAGGACACCCTTACAAAAGTGGTACAGTCTAGGCCTCTGTGGCTGATATCTGTCATCCTGCCTACTTTGACACATTTTTTTTTCCTTCTCTGTAAAAATCCTGGGTCTCAGTATGAAGTATAATCCATATGCAAAAATATCCATGTGATTAGATGTAATAAATGAAATAAATGTTATATATGTAATAATACTAAATAAAATAAATAATGAATAAATAAGGGTAATAAATATCATATGGAGGAAGCCCATGTATGTAAAAAGATCACATAAATGAATATTATCTTTTCCATTGCTGGCGCTTAAATTCAGGCCTGGAAACTGGTCTGAAATTCTTGTCTTCAACAACAGTGAGCTTCCCCTCCCCCACAGTGTCACAGAGTTACCCAGACCCTGAGTTCAAATCCCAGGCCTGCCACAAAAATGGAGCAATTCCAAGTCACAGCCTTAATTTACTTTGTCCAGGCCCCGGGCTTGAACTCAGCTTGTGGCAATTCTGCCTCAGGTTCGATCACCCTGGGCTGGGGTGCAGCCAATGGACCCACAACCCATCCTGAGATCCTAGGACCCGAGTTCAAATCTCGGGACTGATAAAAAAAAATGTAGAATGGCAGGGCACTTGGCTCAGTAGTAGAGTGCTTGCCTTGAATGTATAAGGCCCTGGGCTTGATTCCTCAGCACCACATAAGCAGAAAAAAGCGGTAAGTGGTGCTATAGCTCAAGTGGTAGAACACTAGTCTTGAGTAAATAGTTGAGGAACAGTGTCCAGACCCACATTTCTGGCCCCACAACAAACAAAAAAGAAAAAAAAAGAAAGACAGAGAGGGGAAAAAGAAGAATAAGGCTAAAATTGGGATGTTCCAGAAGGCGGTTTTACTTTGTTTTTTCCTTTGCATTGTGACCATCCTGGGTCTAAATGAAAGGGCCCGGAAAGAGTATGTGACCTTACACTGCTGAAGTTTGGTGGGCTATCAGGCAAACCATAGCCAAAACCAGGAACATATGCCCACGGTTCAAATCCCGGGACTGCCACCTAGGAATGGCGGGAGATCCTAAGAAGCCCATTCGGACATACATCCATATGAATGTAATGTTGTAAAAGTAACAATTACATTAGTAGCTAGAATATGATTACATTTTAAAATTGTAAATAATAATCATAGTACATTGACTATTTTTCAATTAATATTTTATTATATTTTCAACATTGAGAAATAAAGGAAAGAATAATTTAATTATGGATAATTGGTAGTAATATAGTATATGTAATTTAATAATATACAGATATCTTTCTTATTTTATACATATATATGTATATATATATGCTATGTATATATCTATTTCTACACTTGTCACTCCTGGGGCTCAATGGTAGAGTGCTTGCCTAATATGTATGAAGCCCTGGGTTCGTTTCCACACTACCAGATGCACAGAAAAAGCCAGAAGTGGTGCTGTTACTCAAGCACCAAAGAAAAGTTAGAATGTTCTAACTGCAAATATACAAGGCCAGGACTTTAAATACTTCATAACAGAGCAAGCCAGGAATGTGAAGATGACGGCTACCATCTATCCTGACAGCCAGAGGTTAACAGCTGCAAACCAACTCCATTGAACCAGACGCTGCTGGCTCATCTCTAGCTGCTCAGGGGATGAGACCTGACACTGGTGGGTTGAAAACTCAGCCTGGTAGGAAGTCTGTGAGACTCTGAGCTGTGGCTCAAAGTGGTAGAGCTCTAGCCTTGAGGAAAAGATCTTAGGATAGTACCCACAACTTATCAGTGCAACCCCTGAGTCTGATGACCCTTCACCCACTTACCTCCCCACCCCCGACTAACCACCCGTCTAAACTATTAGATGTGAACTTGTGTGGTTCCTGACATGTTTATGAAGGAATGGTGATACTGACAAAAGCATCCTAATTCTAATGACAACTTGTGGGATACAGCTATATGAAGAGTCCTTCCTGGGGTGCTAGGTCCTTCACAGGGTGCTCTGTGCTGAGTCCTTCACAGGGTGCTATGTGCTGAGTCCTTCATGGGGTGTATTCTTTCATCTGGTCCTTGTTAGAGCTCCACAAGTAAGATGATTGTGCAGATGAGAAACTTGAGGCACAGATATTTCCCAAGGCAGTTCCAAATTTATGAATGTATTGAACTCTATTGACTTGTCTCCTGCAGACAATTGTTTTGGTTTAGTTTTCTCCATCATGAACCTTGAACTCAGAGCCTAGACTCTGATTTTCCTCTTATGCTCATGGCTAGCACTCTACCACGCCAAGCCAAGGACCCCCTCGCAGCAAAGTGTCATGGGTTAGGTGTCTTTAACTGAGTTCTATCATCCTGCCTGCTCAGGAAGCTGAGGATCTGGGTTCAAAACTATCCCACACACAAAAGGTCCCATGACACTATCATCTCCTATTCACCACTTAAAAACTTGAAGTGGAAGCTGGGTGCTGGTGACTCATGCCTGTCATGCTAGCTACTTACTCAGCAGGCTGAGAGCTCAGGATCATGGTCCAAAGCCAGCCTGAGCAGGAGATTCCTTGAGATGTTATCTCCAATGAACCACCAGAAAACCTGAATGTGCTCTGTAGCTCAAATGGTAGAGCTCTCCACTTGAGCTGAAGAGCTGAGTGACAGCACCCAGGCCCAGACTTCAACTCCTCCAACTTACAAGAAAAGAAAGAAAGAAACCTGAAGTGCAGTGCTGGGAATGGTTCTTAGGGGTAGAGTGCTTTGCATGTATGAAACCCTGGCTTTGAATCCTCAGTGGCACATCACTAGAAAAAAAGCCTGAAGTGGCTCTGTGGCTCAAGTGGTAGAGTGCTATCCTTGTACAGGAGAAACTCGGGTACAGTGCTGAGGTCCTGAGTTCAAGCTCCAGGACTGGTATATGCACACAAATTACCCCCCACCCCCTCCACAGATACCAGAAGTGGAACTGTGACATCAAAGGGTAAAGCACTGGGAAGTAGGCCCTGAGAGAAGACTTGAGCTGGTACAGCTTCTTTCCAGGCTTTGATTTGTTTATAGGGATTTTAGAAAAACTTTAAACAAGGTTAACTAGACCTTTGCCTCAACCAGTCCTGTTCCTGGAATGGAAAGAATGCCTCTAGGTCCCCCTCCCCTTAACAACCTAACTCACATTGATTGTTGAGTTAAAGACTGACCTATAAAACAGATAGGTTGTAATCTGGCTCCAACTACCGGACACCACAGGCTTATGGTGGTAAACCCTGCCTTTCACACATGCTTACAGTAAACTCTCCCTATCGGCCACCTGTGTGTGGTCTGGTATGACCATGCAATCCTTTTGTGTGGCATGATCCCATTGGTCACCTGTGCATGACCAGACTCAACCTCATGGATTTTGCCTTTAAAAAGCAAAGAATGGGGGCTGCTCAGAGTAGCAGTATCAGCTCCTGAGCCTGTGCTGTGGCCCTGGCCAGTCAGTGTAGCAACCTTCTCAATAAAGTTGCTTCTTTGTTAACAACTTTGTTGCGGTGGGCTCTGTCACTCCAGACAACTAGGTGTGTTTGTCTCCCTGTGTAGGGGGCTTCCAACTACACAGTGAGCTTCTGTTCTGAGCTCATGGTCAGTACTCAGGCCCTGTGTTCAACCTGTAAACCTATCCACCCAAGGCCCAACTAGGAGAGATCAAAGGTTTCCAAACCTGATGAGCTCCACCAGCCCTACATAACAGGGAACATTTTGATTTTGCAAAGATGCTTAACTGTAGCAAGCTTCCGAAAACCCAGGTAGGCACCTTTGCCGATAATGAATCATTGCATTAGGTTCAGCTCCCTAGTTGTTGTCTGCCAGAAGGAATCTTGAATTAATTGTAGCAGTTTGTTTCAACACTGGAACATAGTCTAACAAAGACAGGATAATTGCAGGGAACTTGGCCTGCCCCAGAATGTGGCACAAATGAAGGCTTCTTGTCACAACAGAGCATTGGGGAGAGAGATATCTTGGGGTACAAAGAGGCCTTATTCTCCTGGTCTTCAGAGTCTGCCCACACTCATCATCACTAGTTGGCTCGGATAGAGTTGTTACAGAGCTGTACAGGAGTGAGGCCTTTTGTCTGCCTGTTCCAACAAAGAGATAGACTTCCTCCAGCAATCTGGGGTGTGGAGAAACCCTCAGGCTTCACTGGGAACAAGGAGGGGAGTCCTGGAACATGCACTGTCTTGAAAGCACCCTCTGTGCTATGAAATCATTCTATGCAAAGAAAATTTCCTAGCTGGGTGCTTTTCTTCACAGCGACTCTGGATGTTCACCAATAGAAATACATTCACACATACACAGACACATGGAGTTACTGGCTCTATTTTTTTTTTTTTGGTGCAGGTCCTGAGGCTTGAACTGTGAGCTTCGACATTGTCCCTGAGCTCATTTTGCACAAGGAAGCACTTTATTGTGCCTTAAACCATGATACATCATTAAATGAAGGCATAATTTAATACCTAATAATTATTAGTAATATATTACATGTAATTTAATGATATATAGACATCTCACATTCTATAAATATATTTATATATTTAAACATACACTGGAATATACATATACATCTATCTCTCTTTCTCTCTCACTCTCTATGCATATATATGTATTTGCAGCAATTTACGCATCTATCTATTTATATATTGGCCACTCCTGGAGGTTAAACTTAGGTCCTGGGAACTCCCTGGCAGCGAATTTGTTTGAGGCTGCTGCGCTTACATTGATCCATTGATGAATTGGGCATTCCAAGCCCTGAGTTTAAATCCCAGCAGTGCCAAAGACAAGAGGTGAATTAAGCAGCCAATGTTGACCTAGTCTGCTGTCTGTGAAAATATTGTTTCCTAAGTACAATATGTAATACGTATGCAAATACATACATATGGTGTACATTATAAATGTATATAAATATTATTTTGCCAGTCCTGGGGCTAGAATTCATGCCCTGGGAAATGCTCTTGACTTTTTATTTTATTCAAGGAGGGTGAGCTTCCACTTCACCCACAGCAAAATAGAGTTACCCAGGCCCTGATTTCAAATCCCAGGTATGGCAGATAAAATGTCCCAAATTCGAAGCCAGAACCTTAATTTTTTGTGGGGGGGGGGCAGGCACAGGGCTTGAACTCAGGTTGTCACAATTCTACCTCAGCCTTGATTACACTAGGCTGGGGTGCAGCTTTTAAACCCACAGATGAGCCAGGGATCCTAGGACCCAATTTCAACTCCCAGCACTGGCCAACAAACAAACAAACAAACCAAAATGGAAGAGGAAAAACAAAGTTTTACACAACATTTTTACCTTTGTTTCTTTTGCACAGTGACAATACTGGGTCTCACTGACTTGGCTTGAAAATTGTACATGACTTTGCATGGCTGAGGCTGGTGGGCGGTCAGTGAAGCCTGAGGTTAACCCTGATACCTGCACCCTGAGTTCAATCCTAGGACTGCCACATACACGTAGCTGAAGGTCCTTGGAAACTGGTTCCTATCTCTAGGAACACTAAAATAGAATGTTTGAAATGTACTAATTGAATTACTAATTAACTAATCTTTCTAATGTAAGATTGTATGCATTAAATATAGGTCATTGATTAATTTAATTAATACTTTATTAAGTCTTCTACCATGATTAATTAATGGAGGAATAATTTTAGACCAAATAATTAGTAGTACTAGAATATACAAAAGTAAGATAGACATCACTCTTTATATAGAGTTATACACTAGAATTTACATAAATGTCTACCTGTCTCTCTCTGTATATGTTTATAGATGCATATATATGTAAATACACACACACTGCATTTTACAAATCTATTTGTTTATATATTGGCCACCACTCCTAGGGCCAAATTTGCCCGACAACTTCATTAGCTTCAGACTGGTGTGCTAATATTGACCCACTCCCCATTCATGAAGTGGGCTTTTAGACCCTGAGTTCAAATCACAGAACTGCCAAAAACTTAAGTAATCCTGGTGGAAGAAGCCAAATGTCCCATTTGTTTTCCATATCGGTGAAAGTCCTGGGTCTCAGGAATGATGTATAGTACATTGGAAAATCTATGTCCTATGTAATAAGATATAAAAAAGTTTATGTGTGTAATCATACTAAAATACATAAGAAATAGATAACACACAAAATAAAATGAATAACCACACTAACTGCAATATGCAGTAAACATGTGTATGTAAATATGAATCCTATATTTAAAATCTATAAGAATATTATTTTTGCCAGAGCTAGGACTTGAATTCAGGCCCTGGGAAGAGGCCTGACTTTCTTGTGTACCAGCATGGTGTGCTTCCCCTTCTCCCACAGTGCTGTAGATGTACCTAGGCCCTGAGTTCAAATCCCAGGACTGGCAGAAAAAATGGCATGAATAACAAACCTGAAGTAGAGGGCTGGGAATGTGCCTTAGGGATAGAATGCTTTGCATCTATGAAACCCTGGACTTGATTTCTCAGGAACACATCACTAGAAAAAAGCCTGAAGTGGCTCTGTGGCTCAAGTGGGAGAGGGCTATTCCTGTGCAAGAGAAATTAGATACAGTGCTCAGGTCCTGAGTTAAAGCTCCAGAACTGGTGTATGTCTGCATGCGCCCCCGCATACACACAGCCACACACAGACCAGAAATAAAGCTGTGACACAAAATGGTAAAGCACTGGGCTCCTGCGCTGAGCTCATGGACAGGACCCAGGCCCTGTGTTCAACCCCAAAACCTTGCCACACAGGGCTCAACTAGGAGAGTGCAAAGGTTTCAAAACCTAATGTGCTTCAGCAGTCCTAGATGACAGGAAGTATGGCGAGATCAGACATGTGCTTGGATTTCCAATGCTTCCAGAAACCTAGCAGAAGCATCATAGGCCCATCATCATCCTCAATGAAACATTTCTTGAGTTAAGTGCCCTAGTTATCTGCCAGAAGGACTCCTGAATTATATTGAGCACTGTATCTGAACACCAGAATATAGTCTCACAAAGGCAGGATAAGTGCTGGGAACTTGGCCTTCCAAAGGAGGTGGCACAAATGAAGGCTTCCTCTCACAAGGAGCACTGGAGTACAAAGAAGACTTTTTGTCCTGACCTTCAGAGGCCATCCACACTCATCCTCACTAATTGGCCCATATGGAGTTGTTTGTTACACAGCTGTACAGGACTGAGGCCTTTTGTCTGCCTGTCCAGACAATGAGAGAGACTTCTTCTAGCAGGCCTTGGAGGCAGAGAAACCCTCAGGCTGTACTGGGCACTGTGAGGGGAGCCCAGGAACATGCACTATCATGAAAGCAGTCTCTGTGTATGAAATCATTGTATTGAAAACAAATTTTCTAGCTTGGTGCCTTTCATCATAGCTACTCTGGAGCTTCACCTATGGAAATATATCCACACATACACAAAGACATGGAAGAAGGTCCTGGGGTTGAACTATGAGCATAGGCCTTCTCCCTGAGTTACTTTGCTCTAGGGTATTGCATTAACCTTGAGCCACAGCCCCACTTCTGGGTTTTCTGTGATCTCTTAGAAATAACAGTGTCATGGACTTTCCTATGCTGGCTGGATTCAAACTCAGATTCTCTACATCTCAGCCTCCTGAGGAGCTGGGATTACAGTCAGCAGCCACTGGCACCTGCCTTTCTTTTCTTCTTCATTTTTTAATCTGGACAATCTGACTACTTAACAGCATCATTCCAATGCTTTGAATTTATAAGTAAACTACCCAATGTTCTTTCTCTGAGAAAGATTTTTCTCTCCTCCTCTTCTCCTCTGGTCACAGGTTTGAAGCCAAAAGTGAGAAATGAGTGTCACATGATTTTGGCAGCAAATGTCTACAGGACATGCCAGTTCAGTCACTTAGCATTGAGCTGCAGTGAATTCACTGTCTCAGGACTTGCGGACCAAAAGCTGGAGTGATCCTCATACTCTCTGAATGGCTCCTTAGGCCTATAAAATTATCTAATACTTTTGAGTGTTTTGTGTCTCCAATCTTAAGTATCTAGAACACACTAGAAGCATCTTCATGTTTCCATTTTTCTCTAGTACCTCACGAGATTTAGAGTAAGGGTTTGTGTGGAGCAGATCCTCGGTGAATCCCTGAGGAAAGCCACTTGAAGTCTCCTCAGGAGATATCTGTTCAAAGCCAGCCCGAGCAGGAAAGTCTGCAAGACTCTTATTTCCAATAAACCACCAGAAAACCAGAAGTGAATCAGTGGCCCAGAGAGTAGAGCTCCAGCTTTGAGAAAGAAAGCCAAGCAGGAGATACAAGCCAGACCAGGCAGGAAAGCCTGGCAGGCGCTTATGTCCAATTAACCCAGATGGCTGGAAGTTGAGCTGTGGCAGTGGTAGAGTCTCAGACTTGAGCAAAACAGCTGAGGAACACATAGGGCCCTAAGTTTAAGTCCTGGTATGGCCACCAAAAAAAAATCAAAGAGAAGGCCAAGTGTATGTGTTAGTGTCCTACCTACTTATGTGTGTATATTACCTCCCCGAGTGCAAACAGATTGTATGTAATGCTTCTTTTATGTACAGATTTATTTTTCAGATAGACTTGTTGCACATACTGCATCATTCTCTTCTTTTCAGGCCCATGGCTTTTCTCTTCCAGAGTTGCAGGCCTGTGTCCTCATATGATACACGCTTAAGATTTCAGCAGCCTTTATTTACATATTATTATGAGGCCAAGGCAGGAACAGTCACAAATCAGGCAGGGGAAGAGAAAATCAGGGCTTTTGAAATAACCTGTATTCAGAAAATTAAACTTGGGGAATGTAAAATGGTCGCATACATATGTAGAAACTACTATTGAGAAAAAGATGAGAGGGCTGCGAATGTGGATTAGTGCCTAGCATGCAAGAAGCCCTGGGTTCCATCCTTCTGTAGCACATGCACAGAAAAAAGCCAGAATTGGTTCTGTGGCTCAAGTAGTAGTGTGCTACAGACAGTGCCCAGGCCTTGAGTTCAACTCAAGTACAAGTAACTTCTCATCACCAAGGGAAACCCAGGAAGCTCTTGAACATCAGCCCTTTCAGAAGTGGAAGTCAGAGTGTCATAGACTTTCCTGACCTGGCTGGTTCATCCTGTGAGCCTCAGACCTCAGCCTCCTGAGGTAGGGTAATGGACCTTGGCTACTGGTGCTTGCTAGGTCAGAACTGAAATAACATTGACAATACAAGTCAACTACTTATCACAAAGGGTTTCGGGAGCATATTAAGCCTTTCAACAATGGACCTTTCAGAACTCTGTAGGACACAGGTTATAATGCTAGAGTCTGAGAGGCTGGGCATATGGATCTGCTAAACTTGAACCTTGAGGTCTGACTCCAATTCTGGTGTACATCAGCGTTCATTTTCCAAGAATGTTCTCCTAATTAGCTAATAGGAAAAGTACTTTAATTAACCCTCACTTTTTTCCCATTGTGGGTCTCAAACTCAATCCTGGACACCATCTCTGAGCCGTTCATCTCAAGGCGAAAACTCTACCACTTGAGCCACAGCGCCACATGAGGCCTTTTGGTGGTTCATTGGTAATAAGAGTCTAACAGGCTTTCCTTGCCTAGGCTGTTTTCAGATCTCAGCCTCCTGAGAAGATAGGGTTGCAGGTGTGGGCCACTGGCATCTGGCCTATTGTTTTTGCCAGTGCTGGGGCTTGAACTTAGGGCCTGGGTACTGTCTCCATGCTTCTTTTTCTCAAGGCTAGTGCTCTACCACTTGAGCACTCCACAGCTTCTGGCTTTTTCTGAGTATGTGGCACTGAGGATTCAAACCCTGGCATTCATGCATGTTGAGCAAGCTCTCTACCACTAAGCCACATTCCCAGTCCCACCCTTACAATATTATCCCTCAACTTGCCTATCCTCAAGGAACAGCTTCTGAGTATAAATCATCTAAAGAAATTCCTATAGGAAGGTGTTAAAGATAAACAAGACAAATATCATATTTGGGAAAGACTTTAAACATGTGAAGCCTGTGACAAATGCCTCCATTTAATTATGTATCATGTTTCAACACTTAATAATGTATTAATGAAAAATGAGTCAATGTCCTAAATTATTGTGTATAATTCTATAATACATGTGAAAAATGTAATAAATATTATGTATATAATAATACTAATACAATAAACAATATGTAAATGAATAAAATATAGAAATACAGAAATACAAAATCAATAATTAAAAAATCATAGCTTGTATTAAACATACACATATAATACATAACATATATTACACATGTACATAAATATTACTTCCCAAGCACTAGGAACTCTACCCTGAATTTCTTTTCCTCAAGGACAGTGAGCTTCCCCTTCACCTATGATGCAAAAGAGTTACCCGGATGGTGAGATCAAATAACAGCAGTGGCAGAAATACTAGCCCCAGTTCCAATACTGTGACTTAATTATTTTTAATGAAAGCGTTATTTTTATTCACTTCCATACTGAACATTTTAAAAACAGCAGTGTATAATGTTGTATATCTATTGAGACATACTTCCCTTACCTGCAAAGTGGTTCTCCGAGCTCTAAATTGTTTCCTTTTTTGTACATTTTTTGTTGTAAAAATGTTGTATAGAAGGGTTACAGTTACATGAGCAAAGTAATTAGTACATTTACTACTGAGCATTGTTGCCTCCTCCTTTGTTTTCCCCTTGCCATCCCTTCCCTCCCACCTCCACAGCTATCCCCCAAACCCCCAGCTGAGGTCAGTGACGTAAGTTTTTGTTTTTGGCTTGGCACAGGATTTGAACTCAAGTATAAGAAACTTTGCACCTTCCCTCACATTTCTACAGATTTACCAAGATCCTGAGTTCAAATCCCAGGCTAGGAAAGAAAACTGGCAGAAATTCCAAACCAGGGGGATGTTTTTGAATTTAGTTAAATAATTAATTAATTTTTTTATTTATTCTTTTTCTTTTTGCCAACCATGGAGCTTGAACTCAGGCCATGGCAACTTTACCTCTGCTTTGATTGCCTTACACTGGGCTGCAGCCTCTCACCCATAGTCAATCTTGGGATCCTAGGACCAGAGAGCTTGCAGGAAGAAAAAAAAAAGTGGGACAGCAGAAAAAGTGGCGAGCTGCAGAGGACTGGTGGTTTTACGTTATTTTTTTCTTTGCAGGGTGACCTTCCTGAGTCTGAATGACACGGCTGCAAAGTGGAGCTATACTGCTATTGCTGAAGGCTGGTGGGCCATCAGGGAAGCCATAGGCGAAACCTGCCAACATAGGCCCTGGGTTAAAAATCTAAGTCCTGACACCTACCAATGGCAGGACATCACAAGAGACTCATTCCTATGCATAGAAATACTGATTGAAAGAGTAGTTCGTGCATCAGTCGAGTCTAAAAGTGGATGAAATAATCCTAGGATGCTGATTGATTTTAATTGATAGTTTATTAAGCATGAAAAGAATTATATTACTTCAAAGGCAATATAATAAATACCTAAGAGTTAGTAGGAATGTAGTAGGCATCATACAGTCAGATAGATGGCTCTGGCACTCTACCAATATGTATTAATTGTATACCACCATCTGCCAATCCATGTATCACTGTTTTGGCCAAACCTGGGGCTCCATCTCAGTGCCTGGGAACCACCTCAGAGCTTCATTGGCTAGAGGCTGCCATGCTCACCCTTACCCATTCATGAATTGAGCCTGCTAGGTCTGAAGTTCAGATCCCAGCACTGTCAGAAGTTTAGTCTTGGAGTAAGAAGCCGAGTGTGACACATGCTTTCCTTTTCTGGGAGAGTCCTGGGTGTCAGGCATGATAGTGAACATATCTACAAATCTAGATGCTATGTGATACGAAGTAAAAAATGTAAGAAACGGTATAGGGGTCAAAAGAGTCAATAAAATAAATGGTAAATAAATGAATAAAACAAGAAATGAAATGAATAACCATACCAAACATGATATTGTCTGACTATATGGAAGTATAAATCCTGTCTTTAAAATGTAAATAAAATGTATATAAGGAGTATGTTTTGCAGGACTGAGGCTGGAATTCAGGCCTAGAGAACAGGCCTGACTTTCTTGGCTTCAAGTATGGTGTGATTCACCTAACCCGACAGTGCTGCCTATTTACCCCGACCTTGAGTTCAAATCCCAGGCCTGGCAGAAAAAATGGCACGAATTGCAAAACAGGGAGAAAAAGAATTGTTTGTTAAAATTTTTTAATTGTTAAATTTTTTAATTGTTTTAATATTTTTAATTTAATTTTCTTATTTGTTTTTGGCCATGCACGTGGCTTGAACTCAGATCATGATGCTCTGTCTCAGCTTCCATCACACTAGCCTGGGGTGCAGCCTCCAGAACCAAAGCCAATCCTGGAATCCTAAGACCCGAGGTCTGACAGGAAAACAAAATGAAAATGACACTAAAACAAGCGATGAGCCGCACATGGTAGACAGTTTCTTGGCTTTGGTTCCTTGCATGGTGACCATCCTAGGTCTGAATGACATGGATGCCATGCCCCTGTGACCTTTCATTGCTGAAGGCTGGTGGACTGTCAGGAAAGCCATAGGCCAACCCCGCAACACAGTCCCTGAGTTCAAATCCTGGTACTGACACCTACCAATGGCAGGAGATCCCAAAAGACTCCTGCCTGTGCATAGAAATTCCGATAGAATGGTATCCAACACATGATTTAATAGTTCTTGCAGTTGTTTGGACTCAAATTAGAAAAAATAATACTAGGATGCTGATTGAACTCAATTAATGGTTACTTAGGCATGAAAAGAATAATATTCCCTCAATGGAGGCATAATAACTACCTAAGACATGGTAGGAATGTAGCAGATGTCATTGAATACTAGATACATGGCTCTGGCACTCTGTACTAATATGTATTTATTGGTGTACTACCACCTGCCTATCCATGTATGGCTATTTTGGCCACGCCAGAGGTTTGATCACAGAGCCTGCCAAAAATTTCATCCTGGAGTAAGAAGCCAAGTGTGACACCTGTTTTCCTTTTCTGTGAGAGTGCGGAGTGTCAGGCATGATGGAGAACAAGTCTACAAATCTAAATGCTATGTGATAGGGTGTAAACAATGTAATACATGGTTAGTTGTCATCATAGTAAATAAAATAAATTGTAAAAATAAATGAATAAACCAAAAAGTACAATGAATGACCACACCAAACATAATATACACTGAACACCTGTCTGGAAGTTCAATCCTATCTTTAAAATACATGTAAGGACTAAGTTTTCCAGGGTTGGGGCCTGAATTCAGGCCTAGGGAAGAGGCCTGACTTTCTGATCTTCAAGCATAGAGAGCTTCCCCTTCCTCCACAGTGCAACAGAGTTACCCAGACCCCGAGTTCAAACCCCAGGCCTTGCAGACAAAAAATAGCATACATTCCAAGCCAGGGAGCTTCATTAGCATTTTTCATATTTTTTAAAGTTCACTTGGCCTTTATTTGATATATTTTGATTTTATAACAAGAGAGTTTTTCAAAAAGGGGTTTAAACGTTTACATTTCAGCATAGCACATTGGTGTTTCCATTTTGACCATCTGCCATGAAGACTGAGAATGAAAATGAGTACATCATTCCTCCCTAGAGGGACAGTTGATGTTATTTCTATTTAGAGTTATTTCTATAACTATAAACTCCCTGTAATTGTATTGTATGATTTTTCCTCAGTGCCTACCACAAGATACCCTAGGGGAGACCTCATACCACAAAAGGTTGGGTTTCTGAATAAATACTCACTTCTATGAGGACAGGAAGTACTTGTAAGCATTATGGAAATAAAGTGAATTTTAAAATGAGAAACAAAAACATTGGGAGTGGGATGTAGCTCAGTAGTAGAGTACTTGCTTAAAGAGCATAAGACCCTGGAAGAAAACGAAGACAAGTTTCCTAAAGCTCAGAAGGTTAGAATTTTATGATCTGTATGAACAAACTTCTTTCTTTCTTTTTTTAATTTTTTGTTGGTGGTAGGGCTTGAACTCTGGGCTTGGCTGCCCACCTTCAGCTCTTCAACTCATGGCAAGTGCTCTACAGCTTGAGCCACAGTGCCATTTCCGATTTGTTGGAGATAAGCCACAGTGCAATTTCTGGTTTAATGGAGATAAGAGTCTCATGGACTTTCCTTTCCAGGCTGGCTTTGAACCGCCATCCTCAGATCTTAGCCTCCTGAGTAGCTAGGATTATAGGCGTGAGCAACTGACGCCGAGCACATGAAAAAATTTATTAAAGATTGATTCTGAGGAATGAAACTTGGAATACACTTATAATATAAATAACTTATAATGCCATGGTTAAGGCACTAATTCAGAAGTATTTATTCATTGGCTGGTTTCTTAGTTTATTGAAAGATATATATATATATATATATACATTTTTAATATATATACATATATATTATTAAAACATAGCTTTGAAGTGTATCTAAAAGCATATGTGCTCATGTAAATTTATACAACTGCACAAGCTTGATTTTTTATTTTCAGTTTGTTGGTACCATAAATTAGGTGGGATGTGTGTACTGTTGTTTTGTTCTCTGTTTTTGGAGGATTTTTCTCTGCTTTCTTCCCTACCCCGCTACTCCGCACTTGAATTGACCTTGCTCTTTCTTGGCTTGATTGTTCATAGCTGATTTTCTACAACTTCAGCCATACCTGTAGCCTAGCTTTTTGCCAGTTAATTGGAGATGTCGCCTCTCAGGCTTTTCTGCCTGGATTGGCTTTGAAACTTCATCTTCCAGTTCTCACCTCTTGAGTAGCTGGGATTACAGATGTGAGCCACTGGGATGCCTAGGGATGAATTCGAATTTGGTGGGTGTATTATTTCTGTTTTTCTAAGCATGGGATCATCTAATATAGAATTTCTGTGAATATCCTGGGTATGAAGTAATATATATAATACATATGCCAATCTGTATAGTTCTCATAAGATGTAATCCATTTAATACATGTTATAAGTGTAATAATAGTCAATATAAATAATGAATGAATGACTAGTGCAAAAATAAAATAAATACACAGTCAAATAATATGCAGTAAACATAAGTATGTAGATATTAATCATTATTTCAAATGTGCATGAATATTACTTTGACAGGGCTGGGGATTGAATACAGGCCTAGGGAAAAGGACTGAATGGCTTGTCTTCAAAGACGGTGAGTTTTCCCATCCTCCATAGTGCATTAGAGTTACCCAGACTCTGAGTTCAATTTCCAGGCCTGAGAGGAAAAAAAAAGGCACGAATGTCAAGCTGGGGAGCTTCATTAGTATTTTTACAATTTTTTTTTTCGTGGGGCTTGAGCTCTGGCCTTGGGTGCTGTCCCTGCACTCTTCAGCTGAAGGCTAGCACACAACCACTTGAGCCACAGCACCACTTCTGGTTTTCTAGTACTTTATTGGAAATAAGAGTCACATGGGCTTTACAGCTTGGGTTGGATTAAGCCTCAATCCTCAGCCTCTTGAGTAGGTAGGATTACAGGTGTGAGCCACCGGCGTCCGGCTATTTTTAATATTTTAATTTTTTTTGATTGATTGATTGCCAATCACGGGGCTTGAACTTAGGTTGTGGCAACACTGCCTGAGATTCCTTCACCCTAGGCAGGGATGGTGCAGCTTCTGGACCCACAGCCGATCATGGGTTGGTATGCCTCAGGGGCTGACAGGAAAACAAAATGAAAACAGCACCTAAAAAAACCACGATCTGTGGATGGTCGGCGGTTTCTTGGTTTTCCTTCTTTGCATAGTGACCATCCCGGGTCCAAATTACACGGCTGCAACCTGTAGGTTACCTGGCACTGCTGAAGGCTGGCAGGCTGTCAGCGAAGCCATAGGCCAACCTGAACACCTAGGTCCTTAGTTTGAATCCAGGTCATGCCACTTACAAAGTGCTGGGGAGCCTAAGAAAGTATTGCCTGTCCATAGGAGCACCAGAGGAATGTGAACAATGTCATGGTTGGATGAGTAGTTCATCAATCAGTCTAGCAGAAAATTAGACCCAATAATCACAGGACACCGACTAATTTTAATTCATAATTTATTATGCACTAAAAGAATACTATTGATTAAATGGAGCCCTCACTAAAGACCTGAGAATCCATAGGAGCGTAGTATATGTCATTGAATACTAAATAGACATTTCTGGCAGTATGTAAATATCTAAATTTATATTTATTTGTATACCGTCATCTGCATAGAATATTTTTGCTATTTTGGCCAAACCTGAAACTTGTTCCCAGGTCTTCGGGTCCACTTGGCACCTGCATGAGCTAGATACTGCCGTGCTAACACTCACCCCTTCAGGAATTGGGACTCCTAGTCCCTCAGTCAAGGTCCCATCATTACCAAAAGCTTCTTTCTGGTGTAAGATTCCATGTGTGACACCTGTTTTCCTTTTCTGTGCAAGTGTTGGGTGTCAGGTATGATATACATATTATGTCTGCAAAGCTACATGCTATGGAATAGATTGGAACAAATGTAATAAATGTTATAGGTGTACTCATAGTCCATAAAATTAATGCTAAATCGATCAATCAATCAATAATAATACAATATAATGAATCACTCCAACAAACACGATTTAAAATGAATATAGAGATATAACTCAAATATTTAAAATGTCTATAAATGTTATGTTTTTCAGTACTGATACTTGAATTCAGGCCTAGGGAAGAGTTGAGAAGTTCATGCATAATTCACATAGGCAATGATCTTAAGGGTGCATGAAGTGTGACAATAATAATTATATTCAGGGGGCTGGGAAGGTGGCTCAGTGGTAGAGCGCTTGCCTTGCATGCTCGAGGCCCTGGGTTCGATTCCTCAGCACCACATAAGCAAAAAGAAAAAAGCCGGAAGTGGCGCTGTGGCTCATAGTGGTAGAGCGCTAGCCTTGAGCTGAAGAGCTGAGGGACAGCGCCCAGGCCCAGAGTTCAGGCCCCACGACCGGGCCCAAAAAAAAAAAAAAAAAAAAATTATATTCAGGAACTGGAGGCATTGGGAAAGATCCAAGAATCAGTAGTCACACGGAAGATAGGATTCCAACAGAGCTCACAACATTTCTAACTATATACAAACAGGCCTTTATGAGCATATCAATTTCAGCTTATGAATGTGTGAATATGGTGCTCCACCCCCACCTCGGGGCTACATCTCAGGTCCTGGTATGGTCTAGCTCCTTAGTGGCTCACAGGCTGGTGTGCTCATGTGGACCCATTTGGCAGTTTGTTCTGCTAGGCCCTGAGTTCAACTTCCAGCACTGCCAAAAGGTTCATCCTGATGTGAGATGCCAAACCTTGCAGATGTTTTCCAATCCTGTGCAAGTCCTGGGTCACAGCTAGGATCTAGAAAGCATAGGCAACTCTATAGTCATGGGAATAGGTTGTCATCCATGTGAGCACAGTTATATATGTCATCCTATACTCAATGAAATACACAATACATAGATGAATTAGACACAAAATAAAAAGATTAACTACACTGAAAACAAGGTGCATACAACACCTATATGTAAATAGAGATCCTAGGTTTAAAAGAGGTGGGCTTGTCCAGTGCTGGGGCTTCAAATCAGGCCCAGTACCAGGCCTGACCTTTTAGTCTTCAAGGACAGTGAGCTTCACCTTCCCCCACAGTGCAACAGAGTTACCCAAACCTGAGTTAAAATCCCAGCTCTAGCATCAAAATGGCACAAATTCTGAGCTAGGGTTCTTCATTCATAGTTTTTTATTTTTTATTTTTTTAACCAGATCCAGGGCTTGAACTCAAGTCGTGGCAACTCTGCCTCAGCTCTGATAATCCTAGGCTGCAGACTCTGGATCCACAGCCAGTCCTCGAACCCTTGGACTCTGGGCTTTGCTGGAAAAAAAAACCTTCGAGGGGAAAAAAAACAGAGGAAATTCCATCTGGCTCTTTTATGTTTATTTTCCTTTGCATGGTGACCATTCTGGGCCCAAACATGGCTGCCTGCAGAGTGAACATGACCTGGCATGGCTGAAGGCCTGCTGATTTTCTGTGGAGCCACAGGCTAACCAAACAGTGAAGGCCCTGAAGACGAATCCCAGTCAGCCCTGTTATGATGAGGGAATGGCTGGAGATCCTGGGACACTCGTTTCCAGACCTAGGAAGAGTCGTGGAATGCAATCAATCTCATCCTTGAATAAGTAGTTCCTGCTTGATGCGAGTAGGAAATGATAGGTAAGACTCATGGGGTATTGATTATGTTTAATGAAGAGTTGATGAAACATGACCATAATCATCACAGTCATGAAATGGAGGCATTGGGGAAGATCCAAGAATCATTAGTCACAAGGTAGATTGGATTCCATCACTGGTCGCCATCACTGTGGGGCTCATTCTCAGGTCCGGGGAATGGCCTAGCCCCTTAGTGGCTCAAAGGCTGGTGTGCTTACCTTGACCCATTCGCCTATTGGGCCTGCCAGTCCCCGAGGTCAGATCCCAGCACTGCCATTAGATGAGTCTTGATGTGAGAAGCCAATCCTTGCACCTGTTTTCTGTCCTGTGAAAGTACTGGGGCTCAGCTAGGATTCAGTATGCTGTATAGGCAACTCCATATTCACGGGAATCAGTTGCCATCCATGTCAGAACAGTTATAGCTGTCATCAAATGTAACAAAATACAAAATGCATCCATGACTAAGACACACAATATAAAGAATAACTACACTAAATGCATGATGCATTCCACATCTCTATGTACAGAGAAATCTTATGTGTAAAGCAGGTGAACATATGATTTTTGCCAGTACTGGGGCTTTAGTTCAGGCCCTAGTCCTAGGACCTTGTAGTCTTCAAGAATGGTGAGCTTCACCTTCCCCCACAGTGCAACAAAGTTTCCCAGACCTGAGTTGGAATGTCAGAGGTGACAGAAAAATGGTGAAAATTCTGAGCCATGGTGTGTTATTATCATCATCATCATCATCATCATCATTATTATTATTATTATTATTATTGCCAAGCATGGGATTTGAACTCAGTTCATGACTACTCTGCCTCAGCTTCGATCACCTCAGGTTGGTGGGCTCCCATGGGCCCGTAGCCGATCCTAGAATCCTAGGCTCTTACATTTGCAGGAACAAATGACAGAAAATTGACAGAAAAAATGTGGCAGGATGGATTTTTTATATTTTCTTCTTTTGCACGGTGACCATCCTGGGTCTGAATTACACGGCTGCAAAGGGTACTTCACCTTGCATTGGAGAAGGCTCAGGGGCTATCAGGGAAGAAATAGGCCCATGTGGCAGCATAGGCCCTGAGCTTGAATACTGGTACTGACACCTACCAGTTGGGGGAGATCCCAAGATACTTGTTCCTGTGCATGGGAATAACAATGAAATGTTAGCAAACTCATGATTGAATGAAAAGTTTCTGCTTGTATTAATCTAGTCCAAAATTAGATGCAATGATCCTAGGAGGATGATTCATCTTAATGAATGGTTTATTAAGCAAGAAAAGGATCCTATTCCTTCAACGGTGGCATAATAAATACCTAAGAGGTAGTAGCAATGTAGTTGATGTCATTGAATCCTAGGTAGATGTCTCTGGCACTCTGTACAAATATATATTTATTGGTGTTCTACCACCTGTCTATCCATGTATGGATATTTTGTTCACCCCTGTAGCTCAATCTCAGGGTCTGGAAATTCCCTGGCAGCTTCATTGGCTAGAGGTTGCCGTGTTGACACACCCATTCAGGGTCTGAATTGGGTCTGCCAGGCCCTGAGTTCAGATCCCAGCACTGGCAATAATTGGATCATGGAGAAAGAAGCTGAATGTGATACCTGTTTTCCTTTTCCCTGAGAGTCCTGGGTGTCACACATGATGGAGAACACATCTAAAAATCTAGATAATATGTGATGGGTTGTCATCAATATCATAAATGGAATATGTATCATCACAGTCAATAAAAAATCTCATATCTAAAATATACTTGGAACTCAAAAAATTAAATCCCCCAACAACAAATCCTCAAAGAAACAACTGCCCAATAAAAAAGTGGGCTAACAACTTAAAGAGAATTTTCTCCGAAGAGGAAAGAAGCATGGCCAATAGACACATGAAGAAATGCTCAACCTCCCTAGCCATAAAAGAAATGCAAATCAAAACAGCATTGAGATACCACCTCACCCCAGTTAGAATGGCTAGAATCAAGAACTTTAATAACAACAGATGCTGGAGGGGATGTGGACAGAAGGGAACTGCATTGTTGATGGGAGTGTAAACTTGTTCAACCACTTTGGAAAGTAGTATGGAGGTTCCTCAAAAGACTCTACATAGATCTCCCCAATGACCCAGCAATCCCACTTTTGGACATTTACCCAAATGTTTACAAACAAGACCACACTAAAGCTACCAGCACGACTATGTTTATTGCAGCACTATTTACTATAGCTAAGATATGGAACCAACCCACATGCCCCTCAGTAGATGAATGCATCAGGAAAATGTGGTATATATAAACAATGGAATTCTATGCCTCCATCAGAAAAAATGACATTGCCCCATTTATTAGGAAATGGAAAGGCTTGGAAAAAATTATACTAAGTGAAGTAAGCCTGGTCCAAAGAAATATAGGTCCCATTGTTTCCCTTATTTGCAATATCTAGAATATGTCTGAGTCAAGCAGAAAAGGTCAGATAAGGTGATGCTAGGGAAATGAGCCCTAAGATATGTACTCAAATGTTTTTTTTTTATTTCTTGGGATTGTTTCTAACACATTTATAAGATTACTTTTTGTTGCTTTGTATGTGCCTTCCGCACAGTATAACCCCTGCTTTCACTGTATTTGATGTAGGTATAATTTGTGGAAGGGAAGGGGAAAAACAAATCGTTTAAATAGGGATAGAGGTGGACCCATTGCAACAATGAGATGTACAAGTCGTTATGTTGAAAACGAACTTTACAACTTTGGTGTGGCAGGGGCGGAGGGGGGGGCAGATCGGGGAAGATTTTGGGTGGGGGCTGGAAGGAAGATGGGAAGGGATGGGAAGGGGAAACAAAGGAGTAGGCTATAATGCTTGATAAGAAACGTACTCAGTATCTTGACCATGTAGTTCTAACCCCTCTATACAGTATTTTCAAAATAAAAAAAAAATGGAAAATAAATGAATAAAACAGAAATACAATAAATAACCACAACAAACCGGATATAGACTGACCATCTATACGTATGTACAAATCCTACCTTTACAATGTATATAAATAGAATGTTTCCGGGTTGGGTACTTGAATTCAGGCCTAGGGACCAGGCCTTACTTTCTTGTCTTCAAGCATGGTGAGCTTCCCCTTCATCCACAGTGCTTCAGAGTTACCCAGGCCTTAAGTTCAAATTCAAAGGTAGGAGAAACGGCGTTAATTGCAAGCCAGGGAGCTTTTTTTTTTTTTTTTTTTTTGCTTTTTTTGGCAAACACAGTCTTGAACTCAGGTCATGGCAACCGTGCCTCAGCTTTCATCACCATAGGCTGGGGTGCAGCCCCTGGAAACACAGCCTATCCTGAGATCCTAGAATTCAGGCCTTGTGCCGGGGGAGGGGGGTGGGGAGGTGGGGGGTGAGGGCTGGGGATGAGGGGGGATGCACAGAAAAAAATGGTGGGATGGTGTTTTTTCATTTTCTTCTTTTGCACGGTGGCCATCTCGGTCTGAGTGATCCGGCTCCAAAGGATACTTCACCTTGCATTGCTGAAGGCTTGCAGGTTACTGGGGAAGCCATAATCCCGAACAATGATTAGCCAGGCACCAGTGGCTCTCACCAGTCCTCCTTGATACTTACAAGGCTGTGATAGGAGGATCATGGTCAAAGTCCCCCTAGGCAGGGAAGTCCTTGAGACCCCTGTCCAACCTCAATGCCAACAAAGTCAGAAGTAGAGCTGTGTGGCTTCAGTGGTAGAGGGCTAATCTTGAGCAAGATCAGCTCATGGACTGTGCCCAGATCCTGAGTTCAAGTTTCAGGACTGGCAACAAACAGACATAAAAAACAATCTGTGCAGCCATCTGGATAAAGCAGGTCTCCCTCTTGTCCCCAACTGGATTGGACATAGTTTCCTGGTAAAGGGTATGCTGTCATCTTGACTCCATCCATTATGTCTGCATCAAAGCATTCCAGGCACACCCCCATTCTTTCATGGTTCTTTTTGACCAATGGGATACAAGAATAGTTGCCACGCCCACATTCCATGCTTCCCAGTAGCACCTGGATTCCCTCTGTTGGGTGACACCACTACCAGCAGTTGAGGAAGGTAGAGGTGGCTGAGTGGTGAGCAAGAGTCTTCATGTGACTTTGAGGTAGAGTAGGAAATTACATCCTAGTCGGTGAGTGGGAGAAGAGAGGATTTCCTACAGCCTGGGAATGTAGCCAGTCCAACTTTCCCATCCCGGCTCTCAGATGTCTGAAACAATAAGACTCAATGAGAGAACTGTGGGCAAGAAACTGCCACAAGAACACCAGCAGTATCCTCCCGACAGACCTGAAACATTCAAGAAAACAAAGAATACGAAAAAGGAAGGAATCGCCAAGACAAACACCACTGGGGAGCCAGATTGAATGGAGAGTCGGGCCAAAGGTAATGCAGACCATGGACCTCCCCTGCCTTTGGACACAGTCACAGCCTCCAGGATCCAGAGTGTCAAGGGTCCCAATACCACCAAGGATCCACAGAGGTGCTACCCGCATGTAGTGCCCACCCTGGACCACAGAAAGAAGAAACCAGTTACTCTGTGCCATCATCCAACCACTGAAGTAGGGAAAGACAGTCCCACAGGATCAATGGGAGTAAGAGAGGGAGAAGATAGCCCAGTTGTATGCAGCACCAAAAATGGAGGTAGAGATCCACAAAGCACCCATACAGCGGTTGGTTTCAGCAGAAAGCGATTTACAATGTGCACTGGCCCAAGTGCAGCAGGCCACTGATGACAGAAAAAGGGATCACAAAGCTCTCACCAGCTGCCTGCAAGCTAAAGAGTTGCCCATGGCAGAGCTGGAGATAGCGGCTTCTGTGATCAGTGCTGCAAAGAAGGAGACCAAAATGTTCTTCGAACAGCTGAATGATGTCACCCTTCAGCTCTAGGAAAAGACCAGAAGCTAAGATGTCCTGGAGCAAGTGAACACAGAGTTGCAGGAGAAGCTGGAAGTGCTGTGGATACAGAGGAGCAACGTGAAGAAGAGAATATGCAAGTTCCAACAAGCGCTGGAGGGGCATGGGGTACTAAAGAGACTACTGGACAACCTGAGCTGGCTGGTGACCACAGCGAATCTGGAGAGAGAAACCTTCATGTAGGACGTGTGCATTGAGAGTTCCGCACGGAGGGAGGAGGCATGGCGGCTGACCCAATGGCTGAACCAACTGACAGAAGAGAAGGAATGAGGGTCAAGGCATGTGTTGGACCTAGGGAATGAGCTGCAGGAACTGAGAAGGAAGCTGGTAAAGCCACAGCCCCCCGCGGGACCATCTCAGGTCAAGTGGCATCTGCGAGCCCAGGCCTACAGCAAGGAGATGGAGTTGAAAAACCTGGAGGAACAACTTCACATCCAGGTCCAGGAAAGCCAGTCTCCGTCTTCAGAACATGGAGCAGCAGGAGCAACTGCTGAGACTGGAGGAGAAAGCCTAGGATCAGCACGAGATCCCTGAGACCCCACGATGAGCATGTGTGTGGGATGGACAACCGGAAGAAAAGCTGGCTCTGCTGTGGGAAGCTCTCCAAAGGGTGAGCAGTGAGAAGGAGGAGCTCGCCAGCATCCTGAACTCAGAGCAGCAGATGAAGAAACATCTGCGAGAACAGTAGGACTGCTAAGAGGAGAAGATAGGAAAATCGGTAGTAGTGGTTGAGAGAGAGAGCCAAGCAGCTCAGGAGCAGCAGGAGCAGTCCCTGGGAAAGTGCAGGAGTTCAGAGCCTCCTGTGAATGGCACATCTCCTCCAATGAGCGGCTGTGCTCTGAGAAGGAGGCCCTGCAGCAGCACTTAGAGAGGCAGATCCAGCTGCTGGAGCAGCTGAAGCAAGTGAAGGACTCAGCAAACTGGAGTGACCAGGTGGTGTCCCCGAAGAGGCAGGACACTCTCAAGTGCCTGGAAGCCACCAGATCACAGGAGGAGTGCCTGCAGGCCCAGGTGAGCTTCCTGGCTTTCCCTGTGCAAGGTGAAGGCATGAGCCCTGTAGAAACAAAAGATAAGGAGGCGATTCTCTGCCCCCCGCCCCCCATCGCGATGTGACCATCACAGAGGATGGAGATGTTCCCCAGACCAAGAGTGACATGGCCCTGAGAGTTCTCTTGGAGGATGAGATCCACAGGGGGAAACTCCTGACACAACAATGGCAGGCCAGCTGCAGTCGCCCCTTGGCCGACCCAGCAGCTCAGTGCCAGACTGAGCTGGAGCCACAATGCCTCAGCCCCATGAGCTGCCACCATAGCATGTTTGGGGATGGGAAGCAGGACACATGGGCATCTGAAAAGAAAATCTGCTTTGTCCATGACCTGCCTGATGAGATGGACTTCGAGAGTCCAGGAGGTGAGTTCCCCCATTGATGCAGCCATCTGTCAGCAAACATCCGAACTATCGAGGAGTCCCTCATGGTGTGTAAAGAGCAGATGTTGGTCCTGAATGAGCTGTGTTGGGACAAAGCCCAGTGCATGCACTTGCTGTCCTAGGAGATGCTGGAGAAGAGGAGAGTGCTGTGGGAGCTGCTGTCACTCCTCGCAAGGGAAAGCACAGACAGCAATCTCCAGATGCCAGCACAAGCTGAGCCCCCCACCACCAACACTGCTTCAGAGGCCACAGGGCCTGTGGTGGGTGAAATGAGGGAGGAGCAGAAAGGTTATGAAGAATTGCAACTTAAACACAGCATGGAAACTGCCAGAGGAGAGGAAAGAGTTCCCGACCCCTTAGTGGACTCCCCTAAGGACCATGTCCTGCCCCAGATGCCCCACATCTAGATCAGCCCACAGCTCCCAGGCTCAGGGGAGGAGTGCTCCCTCACTTTCTCCTGTAGACTGATGCAGATGATGACTCTCTATGTGACATACTGACTCTCAAAAGCCTTGGCAGCCACCAGAAGTAGGTGGCCAAGTGGCTTTCTCTCAGGCCTCCATCTGCCAGGAAACAGGAAGGAAAAACTGGGGGTAGGTAGGGCAGAGGCTGCAGGGAGTTGGCCCAAACTCAAGGGACATTTAATGGCCCATTGGTGGCCAGGAAAGAGACCCATGTTATGCTTATCACAAAGAATAAATTGTTTTCAAACCAAAAAAAAAGGCCTAAAAACAAAGATTTGTTCTTCCAGCCTTGGGGCTTGAACCCATGCCTATCCACTGTCCCTGAGCTCTTTTTGATCAAGGCTAGTCCCACCTCCCCTTCCACTTTCTCTGTGTGGAATAGAACCCAGGGCTTCAGGCATGCTAGGTGAACACTCTACCACTAAGCCACATTCTCAGCTAGGATGATTCTCCCCCCTCCCAAACCCATATGGCCATTCCTCAGATAAATAGATAGTAAGGGCTAAGATGAATATGAATCACAAGGCTGGTTCACACCAAAATATTCCTCCGCCCCCTCTTCCCACACTCTTAGTTGAAGTTTCTCTTCTACCATTGAGGGATGAGAGAGAGAGAGGGGAGTCCCAAGAGAGTACCAACAACAGTGGCCCCCTGAGTCCCACATCCTCCCCCACACAAGTAGTCCTTCAGATTCCAATCTTATCTGACTCAATGTGAAGTCTACACTGTCTCCCCACCACTGCAAGGCTCAGGAAGAAATCAAGGTCAGCCATGGCCTCAGCCTACACCCAAGGTGGAAGCTTCTAGTCCCAGACCTACTCCCACCTCTGACTGCCCCTAGTTAGGCCACACCCACCACTCACCACTATGTTGGTGGTGATGACCTCATGGATGGATTCCAGGAAGAAGGACTATGGCAAAAATCAGAAGCAGCCAGGTGAGCAGGGCAGAAGGAGGTGGGAAGATTGCTCTGGGATCTTCCTTGGAGCCCTCCCATCCAGCCTGACCAATGCTGACCCAAAGCATGGACAAGGCCAGGGGGTGAGACGAGATGGAGGAGCACAAGAATAAAGGAGGTACTTCTTTGTCTTAGAGGACTTGATTAATTCCAATTATAACTAATTCCAATTATATTTGGCCCATGCCAATCCCAAAGACAGCATGCATTACCTCTCCTTGTTGTTGTTGGGTGTGAGCACTGTCCTTGAGCTCTTTTTCTCAAGGCTGTCACTCTACCACTTGAGCCACAATGGCACTTTTTTTTCTGATGGTTCATCAATAAGAGTCTCATACACTGTCCTGCCCAGACTGGCTTGGCACCATGATCCTCCAGATCTCAACTTCCTGAGTAACTAGAATGACAGGCATGAGCCACCAGTGCCCAGAATGTGATGCCTTTTGAAGGAATCTTGGCTAGTCTGTAAAGGAGCCCCAAAGGGCCTGGATAGACCATAACCCAATCAAGGCGCTGTGATGGGGGAAGGTTGACCTTCTGGCCATTCTGTTCCCCCAAAATTGAAGATGCCAAGTGATGTTGTATGCACCAAACACCTAGGCCAGCAGCCACCAGGCTTATTGTGGAAAAAGTAGAAAATATCCAAAGACTGCAGTGTAGAAATCTCTGATTTTGCATGCATGTGGTGTGTGCATGTGTGTGTGTGCGTGTGTGTGTGTGTGTGTGTGTGTGTGTGTTTGTGTGTGTGTGTGTGTGTGTGTGAACTCAGGGCCTAGGTTCTATCCCTCAGTTTTCTTGCTCAAGTCTAGTGCTTTGCCACTTGAGCCACAGCCCCACTTGCTTTTGGTTGGTTAATTGTAGGTAAGAGTCTTAAGGACTTTCCTCTCCAGGGTGGCTTTGAATCATAATTGGGGCCCCCAGGGAAGCAAGAGTAAACACAACTCCCAAGTACTATCCCTATGGTGGGCTACTCCTGCCCCCTTGTGGCTACACAAGGAACATGCGGCCCCATGCCATTATCCTCTAGAGTTCAATTTGGGGAAGTGACCAGAGCCATGCTGACTTTTGCTCACCCTGATTGCTGATGCCAGAGCAGGTCTGTTCAACACGAGGCCAAGAAAGCTCCAGGAAGCCCAGCTTTCCAGGGACACAAGGGAGAGGTCAGCTCCAGGTTGACTAAGAACCTTTGCCCAGGGATACCCCAACTTGTCCTTACTTATCACCATAAGACCTGTGAAAGAAAAACCCCCAAAAAACAAAATTGGATCTGTGCCTCCATGTAGTAGAGCTCTAGCTTTGAACCAAAGAGCTCAGAGACAAGGCTCCCAAGCTTTCAATTCAAGACCCCCAGCTGACCTTCCCCCATAAAACACAGGCTGTCTAAATGTGAACTAGTAGGATTTGTGCAGTGTTTCTGAAGAATGGTTATACTGAAGAAAGCACCTTAATTCTAATGACAGCTGAACTTGTGACATACAGCTATGTGCTGAGTCCTTCACAGAGTGCTATTTGCTGGGTCCTTCCCACATGGGGGTTTTGTGCTGAGTCCTCAAAAAGGTGCTGTTTGGTAAGTCATCCCAAAGGGTGCTATGTGCTGAGTCCTTGAGAAGAGTGGGCTGTCCTGGGTTTTTCAATGGGTGCTGTATGCTGAGTCAATTACACAACATATTGTATGCTGAATCCTTCAAAGGGTGTGGTGTGCTAATGCATCCCAAAGAGTCCTGCTATTTGCTGAGCCCTTGCGAAGAGAGGGATGAGGTGTTTTTTGAGTGCCGTATGCCGAGTCCTTTACACAGGGTGCTCTGGACTGTCCTTCAAAGGTTGCTGTGTGCTGACTGCTTCCACAGTGTGGTATGTGTTGAGTCCTTCAAAATTGTTCTGTGTGCTGAGTTTTTTGAAGGATGCTGTGCACTGGGTGTTTTACACAGTGTGCTTCAACACAGGGTGTGATGAGTCCCTGGGAAAGAGTGCTATGTGCTGAGTTTTTGAAAGCATGACATGCACTGAGTCCTTTAAACTGGGAGCTATGGACTCCCTCCTTCAAAGGGTGGTGTGTGCTGAGTACTCTACCCAGCATACTACATGGTGAGTCCTTCAAAGGGAGCTGTGTGCTGAGTCATTTACACAGGGTGCTTTGTGCTGATTTTGGAAGAGTGCTTTGTGCTGAGACATTCCAAACGGTGCTATGTTCTGAGTTCTTGAGAGATGGTTATCCCCAACACACACACACAAACACACATACACACACGAGTGTCACCATGCACCTGCTTGGTGTGTGGAGTGGAGGGGGATGGAGGAGAGTCTCCTCCAGCGGTGGGGCTGAGGGGAGATTCGATCCCTGGACCAGTACTGGGGGTGGGGGGTTGGTGCTGAGCTGAGGTAAGGCTGCAATTGCCATGGTCTAGAAGCCTCAGGGCCCAGTCAGGGCTGCAATTGTGGCCAGGGTTGGGGGCGGGCCCAGGGGAGAAGGGGGCGGGGCCCAGGAGCACACTTTGGTGGCAGCAAAGGCCAGGAGCCCATGGGGGCAGGGGTGTGTGTGCAGCAGGGGCAGGGTGGCCCAGGAGAGGAGTGTGGGGCCCAGAGAGAGCTGGGAGAAGAGTGAGCACAAGCACTAGCACCCATGGAAATGGCTTCAGTGGCTGGCGGCTGCTCTGATCATAGTGTGGGTCCTGGGTGGGAGCGCAGAGCATGCAGAGCCTGCATGGCAGGTCCATCGCCACATGCAGCCCCTCGGAGGCGCCCAGCCATGGTGGCCCTGAGTCTGAGGTCCCGGTGCAGGGAGCACCGCAGAGGCAGTGGCTGCAGAGGTGGGAGCCACAGGTTAGGAGGCCGCTGAGGCTGCGGTGGTGGCTGAGGAGGAGCAGAGGCTGTGCGCAACTCCACCACGTGCCCATGCTGCTTTTCAAACATGGCGCTGCTGGCTCGGACCCAAGGAGCCTCTAGCAGTCATCTGGCGGAGCTGTTGTGCCCACAGACTCCGGGCGCGCACCCGGAGTCTCAGCCTACAGCTTCTCCCAGCAGTTCACGTGAGTTGCCGACCTGAGCTCCCGCACTCCATGACCTCCCCCCCTAAACCCCGTCCCTCACTCTACCCTTCCTCCCCACCCTCGCGAACCCCGACCCTTGCCTCTTGCCTCCCCCTTCCTTTCTGCCTCGCCTCCTCCTGTGCCCCACAGTCTGTCCTGGCTGTGCCACAAATGCACCCCAGGGGTGGGGGTGGAGGTGGGTGTCCACCTGGGGATCCCACCCTCATCCCTAGTGGCCAGTGTTCCAGGAAATGGGGAGCTGCAGGGATGGGGAGGTGGGGGTAAAACAGAGCCCCTGGCCTGGAGCAGTGGGAGCCACACAGCTGTGCATCTGCACCCTTCCTCTCCCTGGTGGGTACCTGGTGGCTTTAGTCAGAGGTGGGGAGCTGCACCTCCACTCCTGCCTTCTCGGTTCTTTTCCCTTTTGCTGGGCAGGGGGGTGTTGAATGCAGAAGATAGACCCCGTTGTTGTGTGAGCCCTGTCTTCTGTGCTCAGTCACCCTTTCACCTGAGGACATTCCCAGAAGAGCCCACTAGAGAGGTGAGGGCACTGGGGTCAGATAGAAGGTGGGTATTTGGGAGGGAAACACACCCCCTCTGACACACATACAACCGGCCTGCACCCCCAAACCCAGCATTCAACAGTTCTGACTGGGTGATGACATTTCCCAGTTCTGCCAGCTTCTTCTAGTGATCCCAGTCCATCCATGAAAGAATGGTTTTGGATGCTGGTGACAAAGTCTGACGTGTAGGGTTACATTTGGTTTGTGTTTTGATGAGTTGGGTTTTCCCTTGGTATAAGAAGGTGGCTGCATGAGGAGGCTACAATGCTTGATAAGAAATGTACTCCTTATCTTGCCCATGTAATTGTAACCCCTCTGTACAGTATTTTCACAATAAAAAAAGAAAGAAAGAAAACAGCTGACAAAAAAAAAAAAGGTTGGGTATAGCCAGGCGCTGCCAGTGGCTCATAACTGTCATCCTAGCTACTCAGGAGGCTGAGATCTTAGGATCAAGGTTCAAAGCCAGCTTGGGCAGGAAAGTCTGTGAGACATTATCTCCAATGAACCACCAGAAAATTGGATGTGGTGCTGTGGCTCCAGTAGTAGTGTGCACACCTTCATCTGAAGAGCTGAGACTCTGCTGGCAGGCTCAAAGTTCAAACCCCATAACCTACAACCAAATAAAAGGTAGCTGAATTTTCTGCATAACAGTGTGTACAGTAGAAATGCCATGATGTGTTGTGAACCATTCCAGACATGTGAGAGGCTCTGAGTTTTGTCTACAGTTGGTCTGATGATGGTAGTGCCATCATCTCTGGGTGGAATATTCAGGGTGCTCAGGGACTGCTGAGGCTTTGGGCTACCACTGTCTGTGTATCTGTGTGTTCGTGTGTCTTTTGTCTGTGTGTGTCTGTGTCTGGGTGTTTGGATGTAGAAGACCTGGGCCTTGAACTCAGGGTCTAGGTGAAGTTCCTATGCTTCTGTGCTCAAAGCTAGTGCTCTAACACTTGAGCTGCAGCTCCATTTCTGGCTATTTGGTGGTTCATTTGAGATAAGAGCCTCACAGACATTTCTGTGCTGGCTGGCTTTGACCTCAGCCTCCTGAGTAGCTAGGATGAAAGGACCAGTGACATATTTGTGTGTGTGTGTGTGTTTTCCTCATCTTTCTCTGTCCCCTTCCTGGGTGCCTGTCTGCCTCTTTCTGACCTCAGATGGTGCCCCTCCTCCACACCGACCTTGCCTCCTATCTGGGTCTACAATGAGTCCTAAATTGCCAGAGACTTGAGTTCAAGTTTTTCTTGGGGGCTCAAGTCCAGCTGTCCAAATCTTTGGCCGCCTGCAGGGAATTCGGGGTCAACCGGGCCAGCTGCAATAGTCTTCCTGTCTCTGGGTGGGGAACTCAGACATGGATGTCCTGCACTTTTCCTCAGCTAGACCTCTGGCTGCATGTCCCTCTCAGCAGGCTGGCTTTGGAGTGGGGGCAGGGGGTTGCCGGTGGCTCTGGCCAACTCCAGATTGATAGCGGACTGAAGGCCGCCCAAGCAAGGAGGATTCCGGGCTGCATTGGATGTGAGGCCAAGGTGGCTTGGAAGTGTCTGTTGGTGTCTAGGAAATGTCAACATACTTTATTGCAGGCAAGTCTATCTTCTAGTCCCCGCTGGGCCTTTCCAATCCTTCTAGAGAATTATGGATGCCCAGAATACAGAGGCACAGACTTTAGATTCCAGGGCCAGGGAATTCGAGGAGGAGAGACTGGTATGGCCAATACCTCAATGTTCTGGGGCATTAGCCTTGACCTGGGTATGCCCCCCTTGTGTACATTCACTTCTTAACCCAGAGCTGGCCAGAAACAGGCCACTTGTGGTGGTGCTGTAGAAGTGGCAGGAGTGGAATTGATATCTAGGATGACCAAAATCTCCATTGATGGCCTGAGGGAGGGGCAGGGGGAAGGTGTCTTTAAAAAAAAACCTCTTAGAGCTGGAACTCAGGGCCTAGGCACTGAGCTTCCTTTGCTCAAATCTAACACTCTACCACTTGAACCACAGCTCACATTTCATCTTTTTCAGTAGTTTAGTGGAGATAAGTGTCTCATGAATTTCCTGCCTGGGCTGGCTTCAAGCTGCCATCTTAAGAGCTCAGCCTCTTGAGTAGCTAGGATTGCTGGTATGAGCCACTGGCACCTGCTAAGGATGTTTGTGTGTGTGTGTGTGTGTGTGTGTGTGTGTGTGTGTGTGTGTGTGTGTGTTTGTGTGCGCGTGTGTTTACCAGGGCTTGAACTCAGATCCTTGGTGGTATGCTTTTTCTTGTTTGCTCAAGGCTCTTGCTCTACCACTTGCACTACAGTAGCTCTGCTTCCCAGCTTTTTGGTCATTCATTGGAGATAAGAGTCTGCCAGGGCTTGAACTCAGAGTCTGGGAATGTTCCTGAGTTTCTTTTGGTCAAAGCTAGCACTCTTATCACTTAAGCCACAGTGCCACTTTTGGCTTTTTCTGTTTCTGTGATACTGAGGAATCAAACCCAAGGCTTCCTGCGTGCTAGGTAAGCACTCTACCACTAAGCCACATTCACAGCCCAAGGCTCACTTCTGACAGGAACTATGAGGGTGGTATTTATTGGCTTACCCCTTTTGGTGCAGAAATCGCTGGCTATTTCATATCTTTGCCAAGATTTGGGACCAGCCTGTGACTCGACAATGAGGAATGGTGAATGAGGGATAGCCACCAGCCTCCAGAGGAGTAGGCTCACATATCCTACAGAGGGATAGAGAATATGGAGCCAGAACTTTTTTTTTTAATTTTATATTATTTTATTTGAGAACATACTGTACAGAGGGGTTACAATTACATGGGCAGGATAATGCATACATTTCTTACCAAGCATTGCAGCCTCCTCTTTTGTTTACCCTTCACCTCCCGTCCCAGCCTCCCCCCTCCCCCCCACCCAATCATACCCCCCTCCCCCCCCAACACCGACATTGTAAAGCTGGTTTTGACATGACATTTTGTACTTCTCATTGTTGCAACAGGTCCACCTGAATCCTTAAACGACTTGTTTGTCCCCATCTCCTCCACATGTTATACTGACATCAAATATAGTGAAAGCGGGGGTTACACTGTGGGGGAGGGACATACAAAGCAACAAAGAAATAATCTTATAAATGCATTAGAAACACATGCATGAAAGAAACGAAAACATTAAAATACATATTTAAGGGTTCGTTTTCCTAACATCATATTATCAGACCTTTTCCGCTTGAACTCCTACAGCGTAGGAACTGTGGTCTCCCTGGAGGCAGTGGCTGGTTGCTAGGTGTCCTGATGGGACATCTCAGCCAGAACATAAGGCACTTGTTGCACAGCCCAGGCAATGCCGGCGGGGCTTCAGTTATTAAATGGCAGAGAAGGATGCTTTGTTCAAACTGCTGGCTCAGACTTAGGATTCTCTGAGGACTTGCCCAAGTTGGGGGGATGGACATGGGCAACCTGCTGAATGCCCATCATCCATACATCATCCATCCATACACAGAGACATGGAGGTATTTCCTCCTTTTTTGGGGGGGAGCTTGAGGCAGGTCCAGGGTTGTACTATGAACCTAAGCCTGTCCTTGAGCTCCTTTTGCTCAAGGATAGCACTCTGCCCTTGAGCCACAGCCCCACTCATGGTTTTTTTCCCCCTGTGATCTCTTAGAAAGAAGAGTGTTGTGGACTTTCCTGCCCCAGATGAATTCAAATTGGCATTCTCTACATCTCAGCCTCAGGAGGAGTTAGGGTTATAGGCAGGAGCCACTGACACCTGGCTTTCTTTTCTTCTTGTTGTTCTCTTTTTTAATCGTGACAATCTGAAATCTTCACGGTGTCATTCAAATGGTTTGCATTCAAAGTAATCTACCCAGGCATAGAATGTTATAACTACCACCCACAAATGGAGGGAGATCTTGATGAACTAATTCCTGTTCATGTGAATGCTAATGGAATGTTTAAAAAGTAATAATTAAATTTGCAGTTAATTCATGATTCTATTTTATAGTGCCACACAAAAATTACTGGATTTATATTTTCATTCTAGCACCATGGTATAATTAAGGATATTGACTAATTTTTAATTAATGCTTTTATAAATATTCAACCATGATACTTCATTAAATGGAGTCATAATTTAGTAACTAATAATTGGTAAGAACATATATATAATTTAATAATATCCTCACATTCTCTCTTTGTATATGTGTGTATATATATATACATATATATGCAGGTATATATGTATGTATATATAATATACATATATATGTATATAATATGAATCTACACATCTATCTATTGGGCACTACTGTGGCTTGATTACAGGTCCTCAGAATTTCCTGGATGCTCAATTTGCCAGAGGCTGGTGTGCTAAGACTGACTCCATTTATGGATTGGGCATTGTAGGTAAGTTGAAATCCCAGCATGGCTAAAAATTTATTTGTGGAGTAAGAAGCCAATTTGATACATTTTTTTCCTTCTCTGTGAAAATCCTGGGTCATTACAATGTATAATCCATATGCAAATATATCCTAGGTGATAGATATAATAAAGGAAATGTTATATGTGCAATAATAATAAATAAATAAGGGTAATAAATGTCATATGCAGTAGAACCCATATATGTAAATAGATCTCATATATATGAAGATTATGTTTTCCAGTGCTGGGGCTTCAATTCAGGCCCTGGGAACTGGTCTGAATTTCTTTTTTCTCTTTTTCTTTCTTTCTTTCTTTCTTTTTTTTTTTTTTTTTTTGCCAGTCATGGTGCCTGAAATCTGGGCCTGGGCACTGTCCCTCAGCTCTTCAGCTCAAGGTGAATGCTCTACCACTTGAACCACTTCTAGCTTTTTCTGCTTATGTGGTGCTGAGGAATTGAACCAAGGGCCTCATGCATGCAAGGCAAGCACTCTACCACTGAGCCACCTTCCCAGCCCCATGAATTTCTTGTCTTCAAGGACGGTGAGATTTCCCCTTCACACACAGTGTCTCAGAGTTACCCAGACCCTGAGTTCAAATCCCAGGCCTGATAGAAAAATGGTGCAATTTCCTAGCCAGGGTCTCATTGTTATTATTACTTTTTTTTGGCCTAGCACAGGGCTTGAACTCAGGTCTTCGCATCTCTGCCACAGCTGATCATTGGATCCTACCACCCTACTTCAAATTTCGGAGCTGGCAAAAAAAAATAAATAAATAAAAAGGAGAAGGATAAAACTGAGAAGTTCAAGAAGGTAGTTTTACTTTTTTTTCCTTTGTATTGTGACAATCCTGGGTCTAAATGACAAGCCCCAGAATGTGTACATGACATTGCATTGCTAATGTTTCGTGGGCTATTAGGGAAGCCTTAGCTGAAACCAGCAACTTAGGCCTGGAGGAATCTTAGAACTGCCACTAATGAATGGTGGGAGGTTCTAAGAAACACATTCTGATATACATTCGTACAAATGGAATGTTATAAAAGTAACATTTAAATTAGTAGTTAGTGTATGATTATATTCTAAAATTGTACACAACAATTATTCTACATTAACTAATTTTCAATTAATGTTTTATTATGTATTCAATCATGATACTTAAAAAAGGAAGGAATAATTTAATTGACAAGAATTGGTAGTAATATCATATATGCAGTTTCACAATATACAGATATCTCTTGTTTTATACATATACATCTATCTATCTATTTATCTACCTATCATCTATCTATCTATCTATCTATCTATCTATCTATCTATCTATCTATCTATCTATCTATCTATCTATCTACCTATCTATCTATCTGTCTATCTATCTATCTATCTATCTCTATCTACCAATCTACACATTTATCTGTTTATACACTTGTCACTCCTGGGTCTCAGTGTTAGAGTGCTCACCGAGTATGTGCAAAGTCCTGGGTTCCATTCCTCACTACCACTTGCACAGAAAAATCCAGGAGTCATGCTGTTACTCAAGCAGTAGAGTACTAGCTTTGAGCATAAATGTTTAGGGACTGTGTCTGGACACTTACTCAAGCTGCGGAACTAGCACCAAAACAAAACGATAGAATGTTCTGACTACGAAGATATAAGGATAGGACTGCAAATACATCATCGTAGAGCAAGCTAGGAGTCTGGTGCTGAGAGCTGCCATCTAACCTGACTTAGCCAGAGGTAAATTGCTTGCAAACCAGCTACACAGAACCAGATGCTTGTGGCTCGAACAACCCAGTCATCCAAGATACTGGGGGGCCGAGATCAGACACTGGTAGTTTTAAAATCCAGCCCTGACAGGAAGTCTGCAAAACTCTGAGCTGTGGCTCAAAGTGGTAGAGCTCTAGCCTTGAGCAAATGATCTTAGGACAGTACCCCCAAACTTTCAGTGGAATCTCCATGGCTGAGTCCCCGCCCCCTCCAAAAAAATCCACCCCTCTAAATCATTAGATGTGAACTTTGTGTAGTTTTTTGACACTGATGAAAGCACCCTAATTCTAATGACAGCGTGTGGGATACAGCTATGTCATGAGTCTTATATGAGGAATGGTGTACATTCTTGCATTCTTGCATTTGGTCCTTGTAAGAGCTCCACAGATTATTGTGCATATGAGAACCTTGAGGCTCAGATATGTCCCCATGTCAGGGCCAAAATGATGTATGTGCTGAACTCTAGTGAGTTTTCTCCTGCAGACAATTTTTTTGGTTTAATTTTCTTGGTCATGAACCTTGAACTCAGGGCCTATCCACTGACTCTTCACTGTTGGGCTCATGGTTAGCACCCTACCAAGGGCACCCAAGGACACCCGTACAAAAGTGTTACAGTCTAGGCATCTGTGGCTGATATCTGTCATCCTGCCTACTTTGACACATTTTTTTTCCTTCTCTGTAAAAATCCTGGGTCTCAGTATGAAGTATAATCCATATGCAAATATATCCATGTGGTAAGATGCAATAAATGAAATAAATGTTATATATGTAATAATACAAAATAAAATAAATAATGAATAAATAAGAGTAATAAATGTCATATGCAGTAAGCCCATGTATGTAAAAAGATCACATATATGAATATTAATTTTTTCAGTGTTGGTGCTTAAGTTCAGGCCTGGAAACTGGTCTGAAATTCTTGTCTTCAACAACAGTGAGCTTCCACTCTTCTGCAGTGTCACAGAGTTACCCAGACCCTGAGTTCAAATCCCAGGCCTGCCAGAAAAATGGAGCAAATTCCAAGTCACAGCCTTAATTTATTTTGTCCAGGCCCCGGGCTTGAACTCAGCTTGTGGCAATTCTGCCTCAGCTTTGATCACCCTAGATTGGGGTGCAGCCAATGGACCCACAGCACATCCTGAGATCCTAGGACCCGAGTTCAAATCTCGGGACTGATAAAAAAAAGGAGAAGGTCAGGGAAGGTGGCTCAGTAGTAGAGTGCTTGCCTTGAATGCATAAGGCCCTGGGCTTGATTCCTCAACACCACATAAGCAGAAAAAGCTGTAAGTGGTGCTATTGCTCGTGGTAGAACACTATTCTTGAGTGAATAATTGAGGAACAGTGTCCAGACCCACATTTCTGGCCCCACAACCAACAAAAAATAAAAAAAAAAAAGAAAGAGGGGGGGGGGAAAGAAGAATAAGGCTAAAACTGGGAAGTTCCAGAAGGCGGTTTTACTTTGTTTTTTCCTTTGCATTGTGACCATCCTGGGTCTAAATGAAAGGGCCCGGAAAGAGTATGTGAGCTTACACTGCTGAAGTTTGGTGGGCTATCAGGCAAGCCATAGCCAAAACCAGCAACGTATGCCCAGGGTTCAAATTCCGGGACCGCCAACTACAAATGGCGGGAGAGCCTAAGAATCGCATTCTGACATACTTCCATATTAATGGAATGTTGTAAAAGTAACAATTACATTAGTAGCTAGTATATGATTATATTTTAAAATTGTAAACAATAATCATAGTACATTGACTATTTTTCAATTAATACTTTATTATATTTTCAACAATGAGAAATAAAGGAAAGAATAATTTAATTATGGATAATTGGTAGTAATATAGTATATGTAATTTAATAATATACATATCTTTCTTATTTTATACATATAGGTATATATATAAGCTATGTATATATCTATTTCTACACTTGTCACTCCTGGGGCTCAGTGATAGAGTGCTTGCCTAGTATGTATGATGCCCTGGGTTCGTTTCCACACTATCTCATGCACAGAAAAAGCCAGAAGTGGTGCTATTACTCAAGCACCAAATAAAAGTTAGAATGTTCTAACTGCAACTATACAAGAACAGGACTTTAAATACTTCATGACAGAGCAAGCTGGGAATCTGAATATGACGGCTGCCATCTATCCAGACAGCCAGAGGTTAACAGCTGCAAACCAACTCCATCCAACCAGATGCTGCTGGCTCATCTCTAGCTGCTCAGGGGATGAGATCTGACACTGGTGGGTTGAAAACTCAGCCCTGGCAGGAAGTCTGTGAGACTCTGAGCTGTGGCTGAAAGTGGTAGAGCTCTAGCCTTGAGGAAAAGATCTTAGGACAGTACCCACAACCTATGAGTGCAATCCCTGGGTCTGATGATCCTTCCTCCCCTTCCCGCCCCCCACCCCCCGACTAACGACCCATCTAAACTATTAGATGTGAACTTGTGTGGTTCGTGACATGTTTCTGAAGGAATGGTGATACTGATGAAAGCATCCTAATTCTAATGACAGCTTGTGGGATACAGCTATATGAAGAGTCCTTCCTGGGGTGCTAGGTCCTTCACGGAGTGCTGTGTGCTGAGTCGTTCACTGGGTGCTATGTGCTGACTCCTTCACGGGGTGTATTCTTTCATCTGATCCTTGTTAGAGCTCCACAAGTAAGATGATTGTGCAGGTGAGAAAATTGAGGCACAGATATTTCCTAAGGCAGTTCCAAATTTATGAATGTATTGAACTCTATTGACTTGTCTTCTGCAGACAATTGTTTTGGTTTAGTTTTCTCCATCATGAACCTTGAACTCAGAGCTTAGACTCTGATTTTCCTCTTATGCTCATGGGTAGTACTCTACCACGTGGAGCCAAGGACCCCCTTGTAGCAAAGTGTCATGTGTTAGGTGTCTTTACTTGAGTTCTATCATTCTGCCTTCTCAAGAAGCTGAGGATCTGGGTTCAAAATTATCCCCCACAAAAGGTCCCATGACACTATCATCTCCTATTCACCACTTAAAAACTTGAAGTGGAAGCTGGGTGCTGATGACTCATGCCTGTCATGCTAGCTACTTACTCAGCAGGCTGAGAGCTCAGGATCATGGTCCAAAGCCAGCCTGAGCAGGAGATTCCTTGAGATGTTATCTCCAATGAACCACCAGAAAACCTGAATGGGCTCTGTAGCTCAAGTGGTAGAGCTCTCCACTTGAGCTGAAGAGCTCAGTGACAGCACCCAGGCCCAGACTTCAACTCCTCCAACTTACAAGAAAAGAAAGAAAGAAACCTGAAGTGCAGTGCTGGGAATGGTTCTTAGGGGTAGAGTGCTTTGCATGTGTGAAACCCTGGCTTTGAATTCTCAGTGGCACCTCACTAGAAAAAAAGTCTAAAGTGGTTCTGTGGCTCAAGTGGTAGAGTGCTATCCTTGTACGGGAGAAACTCAAGTACAGTGCTGAGGTCCTGAGTTCAAACTCCAGGACTGGTATATGCACACAAATTACCTCCCCCTCCCCCAGATACCAGAAGTGAAACTGTGACATCAAAGGGTAAAGCACTGGGAAATAGGCCCTGAGAGGAGACTTGAGCTGGTACAGCTTCTTTCCAGGCTTTGCCTTTGTTTTGGGGATTTTAGAAAAAAAACTTTTTTTTTTTTTTTTTTTTTTTTTTGTCAGTCGTGGGGCCTGAACTCTGGGCCTAGGCGCTATCCCTCAGCTCTTCAGTTCAAGGCTAGTGCTCTACCACTCGAGCCACAGCAACACTTCTGGCTTTTTTCTTTTTCTTTATGTGGTGCTGAGGAATCAAACCCAGGGCCTCATGGGTGCAAGGCAAGCACTCTACAACTGAGCCACCTCACCAGCCCAGAAAAAAAAACTTTAAACAAGGTAAACTAGACCTTGGCTCCAACCAGCCCTGTTCCTGGAATGGAAAGAATGCCTCTAGGTCCCCCTCTCCTTAACAACCTAACTCACCTTGATTGTTGAGTGAAAGACTGACCCATAAAACAGATGGTTGTAATCTGACTCCAACTACTGGACACCACCTGCTTATGGTGGTAAACCCTGCCTTTCACACATGCTTACAGTAAACTCTGCCTATTAGCCACCTGTGTGTGGTCTGGTATGACCATGCAATCCTTTTGTTTGGTATGATCCCATTGGTCACCTGTGCATGACCAGGCTCGACCTCATGGATTTTGCCTTTAAAAACCAAAGAATGGGGGCTGCTCAGGGTGGCAGTATCAGATCCTGAGCCTGTGCTGTGGCCATGGCCAGTCAGTGTAGAAAACTTCTCAATACAGTTGCTTCTTTATTAACAACTTAGTTGCGGTGGGATCTGTCACTCCAGATGACTAGGTGGGTTTGCCTGCCTGAGTAGGGGACTTCCTATTACACATTGAGCTTCTGTTCTGAGCTCATGGTCAGTACTCAGGCCCTGTGTTCAACCTGTAAACCTATCCACCCAAGGACCAACTAGGAGAGGTCAAAGGTTTCCAAACCTGATGAGCTCCACCAGCCCTACATAACGGAACATTGTGATTTGGCAAATGTGCTTAGATGTGATTTTGCAAATGTGCTTAGATGTAGCAAGCTTCCAAAAACCGAGGTAGGCACCGTTGCCAATAATGAATCACTACATTAGGTTCAGCTCCCTAGTTGTCTGCCAGAAGGAATCTTGAATTAATTGTAGCAGTTTGTTTCAACACTGGAACACAGTCTAACAAAGACAGGATAAGTGCAGGGAACATGGCCTGCCACGGGAGGTGGCACAAATGAAGGCTTCCTGTCAAAACAGAGAACTGGGGAGAGAGATATCTTGGGGTCCAAATGGCTTTTTCTCCTGGTCTTCAGAGCCTGCCCACACTCACCATCACTAGTTGGCCTGGATAGAGTTGTTACAGAGCTGTACAGGAGTTAGACCTTTTGTCTGCCTGTTCCAACAATGAGGCAGACTTCCTCCAGCAACCTGGGTGTGGAGAAACCCTCAGGCTACACTGTGAACAGGGAGGGGTGTCCTGGAACATGCACTGTCTTGAAAGCATCCTCTGGGCTATGAAATCATTCTATGCAAAGCAAATTTCCTAGCTGGGTGCCTTTCTTCACAGCGACTCTGGATGTTCACCAATAGAAATACATTCACACATACACAGACACAAGGAGTTACTGGCTGTATTTTTTTTGGGGGGGTCAGGTCCTGTGGTTTGAACTGTGAGCTTAGACATTGTCCCTGAGCTCCTTTTGCACAAGGAAGCACTTTATTGTGCCTTAAACCATGATACATCATTAAATGAAGGCATAATTTAATGTCAAATAATTATTAGTAGTATATTACATGTAATTTAATGATATATAGACATCTCACATTCTATATAAATATATTTATATATTTAAATATCCACTGGAATATACATATACATCTCTTTCTCTCTCCCTCTCTATGCCTATATATGTATTTGCAGCAATTATGCATCTATCTATTTATATATTGGCCACTCCTGGAGGTTAAACTTAGGTCCTGGGAACTCCCTGGCAGTGAATTTGTTTGAGGCTGCTGTGCTTACATTGATCCCTTGATGAATTGGCATTCCAGGCCCTGAGTTCAAATCCCAGCAGTGCCAAAGACAAAAGGTGGGGTAAGAAACCAATGTTCACCTGTTCTGCTGTCTGTGAAAATATGGTTTCCTAAGTACAATATGTAATACCTATGCAAATACATATATATGATGTATATTATAAATGTATATAAATATAATATTGCCATTCCTGGGTCTAGAATTCATGCCCAAGGAAATGCTCTTGACTTTCTTTTATTCAAGGAGGGTGAGCTTCCACTTCACCCACAGCAAAATAGAGTTACCCAGGCCCTGATTTCAAATCCCAGGTATGGCAGATAAAATGTCCCAAATTCCAAGCTAGGACCTTAACTTTTTTTGGGGGGGGGAGCAGGCACGGGGCTTGAACTCAGGTCTTCACAACTCTGCCTCAGCCTAGATTACCCTAGGCTGGGGTGCAGCTTTTACACCCACAGATGATCCAAGGATCGTAGGACCCAATTTCAACTCCCAGCACTGGCCAACAAACAATCAAACAAACCAAAATGGAAGAGGAAAAACCAGAAAGTTTTACACAACAGTTTTACCTTTGTTTCTTTTGCACAGTGACCATCCTGGGTCTCACTGACTTGGCTTGAAAATTGTGCGTGACTTTGCATGGCTGAGGCTGGTGGGCTGTCAGTGAAGCCTGAGGTTAATGCAGACAACTGGGCCCTGAGTTGGATCCTGGGACTCCCACATGCACATGGTTGAAGATCCTAGGAAACTGGTTCCTATTTTTAGGAACACTAATAGAATGTTTCAAATGTGCTAATTGAATTACTAATTAACTAGTCTTTCTAATATAAGATTGTATACATTAAATATAGGTCATTGATTAATTTAATTAATACTTTATTAAGTCTTCTACCGTGATTAATTAATGGAGGAATAATTTTAGACCAAATAATTAGTAGCAATAGAATATATAAAAGTAAGATATAGACATCACTCTTTATATAGAGTTATACACTAGAATCTACATAAATGTCTATCTGTCTCTCTTTGTATATGTATAGATGCATATACATATGTAAATACACACACACTGCATTTTACACATCTATGTGTTTATATATTGGCCACTGCTAAGGCCAAATTTGACCGAAAATTCCATTTGCATAAGACAGGTGTGCTAACATGACCCGCACCCCATTCATGAAGTGGGCTTTCTAGGCCCTGAGTTCAAATCACAGAACTGCCAAAACTTAAGTAATCCTGGTGGAAGAAGCCAAATGTCGCACTTGTCTTCCTTATTGGTGAAAGTCCTGAGTCTCAGGAATGAGGTATAGTACATTGGCAAATCTATATCTTATGTAATAAGACGTAAAAAAAGTTGTGTGTGTAATCATACTCACTAAAATACATAAGAAATAAATAAAACACAAAATAAAATGAATAACCACACTAACTGCAATATGCAGTAAACATATGTATGTAAATATGAATCCTGTATTTAAAATGCCTACGAATATTATTATTGCATGCGCTAGGACTTGAATTCAGGCCCTGGGACAGGCCTGACTTTCTTGTCTACCAGCACAGTGAGCTTCCCCTTCTCCCACAGTGCTGTAGATGTACCTAGGCCCTGAGTTCAAATCCCAGGACTGGCAGAAAAGATGGCATGAATTCCAAGCCAAGCAGCCTCATAATTTTTAAAATATTTTAATGTGTTCATTTATTTATTTATTTATTTTTATTTTGTCAAGCACAGAGCTTGAACTCAGGGCATGGCAACTCTGCCTCAGCATCGATCACTCCAGCCTAGGGTGCAGCCACTGGACCCACAGCCAAACCTGAGTTCCCGGGGCACAAATGCTCACAGGAATAATAAATACATAAAACAACACAGAAACAAAGAAGAAAAACCTGAAACTGGCAGATGGCTGCCAGTTTTACATTTGTTTTCGTTGCAAGGTGACCTTCCTGTGTCTGAATGACATGGCTGAAAAGTGTTGGAAACCTGGCATTGCTGAAGGCTGGAGGGCTACCAGGGAAGCCATAGGCCAACATGGCAACATAGGCCCTGGGTTCAAAGCTTGTTCCTGACCCCTACAAATGGTAGGAGATCCTAATAGTCTCATTCCTATTCATAGGAATACCGATGTAAGGTTATGAATGTCAAGGTTGAATAAGTTGTTCCTGAATGATGCCGATGGATTTTCATGAATATTTTTGACACATTAAAAGAATACTATTAATTACATGGACTCAATAGTTTTAATTAACAATTTAATTAACAATTCATTAAGGATGAAAACAATAATATAAATTACATAGAGGCATTAAAAATACCCAAATATTGGTAGGAATGTAGCCTATTTAACTGAATAATGTATAGACATCTCTGGCACTCTATAAAGATCTATATTTATTTGTGTACTACCATCTGCATATCAATCTGTTCTTATTATGTCAACCCCTGTGGCTCCATCTCAGGTGCGGGAAACTGCTTGTCAGCTCCATATGCCCCAGGCTGGCGTACTGACACTCACTCATTCATGAATTGGGCCTTGTAGGTTGTGAGTTCAGATGCCAGCACTCACAACAATTGATTCATAGAGTAAGAAACCCTTGGTGACACAGGTTTTCCTTTGCTGTGAAAGTCCTGGCTGTCAGGTGTGAAGTTTCATACATAGACAAATCTATCCTATGTAATAAACGTAATAAATAGTCCATGTGTAAGAACAGTCAATAAAATAAATGGTAAATAAATGAATAAAACAAAAAAAATGAATAGATACACTAAGCACAATATGGAGTCAATATATGGGGCTGAATCTCAGGGCCTGGGAATAACCTGGCAGCTGAATTGGCTAGAGGCTGCTGTGCTGGCAGCCACCCATAAATGAATTGAGCCTTCTCGGCCCTGAATTTAGATCCCAGCACTGCCAAAAATGTAATCATAGAGTGGGAAGCCGAGCGTGACACATGATTTTCTTTTCTTTGAAAGTGCTCAGTGTCAGGTAGGATGTATAATTTGGATGCAAATCAATATGTTGAGTAAGTAGAATGTCACAAAGGTAAAAGAAGTCATAGATGGAAGAATTGTCACTACAATAAATGATAAACAGATTGAATTAGTAATGAATCATTCTAGGATAAAATTAGATGCAGTAATTATAGGATGTGGATTAAGTTTAATTAATATTTTATTAAGTATTAACAGAATAAAAGTTTCATGGAGACATAAATACCTAATAATTGGTAGTAGCACATGATTCATAATTTAATAATATATAGACATCTGTCTCATTCTCTAAAATATTTAATTATATGTATGGATGTATGTACATATATGATAAACAATAACAGGATACTGAGTATTAATTAATGCTTTATTAATTGTTAGCTGGGACACATCATTAAATGGAGTTATAATTTAATACCTAATAATTGATAACAATATTATCTATAATGTAATAATATAGACATCTCTCTTTTGTCTATATAATATTTATATAAAACAATCTATCTATTTATACCTCCTTTACTCCTGGGGCTCTGTGATTGAGTGCTTCTCTAGTAAGCACAAAGCCCTGGATTCGATTCCTCAGTGCCACATAAGCAGAAAACCTGGAAGTTCTGCTGTCTTTCAATCAATTGAGTGCTAGCCTTGAGAACAAATGCTTAAGGACAGTGTCTAAGCCCTTACTCAAGCACCACCAGTGCCACCAAAAAATGGTAGAATGTTCTAACTGCAATTATAGAAGAACAGGACTTCAAATACCACATCACAGAACAAGCTAGGAGTCTGGCACTGACAGTTGCCACCTACCTGACTTAGGCATATGTAAACAGCTGCAACTGAGCTCCACAGAAGCAGATGCTGCTGGCTTACCCCCACCATCCTGGCTGCTTGGGAGCTTTAAAACCAAGCTCTGGTAGGAAGTACGTGAGACTCTTGGAGATGTGGCTCTAAGTAGTAGAGCCTTAGCCTTGAGCAAATGTTATTAGAACAGTATCCCCATGCGTTGAGTTCAAGCCCTATGGGTAGCCTGCTCCCCCCAAAAAACACCCCACTAAACCATTAGATGTGAACTTGTGTGATTTGGGAAATGTTTCTCAAAGAATGGTGACACTGATGAAAGCAACCTAATTCTAATGACAGCTTGTGGAATAGTGCTATGTGCTGAGTCCTTCATAGGGTGCCCTGTGCTGAGTCTGGCATAGGGTGCTGTGTGCTAAGTTCTTCACAGGGTGAAGTGTGCTGAGTCCTGCATTGGGTGCTGGGTGCTGAGTCTTCACAGGATGTTGTGGGCTGAGTCCTTCAAAGAGTGCCATCTGCTCTGTCCTTCACAGAGTGCATTCTTTCATATGGTCCTTGTAAGAGCTACACAACTGAGATGATTATGCAGACAAGAATATGGAGATGCAGATATGTCCCTATGGCAGGGACAAAATTATATATTACTGAAGAGTGGGTGAGTTGTTTACTGCAGACAATTGTTTTGTTTTGTTTTTTCTCAGTCATGAACCTTGAACTCGCGGCATAGGCACTGACCCTTACCTCTTGGGCACATGGCTAGCACTCCACCATGTGGAGCCAAGGACCCCCTTGCAGTAGAGTGCCACAGCCTAGGGTTCTATAGCTGAGGTCTGTCAGCCTGCCTTCTCAGGAAGCTGAGATCTGAGGATCTGGCTTCCAAACTATGCCAGTCACAAAAGATCCCATGAGACTATTATCTCCAATTCACCACTAAGAAACCTGAAGTGGAAACTGGATGCTTGTCACTCACGCTTGTCATCCTAGCTCCTCAGGAGGATGAGATCTGAGGATCATGGTTCAAAGCTAGACTGGGCAGGAAAGTCCTCGAGACATTTAGTTCCAATGAACCATGAGAAAACCTGAAATGGTGCTTTGGCTCAAGTGGTAGAGCACAAGACTTGAGGGACAGCACACAGGCCCAGACTTCAACTGCTACAACCAACCTGAAGAAGAGGGCTGGGAATGTGCCTAGGGGGAGAGTGCTTTGCATCTATGAAACTCCGGATTTGATTTCTCAGGTACACATCACTAGAAAAAAGCATGAAGTGTCTCTGTGGCTCAAGTGGGAGAGGGCTATTCTTGTGCAAGCAAAGTTAGGTACAGTGCTCAGGTCCTGAGTTCAAGCTCCAGGATTGGTGTATGTGTGCACGCTCGAACACACACACACCACACACAGACCAGAAGTAAAAGCTGTGACACAAAATGGTAAAGCACTGGTCTCCTGCACTGAGCTCATGGTCAGCACCCAGGCACTGTGTTCAACCCCAAAACTTTGCCATCCAGGGCTCAACTAGGAGAGGTCAAAGGTTTCAAAACCTAATGTGCTTCAGCAGTCCTAGATGACAGGAAGTATGGTGAGATCAGACATGTGCTTGGATTTCCAAAACTTCCGGAAAACTAGCAGGGGCATCATAGGCCCATCATTACCCACAATGAAACATTTCTTGAGGTTAAGTGCCCTAGTTGTCTGCCAGAAGGACTCCTGAATTATATTGAGCACTGTATCTGAACACCAGAATATAGTCTTACAAAGGCAGGATTAGTGCTGAGAACTTGGCCTGCCAAAGGAGGTGGCACAAATGAAGGCTTCCTGTTAAAACGGAGCACTGGGGAGAGAGATAGCTTGGGGTACAAAGAGGACTTTTTGTCCTGACCTTCAGAGCCCATTCAAACTCATCCTCACTAATTGGCCCATATGGAGTTGTTTGTTACACAGCTGCACAGGACTGAGGCCTTTTGTCTGCCTGTACAGCCAGTGAGACAGACTTCTTCCAGCAGGCCTGGGAGGCAGAGAAACCCTGAGGCTGCACTGGGAACTGTGAGGAGAGCCCAGGGAAATGCACTGTCATGAAAGCAGTCTCTGTGTTATGAAATCATTATATTGAAAACAAATTTTCTAGCTTGGTGCCTTTCATCATAGCTACTCTGGAGCTTCACCTATAGGAATACATCCACACATACACAAAGACATGGAAGCAGGTCCTGGGGTTGAACTATGAGCATAGGCCTTGTCCCTGAGTTACATTTGCTCAAGAGTAGTGCATTAACCTTGAGCAACAGCCCCACTTCTGGGTTTTCTGTGATCTCTTAGAAATAACAGTGTCATGGACTTTCCTATGCTGGCTGGATTCAAACTCAGATTCTCTACATCTCAGCCTCCTGAGGAGCTGGGATTACAGTCAGCAGACACTGGCACCTGCCTTTCTTTTCTTCTTCATATTTTAATCTGGACAATCTGACTACTTAACAGCATCATTCCAATGCCTTGAATTTATAAGTAAACTACTCAATGTTCTTTATAGGTTCTTTCTCTGAGAAGGATTTTCTCTCTTCCTCTTCTCCTCTGTACACAGGTTTGAAGCCAAGAGTGAGAAATGAGTGTGACATGATTTTGGCAGCAAATGTCCACAGGACATGCCAGTTCATTCACTTAGCATTGAGCTGCAGTGAATTTACTGTCTCAGGACGAGAGGTCCAAAAGCTGGAGCGATCCTCATACTGTCTGAATTGCTCCTTAGGCTTATAAAATTATCTAATACTTATGAGTGTTTTGTGTCTCCAACCTGAAGTATCTAGAACATACTAGAAGCATCTTCATGTTTCCTTTTTTCTCTAGTACCTCTCGAGATTTAGACTAAGGGTTTGTATGGAGCAGATCCTCGGCGAATCCCTGAGAAAAGCCACTTGAAGTCTCAGGAGATCTCTGTTCAAAGCCAGCCCGAGCAGGAACATCTGGGAGACTCTTATTTTCAATAAACCATCAGAAAACCAGAAGTGAATCAGTGGCCCAGAGGGTAGAGCTCCAGCTTTGAGAAAGAAAGCCGAGCAGGAGATACAATCCAGACCAGGCAGGAAAACCTGGCAGGCACTTATGTCCAATTAAGCCAGATGGCTAGAAGTGGAGCTGTGGCAGTGGTAGAGTCTCAGCCTTGAGCAAAACAGCTGAGGAACACATATGGCCCTGAGTTTAAGCCCTGATATGGCCACCAAAAAAATTCAAATAGAGAAGGCCAAGTTTATGTATCAGTGTCCTACTTACTTATGTGTGTATATTACCTCCCTGAGTGCAAACAGATTTTATGTATTGCTTCTCCTTTTATGTACAGATTTATTTTTCAGATAGGCTTGTTGCAAATACTGCATCATTCTCTTCTTTTCAGGCCCATGGCTTTTTTCTTCCAGAGTTCCAGGCCTGAGTCCTTATATGATGCAAACATAAGATCTCAGCTGCCTTTGTTTACATATTATTATGAGGCCAAGGCAGGAACAGTCACAAATCAGGCAGGGGAAGAGAAGATCAGGGTTTTTGAAATAACCGGTATTCAGAAAATTAAACTTGTGGGATGTAAAATGGTAGCATACTTATGTATAAACTACCATTAAGAAAAACATGAGAGGGCTGGGAATGTGGATTAGTGAGAGAGTGCTTTTTCCTGCCATGCAAGAAGCCCTACAGAGGGTTTGATCCCTCCTCTGTAGCACATGCATAGAAAAAGCCAGAATGGGTGCTGTGGCTCAAGTAGTAGAGTGCTAGAGACAGTGGCCAAGTCTTGAGTTCAACTCAAGTACAAGTAACTTCTCATCACCAACGGAACCCCAGGAAGTTTTTGAACAGCTGCCCTTTCAGAAGTGGAAGTCAGAGTGTCATAGACTTTCCTGCCCTGGCTGGCTTCACCCTGTGATCCTCAGACCTCACCCGCTGAGCAAGGGTGATAGGCCTTAGCTACTGGTGCTCTGCTAGGTCAGAACTGTAATGACATTGACAATACAAGTGAACTGCTTATCACAAAGGGCTTGGGGAGCATATTAAGCCTTTCAACAATGGACCTTTCAGAACTCTGTAGGACACAAGGTTATAATGCTAGAGTCTGAGAGGCTGGGCATATGGATCTGCTAAACTGGAACCTTGAGCTCTGACTCCAATTCTGGTGTACATCAGCGTCAGCGATCATTTTCCAGAGAATGTTCTCCTAATTAGCAAATAGGAAAAGTACTTTGATTAACACTCACTTTTTTCCCATTGTGTGTCTCCAACTCAAGCCTGGGCACTGTTCCTAAGCCCTTCATCTCAAGGCGAACAATCTACCACTTGAGCCACAGCACCACATGGGGTCTTTTGCTGATTCATTGGTGATAAGAGTCTAACAGGCTTTCCTTGCCTAGGGTGTCTTTGAACTGTGGTCTTCAGATCTCAGCCTCCTGAGAAGATAGGATTCCAGGTGTGAGCCACTGGCATCTGGTCTATTGTTTTGCCAGTGCTCGGGCTTGAACTTAGGGCCTGGGTACTGTCTCCATGCTTCTTTTTCTCAAGGCTAGTGTTCTACCACTTGAGCACACCACAGCTTCTGGCTTTTTCTGAGTATGTGGCACTGAGGATTCAAACCCTGGCATTAATGCATGTTGAGCAAGCTCTCTACCACTAAGCCACATCCCAGGTTAGGAAAGAAAACTGGCAGAAATTCCAAACCAGGGGAATTTTTTCAATTTAGTTAAATAAATTATTTATTTATTTATTCTTTTTTTTTTTTTTTTTTTGCCAACCATGGAGATTGAACTCAGGTCACGGCAACTCTATCTCAGCTTCAGTTGCCTTAGACTGGGCTGCAGACTCTCACCCATAGTCGATCCTAGGATCCTAGGCTCAGAGCTTGCAGGAAGAAAAAAAAAAAGTGGGACAGCACAAAAAGTGGCGAGCTGCAGGGGACTGGGGTTTTACGTTATTTTTTTCTTTGCAGGGTGACCATCCTGATTCTGAATGACATGGCTGCAAAGTGGAGCTGAACTGCTATACTGCTATTCCTGAAGGCTGGTGGGCCATCATGGAAGCCACAGGCCAACCTGTCAACATAGGCCCTGGGTTAAAAATCTAAGTCCTGACACCTACCAATGGCAGGACATCACAAGAGACTCATTCCTATGCATAGGAATACTGATTGAAAGAGTAGTTCATGTATCAGTCGAGTCTAAAAGTGGATGTAATAATCCTAGGATGCTGATTGATTTTAATTGATAGTTTACTAAGGATGGAAAGAATAATATCACTTCAAAGACAGTATAATAAATACCTAAGAGTTGGTAGGAATGTAGTAGGTGTCATTCAGTCAGATAGATGGCTCTGGAACTCTTTACCAATATGTATTAATTGTTTACCACCATTTGCCAATCCATGTATCACTGTTTTGGCCAAACCTGGGGCTCCATCATAGTGCCTGGGAACCACCTCACAGCTTCATTGGCTAGAGGCTGCCGTGCTCACCCTTACCCATTCATGAAGTGGGCCTGCAAGGCCCCACGTTCGGATCCCAGCACTGCCAAAAATTTATTCTTGGAGTAAGAAGCCGAGTGTGACACATGTTTTCCTTTTTTGGGAGAGTCCTGTGTGTCAGGCATCATAGTGAACACATCTACAGATCTAGATGCTATGTGATAGGAAGTAAACAATGTAATAAATGGGATAGGGGTCAAAAGAGTCAATAAAATGAATGGTAAATGAATGAATAAAACAAGAAATGAAATGAATAACCATACCAAATATGATATTGTCTGACTATATGGAAGTATAAATCCTGTCTTTAAAATGTAAATAAAATGTATACAAGGAGTATGTTTTCTAGGACTGAGGCTTGAATTCAGGCCTAGGGAACAGGACTGACTTTTTCGGCTTCACATATGACGTGATTTCCCCTAGCCTGACAGTGCAGCTATTTACCCAGACCTTGAGTTCAAATACCAGGCCTGGCAGAAAAAATGGCATGAATTGCAAAACAGGGAGATAAATAATTGTTTTTTAATTTTTAAATTGTTTTAATATTTTTATTTAATTTTTTTGTTTATTTTTGGCCATGCACATGGTTTGAACTCAGATCGTGACAGCTCTGTTGCAGCCTCCAGAACCAAAGCCAATCCTGGAAGCCTAAGACCTGATGTCTGACAGGAAAACAAAATGATAATGACACTAAAACAAGCCGCGAGCCACACATGGTAGGCAGTTTCTTGGCTTTGATTCCTTGCACGGTGACCATCCTAGGTCTGAATGACATGAATGCCACCCACAGCTGACCTGTCATTGCTGAAGACTGGCAGACTGTCAGGAAAGCCATAGGCCAACCCCCCAACACAGTCCCTGAGTTCAAATCCTGGTCCTGACACCTAACTTTGGCAGGGGATCCCAAGAGACTCCTGCTGTGCTTAGAAATTCCGATGGAATGGTATCCAACTCATGATTGAATAGTTCATGCAGCGGTCTAGACTCAAATTAGATGCAATAATCCTAGGATGTTGATTGAACTTAATTAATGGTTAATTAGGCATGAAAAGAATAATACTCCTTCACTGGAGGCATAATAACTACCTAAGACTTGGTAGGAATGTAGCAGATGTCATTGAATACTAGATACACGGCTCTGGCACTCTGTACAAATATGTATTTATTGGTGTACTACCACCTGCCTATCCATGTATGGCTATTTTGGCCACGCCTGGGGCTCGATCTCAAAGCCTGCCAAAAATTTTCTCCTGGAGTAAGAAGCCAAGTGTGACACCTGTTTTCCTTTTCTGTGAGAGTAAGGGGTGTCAGGCATGATGGAGAACAAGTCTACAAATCTAAATGCTATGTGATAGGGTGTAAATAATGTAATACATGGTTAGGTGTCATCACAGTCAATAAAATAAACGGTAAATAAATGAATAAAATAAAAAGTACAATGAATAACCACACCAAACATGATATAGACTGAGCACCTGTCTGGAAGTTCAATCCTATCTTTAAAATACATGTAAGGACTATGTTTTCCAGGGTTGGGGCCTGAATTCAGGCCTGGGGAAGAGGCCTGAATTTCTGATCTTCAAGCATAGAGAGCTTCCCCTTCCCCCAAAGTGCAACAGAGTTACCCAGACCCCAGTTCAAATCCCAGGCCTTTCAGACTAAAAATAGCACACATTCCAAGCCAGGGAGCTTCATTAGGTTTTTTCATATTTTTTAAAGTTCACTTTAAGGTTCACCTTTATTTCATACATTTTGATTTTACAACATGAGAGTTTTTCAAAAAGGGGTTTAAACACTTATATTTCAGCATAGCACATTGATGTTTCCCTTTTGACCATCTGCCATGAAGACTGAGAATGAAAATGAGTACATCATTCCTCCCTAGAGGGACAGTTGATGTTATTTCTATTTAGAGTTATTTCTGTAACTATAAACTCTCTGCAATGGTATCATGTGAGTTTTCCTCATGCCTGCCACAAAATACACTAGGGAAGTCCTCATACCACAAAATGTTGGGTTTCTGAACAAAAATTCACTTCTTTGAGGACAGTAGGTACTTGTAAGCATTTTGGGAATAAAGTGAATTGTAAAATGAAAAACAAACACATTGGGACTGGGATGTAGCTCAGTAGTGGATTACTTGCCTAAAGAGCCTAATACCCTGGAAGAAAAGGAAGGCAAGTTTCCTGAAGCTCAGAAGGTTAGAATTTTATGATCTGTATAAACAAACTTCTTTCTTCTTTTTTTTTTTTTGTCCGTGGTGAGGCATGAATTCTGAGCTTGGCTGCCCACCTTCAACTCTTCAACTCATGGCAAGTGCTCTACCGCTTGAGCCACAGTGCCGTTTTTGGTTTTTTGGAGATAAGGGTCTCACGGACTTTCCTGCCCAGGCTGGCTTTGAACCACCATCCTCAGATCTCAGCCTCCTCAGGAGCTAGGATTATAGGCATGAGCCACTGTTGCCTGGTGCATGAACAAACTTCTTAAAGATTGATTCTGAGGAAAGAAACTTGAAATACACTTTTAGTAGAAATAATTTATAATGCCATGGTTAAGACACTAATTCAAAAGTATTTATTCATTGGCTGCTTTCTTAGTTTATTTAAATATATATATATATATATATATACATTTTAATATATCTACATATATATTATTAAAACATAGCTTTGAAGTGTACCTAAAAGCATATGTGCTCATGTAAAGTTATACAACTACACAAGCTTGATTTTTTATTTTCAGTTTGTTGGTACCATAAATTAGATGGGATGTTTATACTGTTGTTTTGTTCTCTGTTTTTGGAGGATTTCTCTCTGCTTTCTTCCCCTACTCCCCTCTCTCTGCACTTGAATTGACCTTGCTCTTTCTTGGCTTGATTGTTCATAGCTGATTTTCTACCACTTCAGCCATACCTGTAGCCTGGATTTTTGCCAGTTAATTGGAGATGTCATCTCTCAGGCTTATCTGCCTGGATTGGCTTTGAAACTTCATCTTCCTGTTCTCACCTCTTGAGTAGCTGGGATTAAAGATGTGAGCCACTGGGGTGCGTAGGGATGAATTCCACTTTAGTTGATGGATTCTTTCTGTTTTTCTAAGCATGGGATCATCTACTATAGAATTTCTGTGAATGTCCTGGGTCTGAAATAAGATATATAATACATATGCTAATCTGTATACTTCTCAAAAGATGTAATCCATTTAATACATGTTATAAGTGTTATAATAGTCAACATAAATAATGAATGAATGAATAGTGCAAAAAATAAAATAAATACACACTAAAATAATATGCGGTAAACATAAGTATGTAGATATTAATCATTATTTCAAATGTGGATGAATATTACTTTAACAGGACTGGGGATTGAATTCAGGCCTAGGGAACAGGCCTGAATTGCTTGTCTTCAAAGATGGTGAGTTTCCCCATCCCCCACGGTGCATTAGATTTACCCAGACTCTGAGTTCAAATCCCAGGCCTGAGAGGAAAAAGAAAAAGTATGAATGCCAAGCTGGGGAGCTTCATTAGTATTTTTACAATTTTTTTTTCATGGGGCTTGAACTCTGGCCTTGGGAGCTGTCCCTGCACTCTTCAGCTCAAAGCAAGTGCACTACCGCGTGAGCCACAACACCACTTCTGGTTTTCTAGTGCTTTATTGGAGGTAAGAGTCTCATGGGCTGTACAGCCTGGGTTGGATTTGAACCACAATCCTCAGCCTCTTGAGTAGCTAGAATTACAGGTGTGAGACACTGGCCCCCTGATATTTTTAATATTTTAATATTTTATTGATAGATTGATTGCCAATCACAGGGCTTGAACTGAAGTTGTGGCAACATTGCCTGAGATTCCATAACCCTAAGCTGGGATCGTGCAGCTTCTGGACCCACAGCCGATCATGGGATGGTACGCCTCCGGGGCTGACAGGAAAACAAAATGAAAACAGCAAGAAAAAAATGGCCATCTGTGGATGGTTGGCGGTTTCTTGGTTTTTCCTTCCTTGCATGGTGACCATCCCGGTTCCAAATGACATGGCTACAACCTGTAGGTTACCTGGCACTGCTGAAGGCAGGTAGGCTGGCAGCGAAGCCATAGGCCAACCTGAACAACTAGGTCCTGAGTTTGAATCCCGGTCAAGCCACTTACAAAGGGCTGGGGAGCCTAAGAAACTATTGCCTATCCATAGGAGCACCAGAGGAACGTGAACAATGTCATGGTTTGATGAGTAGTTCATCAATCAGTCTAGCAGAAAATTAGACCCAATGATCACAGGACATAGACTGATTTTAATTCATAGTTTATTATGCACTAAAAGAATACTATTGCTTAAATGGAGTCCTCACTAAAGACCTGAGAATCTGTAGGAGCGTAGAATGCGTCATTGAACACTAAATAGACATTTCTGGCCATATGTAAATATCTAAATTAATATTTATTTGTATACCATCATCTGCATAGAACATTTTTGCTATTTTGGCCAAACCTGGAACTTGACCCCAGGTCTTCAGATCCACTTGACACCTGCATGGGCTAGATGCTGCCGTGCTGACACTCACCCCTTCATGAATTGGGCCTCCTAGTCCCTCAGACAAGGTCCCATCATTGCCAAAAGTTTCTTCCTGGTGTAAGATTCCATGTGTGACACCTGTTTTCCTTTTCTGTGCAAGTGTTGGGTGTCAGGTATGATGTAAATATTATGTATGCAAAGCTATATGCTATGGAATAGATTGGGACAAATGTAATAAATATTATAGGTGTACTCACAGTCCATAATATAAATGCTAAATCAATCAATCAATCAATAATAAAATATAATGAATCACTCCAACAAACACGATTTAAAAAGAATATAGAGATATAACTGAAATATTTAAAATGTCTATAAATGTTATGTTTTTCAGTACTGGTGCTTGAATTCAGGCCTAGGGAAGAGTTGAGAAGTCATGCATGATTCACATAGGAAATGATAGGCAAGATCTTAATTAAGACTGCATGAAGTGTGACAATGATTACATTCAGAAAATCGAAGCATTGAGAAAGAACCAAGAGTCACATGGAAGATAGGATTCCAACACAGATCACCACATCTCCTATGTTATACAAACAGGCCTTTATTAGCATACTAATTTCATCTTATGAATGGAATGAATATGGTGCTCCATCCCCACCTCGGGGCTAGATCTCAGGTCCTGGGTATGGCCTAGATCCTTAGTGGCTCACAAGCTGGTGTGCTCATGTTGACCCATTTGGCAGTTGGTTCTGCTAGGCCCTGAGTTCAACTTCCAGCATTGCTAAAAGGTTCATCCTGATGTGAGATGCCAAACCTTGCAGATGTTTTCCTATCCTATGCAAGTCCTGGGTCACAGCTAGGATCTAGAAAGCATAGGCAACTCTATACCCATGGGAATAGGTTGTCATCCATGTGAGCACAGTTATATATGCCATCCTATCCTCAATAAAATACACAATACATAGATGAATAAAACACAAAATAAAAAGATTTACTACACTGAAAACAAGGTGCATACCAAACCTTTCAGTCTTTAAAGACGGTGATCTTACCCTTCCCCACAGTGCAACAGAGTTACCCAAACCTGAGTTCAAATCCCGCTCTCACAGTAAAATGGCACAAATTCTGAGCTAGGGTTCTTCGTTCATAGTTTTTTAATTTTTTTTTTTACTAGACTCGGGGCTTGAACTCAAGTCATGGCAACTCTGCCTCAGCTCTGATCATCCTAGGGTTCAGCCTCTGGATCCACAGCCCGTCCTCAGACCCTAGGACCTGGGGCTTATTGGAAAAAAAAAAAAGAAGCCGGGAGGGGAAATAAAGCTGTGGGAAGTTCCACCTGGCGCTCTTATGTTTATTTTCCTTTGCATGGTGACCATTCTGGGTCATAACATGGCTGCCTGCAGAGTGAAGTTGACCTGGCATGGCTGAAGGCCTGCTGGTTTTCAGGGGAGCCACAGGCTAACCAGACAATGGAGGCCCCAAGGACGAATCCCAGTCAGCCCTGTTACAATGAGGGAATGGCCAGAGACCCTGGGACACTCGTTTCCAGAACTAGGAAGAGTTGTGGAATGCAATCAATCTCATCCTTGAATGAGTAGTTCCTGCTTGATGTGAGTAGGAAATGATAGGCAAGACTCATGGGGTATCGATTATTTTTAATGAAGAATTGATGAAGCATGACCATAATCATCACAGTCATGAAATGGAGGCATCAGGGAAGATCCAAGAATTGGTAGTCACAGGTAGATTTCATCACAGGTCGCCATCTCTCCTACACTATAAAAATATGTACTTATTTGCATACAAACTTGCACTTATAAATGCATGACTATTTCCCACCCCTCCCAATCCTCTCCTCCTAGGGTTGTATCTCAGGTCCTGGGACTGGCCTACCTCCTTAGTGGCTCACAGGCTAGTGTGCTCACTTTTGCCCATCCACCAATTGGGCCTGCTAGGCCCTGAGTTTGAATCCCAGCACTGTCAAAAGATTATCCTGATGTGAGAAGCCCATCAATCCATCTGTTTTCCTGTCCTGAGAAATACCTGGGTCTCAGGGAGGACAGAGATTACTACATAGGCAACCCTATACCCAAGGGAATGGGTTGCCATCCATGTCAGCACAGTAATATCTGTCATCATAATCAATAAAATACACATTGCATCCATGAATAAGACACAAAATAAAGAGAACAAATACACTGAATGCAAGATGTCACCCATCCATATATGATAATATAGATCCTGTATTTAAATTATGAATTCATGACTATATTGATCCCTGCTTCCAGTGCTCAGTCTCAGGACCTGGGTACATCGTAGCTCCGTACTGGCTCGCAGGCTGGTGTGCTCAAATTGACCCATTCACCAATTGGGCCTGCTAGGCCCTGAGTTCAAATCCCAGCACTGCCAAAAGCTTCACCCTGATGTGAGAAGCGCATCGATCCACCTGTTTTCCTGTCCTGGGAAAGTCCTGGGCCTCAGCGAGGATGGCAACTCTATAGCCATGGGAATAATTGTCATCCATGTCAGCACAGATATACCTGTCAGCATACTCAATAAAATACACAATACATCCATGAATAACACCCAAAATAAAAAAAAGATAACCACATTGAAAGCAAGATGCATACCACACCTGTATGTAAATAGAGATCCTGTGTGTTAAAGAGGTGGGCTTGTTATTTTGTCCAGTGCTTGGGCTTCAAATCAAGCCCTGGACCAGGCCTGACATTCTAGTCTTCAAGGATGGTGAGCTTCCCCTTTTCCCAATAGTGCAATGGGGTTCTCCAGACCTGAGTTCAAATCCCAGCTCTAGCAGTATAACACTGTGAGTTCTTAGCTAGAGTGCTTCATTCGTAACTTTTCAATTTTTTTTTTTTGCCAGACCCGGGACTTGAAGTCAAGTCATGGCAACTCTGCCTTAGCTGTGATCATCCTAGGCTGCAGCCTCTGGACCCACAGACCTCGGACCCTAGGTTCCCAGGGGTTCCTGGAAAAAAAAAGCCTCGAGGGGGAATAAAAGCAGTGGGAAGTTCCACCTGGCACTTTTACATTTATTTTCCTTTGCATGCTGACCATGCTGGGACCAAACACGGTGGCCTGCAGAGTGAAGGTGACCTGGTGTGGCTGATGGTCTGTTGGCTATTAGAAGAGCCAGAGGCCAACCCAGCAATGTAGGCCCCAAGTTCAATTCCTGGTCAGCACCCATACATTGAGGGAATGGAAGGAGATCCTGAGATACTCATTTGCAGACCTAGGAAGAGTCATGGAATTCGATGGATCTCATCTTTGAATGAGTAGTTCCTGCTTGATGCGAGTAGGAAATGATAGGCAAGACTCATGGGGTATCGATTATTTCTTAATGAAGAGTTGATGAAACATGGCCATAATCATCAGACTCATAAAATGGAGTAATAGGGGAAGATCCAAGAATCTTTAGTCACAAGGTAGATTGGATTCCATCACTGGTCGCCATCTCTCCTACTCTATACAAATATGTAATTATTTACAAACTACCTTCAGATTTTGAATGGATGACTATTGTCCTCCCCACTATCCCCCCCACTGCGGGGCTCAATCTCAGGTCCTGGGAACGGCCTAGCTCCTCAGTGGCTCACATGCTGGTGTGCTTACCTGGACCCATATTCGCCTATTGGGCCTGCCAGTCCCCATGTCAGATCCCAGCACTGCCAAAAGATGAATCCTGATGTGAGAAGCCAATCGTTGCACCTGTTTCTCTGTCCTGTGAAAGTCCTGGGTCTCAGCTAGGATGCAGTATGCTATGTAGGCAACTCTATATTCATGGGAATCAGTTGCCATCCATGTCAGCACAGTTATAGCTGTCATCATATGTAATAAAATACAAAACGCATCCATGACTAAGACACACAATAAAAAGAATAACTACATTGAATGCATGATGCATTCCACATCTCTATGTAAAGAGAGATCCTATGTGTAAAATAGGTGAGCATATGATTTTTGCCAGTGCTGGGGCTTCAGTTCAGGCCCTGGGACTAGGCCTGACCTTGTAGTCTTCAAGGATGGTGAGCTTCACCTTAGCCCACAGTGCAACAAAGTTACCCAGTCCTGAGTTGGAATCTCAGAGGTGGCAGAAAAATGGTGAGAATTCTGAGCCAGGGTGTGTTATTATCATTATTATTATTAATATTAATATTAATATTGCCAAGCATGGGATTTGAACTCAGTTCATGACAACTCTGCCTCAGCTTCGATCACCTCAGGCTGGCGGGCTCCCATGGGCCTGTAGCCTATCCTGGGATCCTAGGCTCTGAAACTTTGCAGGAAAAAATGTCAGAAAAATGACAGGAAAAGATGACAGAAAAATGACAGAAAAATGTCGCAGGATGGATTTTTTAATATTTTCTTTTGCACCGTGACCACCCTGGGTCTGAATTACACGGCTGCAAAGGGTACTTCACCTTGCATTGGTGAAGGCTAACGGGCTATAAGGGAAGCCATAGGCCTATGCGGCAAAATAGACCCTGAGCTTGAATCCTGGTCCTGATACCTACCAATGGGGGGAAATCCCAAGATACTTGTTCCTATGCATGGGAATAACAATGAAATGTTAGCAAACTCTTGATTGAATGAGAAGTTTCTGCGTGTATTGGTGTACTCCCAAATTACATGCAATGATCCTAGGACGATAATTCATCTTAATGAATGGTTTATTAAGCATGAAAAGAATACTATTCCTTCAATGGTGGCATAATGAAGACCTAAGAGTTAGTAGGAACGTAGTTGATGTCATTGAATCCTAGGTAGAGGTCTCTGGTACTCTGTACAAATAAATATTTATTGGTTTTCTACCACCTGTTTTTCCATGTATGGCTATTTTGTCCACCCCTGCAGCTCAATCTCAGGGTCTGGAAATGCCCTGGGGCTTCATTGGCTAGAGGTTGCCATGTTGACACACCCATTCAGGGTAGGAATTGGGTCTGCCAGGCCCTGAGTTCAGATCCCAGCACTGCCAACAATTGGATCATGGAGTAAGAAGCTGAGTGTGATATCTGTTTTCCTTTTCTCTGAGAGTCCTGGGTGTCACACATGATGAAGAACACATGTACAAATCGAGAAACTATGTGATGGGTTGTCATCAATATCATAAATGGAATGTGTGTCATCACAGTCAATAAAAAATCTCATATCTAAAATATACTTGGAACTCAAAAACTTAAATCCCCCAACAATAAATCCTCAAAGAAACAATTGCCCAATAAATAAGTGGGCAAAAGACTTAAGGAGAAGCTTCTCTGAAGAGGACAGAAGGATGGCCAATAGACACATGAAGAAATGCTCAACCTCCCTAGCCATAGAAGAAATGCAAATCAAAACAACATTGAGATACCACCTCACCTCAGCTAGAATGGCTAGAATGAAGAACTCTAATAACAACAGATGCTGGAGGGGATGTGGACAGAAGGGAACATTACTGCATTGTTGGTGGGAGTGTAAAATTGTTCAACCACTTTGGAAAGTAGTATGGAGGTTCATCAAAAGACTCCATATAGAGCCCCCCTATGACTCAGCAATCCCATTTTTGGACATTTACCCAAATGTTTACAAACAAGACCACACTAAAGCTACCAGCACGACTATGTTTATTGCAGCACTATTTACTAGAGCTAAGATATGGAACCAGCCCAGATGCCCCTCAGTAGATGAATGGATCAAGAAAATGTGGTATATATGCACAATGGAATTCTATGCCTCCATCAGAAAGAATGACATAGCCCCATGTGTGAGGAAATGGAAAGACTTGGAAAAAATTATATTAAGTGAAGTAAGCCAGGCCCAAAGAAACATAGGTCCGATGGTTTCCCTTATTTGCAATATCTAGTAAATGTCTGAGTCAAGCAGAAAAGGTTAGATAAGGTGATGCTAGGGAAATGAACCCTAAGATATGTGCTCAAATGTGTATTTCTTTCTTGTGATTGTTTTTAACACATTTATAAGATTATTTCTTTGTTGCTTTGAATGTCCTTCCCCCACAGTATAAGCCCTGCTTTCACTGTATTTGATGTCTGTATAATTTGTGGAGGGGAAGGGGAAAAACAATTCATTTTAACAGGGATACAGGTGGACCCATTTCAACAATGAGATGTACAAGTTGTTATGTCGAAAATGAACTTTACAACTTTGGTGTGGAATGGCAGGGGGGAGTGGGGAGTATTGGGTGGGGGCGGAGGGAAGGATGGGAAGGGATGGGAAGGGGAAACAAAGGAGGAAGCTACAATGCTTGATAAGAAATGTATTCATTATCTTGCCCATGTAATTGTAACCCCTCTGTACAACATTTTCACAATACAAAAATGGAAAATAAATGAAGAAAACAAAAATACAATAAATAAACACAACAAACAGGACATAGACTGAACATTTATACAGAAGTACAAATCATACCTTTACAATGTACATAAAGAGAATGTTTCCAGGGCTGGGACTTGAATTCAGGCCTAGGGACCAGGCCTTACTTTCTTGTCTTCAAGCATGGTGAGCTTCCCCTTCATCCACAGTGCTTCAGAGTTACCCAGGTCTTAAGTTCAAATTCAAAGGTAGGAAAAACAGCGTGAATTGCAAGCTAGGGAGCTTTTTTTTTTTTTTTTTTTTTTTTTTTTTTTTTTTTTTGCTTTTTTTGCCAAGCACGGTCTCGAACTCAGGTCATGGCAACCTTGCCTCAGCTTTCATCACTATAGGCTGGGGTGCAGCCGCTGGAAACACAGCATATCCTGGGATCCTAGAAGTTCAGGCCTTGTGCAGGGAGGTGGGGGAATGCACAGAAAAAAAGTGGCGGGATGGCATTTTTACATTTTCTTCCTTTGCACTATGGCCATCTGGGTCTGAGTGATCCGGCTCCAAAGGAAATTTCACCTTGGATTGCTGAAGGCTTGCAGACTACTGGGGAAACCATAATCCCGAACAATGATTAGTCAGGCACCAGTGGCTCTCACCAGTCCTCCTTGACACTTACAAGGCTGTGATAGGAGGATCATGGTCAAAGTCAGCCTAGGCAGGAAAGTCCTTGAGACCCCTGTCCAACCTCAATGCCAACAAAGCAAAAGTAGAGCTGTGTGGCTCCAGTGGTAGAGGGCTAATCTTGAGCAAGATCAGCTCAAGGACTGTGACCAGAGTCTGAGTTCAAGGTCCAGGATTGGCAACAAACAGACATACATCACCATCTGTGAAGCCATCTGGCTAAAGCAGGTCTCACTCTTGTCCCCAACTGGATTGGACAGAGTTTCCAGGTAAAGGAGCTGCTGTCATCTTGACTCGGTCCATTCTGTATGCATCCCAGGATTCCAGGCACACCCCCATTCTTTCATGGTTCTTTTTGGCCAATGGGATACAAGAATAGTGGCCATGCCCACATTCCATGCTTCCCAGTTACACCTGGATTCCCTCTGTTGGTTGACACCACTACCAGCAGTTGAGGAAGGTAGAGGTGGCTGAGTGGTGAGCAAGAGACTCCAGGTGACTTTGAGGTAGAATAGGAAATGATGTCCTAGTCGGTTAGTGGGAGAATAGAGGATTTCCTAGAGCCTGGGAATGTGGACAGCCCATCTTTCCCGTCCCATTGCTCAGATGTCTGAAACAATAAGAATCAATGAGAGAACTGTGGGCAAGAAACTGCCACAAGAACACCAGCAGTATCCTCCCAACAGACCTGAAACATTCAAGAAAACAAATAACACGAAAAAGGGAGGGATCCCCAAGAGAAACACCACTGGGGAGCCAGATTGAATGGAGAGTCCGGCGAAAGGTGATGCCGACCATGGGCCTACCTTGCCTTTGGACACAGTCACAGCCACCAGGGTCCAGAGTGTCAAGGGTCCCAATCCCACCAAGGATCCACAGAGGGGCTACCTTCATGTGGTGCCCACCCTGGACCACAGAAAAGAAGAAACCAGGCACTCTTTGCCAAGATCCAACAACTGAAGCAGGGAAAGACAGACCCACAGGGTCAATGGGAGTAAGAGAGGGAGAAGATAGCCCAGATACATGCAGCACCAAAAATGGAGGTAGAGATCCACGAGGCACCCATACAGTGGTTGGTTTCAGCAGAAAACGATTTACAATGTGCACTGGCCCAAGTGCAGCAGGCCACTGATGACAGAGAAAGGGAGCATGAAGCTGTCACCAGCTGCCTGCAAGCTACAGAGTGGCCCGTGGCAGAGCTGGAGATAGCAGCTTCTGTGGTCACTGCTGCAAAGGAGACCAAAATATTCTTCAAACAGCTGAATGATGGGACCCTTCAGGTTGAGGAAAAGAGCAGAAACTTTGATGACCTGGAGCAAGTGAAAACAGAGTTGCAGGAGAATGTGGAAGTGCTGTAGATACAAGGGAGCAACATGAAGAAGAGAATATGCAAGTTCCAACAAGCACTGGAGGGTGTGAGGTAGTGAAGATGGAGTTGAAAAATCTGGAGAACTATCCTATGACCCAGCAATCCCACTTTTGGGCATTTACCCAAATGTTTACAAACAAGACCACACTAAAGCTACCAGCACAACTATGTTTATTGCTGCATTATTTACCATAGCTAAGATATGGAACCAACCCAGATGCCCTTCAGTAGATGAATGGATAAAGAAAATGTGGTATATATACACAATGGAATTCTATGCCTCCATCAGAAAGAATGACATTGCCCCATTTGTTAGGAAATGGAAAAACTTGGAAAAATTTATATTAAGTGAAATAAGCCAGGCACAAAGAAACACAAGTCCCATGGTTTCCCTTATTTGCAATATCTAGTACATGTATGAGTCAAGTGGAAAAAGTCAGATAATGTGATGTTAGGAAAATGATTCCTTAGATAGGTATTTTAATGTTTTTTTTCTTTCATGCATGTGTTTCTAACGCATTTATAAGATTATTTCTTTGTTGCTTTGTATGTCCCTCCCCCACAGTATAACCCCTGCTTTCAATATATTTGATGTCAGTATAACTTGTGGAGGAGATGGGAAAAAACAAGTTGTTTAAGGATTCAGGTGGACCTGTTGCAACAATGAGAAGTACAAATTGTCATGTCAAAAATGAGCTTTACAATGTCGGTGGGGAGGGAGGGGGGAAGGATTGGGTGGGCAGGAGGGGAGAGGCTGGGAAGGGAGGTGAAGGGTAAACAAAGGAGGAGGCTGTAATGCTTGGTAAGAAATATATTTATTATCTTGCCCATGTAATTGTAACCCCTCTGTACAGTATGTTCACAAATAAAAGAAAATTAAAAAGAAAAAAGAAAAAAAAAAAGAAAAACCTGGAGGAACAACTTCACATCCAGGTCCAGGAAAACCAGTCTCCGTCTTCAGAACGTGGAGCAGCAGGAGCAACTGCAGAGACTGGAGGAGAAAGCCTAGGATCAGCAGGAGATCCCTGAGACCCCACGATGTGCACGTGTTTGGAATGGACAACCGGAGAAAAAGCTGGCCCTGCTGTGGGACGCTCTCCACAGGGTGAGCAGTGAGAAGGAGGAGCTTGCCAGCATCCTGAACACAGAGCAGCAGATGAAGAAACATCTGCAGGAACAGTAGGACTGCTCAGAGGAGAAGATAGAGAAATGGATAGTGGTGGCTGAGAGAGAGAGACAAGTAGCTCAGGAGCAGCAGGAACAGTCCCTGGGCCAGTGCAGGAGTTCAGAACCTCCTGTGAATGGCACATTGTCTCCAATGAGCGACTGTGGTCTGAGAAGGAGGCCCTGCAGCAGCACTTAGAGAGGCAGACCCAGCTGCTGGAGCAGCTGAAACAAGTGCAGGGCTCACCAAACTGGAGGGACCAGGTGATGTCCCCGAAGTGGCAGGACACTCTCAAGTGCCTGGAAGCCACCAGATCACAGGAGGAGTGCCTGCAGTCCCAGCTGAGCTTCCTGGCTTTCCCTGTGGCAGGGGAAGGCATGAGCCCTGGAGAAGCAAAAGGTAAGGAGGTGAATCCCCCCCCCATGTGACCATCAGAGAGGATGGAGATGTTCTCCAGACCAAGAGTGACATGGCTCTGAGAGTGCTCTTGGAGGATGAGTCCACAGGGGGAACGTCCTGACACAAGAATGGCGGGCCAGCTGCAGGCACCCCCTGGCCAACCCAGAAGCTCAGTGCCAGACTGAGCTGGAGCCACAGGCCCTCAACCCCATGAGCTGCCACCACAGCATGCGTGGGATTGGAAAGTGGGTCACGAGCATCTGAGAAGAAAATATGCTTCGTCCATGACCTGCCTGATGAGGTGGACTTCCAGAGTCCAGCAGGTGAGCTCCACCATTGATGCAGCCAGCTGACGGCACACATCTAAACTATCAAGGAGTCCCTCATGGTGTGTAAAGAGCAGATGTTGGTCCTGAATGAGCTGTGTTGGGAGAAAGCCCAGTGCATGCACTGGCTGTCCCAGGAGAAGATCGAGAAGAGGAGAGTGTTGAGGAGCTGCTGTCACTCCTAGCCAGGGAAGGCAAAGACAGCAGTCTCCAGATGCCAGCACAGGCTGAGCCTCCCACCCTCCTCCCCAACACAGCTTCAGAAGCAACTTGAAGACAGCATGGAGACTGCCAGAGGAGAGGTCAGGGTTCCCGACCCCATAGTGGACTCCCTCAAGGAGTATGTCCTGCCCCGATGCCCCACATCCAGATCTGCTCACAACTCCCAGGCTCAGGGGAGGAGTGCTCTCTCACTTTCTCCTGTAGATTGATGCAGATGATGACTCTCTCTATGTGACATACTGACTCTCAAAAGCCTTGGCAGCCACCAGAAGTAGGTGACCAGGTGGCTTTCTCTCAGGCCTCCATCTGCTGCACAACGGGAAGGTTAAACTGGGGGTAGGGTAGGGCAGAGGCTGAAGGGAGTTGGCCCAAACTCAAGGGACATCTAATGGCCCATTGATGGCCAGGAAAGAGGCCTATGTTTTGCTTATCACAAAGAGTAAATTGTTTTCAAAGCAAAAAACAAAAGCCTAAAAACAAAGATTTGTTCTTCCAGCCCTGGGGCTTGAACTCAGGGCCTGGCCACTGTCCCTTAGCTCTTTTTGATCAAGGCTGGCCCCACTTCCCCTTCCAGCTTTTTCTGTGTGGAATAGAACCAAGGGCTTCAGGCATGCTAGGTTAACACTCTACCACTGAGCCACATTTTCAGCTAGGATGATTTTTCCCCCTCCCAAACCCATATGTGCATTCCTCAGATAAATAGGAAGTAGGGCTTAGGATGAATATGAAGCATAACTCTGGTTCGCTCCAAAATATTCCCCTGCCCCCTCTTCCCACACCCTGAGTTGAAGCTTCTCTTCTAACATTGAGGGATGAGAGAGGGAGAGGGTAGTCCCAAGAGAGTAACAAAAACCGTGGACCCCTGAGTCCCACATCATCCCACACACAAGTGGTCCTCCAGATTGTGATCTTACCTGACTCATTGTAAAGTCTACACTGTCGCCCCACCACTGCAAGGCTCAGAATGAAATAAAAGTCAGCCCTGGCCTCAGCCCACACCCAAAGTGGAAGCTCCTAGTCCCAGACCTACTTCCACCTCTGACTGCCCCTAGTTAGGCCAGACCCACCACTCACCACTATGTTGGTGTTGATGACCTCATGGATGGATTCCCAGAAGAAGGTCTATGGAAAACAGCAGGAACAGTAGGGTGAGCAGGGCAGAAGGAAGTGGGATGATTGCTCTGGGATCTTCCTTGGAGCCCTCCGGTCAAGCCAGACCCATTCTGACCCAAACCATAGACAAGGCCAGGGGGTGAGACCAGATGGAGGAGTGCAGGACTAAAGGAGGTACTGCTTTGTCTTGGAGGACTTGATTAATTCCAATTATAATTAATTCCAATTATATTTGGCCCATGCCAATCCCAAAGGCTGCATGCAATGCCTCTCCGTGTTGTTGTTGGTCGTGAAGGCTGTCCCTGAGCTCTTTTTCTCAAGGCTGGCACTCTACCACTTGAGCCACAATGCCACTTTTGTTTTCTGATGGTTCATCGATAAGAGTCTCATACACTGTCCTGCCCAGACTGACTTGGCACTGTGATCCTCCAGATCTCAGCTTCCTGAGTAGCTAGAATGACATGCATGAGCCACCAGTGCCCAGTATGTGATGCCTTTTGAAGGCATCTTGGCGAGTCTGTAAAGGAGCCAAAAAGAGCCTGGATAGACCATGACCCAATCAAGGAGCTGGTATGGGGGAAGGTTGACCTTCTAGCCATTCTGTTCCCCCAAAATTGAAGATGCCAGGTGATGTTGTATACACCAAACCCCTAGGCCAGCAGCAACCAGGCTTAGTGGAGGAAAAACTAGAGAATACTCAAAGACTGCAGTGTAGAAATCTCTGATTTTGCATGTATGTGGTGTGTGTGTTTGTGTGTGTGTGTGTGTGTGTCTGTGAGTGTGTGTGTGTGTGTGTGTGTGTGTGTGTGTGTGTGTGTGTGTGTGTGTGTGTGTGTGTGTGTGAACTCAGGGCCAAGGCTCTATCCCTGAGTTTTCTCACTCAAAACTAGTGCTGTGCCACTTGAGCAACAGTCCCACTTGCTTTTCAATGGTTAATGTAGGTAAGAGTCTCAAGGACTTTCCTGTCCAGGGTGGCTTTGAATCATGATGGGGGCCCAAGAGAAGCAAGAGTAAACCCAACTCTCAAGTACAATCCCTATGGTGGGCCACTCCTGCTCCCTGGTGGCCACATGCGGAACATGCGGTTCCATGCCATTATCCTCTAGAGTTCAATTTGCGCAAGTTACTAGGGCCAAGCTGACTTTTGCTCACCCTCATTTCTGATGCCAGAGCGGGTCTGTTCCACCCTAGGCCATGAGAGCTCCAGGAGGCCCAGCTTTCAGGGACACAGGGAAGGGAGAGGTCAGCTCCAGGCTGAGCTAAGGGCCTTTGCCCACAGATACCCCAACTTGGCCTTACTTATCACCATAAGACCTGTCAAGGAACAACCCAAAAAAACAAAATTGGAGCTGTGCCTCCAAGTGTTAGAGCTCTAGCATTGAACCAAAGAGCTCAGGGACAGGGGCCCCAAGCTTTGAGTTCAAGACCCCCAGCTGACTTCCCCCATAAAACACAGCTTGTCTAAATGTGAACTAGTAGGATTTGTGAAGTGTTTCTGAAGAATGGTGATACTGAAGAAAGCACCCTAATTCTAATGACAGCTGAACTTGTAACATACAGCTATGTGCTGAGTCCTTCACAGGGCGCTATTTACTGGGTCCTTCCCTCATGGGAGTTATGTGCTGAGTCCTCAAAAAGGTGCTGTTTGCTGAGTCATCCCAAAGGGTGCTATGTGCTGAGTCCCTGAGAAGAGTGGGCCATCCTGGGATTTTTAATGGGGGTTTAGTGCTGAGTCCATTACACAACGTACTGTATGCTGAGTCCTTCAAAAGGTGTGGTGTGCTAATGCATCCTAAAGGGTCCTGCTATGTGTGAGCCCTTGAGAAGAGAGGGATGAGGTGTATTTTGAGTGTTGTGTGCTAAGTCCTTTACAAAGGGTGCTCTGTACTGTCCTTCAAATGGTACTGCGTGCTGAGAGCTTCCACAGTGTGGTATGTTATGAGTCCTTCAAAATTGTTCTGTGTGCTGAGTTTATCGAAGGAAGCTGTGCACTGGGTGTTTTACACAGCGTGCTTCAACACAGAGTGTGATGAGTCTCTGGAAAAGTGTGCTATGTGCTGAGAGTTTCAAAGTGGCCATGCACTGACTCCTTTAAACTGTGGGCTATAGACTCCCTCCTTCAAAGAGTGCTGTGTGCTGAGTACTCTACCCAGCATACTACATGCTGAGTCCTTCAAAGGGAGCTGTGTGCTGAGTCTTTTACACAGGGTGCTTTGTGCTGATTTTGGAAGTGTGCTGTGTGCTGAATCAACCCAAAGGGTGCTATGTTCTGGGTCCTTGAGAGGTGGTTATCCCCAACAATAACACAGACACAAACACAAACACACATACACACAGGAGTGTCACCATGCACCTGCTTGGTGTGTGGAGTGGAGGAGGATGGAGGAGAGTTTTCCCCAGCGGTGGGGCTGAGGGGAGATTCGATCCTCTGGGCCTGTACTGGGGGTAGAGGGTCGTGCTAAGCTGAGGTAAGGCTGCAATTGCCATGGTCTAGAAGCCTCAGGGCCCAGTCAGGACTGCAATTGTGGCTAGGAGTTGGGGACGGGGCCCAGTGAATGAGGGGGCGGGGCTCAGGAGCGCGCTTTTGTGGCAGCAATGGCCAGGGGCACAAGGGGGCAGGGGTGTGTGTGCAGAAGGGGCGGGGTGGCCCAGGAGAGGAGTGTGGGGCCAAGAGAGAGCTGGGAGAAGACCGAGCACGAGCACTAGCAGCAGTGGAAACGGCTTCAGTGGCTGGCGGCTGCTCTGATCATAGTGTGGGTCCTGGGTGGGAGCCCAGAGCATGCAGAGCCTGCATGGCAGGCACATCGCCACACACAGCCCCTCGGAGGCGCCCAGCCATGGTGGCCCTGAGTCTGAGGTCCCGGTGCGGGGAGCACGGTGATGGCAGTGTCTGCTGAGGCGGCGGCGGCCACAGGTTAGGAGGCCGCTGAGTCTGCGGTGGTGGCTGAGGAGGAGCAGAGGCTGTGCGCAGCTCCACCATGTGCCCGTGCTGTGGTTCAAACATGGCTGCTGCCTCTAGCAGTCACCTGGAGGAGCTGTTGCGCCCCTGGCCTGCTTGTGGCCCTGACTTGGTTCTGGCCTTCGGTCCTCAGACTCCTGGCATGCACCCGTAGTCGCAGCCTATAGCTTCTCCCAGCAGCACACGTGAGTGGCCGACCTGCACCCCGCACCCCACAACCTCCCCTGTATATCCCGTCCCCCACTCTACCCTTTCTCCCCACCTTCGCAGACCTGGACCTTTGCCTCTTGCCTCCCCCTCCCTTCCTGCCTGCGCCTCCCCCGTGCCCCAAAGTCTGTCCTGGCTCTGCCACAAATGCACCCCAGGGGTGGGGGTGGAGGTGGGTGTCCATCCGGGGGTCCCTCCCTCATCCCTAGTGGCCAATGTTCCAGGAAAAGGGGAGCTTCAGGGATGGGGAGGTGGGGGCACCACAGAGCCCCTGGCCTGGAGCAGTAGGAGCCACACAGCTGTGCATCTGCATCCTTCCTCTCCCTGGTGGGTACCTGGTGGCTTTAGTCAGAGGTGGGGAGCAGCACCCCACACCTGCCTTCTGGGTTCTTTTCCCTTTTGCTGGGCAGGGGAGTGTTGGATGCAGAAGATAGACCCCGTTATTGTGCGAGCCCTTTTCTTCTGTGCTCAGTCACCTTTTCACCTGAGGACATTCCTAGAAGAGCCCACTAGAGAGGTGAGGGCACTGGGGTCAGATAGAAGGTGGGTATTTGGGAGAAAAACACACCCCCTCTGACACACATACAACTGGCCTGTACCCCCAACCTCAGCTGTCAACAGTTCTGACTGGGTGATCATATTTCCCAGTTCTGCCAGCTTCTTCTAGTGCTCCCAGTCCAGTGGGTAGCAGAGATTGTGACCTTGCCATCTGCAGCCTGATCGCTGTGAGCAGAGACAATTCCCAGGACCTGTACTGGACTCTGGGAGATTCAGAGACCCAGGATGTCTCAGGGATCCTTTTCTACAACATGAAAATTGGGGGCCGAATATGGTGGACCATCCTGTCTGGCCCTAGGGAGTGCAGAGGAGACCCCTTGAACCAGGCTTTCACCTCACGACATCCTTGTTCACAGTTGAGTAGGGAATTGAGTGCCATACAGCTGGTCAGAGTGGCTGGACAGAGATCTTTGAGAAGATAGGCATCCCAGAGACCCCAGAATACAGTGAGTACATCATGGCTCATGTCCTTGGAACCAAAACAGTTAAGTACGGTGGCACCAGGAGGGTGGGAAGAGGGAGGAGGGAGAACTGTGGGAGAGCTAACACAGGTTTTACCCCTAGCCAGGATGCTTACCTGAGTTGGATGGGACTGTTCTGTAGTATTGTCATAGACAGATGCTCATCTATTTATCTAACAAAACGTTACAGTGTGTGCCAGTTTCTTGGGGGGATGAAAGAGGGGGGTCATACACGATGAAAGGTTCCAGTGCTGGTTCCACAGCACATGAAGAAATCTTGGTTTGAGCTGGATGCTGGTGCCTCACACCTGTCATCCTAGCTACTTAGGAGGCTGGGATAGGAGGATTGAGGCTTAAGGCCCAGGCAGAAAAGCCTGTAAGACTGTTATCTCCAACTTACTACCAAAAAGAAAATGCCAGAAGTGGATGAGTAGCTCAAGCTGTAGACTGTTGGCCTTGAGTAAAAAGGCTCAGGGACAGCACCCAGGCTCTGAGTTCATGCCCAGGAATGACACAAAGAAAGGAAAGAGAAAGAGAGGAGGGAAGGATGGAGGGAGAAAAGGAGGAAAGGAAGGAAGAAGGGAGCATGCAAGCCTTGGTTTGGAGTCCCTGGATCAAGGGAGCCAACGATTCACAATCTCTGTGGGGACAGTTTCAGAGCCTAAAGCTACTGTGTAGGACCAAGCCACTGACCCATTCATGGCATCAGAAACATCATTATATCCAAATCTGAGTGGTCGCTGACTGCAGAGGGAAACAGCCTCAGGTAGTCCCTGGGGCTCAGGGTGGTTCACAGAGTTTCAATCTCCCCTGGCTCACGGAGTTTATTTTCTGGTCAGATAAGAAGAAACTGTCCAAGGGCTAGGGAGGTATAGGTTGAGGGAGTGGCAAGATGGGGCTGGCAAGGGATAAGCAGGAAGATGAAGAGGGAGGATGATCCCAGATCCAGTGTGTCAGGCCATTGGAGCCATGACCTCACCTGACAACCTAGACCATCAGTGATAGAATCTTCAACCCAGCCACATGCCACATGGCTATTAAAAGTCCTGGCACTCTGGGTTCACCTTTGACAACCTGGCTGTCATCCACTGCAGGATGCCTGTGCAGTACATCCTTGTGGACTGGCACTTTTGCTGGCTCAATCTGAAGGTGACACCCCCAGTGTTCATTCCTCAACCAGAGACAGAGGTAAACATGCCACTAGAAGAGGACACTCAGGGAATGAGGGCGAGAGTCAGACCCATGTTGCTCTGAGAATTCCTCTAGGGGACTTTGGGCCCTGTGACTGCCATTCTCAGAGGTAGAGGTGGGTTTCCTTGCTGGCTCAGCCTTTAGTCTAGATGGCAGATGTGGGATTTAAAGAGGGTGGACTGAAGGTCGAGGCTGGTGAGAACACCAGAGGCACTGGGGTGGGAGCAGGGTTGTTTCTTTGAGGATACTCACAACCCAGGAATATTACTGAGATGGATCAGCCCTTTTCTCCTCCCTGAGAGAGAGGGACCTAGAGCCCTCCAGTCTGCATCCCTTGGCTGAGAAATTCATTCATTCCCATATCCTTTGTTTGGATAACTAGATCTCACCTGACTGCCCAGTGTCAAGACAGGACAGTGAGAGATCTTGAGTCCTTCATGAGATCACTGGATCCTCAGTATGAGATTGTACTTGAATGTCCTGACTTGGTGCATGGTCAGTCCCATCTCAGCCTGCCATGACCTAGGACATAGAATCTAGAGAATCAGAGCAGGATGGGGTCTATTCTGTGAGTATTGAATATTATGTGTGAGCTTTGAGCTCCCGTGTGTTCACCTACTTCCTTTTCTTAGGTGTGTCTATGCTAGAAAAAGTTTAAAACTAGGGCCTGGGTCCCATCCCTGGTTTCATGCTCAAAGCTAGCACTCTACCATTTGAGCCACAGCTCCACTTGCAAGGTTTTTGGGTGTTTAATTGGAGATAAGAGTTCTGAATGACTATGCTGCCAAGGGTGGCATCCAACTGCAGTCCTCAGAACTCAGTCTCCAGAGGGGATAGGATGACAGGCATGGAAAAGCCTCTTTGGCCGGGTGCCATTGGCTCATGGCTGTCATCCTAAGTACTCAGGAGCTGAATCTTAGGATCATGGGTGAAAGCCAACTTGGGCAGGAAAGACCCTCAGAGTCTTCTCTCCAATAAAGCACCAGAAAACCAGAAGTGGTGCTGTGGCTCAAGTAATAGAGTGCTGGACTTGAGCTGAAGAGCTCAAGGATAGCACCCAGGCCCAGAGTTCGAGCCCCACACCCAACAAAAAGAAAGAAAGTAAAACATCTTTGCCTGTAAAGGATGGTGGAGAAGTGTTTGTGTGTATGTGTGTGTGTGGGGGGGGGTGGTAGACATTTAGCGCCCTGCTCAGTCATCATTTTAGATGGATTGTCCCAAACTCTTAGTTCACGGCAGCCGATTCTTGACCACAGGTGAAGCTCTGGGTTGGATGTCAACCATTGGACCTAAGTCTCCTCATGGGACAGTTGTGAGTAAATAAGGGATTAATACAGAGGGATCTCTGGAGCAGGGCCAGGCACAGAGGGAGCAGGTGTCAGATACAGTTCTCAACAATTCTGTGAGCATATGACAGGAAGTTGCCGGGAAAGGGCTCAGATGGGGTCTGTTATTAATCATGCAACAGGTGTGGGATTATGAAACAAAACATGGCTGTCTTTCATCATTACCCTGTCTCCATGAGGAAGGGATCCTTCATTCTATTCATTTTTCCAGCTGGGGAAAATGAGTCATGGAGAAGCCAGGTGATCTACTCATGACCTCCAGCTGACAAGAATCTTGGCCTGATTTCTCTGCCATGCCTCCTAGAACAGTGGGTGTTATTCAGTCCACTTCTTGTGGTGGGAAGTCCACTTCTTGTCATTTGTGGGGATTGAATTCTGGGCCTGGATGCAATCCCTGAGCTCCTCAGAACAAGGCTAGTACTCTACCCCCTGAGCCACAGCATCACTTCGGGTTTTCTTTTGGTTCTTTGAGGATAAGAGTCTCACAGACATTCCTCCCCAGCCAGCTATGAACCACAATCTTCACATCTCAGCCTCCTGTATAAGTAGGATTATAGGTCTGAGCCGCCGGCACCTGACTTAAGTGTAATTCTGGACCTTTGTCTTTCTCTGTCTCTCCCCTGCTCTCTCTCTCCCCCCTCTCTCTCTGTCTCTCTCTCTCTCTCTCCCTCTCTCTTTCTCTCTCAGTTATTGGTTGAATGAGTGCTGGAGGAAGTGGCCCAGCATCCCCATGTGCCTGGAACCCAAGGTGGCCCTCTCATTCTGGAGGTGGGCTGTGGGTCAGGAGCTGTTTTGCTCAGCCTGTTGAAGCAGCTTCATGAGGTAAGCCCCTCTGTGCCCTGGCTAGACCGTGACGGTTATTCATTGTCCATCCCATGAGTCCCTCCCCTCATCCCTCTGCTACACCGTTGAAGAAAAGTGGATGAGGAGGGGTCACCTTGTCCCCCTGCCCAGCACAATCCAGGACCTCTGACCTATACCCCCACCTATCTGACAAGACCCTGGCTATAAGACAATAAAAACACTCTGTGTGTACTACCCTTTGCTGGGGAGTGTCATTTTGGTTATGGTGGTGGGGCTCAGAAGAAAGACCCAAGACCTGACACCTCCCCTGGGGGGCGGAAAATTTGTTCTGGTGACAGAGCCATGTCATTGCTGTGGATAAGGATGAAGCCACCATCAGACTGACCCAGAACAATACTCAAAGATAGGTAGGCTGTTGAAGTATCAAACCCACTCATGTCTGCTTCCTACTCCCAACAAGGAGGTGTAGTATGGGTGGCCTGGCCCTGGGCTTAAGGGATTATAAATGGATGGTGGCAGTCAGGAGCTCATGGCTCCCACCCATCATCCTGGCTCTTTGGGAGGCTGAGGTCTGATGGATGTGACTCTGAGTATCCTGGGCAGGAAAGTCCAGGAGATTCTTATCTCCCATAAACCACCTCCCTCCCCAAAACCACAGACAAAAAAGCCAGATGTGGTGCTGTGGCTCAACTGGTAGAGCCTCAGCCTTAACAAAAGAAGCTCAGGGATAACACCCAGGCCCTGAATCCAAGCCCTAGGACTAACACAATCATAAAATAAATGAACACTGTACACCTTTTAGCTGACTACCAAGAAAGATGTATTCAGTTTTCTCGCTGGTACATTCAGCCAAAGGTAAGGGGATACTTTGATGTTCCCCCAACCCTCTCCTTCTCTCCTTTATCTGTCCAGGCTTAGGTTGCAGGACAGAATTCAGATCATCCCCCTGGATGTGACCTTAGGTACCCTCTCCCATCCACCTCCCTTGGGGTCAAGATCCTGGGTGCACTCCCTGCTGGGAGGATGAGGCACCACAGAGCTGAGGGTAGGGACCCCAACACTCACACACATACACACACACAAACACACAAACATCCCTTAGGCAACCCAGACTAGCCCTTTCCAAAGACACTTTATCTCCTTGGATTAACTGACCTAGGAGAGGAATTTGATCCCCTCTAACTGATTATTTTAACTTAGGCTTGCTAGTTGATAGGAGATGAACATCAGCCAACAAAAACCAAAAAAACTTTGGTGCTCATCACCTGGGGTTCAGGCTCATGCCTGTCATCCTGGCTACTTGGGAGGCTGAGATCTGAGCATCACAGTTTGAAGCAAGCCATAAGCTGGAAAGCCCATGAAAATCTACTCTTCATGGAACCACCAAAAAGCCAGAAGTGGAGCTGTCGCTCAAATGGTAGAGCCAGCCTTGAGCAATAAAACTCAGAGAGACAGCTCCCAGATCCTCAGTTCAAGCCCACACAAAGAAATGGTCCTGTCTTGTTGCCCACAGATTGCCCAGGCCTCGAGCCCCTCTCACGGAGTGTGATACAACACCTGCCCCTGGGTGGTGTATCAGGGCCTTCAGAAATCTGGTGGTGGAATCCAGGCCTTCCCCTTCATGCATTCTCAACTCACACTGGCTGGAAGGCAGAGCTTGATAAGTTTGGCAGCCTGCACAGCGGAGAATCTCCAGCTATGCCAAGGTGATCAGAAAGGGCTTCTTGGAGACAACATAGCAGAGCATGTTCATTTCCAACCAGGGCTGCTGGTGAGAGACTTGGTATAGATGTGTGAGACTGTCCCAAGACAGGCCTGAGGGGTCACAGAAGGACAGCTATCCAGGGCTGGAATTGCGTCTTAGAGGTATAGGGCTTGCCTAGCACACAGGAAAGCATGGGTTTGATTCCTAAGTCCTGCATACACAGAAAAAGCTGGAAGTGGCACTGTGGCTCAGGTGAAAGAGCACTCCTCTGGAGACAAAGAAAGTCAGGGATAGTACCGGGGCCCTGAGGTCAGGCCCCAGGGCTGTCACCATAAAGCAGTTCTCCCAGGGACCTTGGTGACAGGTGGATGGCTATGCCCTGAAGCTCTTAGTAGATAAATACGTGCTTTGTGTCTCCTTTGACAGAGGGGAGCTGGACACTCCTGCCCTTTGCACCCCTGTACCCAGTTTTCAGCAAGCCTCCCAAGGTCTTCCACCAGGACATGGACCAGTTTGCCCCGGAAGTCCTCAGGTATCAGTTTGGTGGGGCAGGGGGAAATAGGGGAGGCCCCAGAACTTCTAGTGGGTCTGATCTGCCCTGGAAGACCAGGCAATCCAGAGGAGGCAGATGGGAGCTTAGAGGAGGTTAGTGATGTAGAGGGGGCCCTTTAATCCCCATGGCCACACCCAGATTCTAGCCTTCCTTTGCTGTGTCTGAGGGAGGTAGAGGGGAGTCTAGGTGGTATCTTCTAGAGGAGCACTAGGTGGAAATTCTGAAGGACTAGACACCTTAAGCCATGAGCCGCTGGCTCACACCTGTCATCCCACACCTGTCATCCTTGCCACTCGGGAGTCTGAGATGCAGTGGATCTTATTTCCCAGCCCTAGCAGGAAAGTCCCTCCAGAGCCTCATCTCCAGTCTCCAATCAGAAGTGGCACTGTGGCTCAAGTGGTAGAGCACTGGCCTTGAGGAAAATTAGACATCAGTGACAGTACCGAAGCCCTGAGTTCAAGGCTCTCAACCAAAAAAAACAAAAACAAAAAACCAAACAAGAAAGAAAGATACCCCTTCCTTGCTTGCAAGAGATAGTGAAGTATTGGGGTGGTTGAGGTTGTGAGACCAGATGCTGGCCCCACAGTACAGACATTTCTAATAACTCCCCAGGTTTACCCCAGTGTGAAGCCAATGCAGGGTGGGTGGTGCCTTACCAAGAACTCCAGAGGTTATGGCTATGGCAGGCAGGGAGTGGGTGAATGGGAACAGGGGTGGAATGGTAGTGTCAATTATATGCTCTCCATCCATGGAAGAAGGTTTTGAATCCTGGTGACCAAGTCTGAAGTGTAGGGTTACATTTGGTTTGTGTCTTGATGAGTTGGGTTTTCCCTTGGAATAAGAAGGTGGCTGCTGAGGAGGCTACAATGCCTGATTAGAAATGTACTCCTTATCTTGCCCATGTAATTGTAACCCCTCTTTATAGTATTTTCACAATAAAAAAAAGAAAGAAAGAAAAGAGCTGAAGAAAAAAAGAAGTTGGGTGTAGCCGGGCACTGCCAGTGGCTCATAACTGTCATCCTAGCTACTCAGGAGGCTGAGATCTGAGGATCACGGTTCAAAGCCAGCTTGGGCGGGAAAGTCTTTGAGACTTTATCCCCTATGAACCACCATAAAATTGGATGTGGTGCTGTGGCACCAGTAGTAGAGAGCACACCTTCACCTGAAGAGCTGAAGGCCTTCTGGCAGGCCCAAAGTTCAAACCCCATAACCTACAACCAAATAAAAGGTAGCTGAATTTTCTGCATAACAGTGTGTACAGTAGAAATGCCATGATGTGTTGTGAACCATTCCAGACATGTGAGAGGCTCTGAGTTTTGTCTACAGTTGGTCTGATGATGGTAGTGCCATCATCTCTGGGGTGGAATATTCAGGGTGCTCAGGGACTGCTGAGGCTTTGGGCTACCACTGTGTGTGTCTGTGTGTTCATGTGTCTTTTGTCTGTGTGTGTCTGTGTCTGTGTGTTTGGATGTAGAAGACCTGGGCCTTGAACTCAGGGTCTAGGTGAAGTTCCTATGCTTCTGTGCTCAAAGCTAGTGCTCTAACACTTGAGCTGCAGCTCCATTTCTGGTTATTTGGTGGTTCATTGGAGATAAGAGCCTCACAGACATTTCAGTGCTGGCTGGCTTTGACCTCAGCCTCCTGAGTAGCTAGGATGACAGGTGTGAGATACCAGTGCCATATTTGTGTGTGTGTGTGTGTGTGTGTGTGTGTGTGTGTGTTTGTGTGTGTCCCTCATCTTTCTCTGTCCCCTTCCTGGGTGCCTGTCTGCCTCTTTTTGACCTTGGATGGTGCTCCTCCTCCACACCGACTTTGTCTTTATCCTCCTATCAGGGTCTACAATGAGTCCTATATTGCCAGAGACCTGAGTTCAAGCTTTTCTTTGGAGCCCAAGTCCAGCTGTCCAAATCTTTGGCCTCCTGCAGGGGATTCTGGGTCAGCAGGGCTAGCTGAAATAGAATCTTGCCTGCCTTTAGGTGGGGAACTCAGACATGGATGTCCTGCCCTTTTCCTCAGCTAGACCTCTGGCTGCATGTCTCTCTCAGCATGCTGGCAGTGGAGTGGGGGAAGGGTGTTGCCAGTGACTCTGGCCAACTCCAGCTTGATAGTGGACTGAAGGCCGCCCAAGCAAGGAGGATTCTAGGCTGCATTGGAGGTGAGGCCAAGGTGGCTTGGAAATATCTATTGGTGTCTAGGAAATGTCAACATACTTTATTGCAGGCAAGTCTATCTTTCAGCCCCAGCTGGGCCTCTCCAATCCTTCTAGAGAATTCTGGATGCCCAGAATACAGAGGCACAGACTTTAGATTCCAGGGCCAGGGAATTGGGGGAGGAGAGACTGGCATGGCCAATACCTCAATGTTCTGGGGCATTAGCCTTGACCTGGGTATGCCCCCACTTGTGTACGTTCACTTCTTAACCCAGACCTGGCCAGTAACACCCACTTGTGGTTCTGTGGAAGTGGCAGGAGTGGAAGTGAGATCTAGGATGACCAACATCTGGATTTATGGCCTGAGGGAAGGAGGGGGACAAAAGTTGTCTTAAAAAAAACTCTTAGAGCTGGAACTCCGGGCCTAGGCACTGAGCTTCCTTTGCTCAAATCTAACACTCTACCACTTGAATCACAGCTCACATTTCATTTTTTTTTAGTAGTTTAGTGGAGATAAGATTCTCACGATCTTCTCCGTCTGGGCTGGCTTCAAGCTGCCATCTTATGAGCTCAGCCTCTTAAGTAGTTAGGATTGCTGGTATGAGCCACTGGCACCTGCTAAGGATGTTAGTGTGTGTGTGTGTGTGTGTGTCTTTACTAGGGCTTGAACACAGAGCCTAAGTGGTATCCTTTAGCTTGTTTGCACAAGGTTGGTGCTCTACCACTTGAACTACAGTAGCTCTGCTTCCCAGCTTTTTGGTCATTCATTGGAGGTAAGAGTCTCCCCAGGCTAGCTTTGAATCTTGCTTGATCCTCATGTGTCAGCCTTGACTAGCTACGATTATAGGCATGAGGCACTGGCATCCAGCTGCAAGGATGTCTCTTCATACTGTCTTCTGTTCTAACAGCTGTCTACTTGCCCTGGCCTAGATCTCTGATCTCCACATCAGCTCCCAGCAGCCCTTGACTGTGTGGAGAACATAAAGCTCAAACCTCTCAAGTATCCTATTTCTATGTCTTCAGGGGAGGGTACGTTTCCTCTGAAGTCTAGAGGAGTAGAGGGAGGGGGAGGAAGGTTAGCTGTAGATGGTGCTAAGCTCGGAGAGAGGTACATTGTCTTAGCCAAGAAGGAAAGTGTGATCAGATGTTAACAGCTCATGCTCTCTTATTCTTAGCTCCTCAGGAGGCTGAGATCTAAGGATTGGCATTCAGAGACAGCCCAGCTCACTTTTCTTGTTTTTTTTTTTTTTTTTTTTTGTATCAGTAGGATCTTTTTTATTGTGAAAATACTGTACAGAAGGGTTACAGTTCCATGGGCAAGATAATGAGTACATTTCTTATCACCAGCTCACTTTTCTAAAGTGTGTGAGACTCTCCTTTCTCAATAACCACCTAAAACTGCAAGAAAAGCTGTGGCTCAAGTGGTAGAGTTGCTAGCCTTGAATGAAAAAAGTGAGGGACAGAGCCCGGGTCCTGAGTTCAAGCCCTAGTACCAAGATGTGTGCATGAACACCTACACACACACACACACACACACACACACACACACACACACACACACACACTCACACACACACACACACACACACAAACACACACACACACACAGAGGAAGGTGGTAATGATGAGCTGAGCTAGAACTGGGGGCAATCTAGAGGCACAGTCATAGTGAACTCTCGACACATAAGTTATTTCTCCCCAACTCCTTCTTTGGCTGAGTGGTGTGGGCCATGGCAGTAAGTTCCATGGCACCTGCACCTCCATCCATGCATAGGGTACAGGACCAAGGGAAGAACACGATGGATGCTCATTTATACTCGGTGCATGATTGCAGATCTTCATCGGCCGCTTAGCAATGGTGAGGAAAGCAGGGCTCTGAGCCCTGGGACTCCTGGGAAAGCCACTGCTACAAGCAGCAGCCAGCCAGCTGTGGATTCCTGAGCCTACAAGGCTTTCATGAGCCCCACTCAACACCCACCCAATGTGTGCCTGACAAATTAGTCCCAGTGAGTAGGCATTACCTGCTGTGCCATCTTGCAGCCCTTGCCCCTCCTGGCCCAGAAACTTGGTCTGAAATGCTGATTTACAGCTCAGATCCACACTGCACCCATGACAGATGCCATTCTGATGACCTGACCGATGACTTCTGGTCTCCCTGGAGGCAGTGGCTGGCTGCTAGGTGTCCCAATGGGATATCTCAGCCAGGATATAAGTCACCTGTTGCACAGCCCATGCAAACCCGGCAGGGCTTCACTTATTAAATGGCAGAGAAGGATGCTTTGTTCAAGTGGCTGGTTCAGACTTAGGACTCTCTGAGGTCTTGCCCAGGTTGGGCGGATGGACATGGGCAACCTGCTGAATGCCCATCATCCATACATCATCCATCCATACAGAGAGACATGGAGTTATTGCCTCCTTTTTTGGGGGGGGGGGTGAGGCAGGTTCAGGGTTGTACTATGAGTCTAGGCCCTGTCCCTGAGCTCCTTTTGCTCAAGGATAGCACTCTGCTCTTGAGTCACAGCCCCACTCATGGGCTTTTTTTCTTCCTATGATCTCTTAGAAAGAAGATTGTTTTGAATTCAAATTGGCATTCTCTACATCTCAGCCTCCGGAGGAGTTAGGGTTATAGGTAGGAGCCACTGACACCTGGCTTTCTTTTCTTCTTGTTGTTCTTTTTTAAAATCATGACAATCTGAAATCTTCATGGTGTCATTCCAATGGTTTGCATTCAAAGTACTCTACCCAGGCCTGGGATTCGAATGCTATGACTACCACCCACAAATGGAGGGAGATCCTGATGAACTAATTCCTGTTCATGTGAATGCTAATGGAATGTTATAAAAGTAATAATTAAATTTACAGTTAATTCATGATTCTATTTTAGAATGCCACACAAAAATTAATGGATTTATATCTTCCATTCTAGCACCAGGGTATGATTAAGGATATTGATTATATTTGTAATTAATGCTTTTATAAGTACGCAACCATGATACCTCATGAAATGCAGTCATAATTTAGTAACTAATAATTGGTAAGAACATATATATAATTTAATAATATCCTCACATTCTCCCTTTGTATGTGTGTGTATATATAAATATATACATATATATGCAGATATATATGTATGTATATATTATATATGTATAATATCAATCTACACATCTATCTATCGGGCACTACTATGGCTTGATTACAGGTCCTCAGAATTTCCTGGATGCTCAGTTTGCCGGAGGCTGGTGTGCTAAGACTGTACCCCGTTTATGGATTGGGCATTGTAGGCTGAGTTGAAATTCCAGCATGGCCAAAAATTTATTTGTGGAGTAAGAAGCCAATTTTACACTTTTTTTTCATTCTATGTGAAAGTCCTGGGTCTCAATATGATGTATAATCCATATGCAAATATATTCTATGAGATATGATATAATAAAGGAAATGTTATATGTGTAATAATACTAAATAAATAAGGGTAATAAATGTCATATGCAGTAGAACCCATGTATGTAAATAGATATCATATATATGAATATTATTTTTTCAAGTTCTGGGGCTTCAAGACAGGCCCTTGGAACTGGTCTGAATTTCTTTTTTCTTTATTTCTTTTCTTTTCTTTTCTTTTCTTTTTTTTTGCCAGTCATGGTGCCTTAACTCTGGGCCTGGGCACTGTCCCTCAGCTCTTCAGTTCAAGGTGAGCACTCTACCACTTGAGCTACAGTGCCACTTCCAGCTTTTTCTGCTTATGTGGTGCTGAGTTATTGAACCAAGAGCCTCATGCATGCAAGGCAAGCACGCTACCACTGAGCCACCTTCCCAGCCCCATGAATTTCTTGTCTTCAAGGACTGTGAGCTTCCCTTTTCACACACAGTGTCACAGAGTTACCCAGACCCTGAGTTCAAATCCCAGGCCTGCTAGAAAAATGGTGCAATTTCATAGCCAGGGTCTTACTGTTATTATTACTTGTTTTTTGGCCTAGCACAGGGCTTGAACTCAGGTCTTCACATCTCTGCAACAGCTGATCATTGGACCCTACTTCAAATTTTGGAGGTGGCAAAAAATAAAAATAAAAAGGAGAAGGATAAAACTGAGAAGTTCAAGAAGGTGGTTTTACGTATTTTTTTCGTTGTATTGTGACCATCCTGGGTCTAAATGACAAGACCCAGAATGTGTACATGACACTGCATTGCTAATGTTTAGTGGGCTATTAGGGAAGCCATAGCTGAAACCAGCAACTTTAGCCTGGAGGTCGAATCTTGGAACTGCCACTAATGAATGGTGGGAGGTTCTAAGAAATTCATTCTGATATACATCCATACAAATGGAATGTTATAAAAGTAACCTTTAAATTAGTAGTTAGTATATGATTATATTCTAAAATTATACACAATTATTCTACATTGACTAATTTTCAATTAATACTTTATTATGTATTCAATCATGATACTTAAAAAGGAAGGAATAATTTAATTGCCAATAATTGGTATTAATATCATATATGCAGTTTCATAATATACAGACATCTCTTGTTTTATACATATACATCTATCTATCTATCTATATCTATCTATCTATCTATCTTTATTTACCAATTTACACATTTATCTGTTTATACACTTTTCACTCCTGTGGCTCAGTGATAGAGTGCTCACTGAGTATGTACAAAGTCCTAGGTTCCATTCCTCATTACCACTTGCACAGAAAAATCCAGAAGTCATGCTGTTACTCAATCAGTCCAGTACTAGCTTTGAGCATAAAAGTTTAGGGACTGTGTCTAGACACTTACTCAAGATGCAGGACTGGAACCAAAACAAAACGATAGAAGGTTCTGACTGCAAAGATATAAGAATAGGACTGCAAATACCTCATTGTAAGGCAAGCTAGGAGTCTGGTGCTGAGAGCTGCCATCTAACCTGATGTAGCCAGAGGTAAACTGCTGCAAACCAGCTACACGGAACCGGATGCTTGTGGCTTCCTCAGCCCTGTCATCCAAGATACTGGGGAGCTGAGATCAGACACTGGTAGTTTTAAAATCCAGCCCTGACAGGAAGTCTGCAAAACTCTGAGCTGTGGCTCAAAGTGGTAGAGCTCTTGCCTTGAGCAAAAGATCTTAGGACAGTACCCCCAAACTTTCAGTGGAATCCCCGTGGCTGACTCACCGCCCCCTCCCTACAAAAAACCCACCCCTCTAAATCATTTGATGTGAAATTTGTGTAGTATGGTGACACTGATGAAAGCACCCTAATTCTAATGACAGCGTGTGGGATACAGCTATGTCATGAGTCTTATATGAGGAATGGTGTACTGAGTGCATTCTTGCATCTGGTCCTTGTAAGAGCTCCACTGATTATTGTGCAGATGAGAACCTTGAGGCTCAGATATGTCCCCATGTAAGGGCCAAAATGATGTATGTACTGAACTCTAGTGAGTTTTCTCCTGCAGACAATTTTTTTGGTTTATTTTTCTTGGTCATGAACCTTGAACTCAGGGCCTAGACACTGACTCTTCCCTGTTGGGCTCATGACTAGCACCCTACCAAGGGGACCCAAGGACACCCGTACAAAATGTTACAGTCTAGGCATCTGTGGCTGATATCTGTCATCCTGCCTACTTTGACACATTTTTTTTTCTCTGTAAAAATCCTGGGTCTCAGTATGAAGTATAACCCATATGCAAATATATGCATGTGATAAGATGTAATAAATGAAATAAATGTTATATATGTAATAATACTAAATAAAATAAATAATGAATAAATAAGGGTAATAAATGTCATATGGAGTAAGCCCATGTATGTAAAAAGATCACATATATGAATATCAATTTTTCCAGTGCTGGCGCTTAAATTCAGGCCTGGAAACTGAAATTCTTGTCTTCAACACCAGTGAGCTTCCCTTCCCCTGCAGTGTCACAGAGTTACCCAGACCTGAGTTCAAATCCCAGGCCTGCCAGAAAAATGGAGCAAATTCAAAGTCATGGCCTTGGGCCTTTTCCAGGCCCGGGGCTTGAACTCAGATTGTGGAAATTCTGCTTCAGCTTCGATCACCCTAGGATGTGGTGCAGTCAATGGCCCACAGCCCATCCTGAGACCCTAGGTCCCGAGTTCAAATCTCGGGACTGATAAAAGAAAAAGGAGAAGGGCAGGGAAGGTGGCTCAGTAGTAGAGTGCTTGCCTTAGATGTAGCAAGCTTCCAAAAACCTAGGGAGGCACCGTTGCCAATAATGAATCATTAGGTTCAGCTCCCTAGTTGTTGTCTGCCAGAAGGAATCTTGAATTAATTGTAGCAGTTTGTTTCAACACTGGAACACAGTCTAACAAAGACAGGATAAGTGCAGGGAAATTGGCCTGCCCCGGGAGATAGCACAAATGGAGGCCTCCTGTCAAAACAGAGCATTGGGGAGAGAGATATCTTGGGGTACAAAGAGGCCTTTTTCTCTTGGTCTTCAGGGCCTGCCTACACTCATAATCACTAGTTTGCCTGGATAGAGTTGTTTGTTATGGAGCTGTGCAGGAGTGAGGCCTTTTGTCTGCTTGTTCCAACAAAGAGGCAGACTTCCTCCAGCAACCTGGGGTGTGGAGAAACACTCAGGGTACACTGGGAACAGGGAGGGGAGCCCTGGAACATGCACTGTCTTGAAAGCACCCTCTGTGCTATGAAATCATTCTATTCAAAGCAAATTTCCTAGCTGGGTGCCTTTCTTCATAGCCATTCTGGAGGTTCACTGATAGAAATACATTCACACAAACACAGACACATGGAGTTACTGGCTCTATTTTTTTTTTTTTTTTTTTTTTGGTAAGATCCTGAGGCTTGAACTGTGAGCTTAGACATTCTCCCTGAGCTCATTTTGCACAAGGAAGTGCTTAATTGTGCCTTAAACCATGATGCATCATTAAATGAAGGCATAATTTAATACCTAATAATTATTAGTAATATATTACGTGTAAATTAATGATATATAGACATCTAACATTCTATAAATATATTATATATTTAAACATATACTGGAATATACATATACATCTCTCTCTCTCACTCTCTATGCATATATATATGTATTTGTAGCAATTAGGCATCTATCTATTTATATACTGGCCATTTCTGGAGGTTAAACTTAGGTCCTGGGAACTCCCTGGCAATGTATTTGTTTGAAATTGCTGCACTTACATTGATCCCTTGATGAATTGGGCATTCTAGACCCTGAGTTCAGCAGTGCAAAAGACAATAGGTGGATTAAGCAGCCAATGTTGACCTGTTCTGCTGTCTGTGAAAATACTGTTTCCTAGGTACAAGATGTAATACCTACGCAAATACATATATATGATGTACATTATAAATGTATATAAATATTATTTTGCCAGTCCTGGGGCTAGAATTCATGCCCTGGGAACTGCTCTTGACTTTCTTTTATTCAAGGAGGGTGGGCTTCCACTTTACCCACAGCAAAATAGAGTTAGCCAGGCCTTGATTTCAAATCCTAGGTATGGAATATAAAATGTCCCGAATTCCAAGCCAGAACCTTAATTTTTTTTGAGGGGGGGCAGGCACAGGGCTTGAACTCAGGTCGTCACAAGTCTGCCTCAGCCTTGATTACCCTAGGCTGGGGTGCAGCTTTTACACCCACAGATGATCCAGGGATCCTAGGACCCAATTTCAACTCCCAGCACTGGCCAAGAAACAAACAAACAAACCAAAATGGAAGAGGAAAACCAGAAAGTTTTTCACAACAGTTTTACCTTTGTTTCTTTTGCACAGTGACCATCCTGGGTCTCACTGATTTGGCTTGAAAATTGTACATGACTTTGCATGGCTGAGGCTGGTGGGCTGTCAGTGAAGCCTGAGGTTAACCCAGACACCTGCGCCCTGAGTTCGATCCTGGGACTGCCACATAGATATGGCTGAAGGTCCTAAGAAACTGGTTCCTATCTCTAGGAACACTAATAGAATGTTTGAAATGTACTAATTGAATTACTAATTAACTAGTCTTTCTAATGTAAGATTGTATGCATTAAATATAGGTCATTGATTAATTTAATTAATACTTTATTAAGTCTTCTACCGTGATTAATTAATGGAGGAATAATTTTAGACGGAATAATTAGTAGTAATAGAATATACAAAAGTAAGATATAGACATCACTCTTTATATAGAGTTATACACTAGAATCTACATAAATGTCTATCTGTCTCTGTATACGTTTATAGATTCATATACATATGTAAATACACACACACTGCATTTTACAAATCTATGTGTTTATATATTGGCCACTCCTAGGACCAAATTTGCCAGACAACTTCATTTGCATCAGACTGGTGTGCTAACATTGACCCACTCCTCATTCATGAAGTGGGCTTTCCAGGCCCTGAGTTCAAATCACAGAACTGCCAAAAACTTAAGTAATCCTGGGGGAAGAAGCCAAATGTCCCGTTTGTCTTCCTTATCGGTGAAAGTCCTGGGTCTCAGGAATCAGGTATAGTACATTGGCAAATCTATGTCCTATGTAATAAGATGTAAAAAAGGTTATGTGTGTAATCATACTCACTAAAATACATAAGAAATAAATAAAACATAAAATAAAATGAATAACTAACTGCAATATGCAGTAAACATGTGTATGTAAATATGAATCCTGTACTTAAAATGCATACGAATATTATTTTTGCAAGAGCTAGGACTTGAATTCAGGCCCTGGGAACAGGCCTGACTTTCTTGTCTACCAGTACAGTGAGCTTCCCCTTCTCGCACAGTGCTGTAGATGTACCTAGGACCTGAGTTCAAATCCCAGGACTGGCAGAAAAATATGACATGAATAACAAACCTGAAGTAGAGGGGTGGGAATGTGCCTTAGGGATAGAGTGCTTTGCATCTATGAAACCCTGGACTTGACTTCTCAGGAACACATCACTAGAAAAAAGCCTGAAGTGACTCTGTGGCTCAAGTGGGAGAGGGCTATTCTTGTACAAGAGAAATTAGGTACAGTGCTCAGGTCCTGAGTTCAATCTCCAGGACTGGTGTATGTGTGCACACGCACGCACACGCACACACACACACACACACACACACATGTCCTGAGTTCAAACTCCAGGACTGGTATATGTGTGCACACGCACGCACACACACACACACACACACACACACACCAGAAGTAAAGTGGTGACACAAAATGGTAAAGCACTGGGCTCCTGCACTGAGCTCATGGTCAGCACCCAGGCCCTGTATTCAACCCCAAAACCTTGCCACCCAGGGCTCAACTAGGAGACGTCAAAGGTTTCAAAACCTAATGTGCTTCAGCAGTCCTAGATGACAGGAAATAAGATCAGACATGTGCTTGGATTTCCAAAGCTTCCGGACACCTAGCAGAGGCATCATAGGCCCATCATCGGCCTCAATGAAACATTTCTTGAGGTTAAGTGCCCTAGTTGTCTGCCAGAAGGACTCCTGAATTATATTGAGCACTGATTCTGAACACCAGAATATAGTCTCACAAAGGCAGGATTAGTGCTGAGAACTTGGCCTGCCACAAGAGGTGGCCCAAATGAAGGTTGCCTGTCAACACGGAGCACTGGGGAGAGAGATAACTTGGGGTAAAAAGAGGCCTTTTTGTCCTGACCTTCAGAGCCCATCCACACTCATCCTCACTAATTGGCCCAGATGCAGTTTGTTACACAGCTGTACAGGACTGAGGCCTTTTGTCTGCCTGTTCAGACAATGAGAGAGACTTCTTCCAGCAGGCCTGGGAAGCAAAGAAACCCTCAGGCTGCACTGGGAACTGTGAGGGGATCCCAGGAACATGCACTGTCATGAAAGCAGTCTCTGTGTTATGAAATCATTGTTTTGAAAACAAATTTTCTAGCTTGGTGCCTTTCATCATATCTACTCTGGAGCTTCACATATAGGAATACATCCACACATGCACAATACATGGAAGTAGGTCCTGGAGTTGACCTATGAGCATAGGCGTTGTCCCTCAGTTACTATTGCTCAAGTGTAGTGCATTAACCTGGAGCCACAGCCCCACTTCTGGGTTTTTTGTGATCTCTTAGAAATAACAGTGTCATGGACTTTCCTATGCTGGCTGGATTCAAACTCAGATTCTCTATATCTCAACCTCCTGAGGAGCTGGGATTACAGTCAGCAGACACTGGCACCTGCCTTTCTTTTCTTCTTCATTTTTAATCTGGACAATCTGACTACTTAACAGCATCATTCCAATGCTCTGAATATATAAGTAAACTACCCAATGTTCTTTATAGGTGCTTTCTCTGAGGATTTTCTCTCCTCATCTTCTCCTCTGGTCACAGGTCTGAAGCCAAAAGTGAGAAATGAGTGTGACATGATTTTGGCAGCAAATGTCCACAGGACATGCCAGTTCAATCACTTAGCATTGAGCTGCAGTGAGTTTACTGTCTCAGGACGAGAGGACCAAAAGCTGGAGCGATCCTCATACTGTCTGAATGGCTCCTTAGGCCTATAAAATTATCTAATACTTATGAATGTTTTGTGTCTCCAACCTTAAGTATCTAGAACACAACAGAAGCATCTTCATGTTTCCATTTTTCTCTAGTACCTCTCGAGATTTAGACTAAGGTTTTGTGTGGAGCAGATCCTCAGTGAATCCCTCAGGAAAGCCACTTGAAGTCTCCTCAGTAGATCTCTGTTCAAAGCCAGCCCGAGAGGAAAGTCTGTGAGACTCTTATTTCCATTAAACCACCAGAAAACCAGAAGTGAATCAGTGGCCCAGAGGGTAGAGCTCCAGCTTTGAGAAAGAAAGCTGAGCAGTAGATACACGACAGATGAGGCAAGAAAGCCTGGCAGGCGCTTATGTCCAATTAACGACCAGATGTCTGGAAGTAGAGCTGTGTCAGTGGCAGAGTCTCAGCCTTGAGCAAAACAGCTGAGGAACACATAGGGCCCCGAGTTTAAGCCCTGGGATGTCCACCAAAAAAATTCAAAAAGAGAAGGCCAAGTGTATGTATCAGTGTCCTACCTACTTATGTGTGTATATTACCTCTCTGAGTGGAATCAGATTGTATGCAATGCTTCTCCTTTTATGTACAGATTTATTTTTCAGATAGGCTTGTTGCACTTACTGCATCATTCTCTTCTTTTCATGCCCATGGCTTTTCTCTTCCAGAGTTCCAGGCCTGTGTCCTCATATGATACACACTTAAGATCTCAGCAGCCTTTATTTCCTATTATTATTAGGCCAAGGCAGGAACAGTCACAAATCAGGCAGGGGAAGAGAAGATCAGGGTTTTTGAAATAACTTGTATTCAGAAAATTAAACTTGGGGAATGTAAAGTGGTAGCAAACTTATGTAGAAACAACCATAAAGAAAAAATGAGAGGGCTGGGAATGTGGATTAGTGCCTAACATGCAAGAAGCCCTGGGTTCGTTCCTCTGTAGCACATGCACAGAAAAAGCCATATTTGGTGCTGTGGCTCCAGTAGTAGAGTGCTAGAGACAGTGCCCAGGCCTTGAGTTCAACTCATGTACAAGTAACTTCTCATCACCAAGGGAAATCCAGGAAGCTCTTGAACATCAGCCCTTTCAGAAGTGGAAGTCAGAGTGTCATAGACTTTCCTGACCTGGCTGGGTTCACCCTGTGATCCTCAGATTCAAGCCTCCTGAGCTAGGGGATGGGCCTTGGCTACTCGGGCTTGCTAGGTCAGAAGTGTAATGACATTGACAATACAAGTCAACTACTTATGACAAAGGACTTGAGGAGCATATTAAGCCTTTCTCCAATGGACCTTTCAGAACTCTAGGACACAAGGTTATAAAGCTAGAGTCTGAGAGGCTGGGCAAATGGATCTGGTAAACATTAACCTTGAGCTCTGACTCCAATTCGGTTGTATATCAGAGTTAATTTTCCAGAGAATGTTCTCCTAATTAGCAAATAGGAAAAGTACTTTGATTAACCCTCACATTTTTCCATTGTGTGTCTCAAACTCAAGCCTGGGCACTGTCCCTGAGCCCTCCATCTCAGGGCAAAACTCTACCACTTGAGCCACAGCACCACATGGGGCCTTTTGGTGGTTCATTGGTGATAAGAGTCTAACAGGCTTTACTTGCCAGGCTGTCTTTGGACTGTGGTCTTCGGATCTCAGCCTCCTGAGAAGATAGGGTCCCAGGTGTGAGCCACTGGCATCTGGCCTATTGTTTTTGCCAGGGCTGGGGCTTGAACTTAGGGCCTGGGTACTGTGTCCATGCTTCTTTTTCTCAAGGCTAGTGCTCTACCACTTGAGCACTCCACAGCTTCTGGCTTTTTCTGAGTATGTGGCACTGAGGATTCAAACCCTGGCATTCATGCAGGTTGAGCGAGCTCTCTACCACTAAGCCACATTCCCAGTCCCACCCTTACAATTTCATCCCTCAACTTGCCTATCCTCAAGGAAAGTCTTCTGAGTATAAATCATCTAAAGAAATTCCTATAGGAAGGTGTTAAGATAAACAAGTCAAATCTCATATTTGAGAAAGACTCTAAACATGTGAAGAGTGTGACAAATGCCTCCATTTAATTATGTATCATGTTTCAACACTTTATAATAAAGTATTAATGAAAAATGAGTCAATGTCCTAAATTATTGTGCATAATTCTATAATAGATGTGCAAAATGTAATAAATATTATGTGAATAATAATATAAATACAATAAACAATAAGTAAATGAATATAGAAATACAGAAATACAAAATCAATAATAAAAAATCATAGTATGTATTAAACATACACATGTAATATGTAACATATATTACACATGTACATAAATATTATTTTCCATTATAGGGACTTAATTCAGGCCCTGGGAAATCTACCCTGAATTTCTTTTCCTCAAGGACAGTGAGCTTCCCCTTCACCTACGATGCAAAAGAGTTACCCGGATGGTGAGATCAAATCCCAGCAATGGCAGAAATACTGGCCCCAATTCCAAGACTGTCACTTAATTACTTTAAATGGAAGCAGTTATTTTAATCAGTTCCATACTGAACATTTTAAAAACAGCAGTTTGTATATCTATTCAGACATCCTTCCCTTACCTGCAAAGTGGTTCTGCGAGCTCTAAATTGTTTCCTTTTTTGTACATTTTTTGTTGTAAAAATGTTGTATATAGGGGTTACAGTTACATGAGCAAAGTAATGAGTACATTTACTATTGAGCATTGTTGCCTCCTCCTTTGTTTTCCCCTTGCCATCCCTTCCCTCCCATCTCCACAGCTATCTCCTGAACCCCCAGCTGAGGTCAGTGACTTAAGTTTTTTGTTTTTGTCTTGGCACAGGATTAGAACTCAAGTAGTAGAAACTCTACACCTTCCCTCACATTGCTACAGGTTTACCAAGATCCTGAGTTCAAATCCCAGGCTAGGAAAGAAAACTGGCAGAAATTCCAAACCAGGGGATTTTATTTTTTTGACAACCATGGAGCTTGAACTCAGGTCATGGCAAATATACCTCAGCTCTGATTGCCTTAGACTGGACTGCAGCCTCTCATCCTTAGTAAATCCTGGGATTCTAGGCAAAGAGGACTTGCATGAAGAAAAAAAAAAGTAGGACAGCACAGAAAGTGGCGAGCTGCAGAGGACTGGGGGTTTTACGTTATTTTTTTCTTGGCAGAGTGACCATCCTGAGTCTGAATGACATGGCTGTAAAAGTGGAGCTGAACTTCTATTCTTGAAGGCTGGTGGGTCATCAGGGAAGCCATAGGCCAACCTGTCAACATAGGCCCTGGGTTAAAAATCTAAGTCTTGACACCTACCAATGGCTGGACAGCACAAGAGACTCATTCCTATGCATAGGAATACTGATTGAAAGAGTAATTCGTGCATCAGTCAAATCTAAAAGTGGATGTAATAATCCTAGGATGCTGATTGATTTTAATTGATAGGTTATTAATCATGAAAAGAATAGTAAAACTTCAAAGGCAGTATAATAAATACCTACGAGTTGGTAGGAATGTAGTAGGTGTCATTCAGTCAGATAGATGGCTCTGGCACTCTTTACTAATATGTATTAATTGTATACCACCATGTGCCAATCCATGTATCACTGTTTTGGCCAAACCTGGGCTCCATCTCAGTGCCTGGGAACCACCTCACAGCTTCATTGCCTACAGGCTACCGTGCTCACCCTTACCCATTCATGAATTGGGCCTGCTAGGCCCCGAGTTCATATCCCAGCACTATCAAAAATTTAATCTTGGAGAAAGCAGCTGAGTGTGACACATGTTTTCCTTTTCTGAGAAAGTCCTGGGTGTCAGGCATGATAGCAAACACATCTACAAATCTAGATGCTATGTGATAGGAAGTAAAAAAATGTAAAAAATGGTATAGGTGTCATCAGAGTCAGTAAAATAAATGGTAAATAAATGAATAAAACAAGAAATGAAATGAATAACCACAACAAACAGGATATTGTCTGACTATATGGAAGTATAAATCCTGTCTTTAAAATGTAAATAAGATGCATATAAGGCGTATGTTTTTCAGGACTGAGGCTGTAATTCAGGCCTAAGAAAGAGGCCTGACTTTCTTGGCTTCAAGTATGGTGTGATTCCCCTAGCCTGACAGTGCTGCCTATTTACCCAGACTTTGAGTTCAAATCCCAGGCTTGGCAGAAAAAATGGCACGAATTGCAAAACAGGGAGATAAATAACTTTCATAATTGTTTTAATTTTTTAATTGTTTTACTTTTTAATTTAATTTTTTTGTTTGTTTTTGGCCATGGAAATGGCTTGAACTCAGATTGTGACAGCTCTGTCTCAGCTTCCATCACACTAGCCTGGGGTACAGCTTCCAGAACCAAAGCCGATCCTGGAATCCTAAGACCCGAGGTCTGACAGGAGAACAAAATGAAAATGACACTAAAACAAGGCGCCAGCTGCCCATGGTAGGCGGTTTCTTGGCTTTGGTTCCTTGCATGGTGACCATCCTAGGTCTGAATGACATGGATGCCACGCACAGGTGACCTGTCATTGCTCAAGGCTGGTGGACTGTCAGGAAAGCCATAGGCCAACCCCGCAACACAGTCCCTGAGTTCAAATCCTGGTCCTGACAACTACCAATGGCAGGAGATCCCAAGAGACTCCTGCCTGTGCATAGAAATTCCGATGGAATGGTATCCAACTCATGATTGAATAGTTCGTGCAGTGGTCTGGACTCAAATTACACACAATAATCCTAGGATGCTGATTGAACTTCATTAATGGTTAATTAGGCATGAAAAGAATAATACTCCTTCAATGGAGGCATAATAACTACCTAAGACTTAGTAGGAACGTAGCAGATGTCATTGAATACTAGATACATGGCTCTGACACTCTTTACTAATATGTATTTTTGGTGTACTACCACCTGCCTATCCATGTATGGCTATTTTGGCCACCAGTGGGGCTCGATCTCAGAGGTTGCCAAAAATTTCCTCCTGGAGTAAGAAGCCAAGTGTGACACCTGTTTTCCTTTTCTGTTAGAGTGTGGGGTGTCAGGCATGATGGAGAACAAGTCAACAAATCTAAATGCTATGTGATAGGGTGTAAACAATGTAATACATGGTTAGGTGTCATCATAGTCAAAAAAAATAAATGGTAAATAAACGAATAAACCAAAAAGTACAATGAATAACCACACCAAACATAATATAGACTGAACACCTGTCTGGAAGTTCAATCTTATCTTTAAAATACATGTAAGGACTATGTTTTCCAGGGTTGGGGCCTGAATTCAGGCCTAGGGAAGAGGCCTGACTTTCTGGTCTTCAAGCATAGAGACCTTCCCCTTCCCCTAGTTGCAAGAGTTACTCAGACCCTGAGTTCGAATCCCAGGCCTTGCAGACAAAAAAATAACACACATTCCAAGACAGGAAGCTTCATTAGCATTTTTCATATTTTTTAAAGTTCACTTGGCCTTCATTTGCCACATTTTGATTTTATAACATGAGAGTTTTTCAAAAAGGAGTTTAAATGTTTACATTTCAGCATAGCACATTGGTGTTTCCATTTTGACCATCTGCCATGAAGAGTGAGAATGAAAATGAGTACATCATTCCTCCCTAGAGGGACAATTGATGTTATTTCTATTTAGAGTTATTTCTATAACTATAAACTCTCTACAATTGTATCGTGTGAGTTTTCCTCAGTGCCTACCACAAAATACACTAGGGAAGTCCTCATACCACAATAGGTTGGGTTTCTGAATAAAAACTCACTTTTGTGAGGACAGTAGGTACTTGTAAGCATTTTGGGAATAAAGTGAATTGTAAAATGAGAAACTAAAACATTGGGACTGGGATGTAGCTCAGTAGTGGAGTACTTGCTTAAAGAGCAGAAGACTCTGGAAGAAAAGGAAGGCAAGTTTCCGAAAGCTCAGAAGGTTAGAATTTTTTGATCTGTATGAACAACCTTCATTCTTTCTTTTTTCTTTTTTTTTTTTTGTCAGTGGTGGGGCTTGAACTCTGGGCTTGGCTGCCTGACTTCACCTCTTCAACTCATGGCAAGTGCTCTATGGCTAGAGCCACAGAGCCATTTCCAGTTTATTGGAGATAAGAGTCTCAAGGAATTTCCTGCCAGGCTGGCCTTGAACCTCCTTCCTCAGATCTCAGCCTCCTGAGTAGCTAGGATTATAGGCATGAGCCACCGACGCCCAGAGCATGAACAAACTTAGATTGATTCTGAGGAAAGAAACTTGAAATACACTTTTAATAGAAATAATTTACAATGCCATGGTTAAGGCACTAATTCAGAAGTATTTATTCATTGGCTGGTTTCTTAGTTTATTTAAATATATATATATATATACATTTTTTATATATATACATATATATTATCAAAACATAACTTTGAAGTGTACCTAAAAGCATATTTGCTCATGTAAAGTCATACAACTGCACAAGCTTGATTTTTTATTTTCAGTTTGTTGGTACCATATATTAGGTGGGATGTGTGTACTGTTGTTTTGTTCTCTGTTTTTGGAGGGTTTCTCTCTGCTTTCTTCCCCTACTCCCCCTCTCTCTGCACTTAATTTCAGCTTGCTATTTCTTGGCTTGATTGCTCATAGCTGATTTTCTACCACTTCAGCCATACTTGTAGCCTGGCTTTTTGCCAGTTAATTGGAGAGGTTGTCTCTCAGGCTTTTCTGCCTGGATTGGCTTTGAAACTTCATCTTCCAGTTCTCACCTCTTGAGTAGCTGGGATTACAGATGTGAGCCACTGGGGTGTCTAGGGATGAATTCGACTTTGGTTGGTGTATTCTTTCTGTTTTTCTAAGCATGGGATCATCTACTATAGAATTTCTGTGAATGTCCTGGGTCTGAAGTAAGATATAGAATATGTATGCTAATCTGTATAGTTCTCATAAGATGTAATCAATTTAATACATGTTATAAGTGTAATAATAGTCAATATAAATAATGAATGAATGAATAGTGCAAAAAATAAAATAAATACACAGTAAAATAATATGCGATAAACATAAGTATGTAGATATCAATCATTATTTCAAATGTGGATGAATATTACTTTAACAGGACTGGGGATTGAATTCAGGCCTAGGGAACAGGCCTGAATTACTTGTCTTCAAAGATGGTGAGTTTCCCCATCCCCCACAGTGCATTATAGTTACCCAAACTCTGAGTTCAAATCCCATACCAGACAGGAAAATAAAAAGGCACGAATGCCAAGCTGGGGAGCTTCATTAGTATTTTTACAATTTTTTTTTTCCGTGGGGCTTGAGCTCTGGCCTTGGGCGCTGTCCCTGTGCTCTTCAGCTCATGGCAAGTGCACTACTGCTTGAGCAACAGCACCACTTCTGATTTTCTAGTGCTTCACTGGAGATAAGATTCTCATGGGCTTTATAGCCTGGGTTGGATTTGAACCACAATCCTCAGCCTATTGAGTAGCTAGGATTACAGGAGTGAGCCACCGGCACCGAACTATTTCTAATATTTTAAAAGTGTATTGATTGATTGATTGATTGCCAATCACAGGGCTGGAACCTCAGCTTCCATCACCCTAGGCTGGGATGGTGCAGCCTCTGGACACACAGCCTATCATGGGATGGTAGGCCTCGGGGGCTGACAGAAAAACAAAATGAATATAGCACTGAAAAATCCGCAATCTGTGGATGGTTGGCGATTTCATGGTTTTCCTTTCTTGCATGGTGACCATCCCGAGTCCAAATGACACAGCTACAACCTGTAGGTTATCCGGCACTGCTGAAGGCTGGCAGGCTGTCAGCGAAGCCATAGGCCAACCTGGACACCTAGGTCCTGAGTTTGAATCCTGGTCACGCCAGTTACAATCAGTTCATCAATCAGTCTAACAGAAAATTAGACCCAATAATCACAGGACACCGACTGATTTTAATTCATAGTTTATTATGCACTAAAAGAATACTATTGATTAAATGCAGTTCTCACTAAAGACCTGAGAATCTGTAGGAGCATAGTATGTGTCATTGAATACTAAATACACATTTCTGGCAGTACATAAATATCTACATTTATATTTATTTGTATACCATCATATGCATAGAACATTTTTGCTATTTTGGCCAAACCTGGAACTCGATCCCAGGTCTTGGGATCCACTTGGCACCTGCATGGGCTAGATGCTGCCATGCTGACACTCACCCCTTCATGAATTGGGCCTCCTAGTCCCTCAGTCAAGGTCCCATCATTGCCAAAAGTTTCTTCCTGGTGTAAGATTCCATGTGTGCATCTGTTTTCCTTTTCTGTGCAAGTGCTAGGTGTCACGTATGATGTACATATTATGTCTGCAAAGTTACATGCTATGGAATAGATTGGGACAAATGTAATAAATGTTATAGGTGTACTCACAGTCCATAAAATAAATGCTAAATCAATCAATCAATCAATAATATAATATAATGAATCACTCCAACAAACATGATTTAAAATGAATATAGAGATATAACTCAAATATTTAAAATGTCTATAAATGTTATGTTTTTCAGTACTGGTGCTTGAATTCAGGCCTAGGGAAGAGTTGAGAAGTGCGTGCATGATTCACATAGGAAATGATAGGCAAGATCTTAATTAAGACTGCATGAAGTGGAAGTGGCGCTGTAGCTCAAGTGGTAGAGCGCTCGCCTTGAGCTGAAGAGCTGAGGGACAGCGCCCAGGCCCAGAGTTCAAGCCCTACGACCGACAAAAAAAAAAAAAAAAAAAAAAAGACTGCATGAAGTGTGACAATACTTACATTAAGAAATCGAAGCATTGGGAAAGATCCAAGAATCGGTAGTCACATGGAAGATAGGATTCCAACACAGGTGGCCACATCTCCTACTCTATACAAACAGGCATTTATTAGCATATTAATTTCAGCTTATGAATGGATGAATATGTTGCTCCACCCCCACCCTGGGGCTAGATCTCAGGTCCTGGGTATGGCCTACCTTCTTAGTGGCTCACAAGTTGGTGTGCTCATGTGGACCCATTTGGCAGTTGGTTCTGCTAGGCCCTGAGTTCAAGTTCCAGCACTGCCAAAAGATTCATCCTGATGTGAGATGCCAAACCTTGCAGATGTTTTCCTATCCTGTGCAAGTCATGGGTCACAGCTAGGATCTAGAAACCATACGCAACTCTACACCCATGGGAATAGGTTGTCATCCATGTGAGCACAGTTATATATGCCATCTTATACTCAATAAAATACACAATACATAGATGAATAAGACCCAACATAAAAAGATTAACTACACTAAAAACAAGGTGCATACCACACCTGTATGTATATAGAGATCCTATGTTTAAAAGAGATGGGCTTTTCCAGTCCTGGGGATTCAAATCAGGTCCAGTACCAGGCCTGACCTTTTAATCTTCAAAGATGGTGAGCTTCCCTTCCCCCACAGTGCAACATAGTTACCCAAATGGCACAAATTCTGAGCTAGGGTTCTTCATTCATAGTTTTTTCATTTTTTTTTTTTAACCATACCGGGGCTTGAACTCAAGTCGTGGCAACTCTGCTGCAGCTCTGATCATCCTAGGCTGCAGTCTCTAGACCCACAGCCAGTCCTCAAACCCTTGGACTCTGGGGTTTGCTGGAAAAAAAAACCCTCAAGGGGAAAAAAAGCGGCGGTAAATTCCACCTGGCTCTTCTATGTTTATTTTCTTTTACATGGTGACCATTCTGTCTCCGAACATGGTTGCCTGCAGAGTGAAGGTGACCTGGCATGGCTGAAGGCCTGCTGGTTTTTGGGGGAGCCACAGGCTAACCAGACAATGAAGGCCCTGAGGACGAATCCCAGTCAGCCCTGTTACGATGAGGGAATGGCGGGAGATTCTGGGACACTCGTTTCCGGACTTAGGAAGAGTCATGGAATGCAATCAATCTCATCCTTGAATGAGTAGTTCCTGCTTGATGTGAGTAGGAAATGATAGGCAAGACTCATGGGGTATTGATTATTTTTAATGAAGAGTTGATGAAACATGACCATAATCATCACAGTCATGAAATGGAGGCATTGGGGAAAATCCAAGAATCATTAGTAACAAGGTAGATTGGATTCCATCACTGGTCCCCATCCTACTCTATACAAATATGTACTTACTACCTTCAGGTTATAAATAGATGACTATTGTGCTCCTCCTTCTCTCCTCCCCCTCCCCCACGGGCCTCAATCTCAGGTCCTGGGAACGACCTAGCTCCTTAGTGGCTCACAGGCTGGTTTGCTTACCTGGACCGATTTGCCTATTGGGCCTGCTCATCCCAGAGGTCAGATCCCAGAACTGCCATAAGATGAATCCTGATGTGAGAAGCCAATCGTTGCACCTGTTTTTCTGTCCTGTGAAAGTCCTGGGTCTCAGCTAGGATGCAGTATGCTATATAGGCAACTCTATATTCATGGGAATCAGTTGCCATCCATGTCAGCACAGTTATAGCTGCCATCATATTCAATAAAATACAAAATGCATCCATGACTAAGACACACAATAAAAAGAATAACTACGCTGAATGCATGATGTAAAGAGAATTCCGATGGGTAAAGTAGGTGAGTATATGATTTTTGCCAGTGCTTGGGCTTCAGTTCAGGCCCTGGGACTAGGCCTGACCTTGTATTCTTCAAGGATGGTGAGCTTCACCTTCCCCCACAGTGCAACAAAGTTACCCAGACCTGAGATGGAATCTCAGAGGTGTCAGAAAAATGGTGAGAATTCTGAGCCAGGGTGTGTTATTATTATTATCATCATTATTATTATTATTATTGCCAAGCATGGGATTTGAACTCAGTTCATGACAACTCTACCTCAGCTTTGATCACCTTAGGCTGGTGGGCTCCCTTGGGCCTGTAGCCAATCTTGATCCTACGCTCTTAAATTTGCATGAACAAATGACAGAAAAAATGTTTCAGGATGGATTTTTTATATTTTCTTCTTTTGCACGGTGACCATCCTGGGTCTGAATTACATGGCTGCAAAGGGTACTTCACCTTGCATTGGGGAAGGCTAACGGGCTATCAGGGAAGAAATAGGCCCATGCGGCAACATAGGCCTTGAGCTTGAATTCTGGTCCTGACTCCTACCACTGGGGGAGATCCCAAAATACTTGTTCCTATGCATGGGAATAACAATGAAATGTTAGCAAACTCATGATTGAATGAGAAGTCTCTGCGTGTATTGGTCTAGTCCAAAATTAGATGCAATGATCCTAGGATGATGATTCATCCTAATGAATGGTTTATTAAGCATGAAAAGAATACTATTCCCTCAATGGTGGCATAATAAATACCTAAGAGGTAGTAGGAATGTAGTTGATGTCATTGAATCCTAGGTAGATGTCTCTGGCACTCGGTACAAATATATATTTATTGATGTTCTACCACCTGTCTACCTATCTATGGCTATTTTGTCCACCCCTGTGGCTCAATCTCAGGGTCTGGAAATTCCCTGGCAGCTTCATTGGCTAGAGGTTGCCATGTTGACACACCGATTCAGGGTCTGAATTGGGTCTGCCAGGCCCTGAGTTCAGATCCCATCACTGCCAACAATTGGATCATGGAGTAAGAAGCTGAGTGTGATACCTGAGTGTGATTCCTTTTCCCTGAGAGGCCTGGGTGTCACACATGATGAAGAACATATCTACAAATCTAGATACTATGTGATGGGTTGTCATCAATATCATAAATGGAATATGTCATCACAGGCAATAAAAAAATCTCATATCTAAAATACAATTGGATCTCAAAAAATTAAATCCCCCAACAATAAATCCTGAAAGAAACAACTGCCCAATAAATAAGTGGGCTAAAGTCTTAAAGAGATTTTCTCTGAAGAGGAAAGAAGCATGTACAATAGACACATGAAGAAATGCTCAACCTCCCTAGCCATAGAAGAAATGCAAATCAAAACAACATTGAGATACCACCTCACCCAGTTAGAATGGCTATAATCAAGAACTCTAATATCAACAGATGCTGCAGGGGATGTGGACAGAAGGGAACCTTACTGCATTGTTGGTGGGAGTGTAAACTTGTTCAACCACTTTGGAAAGTAGTATGGAGGTTCCTCAAAAGACTCCACATAGAACTACCCTATGACCCAGCAATCCCACTTTTAGGCATTTACCCAGATGTTTACAAACAAGACCACACTAAAGCTACCAGCACAACTATGTTTATTGCAGCACTATTTACTATAGCTAAGATATGGAACCAACCCAGATGCCCCTCAGTAGATGAATGGATCAAGAAAATGTGGTATATATACACAATGGAATTCTATGCCTCCATCAGAAAGAATGACATTGCCCCATTTGTTAGGAAATGGAAAGACTTGGAAAAAATTATATTAAGTGAAGTAAGCCAGGTCCAAACATACATAGGTCCCATTGTTTCCCTTATTTGCAATATCTAGTATATGTCTGAGTCAAGCAGAAAAGATCAGATAAGGTGATGTTAGGGAAATGAACCTTAAGATATGTACTAAATGATTTTTCTCTCTCTTGTGATTGTTTCTAACACATTTATAAGATTATTTCTTTGTTGCTTTGTATGTCCCTCCCCCACAGTATATCCCCTGCATTCATAGTATTTGATGTAGGTATAATTTGGGGAGGGGAAAGGGAAAAACAAATCGTTTAAATAGGGATACAGGTGGACACATTGCAACAATGAGATGTACAAGTCGTTATTTCAAAAATGAACTTTACAACTTTGGTGCGGAGGGGGCCAGGGGGTGGATCGGGGAGGATTGTGGGTGGGGGCTGGGAGGAGGATGGGAAGGGATGGGAAGGGGAAAAAAAGGAGCAGGCTACAATGTTGATAAGAAATGTACTCATTATCTTGACCATGTAATTGTAACCCCTCTGTACAGTATTTTCAAAATAAAAAAATGGAAAATAAATGAATAAAACAAAAATACAATAAATAACCACAATAAACAGGAAGACTGACCATCTATACGTAAGTACAAATCCTTCCTTTAAAATGTATATAAATAGAATGTTTCCTGGGTGGGTACTTTAATTCATGCCTAAGGACCAGGCCTTACTTTCTTGTCTTCAAGCATGGTGAGCTTCCCCTTCATCCACAGTGCTTCAGAGTTACCCAGCCCTTAAATTCAAATTCAAAGGTAGGAGAAACAGCGTGAATTGCAGGCCAGGAGCTATTTTTTTTTTTTATTCCAAACACGGTCTTGAACTCAGGTCATAGAAACCATGCCTCAGCTTTCATCACCATTAGCTGGGATGCAGCCGCTGGAAACAAAGCCTATCCTGGGATCCTAGAACTTTAGGCCTTGTGCGGGGGGGGGGGGGGGGGGGGAAGGGGGGGAGGGAGATGCACAGAAAAAAAGTGGTGGGATGGCATTTTTACATTTTCTTCTTTTGCACCGTGGCCATCTGGGTCTAAGTGATCCGGCTCAAAGGATAGTTCACCTTACATTGCTGAAGGCTTGCAGGCTACTGGGGAAGCCATAATCCCAAATAATGATTAGCCAGGCACCAGTGGCTTTCACCAGTCCTCCTTGATACTTACAAGGCTGTGATAGGAGGATTATGGTCAAAGTCACCTTAGGCAGGGAAGTCCTTGAGACCCCTGTCCAACCTCTATGCCAACAAAGCCAGAAGTAGTGCTGTGTGGCTCCAGTGGTAGAGAGCTAATCTTGAGCAAGAACAGCTCATGGACTGTGACCAGATCCTGAGTTCAAGTTTCAGGACTGGCAACAAACACACATACACAACAATCTGTGCAGCCATCTGGCTAAAGCAGGTCCCCTCTTGTCCCCAACTGGATTAGACAGACTTTCCTGGTAAAGGGGCTGCTGTTATCTTGACTCTGTCCATTCTGTCTGCATCACAGGATTCCAAGCACACCCCCATTCTTTCATGGTTCTTTTTGACCAATGGGATACAAGAATAGTGGCCACGCCCACATTCCATGCTTCCCAGTAGCACCAGGGTTTCCCTCTGTTGGGTGACACCACTACCAGCAGTTGAGGAAAGTAGAGGTGGCTGAGTGGTGAGCAAGAGACTCCAGGTGACTTTGAGGTAGAGTAGGAAATGATGTCCTAGTCGGTGAGTGGGAGAATAGAGGATTTCCTAGAGACTGGGAATGTGGCCAGCCCAACTTTCCCGTCCTGGCGCTCAGATGTCTGAAACAATAAGAATCAATGAGAGAACTGTGGGCAAGAAACTACCACAAGGACACCAGCAGTATCCTCCCGACAGACCTGAAACATTCAAGAAAACAAAGAACACGAAAAAGAGAGGAATCCCCAAGACAAACACCACTTGTGAGCCGGATTGAATGGAGAGTCAGGCCAAAGGTGATGCCGACCATGGGCCTACCTTGCCTTTGGACACAGTCACAGCCACCAGGGTCCAGAGAGTCAAGGGTCCCAATACCACCAAGGATCCACAGAGTTGCTACCTGCATGTGGTGCCCACCCTGGACAACAGAAAAGAAGAAACCAGGCACTCTGTGCCAATATCCAACCACTGAAGCAGGGAAAGACAGACCCACAGGATCAATGGAAGTAAGAGAGGGAGAAGATAGACCAGATACATGCAGCACCAAAAATGGAGGTAGAGACCCACGAGGCACCCATACAGTGGTTGGTTTCATCAGAAAGCGACTTACAATGTGCACTGGCCCAAGTGCAGCAAGCCACTGGTGACAGAGAAAGGGAGCACGAAGTTCTCACCAGCTCCCTGCAAGCTACAGAGTGGCATGTGGCAGAGCTGGAGATAGCGGCTTCTGCGGTCATTGCTGCAAACATCCGAACTATGAGGAGTCCCTCATGGTATGTAAAAAGCAGATGCTGGTCCTGAATGAGCTGTTTTGGGAGAAAGCCCAGTGCATGCACTTGCTGTCCTAGGAGATGCTGGAGAAGAGGAGAGTTCTGCGGGAGCTGTTGTCACTCCTCCCAAAAGAAGGCACAGACAGCAGTCTCCCTATGCCAGCACAGGCTGAGCCCCCACCACCAACACTGCTTCAGACGCCTCAGGGCCTCTGGTGGGTGAAATGAGGGAGGAGCAGAGAGGTTTTGAAGAATTGCAACTTGAAGACAGCATGGAAATTGTCAGAGGAGAGGTCAGGGTTCCCGACCCCATAGTGGACTCCCCCAGGGAGCACATCCTGCCCCAGATGCCCCACATCCAGATCCGCCCACAGCTCCCAGGCTCAGGGGAGGAATGCTCCCTCACTTTCTCCTGTAGACTGATGCAGATGATGACTCTCTATGTGACATACTGACTCTCAAAAGCCTTGGCAACCACCAGATATAGGTGACCAAGTGGCTTTCTCTCAGGCCTCCATCTGCCGGGTGAAGGGAAGGATAAACTGGGGGTAGGGTAGGGCAGAGGCTGCAGGGAGTTGGCCTAAACTCAAGGGACATCTAATGGCCCATTGGTGGCCAGGAAAGAGACCCATGTTATGCTTATCACAAGGAATAAATTGTTTTCAAACCAAAAAAAAAGCCTAAAAACAAATATTTGTTCTTCCAGCCTTGAGGCTTGAACTCAGGGCCTGGCCACTCTCCCTGAGCTCTTTTTGATCAAGGCTGGTCCCACCTCCCCTTCCGCTTTTTCTGTGTGGAATAGAACCCAGGGCTTCAAGCATGCTAGGCGAACACTCTACCACTAAGCCACATTCTCAGCTAGGATGATTCTCCCCGCTCCCAAACCCATATGGCCATTCCTCAGATAAATAGGAAGTATGGGCTAGGATGAATATGAAACACAAATCTGGTTCACACCAAAATATTCCCTTGCCCCCTCTTCCCACACCCTTAGTTGAAGTTTCTCTTCTAAGATTGAGGGATAAGAGAGGGAGAGGGGAGTCCCAAGAGAGTACCAACAACAGTGGCCCCCTGAGTCCCACATCCTTCCCCACACAAGTGGTCCTCCAGATTCCAATCTTACCTGACTCAATGTGAAGTCTACACTGTCTTTCCACCACTGCAAGGCTCAGGATGAAATAAAAGTCAGCCATGGCCTCAGCCCACACCCAAGGTGGAAGCTTCTAATCCCAGACCTACTCCCACCTCTGACTGTCCCTATTTAGGCCAGACTCACCACTCACCATTATGTTGGTGGTGATGACCTCATGGATGGATTCCAGGAAGAAGGTCTATGGCAAAGAACAGAAGCAGTAGGGTGAGCAGGGCAGAAAGAGGTGGTGATATTGCTCTGGAATCTTCCTTGGATCTCTCCCATCCAGCCAGACCCATGCTGATCCAAAGCACAGACAAGGCCAGGGGTGAGAAGAGATGGAGGAGCACAGGACTAAAGGAGGTACTGCTTTGTCTTGGAGGACTTGATTAATTCCAATTATAATTAATTCCAATTATATTTGGCCCATGCCAATCCCAAAGGCTGCATGCAATGCCTCTCCTTGTTGTTGGCCGTGAGTGCTGTCCCTGAGCTCTTTTTCTCAAGGCTGGCACTCTACCACTTGAGCCACAATGCCACTTTTGTTTTCTGATGGTTCATCGATAAGAGTCTCATACACTGTCCTGCCCAGACTGGCTTGGCACCATGATCCTCCAGATCTCAGCTTCCTGAGTAGTTAGGATGAACAGGCATGAGCCACCAGTGCCCAGTATGTGATGCCTTTTGAAGGAATCTTGGTGAGTCTGTAAAGGAGCCCCAAAGGGCTTGGATAGACCATGACCCAATCAAGGAGCTGGTATGGGGGAAGGTTGACCTTCTAGCCATTCTGTTCCCCCAAAATTGAAGATGCCAGGTGATGTTGTATACACCAAACCCCTAGGCCAGCAGCCACCAGGCTTATTGGGGAAATAGTACAGAATACCCAAAGACTGCAGTGTAGAAATCTCTGATTTTGCATGCATGTTGTGTGTGTGTGTGTGTGTGTGTGTGTGTGTGTGTGTGTGTGTGTGTGTGTGTGTGTGTGTGTGTGTGTGTGTGTGTGTGTGTGTGTGTGTGAACTAAGGGCCTAGGCTTTATCCCTGAGATTTCTTGCTGAAGGCTAGTGCTCTGCCACTTGAGCCACAGCCCCACTTGATTTTTGATGGTTAATTGTAGGTAAGAGCCTCAATGACTTTCCTCTCCAAGGTGGCTTTGAATCATGATGGGGGCCCCAGGGAAGCAAGAGTAAACACCACTCGCAAGTACTATCCCTATTGTGGGCTACTCCTGCTCCCTGGTGGCCACACACGGAACATGCAGCCCCATGCCATTATCCTTTAGAGTTCAATTTGGGCAAGTTACTAGGGCCAAGCTGACTTTTGCTCACCCTGATTGCTGATGCCAGAGCAGGTCTGTTCAACCCTAGGCCAAGAGAGCTCCAGGAAGCCTGGCTTTCCAGGGACACAAGGAAGGGAAAGGTCAGCTCCAGGTTGAGCTAATATCCTTTGCCCATGGATACCCCAACTTGTCCTTACTTATCACCATAAGACCTGTGAAAGAACAACCCCCCCCCAAAAATTGGATCTGTGCCTCCAAGTGGTAGAGCTCTAGCATTGAACCAAAGAGCTCAGAGACAGGGCCCCCAAACATTGAATTCAAGACCCCCAGCTGACCTTCCCCCATAAAACACAGCTTGTCTAAATGTGAACTAGTAGGATTTGTGCAGTGTTTCTGAAGAATGGTGATACTGAAGAAAGCACCCTAATTCTAATGACAGCTGAACTTGTGACATACAGCTATGTGTTGAGTCCTTCACAGGGCACCATTTGCTGGGTCCTTCCCACATGGGAGTTTTGTGCTGAGTCCTCAAAAACGTGCTGTTTGCTGAGTCATCCTAAAGGATGCTATGTGCTGAGTCCCTGAGAAGATTGGGCCATTCCGGGTTTTTCAAAGGGTTCTGTATGCTGAGTCCATTACACAACGTACTATATGCTGAATCCTTCAAAAGGTGTGGTGTGCTAATGCATCCCAAAGGGTCCTGCTATGTGCTGAGCCCTTGAGAAGAGAGGGACAAGGTGTTTTTTGAGTGCTGTGTGCTGAGTCTTTTACACAGGGTCCTCTGTACTGTCCTTTAAATGGTGCTATGTGCTGAGTGCTTCCACAGTGTGGTATGTGCTGAGTCCTTCAAAATTGTTCTGTGTGCTTAGTTTTTTGGAGGATGCTGTGCACTGTGTGATTTACACAGCGTGCTTCAACACAGGGTGTGATGAGTCCCTGGGAAAGAGTGCTATGTGCTGAGTTTTTCAAAGCATGCCATGCACTGAGTCCTTTACACTGGGGGTATGGACTCCCTCCTTCAAAGGGTGCTGTGTGCTGAGTACTCTACCCAGCATACTACATGCTGAGTCCTTCAAAGGGAGCTGTGTGCTGAGTCATTTACACAGGGTGCTTTGTGCTAATTTTGGAAGAGTGCTGTGTGCTGAGACATCCCAAAGGGTGCTATGTTCTGAGTCCTTGAGAGGTGGTTATCCCCATCTCACACACACACACACACACACACACACACACACACACACACACACACACCAACACCAACACAAACACAAACACACATACACACACGAGAGTGGAGGGGGATGGAGGAGACTCTCCTCCAGGGGTGGGGCTGAGGGGAGATTCGATCCCATAGGCTGGTACTGAGGGTGGGGGGTAGTGCTGAGCTGAGGTAAGGCTGCAAGTGCCATGGTCTAGGAGCCTCAGGACCCAGTCAGGGCTGCAATTGTGGCCAGGGGTGGGGGCGGGGCATTGGGGAGCAGGCACGGGGCCCTGGGGCACACTTTTGTGGCAGCAATGGCCAGGAGCCCAAGGGGGCAGGGGTGTGTGCTCAGCAGGGGCAGGGTGGCCCAGGAGAGAGCTGGGAGAAGTGTGAGCATGAGCACTAGCACCCGTGGAAACGGCTTCAGTGGCTGGCGGCTGCTCCGATCATAGTGTGGGTCCTGGGTGGGAGCGCAGAGAATGCAGAGCCTGCATGGCAGGCACATTGCCACATGTAGCCCCTCGGAGGTGCCCAGCCACGGTGGCCCTGAGTCTGAGGTCCCGGTGCAGAGGCAGTGGCTGCTGAGACAGCAGCGGCCACAGGTTAGGAGGCCGCTGAGGCTGGGATGGTGGCTGAGGAGGAGCAGAGGCTGTGTGCAGCTCCACCACATGCCCAAGCTGCATTTCAAACATGGCGCTGCTGGCTTGGACCCGCAGAGCCTCTAGCAGTCACCTGGCGGAGCTGGTGCGCCCCTGGCCTGCTTGTGATCCTGACTTGGTTCCAGCCCTAGGTCCTCAGACTCCTGGCACACACCCGGAGATGCAGCCTACAGCTTCTCCCAGCAGCTCAAGTGAGTGGCCGACCTGCACTCCCGCACTCCATGACCCCCCACTACTGTAACACCTCGTCCCCCACTGTACCCTTCCTCTCCACCCTCACGGACCCAGACCCTTGCCTCTCCCCTCCCAGTCCAGTCCTGCCTGTGCCTCCCCGTGCCCCACAGTCTGTCCTGGCTCTGCCACAAATGCACCCAAGGGGTGGGGAGTGGAGATGGGTGTCCACCCGGGGATCCCACCCTCATCCCTAGATGCCAGTGTCCCAGGAAAAGGGGAGCCACAGGGATGGGTGAAGAGGGGGCACCACAGAGCACCTACCCTGGAGCAGTGGGAGCCACACAGCCTTGCATCTGCATCCTTTCTCTCCCTGGTGGGAACCTGGTGGCTTTCGTCAGAGATGGGGAGCAGCACCCCACACCTCCCTTCTTAGGTCTTTTCCTTTTTGCTGGGGAGGGGGGTGTTGGATACAGAAGATAGGCCCCCCTTGCTGTGTGAGCCCTTGTCTTCTGTGCTCAGTTACCCTTTCACCTGAGGAAATTCCCAGAAGAGCCCACTAGAGAGGTGAGGGCACTGGGGTCAGATAGAAGGTGGGTATTTGGGAGAAAAACACACCCCCTCTGACAGACACACAACCGTCCTGTACCCCCAACCCCAGCTATCAACAGTTCTGACTGGGTGATCACATCTCCCAGTTCTGCCAGCTTCTTCTAGTGCTCCCAGTCCATCTGGTCTCCTTGTCCTCCCCAAGAATCTGCCAAGTTGCCCAGAAGTATGTAGGCTGGAAGTAGGGAGTCCATCCATGTATATAGCCTTTAGGACCTCATCAAAGTCCCCAACAACGCCCCCACCCCAGGTCAGACACCTCTCTGGAGGCACTATGACCCCCTGCTTTGTTTTCTGTCCAGGCTCTGAGGAGCCATGTGTTTCGGGACTCCTTCACCCAGTGTCCTGGCCTAGGGATTTGGTGAATGGGGAGTCAAGGCTGGTTGTTCCCAAGGGGAAGGGTCTGGCCCTGGAGAAAGGGGGAGGCAGGTTGGTGCTGCATTATTAGAGCATTGTTCCCCTTGGGTGGTTGCCCCTGGTTCTGACTAGGGAACTCCAGTGCTTGAACTGGTACATTGCCCAGATGAGAAACCATCAAATTCAGGAGAGGCACTGCTCTGAGTCTGTGTGTTAGGTGTGTATGAGAGAGAGAGAGAAAGAGAAAGAGAGAGAGAAAGAAAGAGAAAGAGAGAGAGACAGAAAGAGAGAGAGAGAGACAGAGACAGAGACAGAAAGCGAGAAAGAGAGAGAGACAGAGAGAGAGACAGAGAGAGAGAGATCATCTTTCTCATTGTACAGTCAGCATGTCTAAAAAGAGCAAAAGCATTTTTGGGGGGGTGTCCGGTTGTGGGGTCTGAACTCTAGGCCTGTGTGCTGTCCCTCAGCTCTTCAGCTCAAGGCTAGCACTCTACCACTTGAGCCACAGCGCCACTTCCGACTTTTTTCTTTTGCTTATGTGGTGCTGAGGAATCGAACCCAGGGCCTTGTGCATGCAAGGAAAGCGCTCTACAACTGAGCCACCTTCGTAGCTGGAGCAAAAGCATTTTATTTGTGTGCATGTGTGTATTTGTTGTTCTTTTTTCATTAATGCCCAGTATGAGCCCAGCCACAGTTTTTGTTTTCTCTTTCACAGTGTCATGGATCCTTTAGAGAAGGTTTCATTAGATGTTCCTTCCCACCACTTTCTTCCCCTTTCCTGCAGCCCACAGTAACTGCTGGGCCTGTGTGGGTCTCTCCTAGGAGGCCTGTGTGAACCACAGACGAGTGTGGATACCTGCCCTTCTGTCTTTAGCCAGAAGGCTCATGAGGTTACTGTGACCACAGCCGCACTCTTCCAGCCCGACAGTCGGCTCTCATGTGTATAGTTGGAGCTAATTCAAAGTTGGGAATGTGTCTGCCAAACATAATTAGGGAATGAGATAGGGGGTGTATGGCAGGGGCTGTGAAACTAGGAGGGTCTGGGAAGTGATGAACGGTGAGACATGGCAGATGGTTCATCACGACTGAGGATGAGAGGGGAATCTTACCTAGGGCATTGACGGTGTCCATGGGCATCTGATCAGGGGGCTCCAGGCCCCCAATGGTGGCATGGATTTCCTCCCAGGGCAGTGTACTGGTGGGCAGTCCTCCCTGGAGTCCTGCAGACTCCAATCTGTGTCCCTCCTGAGCTGTTTCCAGCTGGGCAATGGTAGGCAAGTGTGTTCCCCCTGCTGGAGCCTGCTTGGGATCAGGACATGGCAGTTATCTAAGGCTTTCTGAATGCCATTTTCTGTAACCTGCTGTAGGCTGTCTGGAAGGAAAAGTGGACCCCTGACTTTGGAACCCATTAAGTTTGATTGGGACAAGTGAAATGCCAGCTTTTCCAGGGTTTTTTTCTTTTTTCTTTTTTCTTTTTTGTCAGTTGTGGGGCTTGAACTCTGGGCTTGGGAGCTGTCCCTCAGCTGTTTAGCTCAAGGCAAGCACTCTACCACTTGAGCTACAGTGCCACTTCCGGTTTTCTGGTGGTTTTATTGGTGATAGGAGTCTCATGGCCTCACCTGCCCGGGCTGGCTTTGAACCGCGATCCTCAGATCTCAGCCTACTGAGTAGCTAGGATTTTAGGCGTGAGCCACCAGCGCCCTGCAAGGGTTTTTTTCTTGAAGCTGGTAATTTCTACTTAACACCTGGGATTCTGGGTCAAATTAGGTGGACCTTTCACCCACCAAACAATGACGTTCAAAGCGGCACAGGCAGAGTTCCCAAGCCAGATGGTTTCCTGCTACGAACATCGTGCCTTAACTGCCTTTCTCCGGCAGCTGCTGATTCTTCTCCGGCTCTCTCTAGGGTGACCACCACAGTTGAGGATGTCTTGGGGAGCAGAGATTGTGACCTCGCCATCCGCAGCCTGTCAGCTGTGAGCAGAGACAATTCCCAGCACTTGCACTGGAATCTGGGAGATTCAGAGACCTGGAATGCCTCAAGGATCCTTTCTCTGCAACATGAAACTTGGGGGCCAGATCTAGTGGACCATCCTGTCTGCCCCAGGGAGTGGAGAGGAGGCCCATTGAGCCTGGCGTTCACCTCACAGCAACCTTGTTCAAACCTGAGTGGGGAGTGGAGTGCCACAGAGCTGGTCAGTGGCTGGACAGAGATCTTTGAGAAGATAGACATCCCAGAGGCCCTGGAATCCAGTGAGGACATCATGGCTCATGTCCTTGGAACCAAAACAGTTAAGTGCGGTGACACCAGGAGGGTGGGAAGAGGGAGGAGGGAGAACTGTTGGAGAGCTACTTCAGGCTTTGCCCCCACCCAGGATGCTTACCTGAATTAGATGGGACTTGTCTGTAGTATTGTCATAGACAGATGCTCATTTATTTATCCAACATACCGTTACAGCATGTGCCAAGCCCGGGGCGGGGGTTGGGGGTCATACATGATGAAAGTTTCCAGTGCTAGTTCCACAGCACATGAAGAAATCTTGGTTTGGGCTGGATACCATTGCTTCACTCCTGTCATCCTACCTACTTAGGAAACTGAGATGGGAGGATTGAGGATTAAGGCCCATGCAGGAAATCCTATAAGACTAACTAAATACCAAACTAACTACCAACTAACTACCAACTAACTACCAAAAAGAAAATGCCAGAAGTGGATGAGTGGCTCAAGCCATAGACTGTTGGCCTTGAGTAAAAAGGCTCAGGGACAGCACCCAGGCTCTGATTTCAAAGCCTAGGGGTGACACAAAGAGAGGAAAGAAAAAGAGAGGAGGGAAGGATGGAGGGAGAAAAGGAGAAAAGGAAGGAAGAAGGGAGCATGCAAGTCTTGGTTTGGAGTCCCTGGATCAAGGGAGCCAACCATTCACAATCTCTGTGGGGACAGTCTCAGAGCCTAAAGCCAGTATGTAGGACCAATCCACTGTCCCCTCAGCAACTTCATGACATCCTGGATCTGAGTTGTCGGCCACTGCAGAGGGAAACAGCCTGGGGTAGAACCTAGGGCTCAGGATGGATCACCGAGTTTCAATCTCCCCTGGCTCACTGAGTTTTTTTCTGGTCAGATAAGAAGAAATTGTCCAAAGGCTAGGGAGGATAAGGTGAGGGAGTGTCCAGAGGGGGGTGGCAAGGGATAAGCAGGAACATGAAGAGGGAGGATGATCCCAGATCAGGTGTGTCAGGCCATTGAAGCCATGACCTCACCTGACAACCTAGACCATCCAAGATAGAGCCTTCAACCCAGCCACATGGCTATTAAAAGTCCTGGCACTCTGGGTTCACCGTTGACGACCTCGCTGTCGTCCACTGCAGGATGCCTGTGCAGTACATCCTTGGGGACTAGAACTTTTGTTGGCTCAATCTGAAGATGACACTCCCAGTGTTCATTCCTTCACCAGAGACAGAGGTAACCAGACCACTGGCACAGGACAGCCAGGGAATGAGGGCAGGAGTCAGACCCGTGTTGCCCCCAGACTTCCTCTTAGGGGACTCTAGGGCCCGTGAATACCATTCTCAGAGGTAGAGGTGGGTCTCCTTGCTGGCTCAGCCTTTAGTCTAGATAGCAGATGAGGGATTTAGAGAGGGCCGACTGAAGGTTGAGGCTGGTGAGAATAGCAGAGGCACTGGGCTCTGAGCAGGGTTGTTTCTTTGAGGATACTCAAACCCAGGAATATTACTGAGATGGATCAGCCTTTTTCTCCTTCTCAAGAGAGAGGGACCTAGAGCCCTCCAGTCTGTATCAATTGGCTGAGAAATTCATTCATTCCAATATCCTTTGGTTGGATAACTAGATCTCACCTGACTGCCCAGTGTCAAGGCAGGACAGTGAGAGATCTTGACTCCTTGATGAGGTCATGGGATTCTCAGTATGAGATCGTACTTGAATGTCCTGACTTGTTTCATGGTCAGTCCCATCTAAGACTGCCATGATCTAGGACATAGAGTCTAGAGAATCAGCAGGATGGAGTCTATTCTGTGAGTCTGTAGTATTATGTGTGAGCTTTGAGCTCCCGTGTGCTCACCTGCTTCCCTTTTTTTGGTGGGTCTATGCTAGCAAAAGCTTAAAACTAGGGCCTGGGTCCCATCCCTTGTTTCATGCTCAAAGCTAGCACTCTACCATTTGAGCCACAGCTCCACTTGCAAGGTTTTTGGGTGTTTAATTGGAGATAAGAGTTCTCAATGACTTTGCTGCCTAGAGTGGCATTCAATTGCAGTCATCATATCTCATTCTCCTGAGAGGATAAGATGACAGGCATGGAAAAGCATCTTTGGCAGGGTGCCAGTGGCTCATGGCTGTCATTCTAAGTCCTCAGGAGCTGAATCTTAGGATCATGGTTCAAAGCCAGCTTGGGCAGGAAAGACCCTCAGACTCTTCTCTCCAATAAAGAAACAGAAAACCGGAAGTGGTGCTGTGGTTCTAGTAGTAGCGTGCTGGAATTGAGCCTAAGAGCTCAGAGATAGCACCCAGGCCCAGAGTTCAAGCCCCACAACCAACCAAAAGAAAAAAGTAAAACATCTTTGCCTGCAAAGGACATTGGAGGTGTGTTTGTGTGTGTATGTGTATGTGGGGGGTGTGGTAGACATTTAGCGCCCTGCTCATTCATCGTTTTAAATGGATTGTCCCAAACTCTTAGTTCATGTCAGCTGATTCTTGACCACAGGTGAAGCTCTGGGTTGGATGTCGACCATCGGACCTCAGTCTCCTCATGGGACAGTTGTGAGGAAATAAGAGACTAATACAGAGGGATCTTTGGAGCAGTGCCAGGCACAGAGGGAGCAGGTGTCAGATACAGTTCTCAACAATTCTGTGAGCATATAACAGGAAGTTAGCAAAAAGGGCTCAGATGGTGTCTGTTTTTAATAGTGCAACAGGTGTGGGAATATGAAACAAAACCTGTCTGTCATTCATCATTACCCTATTCCCATGAGGAAGGGATCCTTCACTCTATTCATTTTTCCAGCTGGGGAAAATGAGTCATGGAGAAGCCAGGTGACCTACTCATGACCCCTTGCTGACATGAAGCTAGGCCTGATTTCTCTGCCATGCTTCCTAGGACTGTGGGTGTTATTCAGTCCACTACTTGTGGTGGGAAGTACACTTCTTGTCATTTGTGGGGTTTGAATTCTGGATCTGGATGCTGTCCCTGAACTCCTCAGATCAAAGCTAGCGCTCTACCATATGAGCCACTGCATCACTTCCGGTTTTCTGTTGGTTCTTTGAGGATAAGTGTCTCACAGATCTTCCTGCCAGGGCCAGCTATGAGCCATGATCTTCACATCTCAGCCTCCTGTGTAGTTAGGATTATAGGCCTGAGCCACTGGCACCTGGCTTAAATGTAATTCTTATCTCCCATAAACCACCTCCATCCCCAAACCCACACATAAGTCAGATGTGCTGTGGCTCAAGTGGTAGAGCCTCAGCCTTAACAAAAGAAGCTCAGGGATGAATTAGGCCTTGTAGGTTGTGAGTGCAGATGCCAGCACTCACAAAAATTGATTCATAGAGTAAGAAACTCTTGGTGACCCAGGTTTTCCTTTGCTGTGAAAGTCCTGGCTGTCAGGTGTGAAGTTTCACACATAGGCAAATCGATCCTATGTAATAAATGTAATAAATAGTCCATGTGTAAGAACAGTCAAGAAAATAAATGGTAAATAAATGAATAAAACAAAAAAAAATGAATAGCTACACTAAGCACAATATGGTGTCAATATTTGGGGCTCAATCTCAGGGCCTGGCAACAACCTGGAAGCTGAATTGGCTAGAGCCTGCTGTGCTGGCAGCCACACATAAATGAATTGAGCATTCTAGGCCCTGAGTTTAAATCCCAGCACTGACAATAATGTAATCAAAGAGTGGGAAGCCTAGTGTGACACATGATTTTCTTTTCTTTGAAAGTGCTCAGTGTCAGGTAGGATGTATAATTTGGATGCAAATCAATATGCTATGTAAGTAGAATGTCACAAAGGTAAAAGAAGTCATAGATGGAAGAATTGTCACTACAATAAATGATAAACAGATTGAATTAGTAATGAATCATTCTAGGATAAAATTAGATGAGGGAATTATAGGATGTGGATTAAGTTTAATTAATATTTTATTAAGTATTAACAGAATAAAAATTGCATGGAGACATAAATACCTAATAATTGGTAGTAGTACATGATGCATAATTTAATAACACATAGACATCTGTCTCATTCTCTAAAATATTTAATTATATGTATGGATGTATGTACATATATGATAAACAATAACAGGATACTGAGTATTAATTAATGCTTTATTAATTGTTAGCTGGGACACATCAATAAATGGAGATATAATTTAATACCTAATAATTGATAACAATATTATCTATAATGTAATAATATAAACATCTCTCTTTTGTCTATATAATATTTATATACAACAATCTATCTATTTATACCTCCTTTACTCCTGGGGCTCTGTGATTGAGTGCTCCCCTAGTGAACACAAAGCCCTTGGTTTGATTCCTCAGTGTCACATAAGCAGAATACCTGGAAGTTTTGCTGTCTTTCAATCAATTGAATGCTAGCCTTGAGCACAAATGCTTAGGGAGAGTGTCTAAGCCCTTACTCAAGCGCCACCACTGCCACCAAAAAATGGTAGAATGTTCTAACTGCAATTATAGAAGGACAGGACTTCAAATACCACAACACGGAACAAGATAGGAGTCTGGCACTGAGAGTTGCCACCTAACCTGACTTAGGCATATGTAAACAGCTGCAACTGAGCTCCACAGAAGCAGATGCTGCTGGCTTACCCCCATCATCCTGGCTGCTTGGGAACTTTAAAACCAAGCCCTGGTAGGAAGTATGTGAGACTCTTGGAGATGTGGCTCTAAGTAGTAGAGCCTTAGCCTTGAGTAAATGTTATTAGAACAGCATCCCCATGCGTTGAGTTCAAGCCCGATGGGTAGCCAGCCCCCCCCCAAAAAAACCACCCCACTAAACCATTAGATGTGAACTTGTGTGATTTGTGAAATGTTCCTCAAAGAATGGTGACACTGATGAAAGCATCCTATTTCTAATGACAGCTTGTGGAATGGAGCGATGTGCTGAATCCTTCATAGGGTACTCTGTGCTGAGTCTGGCACAGGGTGCTGTGTGCTGAGTTCTTCACAGGGTGCAGTGTGCTGAGTCCTGTATTGTGTGCTGGGTGCTAAGTCTTCACAGGATGTTGTGTGCTGAGTCCTTCAAAGAGTGCCATCTGCTGTGTCCTTCACAGAGTGCATTCTTTCATATGGTCCTTGTAAGAGCTACACAACTGAGATGATTATGCAGACAAGAATATTGAGATGCAGGTATGTCCCCATGGCAGAGACAAAATTATGTATTACTGAAGAGTGGGTGAGTTGTCTACTGCAGACAATTGTTTTGTTTTGTTTTTTCACAGGCATGAACCTTGAACTCGCGGCATAGGCACTGACCCTTACCTCTTGGGCACATGGCTAGCACTCCAACATGTGGAGCCAAGGACCCACTTGCAGTAGAGTGTCACAGCCTAGGGTTCTATAGCTGAGGTCTGTCAGCCTGCCTTCTCAGGAAGCTGAGATCTGAGGATCTGGCTTGCAAACTATGCCAGTCACAAAAGGTCCCATGAGAATATTATCTCCAATTCACCACTAAGAAACCTGAAGTGGAAGCTGGATGCTTGTCACTCATGCTTGTCATCCTAGCGCCTCAGGAGGATGATATCTGACGATCATGGTTCAAAGCTAGCCTGGGCAGGAAAGTCCTCGAGACATTTAGCTCCAATGAACCATGAGAAAACCTGAAATGGTGCTTTGGCTCAAGTGGTAGTGCACAAGACTTGAGGGACAGCACCCAGGCTCAGACTTCAACTGCTACAACCAACAACAACAAAAAAGAAAATAACAAACCTGAAGAAGAGGGCTGGGAATGTGCCTAGGGGTAGAGTGCTTTGCATCTATGACACTCTAGACTTGATTTCTCAGGTACACATCAGTAAAAAAAGCATGAAGTGTCTCTGTGGCTCAAGAGGGAGAGGGCTATTCTTGTGCAAGAGAAATTAGGTACAGTGCTCAGGTCCTGAGTTCAAGCTCCAGGACTGGTATATGTGTGCACGCACGCACACACACACACCCACACACAGACCAGAAGTAAAAGCTGTGACACAAAACGGTAAAGGACTGGGCTCCTACACTGAGCTCATGGTCAGCACCCAGGCCCTGTGTTCAACCCCAAAACCTTGCCACCCAGGGGTCAATTAGGAGAAGTCAAAGGTTTCAATACCTAATGTGCTTCAGCAGTCCTAGATGACAGGAAGCATGGTGAGATCAGACATGTGCTTGCATTTCCAAAGCTTCCGGAAAGCTAGCAGAGGCATCATAAGCCCATCATCGGCCTCAATGAAACATTTCTTGAGGTTAAGTGCCCTAGTTGTCTGCCAGAAGGACTCCTGAATTATATTGAGCACTGTATCTGAACACCAGAATATAGTCTTACAAAGGCAGGATTAGTGCTGAGAACTTGGCCTACCAAAGGAGGTGGCACACATGCAGGCTTCCTGTTAAAACAGAGCACTGGGGAGAGAGATAGTTTGGGGTACAAAGAGGCCTTTTTGTCCTGACCTTCAGAGCCTGTCCACACTCATCCTCACTAATTGGCCCAGATGTAGTTGTTTCTTACACAGCTGTACAGGATTGAGGCCTTTTGTCTGCCTGTCCAGACAATGAGAGAGACTTCTTCCAGCAGGCCTGGGAGGCAGAGAAACCCTCAGGCTGCACTGGGAACTGTGAGGGGAGCCCAGGAACATGCACTGTCATGAAAGCAGTCTCTGTGTTATGAAATCATTGTATTGAAAACAAATTTTCTAGCTTGGTGCCTTTCATCATAGCTACTCTGGAGCTTCACCTATGGGAATACATCCACACATACACAAAGACATGGAAGCAGGTCCTGGGGTTGAACTATGAGCATAGGCATTGTCCCTGAGTTACTTTTGCTCAAGGGTATTGCATTAACCTTGAGCCACAGCGCCACTTCTGGGTTTTCTGTGATCTCTTAGAAATAACAGTGTCTTGGACTTTCCTATGCTGGCTGGATTCAAACTCAGATTCTCTACATTTCAGATTCTGTACATGTCAGCCTCCTGAGGAGCTAGGAATATAGTCAGCAGCCACTGGCACCTGCCTTTCTTTTCTTCTTCATTTTTTAATCTGGACAATCTGAGTACTTAACAGCATCATTCCAATGCTTTGAATTTATATGTAAACTACCCAATGTTCTTTATAGGTGCTTTCTCTGAGAAGGATTTTCTCTCCTCCTCCTCTGGCCACAGGTTTGAAGCCAAAAGTGAGAAAAGAGTGTGACATGATTTTGGCTGCAAATGTCCACAGGACATGCCAGTTCAATCACTTAGCATTGAGCTGCAGTGAATTTACGGTCTCAGGATGAGAGGACCAAAAGCTGGAGTGATCCTCATGCTTTCTGTATTGCTCCCTAGGCCTATGAAATTTTCTAATAAGTGTGAGTGTTTTCTGTCTCCAACCTTAAGTATCTAGAACACACTAGAAGCATCATCATATTTCCGTTTTTCTCTAGTACCCCTCAAGATTTTGACTAAGGGTTTGTGTGGAGCAGATCCTTGGTGAATCCTGAGGAAAGAAACTTGAAGTCTCCTAAGGAGATCTCAGTTCAAAGCCCACCCAAGCAAGAAAGTCTGTGAGACTCTTATTTCCAATAAACCACCAGAAAAACAGAAGTGAATCAGTGGCCCAGAGGGTAGAGTTCCAGCTTTGAGAAAGAAAGCTGAGCAGGAGATACAAGCCAATCCAGGCAGGAAAGCCTGGCAGACGCTTATGTCCAGTTAACGACCAGATGGCCGGAATTGGATCTGTGGCAGTGGCAGAGTCTCAGCCTTGAGCAAAACAGCTGAGATACACATAGGGCCTGAGTTTAAGCCCTGGGATGTCCACCAAAAAAATTCAAAAAGAGAAGGCCAAGTTTATGTATGAGTGTCCTACCTACTTATGTGTGTATATTACCTCCCTAAGTGCAAACAGATTGTATGCAATGCTTTTCCTTTTATGTACAGATTTATTTTTCAGACAGGCTTGTTGCACATACTGCATCATTCTCTTTTTTTCAGGTCCATGGTTTTGCTCTTCCAGAGTTCCAGGCCTGTGTCCTTATATGGTGCACACTTAAGATCTCAGCAGCCTTTATTTACATTTTATTATGAGACCAAGGCAGGAACCGTCACAAATCAGGCAGGGAAAGAGAAGATCAGGGTTTTTGAAATAACTGATATTCAGAAAATTAAACTTGGGGGATGTAAAATGGTAGCATACTTATGTAGAAACTACCATTAAGAAAAAGATGAGAGGGTTGGGAATGTGGATTAGTGTGAGAGTGCTTGCCTAGCATGCAAGAAGTACGGCATTTGATCCCTCTGTAGCACATGCACAGAAAAAGCCAGAATTGGTGCTGTGGCTCAAGTAGTAGAGTGCTAGAAACATTGCCCAGGCCTTGAGTTCAACTCAAGTACAAGTAACTTCTCATCACCAAGGGAAACCCAGGAAGCTCTTGAACATCTGCCCTTTCAGAAGTGGAAGTCAGAGTGTCATAGACTTTCCTGCCCTGCCTGGCTACACCCTGTGATCTTCAGACCTCAGTCTCCTGAGCTAGGGGATGGGTCTTAGCTACTGGTGCTCTGCTAGGTCAGAAGTGTAATGACATTGACAATACAAGTCAATTGTTTATCACAAAGGGCTTGGGGAACATATTAAGCCTTTCAACAATGGGCCTTTCAGAACCCTGCAGGACACAAGGTTATAATGCTAGAGTCTGAGAGGCTGGGCAGATGGATCTGCTAAACTTGAACCTTGAGCTCTGACTCCAATTCTGGTGTACATCAGAGTTCATTTTCCAGAGAATGTTCTCCTAATTAGCAAATAGGAAAAGTACTTTGATTAACTCTCACTTTTTCCCATTGTGTGTCTCAAACTCAAGCTTGGGCACTGTCCCTGAGCCCTTCATCTCAAGGCGAACACACTACCACTTGAGCCACAGTGCCACGTGGGGCCTTTTGGTGGTTCGTTGGTGATCTGATTCTAACAGGCATTCCTTGCCTAGGCTGTCTTTGAACTGTGGTCTTCAGATCTCAGCCTCCTGAGAAGATAGGGTTCCAGGTATGAGCCACTGACATCTGGCCTATTGGTTTTGCCAGTGCTGGGGCTTGAACTTAGGGGCTGGGTACTGTCTCCGTGCTTCTTTTTCTCAAGGCTTGTGCTCTACCACTTGAGCACTCCACAGCTTCTGGCTTTTTCTGAGTTTGTGGCACTGAGGATTCAAACCCTGGCATTCATGCATGCTGAGCAAGCTCTCTACCACTAAGCCACATTCCCAGTCCCACCCTTACAATTTTATCTCTCAACTTGCCTATCCTCAAGGAAAGGCTTCTGAGTATAAATCATCTAAAGAAATCCCTATAGGAAGGTATTAAAGATAAACAAGTCACAGCTCATATTTGAGAGAGACTGTAAACATGTGAAGGCTGTGACAAATGCCTCCATTTAATTTTGTATCAGGTTTCAACACTTAATAAAGTATTAATGAAAAATGAGTCAATGTCCTAAATTATACTGTGTAATTATATAATAGATGTGCAAAATGTAATGAATATTATGTGTATAATAATACTAATACAATAAACAATAAGTAAATGAAAAAAATTGGAAATACAGAAATACAAAATCAATCATAAAAATCACAGTTTGTAATAAACATACACATGTAAAATGTAACATATATTACACATGTACATAAATATTATTTTCCACTATAAGGACTTAATTTAGAACCTGGGAATTGTACCCTGAATTTCTTTTCCTCAAGGACAGTGAGCTTCCCCTTCACCTACGATGCAAAAGAGTTACCCAGATGGTAAGACCAAATCCCAGCAGTGGCAGAAATACTAACCCCAGTTCCAAGACAGTGAGAATTACTTTTAATAGATGCAATTATGTTTATTCAGTTCCAAACTGAATATTTTAAAAGCAGCAGTGTATAATCTTGTATATCTATTCAGACATGCTTCCCTTACCTGCAAAGTGCTTATCTGAGCTCTAAGTTGTTTCCTTTTTTGTACATTTTTTGTTGAAAAATATTGTATAGAGGGATTACAATTACATAAGCAAAGTAATGAGTACATTTACTATTGAGCACTGTTACCTCCTCCTTTGTTTTCCCCTTGCCATCCCTTCCCTCCCACCTCCACAGCTACCCTCCCACTCCCCAGATGAGGTCAGTGACTTAATTTTTTGTTTTTGGCTAGGCACAGGATTTGAACTCAAGTAGTAGAAACTCTGCACCTTCCCTCACATTGCTACAGATTTACCAAGATCCTGAGTTCAAATCCCGGGCTAGGAAAGAAAACTGGCAGAAATTCCAAACCAGGGGGATTATTTTCAATTTATTTAAATTATTTATTTATTTATTCATTTATTCTTTTTTTTTTTGCCAACCATGGAGCTTGAACTCAGGTTGTGGCAAATATACCTCAACTCTGATTGCCTTAGACTGGACTGCAGCCTCTCACCCATAGTCAATCCTGGGATCCCAGAGGGTTTGCAGGAAGAAAAAAAAAAGTGGGACAGCACAAAAAGTCCCTAGCTGCAGAAGACTGGGGGTTTTACGTTATTCTTTTCTTTACAGGGTGACCATCCTGAGTCAGAATGACATGGCTGCAAAGTGGAGCTGAACTGCTATTCCTGAAGGCTGGTGGGCCATCAGGGAAGCCATTGGCCAACCTGTCAATATAGGCCCTGGGTTAAAAATCTAAGTCCTGACACCTACCAATGGCAGGACATCACAAGACACTCGTTCCTATGCATAGGAACACTGATTGAAAGAGTAGTTCGTGCATCAGTCGAGCCTAAAAGTGGATATAATAATCCTAGGATTCTGACTGATTTTAACTGATAGTTTATTAAGCATGAAAAGAATAATATTACTTCAAAGGCAGTATAATAAATACCTTAGAGTTGGTAGGAATGTAGTAGGCGTCATTCAGTCAGATAGATGGCTCTGGCACTCTATCAATATGTACTAATTGTATACCACCATCTGCCAATCCATTTATCACTGTTTTGGCCAAACCTGGGGCTCCATCTCAGTGCCTGGGAACCACCTCACAGCTTCATTGGCTAGAGGCTGCCGTGCTCACCCTTACCCATTCATGAATTGGGCCTGCTAGGCCCGGAGGTCGGATCCCAGCAGTGCCAAAAGTTTAATCTTGGAGTAAGAAGCCAAATGTGACACATGTTTTCCTTTTCTGAGAGAGTCTTGGGTGTCAGGCATTATAGTGAACACATCTACAAATCTAGATGCTATGTGATAAGAAGTAAACAATGTAATAAACCATATAGGGCTCAAAGAGTCAATAAAATAAATGGTAAATAAATGAATAAAACAAGAAATGAAATGAATAACCATACCAAACATGATATTGTCTGACTATATGGAAGTATAAATCCTGTCTTTAAAATGTAAATAAAATGCATATAAGGAGTATAGTTTGCAGGACTGAGGCTTGAATTCAGGCCTAGGAACAGGCCTGACTTTCTTGACTTCAAGTATGGTGTGATTCCCCTAGCCCCACAGTGCTGCCTATTTACCCAGATCTTGAGTTCATATCCCAGGCCTGGCAGAAAAAATGGCACGAATTGCAAAACAGGGAGATAAATAATTGTTTTAAAAATTTTTTAAATTGTTTTAATTTTTTTAATTTAATTTTTTTGTTTGTTTTTGACCATGCACGTGGCTTGAACTCAGATTGTGACAGCTCTGTCTCAGCTTACATCACACTAACCTGGGGTGTAGCTTCCAGAACCAAAGCCGATCCTGGAATCCTAAGACCTGATGTCTGACAGGAAAACAAAATGAAAATGACAGTAAAAAAATCCGCAAGCCGTACATGGTAGGTGGTTTCTTGGCTATGGTTCCTTGCAAGGTGACCATCCTAGGTCTGAATGACATGGATGCCACGCCCAGGTGACCTGTCATTGCTCAAGGCTGGCGGACTGTCAGGAAAGCCATAGGCCAACACTGCAACACAGGCCCTGAGTTCAAATCCTGGTCCTGACACCTACCAATGGCAGGAGATCCCAAGAGACTCCTGCCTGCGCTTAGAAATTCCGAAGGAGGGGCTGGGAAAGTGGCTCAGTGGTAGAGTGCTTGGGTTGCATGCCTGAGGCCCTGGGTTCGATTCCTCAGCACCACATAAGCAAAAAGAAGAAAGCCAGAAGTGGCGCTGTGGCTCAAGTGGTAGAGCACTAGCCTTGAGCTGAAGAGCTGAGGGACAGCACCAAGGCCCAGAGTTCAGGCCCCATGCCTGCAACCCCCCCCCAAAAAAAGAAAGAAATTCCAATGGAATGGTATGCAACTCATGATTGAATAGTTCGTACAGCAGTCTGGACTCAAATTAGATGCAATAATCCTAGGACACTGATTGAACTTAATTAATGGTTAATTAGGCATGAAAAGAATAATACTCCTTCAATGGAGGCATAATAACTACCTAAGACTTGGTAGGAATGTAGCAGATGTCATTGAATACTAGATACATGGCTCTGGCACTCTGTACTATTATGTATTTATTGGTATACTACCACCTGCCTATCCATGTATGGCTATTTTGGCCCACCCTGGGGCTCAATCTCAGAGCAAGCCAAAAATTTCCTCCTGGAGTAAGAAGCCAAGTGTGACACCTGTTTTCCTTTTCTGTGAGAGTGCGGGGTGTCAGGCATGATGGAGAACAAGTCTGCAAATCTAAATGCTATGTGATAGGGTGTAAACAATGTAATACATGGTTAGGTGTCATCACAGTCAATAAAATAAATGGTAAATAAATGAATAAAACAAAAAGTACAATGAATAACCACACCAAACATGATATAGACTGAACACCTGTCTGGAAGTTCAATCCTATCTTTAAAATACATGTGAAGACTACGTTTTCCGAGGTTGGGGCCTGAATTCAGGCCTAGGGAAGAGGCCTGACTTTCTGATCTTCAAGCGTAGAGAACTTCCCCTTCACGCAGAGTGCAAGAGTTACCCAGACCCCGAGTCAAATCCCAGGCCTTGCAGACAAAAATATAGCACACATTTCAAGCCAGGGAGCTTCATTAGCATTTTTCATATTTTTTAAAGTTCACTTTAAGGTTCACCTTTATTTGATACATTTTGATTTTATAACATGAGAGTTTTTTAAAAAGGGGTTTAAACGTTTACATTTCAGCATAGCACATTGGTGTTTCCATTTTGAACATCTGCCATGAAGAGTGAGAATGAAAATGAGTACATCATTCCTCCCTAGAGGGACAATTGATGTTATTTGTATTTAGAGTTATTTCTATAACTATAAACTCTCTGCAATTGCATCGTGTGAGTTTTCCTCAGTGCCTACCACAAAATACAGTAGGAGAGTTCTCATACCACAAAAGGTTGGGTTTCTGAATGAATACTAATTCTGTGAGGACAGTAGGTACTTGTAAGCATTTTGGGAATAAAGTGAATTATAAATAGAAAAAAAAAAAACATTGGGACTGGGATGTAGCTCAGTAGTGGAGTACTTGCCTAAAGAGCATAAGACCGTGGAAGAAAAGGAAGGCAAGTTTCCTAAAGCTCAGAAGGTTAGAATTTTATGATCCATACGAACAAACTTCTTTCTTCTTCTTTTTTTTTTTTTTGTCGGTGGTGGGGCATGAACTCTAGGGTTCGCTGCCCACCTTCAGCTCTTCAACTCATGGCAAGTGCTCTAATGCTTGAGCCACAGTGCCATTTCCGGTTTATTGGACATAAGGGTCTCACGGACTTTCCTGCCCAGGCAGGCTTTGAACTCCCATCCTCAGATCTCAGCCTCCTAAGTAGCTAGGATTATAGGTGTGAGCCACTGTCACCTGGTGAATGAACAAACTTATTAAAGATTGATTCTGAGGAAAGGAACTTGGAATACACTTTTAATATATATAATTTATAAAGCCATGGTTAAGGCACTAATTCAGAAGTATTTATTCATTGGCTAGTTTTTTAGTTTATTTAAAGATATATATATATATATATACATACATTTTTAATATATCTACATAGATATTATTAAAACATAGCTTTGAAGTGTACCTAAAAGCATATGTGCTCATGTAAAGTTATACAACTGTACAAGCTTGATTTTTTATTTTCAGTTTGTTGGTGCCATAAATTAGGTGGGATGTGTGTACTGTTGTTTTTTTCTCTGTTTTTGGAGGATTTCTCTCTGCTTTCTTCCCCTACTCCCCTCTCTCTGCACTTGAATGCAGCTTGCTCTTTCTTGGCTTGATTGTTCATAGCTGATTTTCTACCACTTCAGCTATACCTGTAGCCTTGCTTTTTGCCAGTTAATTGGAGATATCGTTTCTCAGGCTTTTCTGCCTGGATTGGCTTTGAAATTTCATCTTCCAGTTCTCACCTCTTGAGTAGCTGGGATTAAAGATGTGAGCCACTGGGGTGCTTAGGGATGAATTCGACTTTGGTTGGTGTATTCTTTCTGTTTTTCTAAGCATGGGATCATCTACTATAGAATTTCTGTGAATGTCCTGGGTCTGAAATAAGATATATAATACATATGCTAATCTGTATAGTTCTCATAAGATGTAATCAATTTAATACATGTTATAAGTGTAATAATAGTCAATATAAATAATGAATGAATGAATAGTGCAAGAAATAAAATAAATACACAGTAAAATAATATGGGGTAAACATAAGTATGTAGATATTAATCATTATTTCAAATGTGGATGAATATTACTTTAACAGGATTGGGATTGAATTCAGGCCTAGGGAACAGGCCTGAATTGCTTGTCTTCAAAGATGGTGAGTTTCCCCATCCCCCACAGTGCATTAGATTTACCCAGACTCTCAGTTCAAATGCCAGGCCTGAGAGGAAAAATAAAAGTTTTGAATGCCAAGCTGGGGAGCTTCATTAGTATTTTTACAATTTTTTTTTCGTGGGGCTTGAGCTCTGGCCTTGGGCACTGTCCATGCACTCTTCAGCTCAAAGCGAGTGCACTACCGCTTGAGCCACAGCACCACTTCTGGTTTTCTAGTGCTTTATTGGAGATAAGAGTCTCATGGGCTGTACAGCCTGGGTTGGATTGAACCACAATCCTAAGCCTCTTGAGTAGCTAGAATTACAGGTGTGAGCCACCGGCGCCCAGATATTTCTAATATTTTAAAATTTTATTGATTGATTGATTGGTTGCCAATCACGGGGCTTGCACTGAAGTTGTGGCAACACTGCCTGAGATTCCATCACCCTAGGCTGGGATGGTGCAGCCTCTGGACTCACGGCCGATCATGGGATGGTACGCCTCAGGGGCTGACAGGAAAACAAAATGAAATCAGCACCAAAAAAAACCGCGATCTGTGGATGGTCGGCGGTTTCTTGGTTTTCCTTCCTTGCATGGTGACCATCCTGGTTTCAAATGACATGGCTGCAACCTGTAGGTTACCTGGCACTGCTGAAGGCTGGCAGGCTGGCAGTGAAGCCATAGGCCAACCTGGACACCTAGGTCCTGAGTTTGAATCCCGGTCATGCCACTTCCAAAGGGCTGGGGAGCCTGAGAAACTATTGCCTGTCCATAAGAGCACCAGAGGACTGTGAACAATGTCATGGTTCGATGAGTAGTTCATCAATCAGTCTAGCAGAAAATTAGACCCAATAATCACAGGACACCGACTGATTTTAATTCATAGTTCATTATGCACTAAAAGAATACTATTGATTAAATGGAGTCCTCACTAAAGACCTGAGAATCCGTACGAGCGTAGTATGTGTCATTGAACACTAAATAGATATTTCTGGCAGTATGTAAATATCTAAATTTATATTTATTTGTATCGCATCATATGCATAGAACATTTTTGCTATTTTGGCCAAACCTGGAACTCGATCCCAGGTCTTCAGATCCACTTGGCACCTGCATGGCTAGATGCTGCCATGCTGACACTCACCCCTTCAGGAATTGGGCCTCCTAGTCCCTCAGTCAAGGTCCCATCATTGCCAAAGTTTCTTCCTGGTGTAAGATTCCATGTGTGACACCTGTTTTCCTTTTCTGTGCAAGTGCTGGGTTTTAAGTATGATGTGCATGTTATGTATTCAAAGCTATATGCTATGGAATAGATTGGAACAAATGTAATAAATGTTATAGGTGTACTCACAGTCCATAAAATAAATGCTAACTCAATCAATCAATTAATAATAATAAAATATAATGAATCACTCCAACAAACATGATTTAAAATGAATATAGAGATATAACTCCAATATTTAAAATGTCTATAAATGTTTTGTTTTTCAGTACTGGTGCTTGAATTCAGGCCTAGGGAAGAGTTGAGAAGTGCATGCATGATTCACATAGGAAATGATAGGTAAGATCTGAATTAAGACTGCATGAAGTGTGACAATAATAATTACATTCAGGAAATTGACGGATTGGGAAAGATCCAAGAATTGGTAGTCACATGGAAGATAGGATTCCAACACAGCTCACCACATCTCCTACTCTATACAAACAGGCCTTTATTAGCATATTAATTTCAGCTTATGAATGGATGAATATGGTGTTCCACCCCCACCTCAGGGCTAGATCTCACGTCCTGTGTATGGCCTACCTCCTTAGTGGCTCACAAGCTGGTGTGCTCATGTTGACCCATTTGGCAGTTGGTTCTGCTAGGCCCTGAGTTCTACTTCTAGCATTGCCAAAAGGTTCATCCTGATGTGAGATGCCAAACCTTGCAGATGTTTTCCTATGCTGGGTCCTGGGTCACAGCTAGGATCTAGAAAGCATAGGAAACTCTATACCCATTGGAATAGGTTGTCATCCATGTGAGCACAGTTATATATTTCCTCCTATACTCAATAAAATACACAATACATAGATGAATAAGACACAAAATAAAAAGATTAACTGAAAACAAGGTGCATGCCACATCTTTATGTAAATAGAGATCCTATGTTTAAAAGAGGTGGGCTTGTCCAGTGCTGGGGCTTCCTTTGCATGGTGACAATTCTGGGTCCAAACATGGCTGCCTGCAGAGTGAAAGTGACCTGACATGGCTGAAAGCCTGCTGGTTTTTTGGGGTGCCACAGGCTAACCAGACAATGGAGGTCCCGAGAATGAATCCCAGTCAGCCCTTTTACTATGAGAGAACTGCTGGAGATCCTGGGACACTGGTTTCTGGGCCTAGGAAGGGTCCTGGAATGCAATCAATCTTATCTTTGAATGAGTAGTTCCTGCTTGATGTGAGTAGGAAATGATAGGCAAGATTCATGGGATATCGATTATTTTTAATGAAGAATTGATGAAGCATGACCATAATCATCACAGTTATGAAATGGAGGCATCGGGGAAGATCCAAGCATTGGTAGTCACAAGGTAGTTCCCATCACAGGTCTCCATCTCTTCTACACTATAAAAATATGTACTTATTTGCATACTAACTTGCACTTACAAATGCATGACTATTTTCCCCCCTCCTAATCCCCTTCTCCCAGGGCTGTATCTCAGGTCCTAGAACTGGCCTACCTCCTTAGTGGCTCACAAGCTGGTGTGCTCACTTTTGCCCATTCACCAATTGGGCCTGCTAGGCCCTGAGTTTGTATCCCAACACTGCCAAAAGATTATCCTGATGTGAGAAGCCTATCGATCCATCTGTTTTCCTGTCCTGAGAAAGACCTGGGTCTCAGGGAGGACGGAGATTACTACATAGGCAACTCTATACCCAAAGGAGTGGGTTGCCATACATGTCAGCACAGTTATATCTGTCATCATAATCAATAAAATACACATTACATCCATGCATAAGACACAAAATAAAGAGAACGAGTACACTGAATGCAAGATGTCACCCATCCATGTATGATAATATAGATCCTGTATTTAAACGATGAATTCATGATTATATTGATCCTCCCTTCCAGGGCTCAGTCTCAGAACCTGGGTACATCCTAGCTCCATAGTGGCTCACAGGCTGGTGTGCTCAAATTGACCCAATTCACCAATTGGGCCAGCTAGGCCCTGAGTTCAAATCCCAGCACTTGCGAAAGATTCATCTTGATGTGAGAAGCGCATCGATCCACCTGTTTTCCTGTCCTGTGAAAGTCCTGGGCCTCAGCCAGGATGGAGAATGCTATATAGGCAACTCTATAGCCATGGGAATAGGATGTCATCCATGTCAGCACAGATATACCTGTCACCATACTCAATAAAATAAACAATACATCCATGAATAAGACTCAAAATAAAAAAAAGATAACTACATTGAATGCAAGATGCATACCAAACCTGTATGTAAATAGAGATCCTATATGTAAAAGAGTTGGGCTTGTTATTTTGTCCAGTGCTTGGGCTTCAAATCAAGCCCTGGACCAGGCCTGACATTCTAGTCTTCAAGGATGGTGAGCTTCCCCTTCTCCCACAGTGCAATGGGGTTACCCAGACCTGAGTTTAAATCCCAGCTCTAGCAGTATCACAGTGTGAGTTCTTAGCTAGGGTGCTTCATTCATAATTTTTTATTTATTTATTTTTTTGCCAGAGCCGGGCCTTGAACTCAAGTCATGGCAACTCTGCCTCAGCTCTGATCATCCTAGGCTGCAGCCTCTGGACCCACAGACCTCGGACCCTAGGATCCAGGGGCTTGCTGGAAAAATAAAAGCCCCGAGGGGAAATAAAAGCGGTGGAAAGTTCCACCTGGCACTTTTACATTTATTTTCCTTTGCATGCTGACCATGCTGGGTCCAAACACGGTGGCCTGCAGAGTGAAGGTTACCTGGTGTGGCTGATGGCCTGTTGGCCATCAGAAGATCCAGAGGCCGACCCAGCAACGTAGGCCCCGGGGTCGAATCCTGGTCAGCCCCCATGCATTGAGGGAATGGTGGGAGATTCTGAGATACTCATTTCCAGACCTAGGAAGAGTCATGGAATTCGATGGATCTCATCTTTGAATGAGTAGTTCCAGTTTGATGCTAGTAGGAAATGATAGGCAGGACTTATGGGGTATAGATTATTTTTAATGAAGAGCTGATGAAACATGGCCATAATCATCACAGTCATGAAATGGAGGCATTGGGGAAGATCCAAGAATCATTAGTCACAAGGTAGACTGGATTCCATCACTGGTCGCCATCCTACTCTATACAAATATGTACTTATTTACATACTTCCTTTAGATTATGAAAGGATGACTGTTATGCTCCCCTTCTCCGCCCTGCCCCACGCCCACACGGGGCTCAATTTCAGGTCCTGGGAATGGCCTCGCTCCTTAGTGTCTCACAGTCTGGTGTGCTTACCTGGACCCATTCGCCTATTGGTCCTGCCATACCCCGAGGTCAGATCCCAGCACTGCCAAAAGATGAATCCTGATGTGAGAAGCCAATCGTTGCACCTGTTTCTCTGTCCTGTGAAAGTCCTGGGTCTCAGCTAGGATGCAGTATGCTATATAGGCAACTCTATATTCATGGGAATCAGTTGCCATCCATGTCAGCACAGTTATAGCTGTCATCTTATACAATAAAATACAAAATGCATCCATGACTAAGGCACACAATAAAAAGAATAACTACACTGAATGCATGATGCATTCCACATCCCTATGTAAAGAGAGATCCTATGTATAAAGTAGGTGAGCATATGATTTTTGCCAGTGATCGGGCTTCAGTTCAGGCCCTGAGACTAGGCCTGACCTTGTAGTCTTCAAGGATGGTGAGCTTCACTTTCCCCCACAGTGCAACAAAGTTACCCAGTCCTGAGTTGGAATCTCAGAGGTGGCAGAAAAATGGTGAGAATTCTGAGCCAGGGTGTGCTATTGTTATTATTATTATTATTATTATTATTATTATTATTATTATTATTATTATTATTGCCAAGCATGGGATTTGAACTCAGTTCATGACAACTCTGCCTCAGCTTCAATCACCTCAGGCTGGTGGGCTCCCATGGGCTTGTAGCCGATCCTGGGATCCTAGGCTCTAAAACTTTGCAGGAAAAACTGACAGAAAAATGACAGGAAAAGATGACAGAAAAATGACAGAAAAAATGTCGCAGGATGGATTTTTTATATTTTCTTGTTTTGCACGGTGACCATCCTGGGTCTGAATTACACGGCTGCAAATGGTACTTCACCTTGCATTGGAGAAGGCTAACGGCCCATCAGGGAAACCATAGGCCCATGCGGCAAAATAGGCCCTGAGCTTGAATCCTGGTCCTGACACCTACCAGTGCGGGGAGATCCCAAGATACTTGTTCCTATGCATGGGAATAACAATGAAATGTTAGCAAACGCATGATTGAATGAGAAGTTTCTGCGTGTATTGGTGAAGTCCAAAATTAGAGGCAGTGATCCTAGGACAATGATTCATCTTAATGAATGGTTAATTAAGCATGAAAAGAATACTATTCCTTCAATGGTGGCATAATAAAGTCCTAAGAGTTAGTAGGAATGTAGTTGATGTCATTGAATATTACATAGATATCTCTGGCACTATGTACAAATATATTTTTTTTGTTGTTCTACCACCTGTCTATCCATGTATGGCTATTTTGTCCACTCCTGCAGCTCAATCTCAGGGTCTGGAAATGCCCTGGCAGCTTCATTGGCTTGAGGTTGCAGTTTTGACACACCCATTCAGGGTCTGAATTGGGTCTGCTAGGCCCTGAGTTCAGATCCCAGCACTGCCAACAATTGGATCATGGAGTAAGAAGCTGAGTGTGATACCTGTTTTCCTTTTCTCTGAGAGTCCTGGGTGTCAGACATGATGGAGAACACATGTGCAAATCTAGATACTATGTGATGGGTTGTCATCAATATCATGAATGGAATGTGTGTCATCAGAGTCAATAAAAAATCTCATATCTAAAATATACTGGGAAATCAGAAAATTAAATCGCCCAACAACAAATCCTCAAAGAAACAATTGCCCAATAAAAGAGTGGGCAAAGGACTTAAAGAGAAACTTCTCTGAAGAGGAAAGAAGCATGGCCAATAGACACATGAAGAAATGCTCAACCTCCATAGCCATAAAAGAAATGAAATCAAAACAACATTGAGATACCACCTCACACCAGTTAGAATGGCTATAATCAAGAACTCTAATAACAACAGATGCTGGAGGGGATGTGGACAGAAGAGAACCTTACTGCATTGTTGGTGGGAGTGTAAACTTGTTCAACCACTTTGGAAAGTAGTATGGAGGTTCCTCAAAAGACTCCACATAGAACTCTCCTATGACCCAGCAATCCCACTTTTGAGCATTTACCCAAATGTTTACAAACAAGACCACACTAAAGCTACCAGCACGACTATGTTTACTGCAGCACTATTTACTATAGCTAAGATATGGAACCAGCCCAGATGCCCCTCAGTAGATGAATGGATCAAGAAAACGTAGTATATATACACAATGGAATTCTATGCCTCCATCAGAAAGAATGACATTGCCCCATTTATTAGGAAATGGAAAGACTTGGAAAAAATTATATTAAGTGAAGTAAGCCAGGCCCAAAGAAACATAGGTCCCATGGTTTCCCTTATTTGCAATATCTAGTATATGTCTGGGTCAAGCAGAATAGGTCAGATAAGGTGATGTTAGGGAAATGAACCCTAAGATATGTACTCAAATGATTTTTCTCTCTCTTGTGATTGTTTCTAACACATGTATAATATTATTTCTTTGTTGCTTTGTACGTCCCTCTCCCACAGTATAACACCTGCTTTCACTGTATTTGATGTCGGTATAATTTGTGGAGGGAAACAGGAAAAATTAATCGTTTAAATAGGGATACAGGTGGACCCATTGCAGCAATGAGATGTACAAGTCGTTATGTCAAAAATGAACTTTACAACATTGGTGCAGGGGGAGTGCGGGGGAGGAGCAGGGAGGATTGGTTGGGGGGGTGAGAGGGAACATGAGAAGGGATGGGAAGTGGAAACAAAGGAGGAGGCTACAATGCTTGATATGAAATGTACTCATTATCTTGCCCATGTAATTGTATCCCCTATGTACAGTATTTTCACAATTAAAAAATGGAAAATAAATGAATAAAACAAAAATACAATAAATAACCAATACAAACAGGACATGGACTGAAAATCTATATGTAAGTAGAAATCTTACCTTTACAATATATATAAATAGAATTTTTCCAGGGCTGGGACTTTAATTCATGCCTAGGGACCAGGCCTCACTTTCTTGTCTTCAAGCATGGTGAGCTTCCCCTTCGTCCACAGTGCTTCAGAGTTACCCAGGCCTTAAGTTCAAAATCAAAGGTAGGAGAAACAGCGTGAATTGCAAGCCAGGGAGCTAATTTTTTTCTGCTTTTTGCTTTTTTTGCCAAGCATGGTCTTGAACTCAGGTCATGGTAACCGTGCCTCAGCTTTCATCACCATAGGCTGGGGTGCAGCCGCTGGAAACACAAGCTATCCTGGGATCCTAGAACTTCAGGCCCTGTGCAACGGGGGAATTGCACAGAAAAAAGTGGCAGGATGGCATTTTTACATTTTCTTACTTTGCAGTATGGCCATCTGGGTCTGAGTGATCTGGCTCCAAAGCATACTTCACCTTGCATTGCTGAAGGCTTGCAGGCTACTGAGGAAGCCATAATCCCGAACAATGATTAGCCAAGCACCAGTGGCTCTCACCAGTCCTCCTTGATACTTACAAGGCTGTGATAGGAGGATCATGGTCAAAGTAACCCTAGGCAGGAAAGTCCTTGAGACACCTGTCCAACCTCAATGCCAACAAAGCCAGATGTAGAGCTGTGTGGCTCCAGTGGTAGAGGGCTAATCTTGAGCAAGAACACCTCATGGACTGTGACCAGATCCTGAGTTCAAGGTCCAGGACTGGCAAAAACAGACATACACACAATCTGTGCAGCCATCTGGCTAAAGCAGGTCTCCCTCTTGTCCCCAACTGGATTGGACAGACTTTCCTGGTAAAGGAGCTGCTGTCATGTTGACTAGGCCCATTTGGTCTGCATCCCAGGATTCCAGGCACACCCCCATTTTTTCATCGTTCTTTTTCACCAATGGGATCCAAGAATAGTGGACATGCCCATATTACATGCTTCCCAGTAGCACCTGGAATCCCTCTGTTGGGTGACACCACTATCAGCAGTTGAGGAATGTAGAGGTGGCTGAGTGGTGAGCAAGAGACTCCAGGTGACTTTGAGGTAGAGTAGGAAACGATGTCCTAGTCAGTGAGTGGGAGAATAGAAGATTTTCTAGAGCCTGGGAATGTGGCCAGCCCAACTTTCCCGTCCTGGCGCTCAGATGTCTGAAACAATAAGAATCAATGAGAGAACTGTGGGCAAAAAGCTGCCACAAGAACACCAGCAGTATCCTCCCGACAGACCTGAAACATTCAAGAAAACAAAGAACACGAAAAAGGGAGGGATCCCCAAGACAAACACCACTGGGGAGCGAGATTGAATGGAGAGTCCAGCGAAAGGTGATGCCGACCATGGGCCTACCCTGACTTTGGACTCAGTCACAGCCACCAGGGTCCAGAGTGTCAAGGGTCCCAATCCCACCAAGGATCCACAGAGGTGCTACCTGCATATGGTGCCCACCCTGGACCACAGAAAAGAAGAAACCAGGCACTCTGTGCCAAGATCCAACCACTGAAGTAGGGAGACAGACCCGCAGGGTCAATGGGAGTAAGAGAGGGAGAAGATAGACCAGATACATGCAGCACCAAAAATGGAGGTAGAAATCCAAAAGGCACCCATACAGCGGTTGGTTTCGGCAGAAAGCGATTTACAATGTGCACTGGCCCAAGTGCAGCAGGCCGCTGATGACAGAGAAAGGGAGCATGAAGCTGTCACCAGCTGCCTACAAGCTACAGAGTGGCGTGTGGCAGAGCTGGAGATAGTGGCTTCTCTGGTCACTGCTGCAAAGGAGAAGACCAAAATGTTCCTCAAACAGCTGAATGATGTGATCCTTCAGCTCGAGGAAAATACCAGAAACTTTGATGACCTGGAGCAAGTGAACACAGAGTTGCAGGAGAAGGTGGAAGTGCTGTAGATACAGAGGAGCAACATGAAGAAGAGAATATGCAAGTTCCAACAAGCGCTGGAGGGCATTAGGTACTGAAGATGGAGTTGAATAACCTGGAGGAACAACTTCATATCCAGGTCCAGGAAAACCAGTCTCCGTCTTCAGAACGTGGAGCAGCAGGAGCAACTGCAGAGACTGGAGGAGAAAGCCTAGGATCAGCAGGAGACCCCTGAGACCCCACGATATGCATGTGTGTGGGATAGACAACCGGAGGAAAAGCTGGCCCTGCTGTGGGACGCTCTCCACCGGGTGAGCAGTGAGAAGGAGGAGCTTGCCAGCATCCTGGACACAAAGCAGCAGATGAAGAAACATCTGCGGGAGCAGTAGGACTGCTCAGAGAAGAAGATAGAGAAATGGATAGTGGTGGCTGAGAGAGAGAGAGCCAAGCAGCTCAGGAGCAGCAGGAGCAGTCCCTGGGCCAGTGCAGGAGTTCAGAACCTCCTGTGAATGGCACATTGTCTCCAATGAGCGACTGTGGTCTGAGAAGGAGGCCCTGCAGCAGCACTTAGAGAGGCAGATCCAGCTGCTGGAGCAGCTGATGCAAGTGAAGGGCTCAACAAACTGGAGGGACCAGGTGGTGTCCCCGAAGTGGCAGGACACTCTCAAGTGCCTGGAAGCCACCAGATCACAGGAGGAATGCCTGCAAGCCCAGCTGAGCTTCCTGGCTTTCTCTGGGGAAGGGGAAGGGATGAGCCCTGGAGAAGCAAAAGGTAACTAGGTGAATCCCCCCCACCACATGTGACCATCACACAGGATGGAGAGGTTCCCCAGACCAAGAGTGACATGGCTCTGAGAGTGCTCTTGGAGGATGAGATCCACAGGGGGAAACTCCTGACCCAAGAATGGTGGGCTAGCTTCAGGCACCCCATGGCCAACCCAGCAGCTCAGTGCCAGACTGAGCTGGAGCCACAGACCCTCATCCATGACCTGCCTGATGAGGTGGACTTCCAGAGTCCAGCAGGTGAGCTCCACCATTGATGCAGCCAGCTTTTGGCACACATCCAAACTATCAAGGAGTCCCTCATGGTGTGTAAAGAGCAGATGTTGGTCCTGAATGAGCTATGTTGGGAAAAAGCCCAGTGCATGCACTGGCTGTCTCAGGAGAAGATCGAGAAGAGGAGAGTGTTTAGGAGCTGCTGTCACTCCTAGCCAGGGAAAGCACAGACAGCAGTTTCCAGATGCCAGCACAGGCTGAGCCTCCCATCCCCCTCCCCAACACTGCTTCAGAAGCAACTTGAAGACAGCATGGAAACTGCCAGAGGAGAGGTCAGGGTTCCCGACCCCATAGTGGATTCCCCCAAGGAGCAGGTCCCGCCCCAGATGCCCCACATCCAGATCTGCCCACAGCTTCCAGGCTCAGGGGAGGAGTGTTCTCTCACTTTCTCCGGTAGACTGATGTAGATGACGACTCTCTATGTGACATACTGACTCTCAAAAGCGTTGGCAGCCACCAGAAGTAGGTGACCAAGTGGCTTTCTCTCAGGCCTCCATCTGCCGGGCAACCGGAAGGTTAAACTGGGGGTAGGGTAGGGCAGAGGCTGAAGGGAGTTGGCCCAAACTCAAGGGACATCTAATGGCCTATTGGTGGCCCATTGGTGACTTCTGGCATGCTAGGCAAACACTCTACCACTGATCCACATTCTCAGCTAGGATGATTTTTCCCCCTCCCAAACCCATATGGCCATTCCTCAGATAAATAGGAAGTAGGGGCTAGGATTAATATGAAGCACAAGTCTGGTTCAACCCAAAATATTCCCCTGCCCCCTCTTCCCACACCCTGAGTTGAAGTTTTTCTTCTACCATTGAGGGATGAGAGAGGGAGGGGGGAGTCCCAAGAAAATACCAACAACAGTGGCCCCCTGAGTCCCACATCCTTCCCCACACAAGTGGTCCTCCAGATTCCAATCTTACCTGACTCAATGTAAAGTCTAAACTGTCTCCCTACCACTGCAAGGCTCAGGATGAAATAAAAGTCAGCCCAGGCCTCAGCCCACACCCAAAGTGGAAGCTCCTAGTCCCAGACCTACTTCCACCTCTGACTGCCCCTAGTTAGGCCACACCCACCACTCACCACTATGATGGTGGTGATGACCTCATGGATGGATTCCAGGAAGAAGGTCTATGGCAAAGAGCAGAAGCATCAGGGTGAGCAGGGCAGAAGGAGGTGGGGTGATTGCTCTGGGATCTTCCTTGGAGCCCTCCCATCCAGCCAGAACCATGCTGACCCAAAGCACGAACAAGGCCAGGGGGTGAGACGAGATGGAGGAGCACAGGATTAAAGGAGGTACTGCTTTGTCTTGGAGGACTTGATTAATTCCAATTATAATTAATTCCAATTACATTTGGCCCATGACAATCCCAAAGACATCATGCAATGCCTCTCCGTGTTGTTGTTGGTCGTGAAGGCTGTCCCTGAGCTCTTTTTCTCAAGGCTGGCACTCTACCACTTGAGCCACACTGCCATTTTTGTTTTCTGATGGTTCATCGATAAGAGTCTCATACACTGTCCTGCCCAGACTGGCTTGGCACCATGATCCTCCAGATCTCAGCTTCCTGCGTAGCTAGAATGACAGGCATGAGCCACCAGTGCCCAGTATGTGATGCCTTTTGAAGGCATCTTGGCGAGTCTGTAAAGGAGCCCCAAAGGGCCTGGATAGACGATGACCCAATCAAGGAGCCGGGATGGGGGAAGGTTGACCTTCTAGCCATTCTGTTCCTCCAAAATTGAAGATGCCAGGTGATGTTGTATGCACCAAACATCTGGGCCAGCAGCCACCAGGCTTAGTGGGGGAAAAAGTAGAGAATACCCAAAGACTGCAGTGTAGAAATCTCTGATTTTGCATATATGTGGTGTGTGTGTTTGTGTTTGTGTGTGTGTGTGTGTGTGTGTGTGTGTGTGTGTGTGTGTGTGTGTGTGTGTGTGTGTGTGTGTGCAGCCCCACTTCCTTTTTGATGGTTAATTGTAGGTATGAGTCTCAAGGACTTTGCTGTCCATGGTGGCTTTGAATCATGATTGGGGGCCCCAGGGAAGCAAGAGTAAACACAAGTGACAAGTACAATCCCTATTGTGGGCCACTCCTGCCCCCTGCTGGCCACACACGGAACATGCGGTCTCATGCCATTATCCTCTAGAGTTCAATTTGGGCAAGTTACTAGGGCCAAGCTGACTTTTGCTCACCCTGATTGCTGATGCCTGAGTAGGTCTGTTCAACCCTAGGCCCAGAGAGCTCCAGGAGGCCCAGCTTTCCAGGGCAACAGGGAAGGGAGAGGTCAGCTCCAGGCTGAGCTAAGAGCCTTTGCCCACGGATACCCTAACTTGGCCTTACTTATCACCATAAGACCTGTCAAAGAAAAACCCCAAAAAACAAAATTGGATCTGTGCCTCCAAGTGTTAGAGCTCTAGCATTGAACCAAAGAGCTCAGGGACAGGGCCCCCAAGCTTTTAGTTAAAGACCCCCAGCTGACTTCCCTCATAAAACACAGCTTGTCTAAATGTGAACTGGTAGGATTTGTGACGTGTTTCTGAAGAATGGTGATACTGAAGAAAGCACCCTAATTCTAATGACAGCTGAACTTGTGACATACAGCTATGTGCTGAGTCCTTCACAGGGCGCTATTTACTGGGTCCTTCCCTCATGGGAGTTATATGCTGAGTCCTTAAAAAGATGCTGTTTGCTGAGTCATCCCAAAGGGTGCTATGTGCTGAATCCCTGAGAAGAGTGGGCCATCCTGGTTTTTTTTAAAGGGGGCTTTTTGCTGAGTCCATTACACAAAGTATTGTACTCTGAGTCCTTCAAAAGTTGTGGTGTGTTAATGCATCCTAAAGGGTCCTGCTATGTGTGAGCCATTGAGAAGAGAGGGATGAAGTGTATTTTGAGTGCTGTGTGCCAAGTCCTTTCCATAGGGTGCTCTGTACTGTCCTTCAAATGGTGCTGTGTGCTGAGAGCTTCCACAGTGTGGTATGTGCTGAGTCCTTCAAAATTGTTCTGTGTGCTGAGTTTATCTAAGGAAGCTGTGCACTGGGTGTTTTACACAGCGTGCTTCAACACAGATTGTGATGAGTCCCTGGGAAAGAGTGCTATGTGCTGAGTGTTTCAAAGCATGCCATTCACTGAGTCCTTTACACTGTGGGCTATAGACTCCCTCCTTCAAAGGGTGCTGGGTAGAGTACTCAGCATACTACATGCTGAGTCCTTCAAGGGGAGCTGTGTGCTGAGTCATTTACACAGGGTGCTTTGTGCTGATTTTGGAAGTGTGCTGTGTGCTGAGTCATCCCAAAGGGTGCTATGTTCTGAGTCCTTGAGAGGTGGTTATCCCCAACAATCACACAGACACAAACACAAACACACATACACACAGGAGTGTCACCATGCAACTGCTTGGTGTGTGGAGTGGAGGGGGATGGAGGAGAGTCTCCTCCAGCGGTGGGGCTGAGGGGAGATTCGATCCCCTGGGCCGGTACTAGGGGTGGGGGTAATGTTGAGCTGAGGTAAGGCTGCAATTGCCATGGTCCAGAAGCCTCAGGGCCCAGTCAGGGCTGCAATTGTGGCCAGGGGTGGGGGGTGGGACCCAGGGGAGGAGGGGGCGGGGCCCAGGAGCACACTTTGGTGGCAGCAATGGCCAGGAGCTCCAGGGGCATCGGTGTGTGTGCAGCAGGGGTGGGTGGCCCAGGAGAGGAGTGTGGGGCAGAGAGAGAGCTGGGAGAAGAGCGAGCATGAGCACTAGCACGCGTGGAAACGGCTTCAGTGGCTGGCGGGTGCTCCGATCATAGTGTGGGTCCTGGCCGGGAGCGCAGAGCATGTGGAGCTGCAAGGCACGCACATCGCCACACGCAGCCCCTCGGAGGCGCCCAGCCATGGTGGCCCTGAGTCTGAGGTCCCGGTGCGGGGAGCACGGCAGAGGCAGTGGCTGCTGAGGCGGCGGCGGCCACAGGTTAGGAGGCCGCTGAGTCTGCGGTGGTGGCTGAGGAAGAGCAGAGGCTGCGCACAGCTACACCACGCGCCCGCGCTGGGTTTCAAACATGGCGCTGCTGGCTGGGACCCACGGAGCCTCTAGCAGTCACCTGGCGGAGATGTTGCGCCCCTGGCCTGCTGGTGGCCCTGACTTGGTTCCAGCCCTCGGTTCTCAGACTCCTGGCGCCACACGGAATCGCAGCCTACAGCTTCTTCCAGCAGCACACGTGAGTGGCCGACCTGAGCTCCCGCACTCCACAACCCCCCCTGTAAACCCCATCCCCCACTCTACCCTTCCTCCCCACCCTCGCGGCCCCGACCCTTGCCTCTTGCCTCCCCATCCTGCCCTGCCTGTGCCTCCACCGTGCCCCACAGTCTGTCCTGGCTCTGCCACAAATGCACCCCAGGGGTGGGGGGTGGAGGTGGGTGTCCACCTGAGGATCCCACCCTCATCCCTAGTGGCCAGTGTTCCAGGAAAAGGGGAGCTGCAGGGATGGGGAGGAGGGGACACCACAGAACCCCTGGCCTGGAGCAGTGGGAACCACACAGCTGTGCATCTGCACCCTACCTCTCCCTGGTGGGAACCTGGTGGCTTTAGTCAGAGGTGGGGAGCTGCACCTCCACACCTACCTTCTAGGTTCTTTTCCCTTTTGCTGGGCAGGGGTTGTTGGATGCAGAAGATAGACTCCGTTGTTGTGTGAGCCCTTGTCTTCTGCGCTCAGTCACCCTTTCACCTGCGGTCATTCCCAGAAGAGCCCACTACAGAGGTGAGGGCACTGGGGTCAGATAGAAGGTGGGTATTTGGGAGAAAAACACACCCCCTCTGACACACATATAACCGGCCTGTACACCAACCCCAGCATTCAACAGTTCTGACTGGGTGATCACATTTCCCAGTTCTGCCAGCTTCTGCTAGTGCTACCAGTCCATCTAGTCTCCTAGTCCTCACCAAGAATTTGCCACGTTGCCCAGAAGTATGTAGGAGGGAAGTAGGGAGTCCATCCATGTATATAGCCTTTAGGACCCCATCAAAGTCCCCAACAACGCCCCCACCCCAGGTCAGACACCTTTCTGGAGGCACCTGCTTTGTTTTCTGTCCAGGCTCTGAGAAGCCACGTGTCTCGGAACTCCTTCACCCAGCATCCTGGTCTAGGGTTTTGGTGAATGGGGAGTCAAGGCTTGTTGTTACCAATGGGAAGGGTCTGGCCCTTCTGCATTATGAGAGCATTGTTCCCCTTGGGTGAGATCCCTTGGTTCTGACAAGGGAACCCCTGTGCTCCAGCTAGTACATTGCCCAGGTGAGAAACCAACAAACTCAGGAGAGACACTGCTCTGAATCTGTGTGTGTGTGTGTGTGTGTGTGTGTGTGTGTGTGTGTGTGTGTGTGTGTGTGTGTGTGTGTGCGTGTGTGTGCGTGCGAGAGAGAGAGAGAGAGAGAAAGAGACAGAGAGAGAGAGAGAAAGAGAGAGAGAGAGATAATCTTTCTCATTGTACAGTCACCTTGTCTAAAAAGAGCAAAAGCATTTTATTTGTGTGTATGTGTGTATTTGTTATTCTTTTTCAATTAATGTCCAGTATGAGCCCAGCCATAATTTTTGTTTTCTCTTTCACCGTTTCATGGCTCCTTTAGAGAAGGTCTCAGTAGATGTTCCTTTCCACCTCTTTCTTCCCCTTTTCTGCAGCCCACAGTAGCTGCTGGACCTGCGTGGGTCTCTTCTAGGAGGCCTGTGTGAACCGCAGACCAGAGTGGACACCTGCCCTTCTGTCTTTAGCCAGAAGGCTCATGAGGCTACTGTGATCACAGCCGCACTCTTCCAGCCAGACAGTCTGCTCTGGTGTGTATAGTTGGAGCCAATTCAAGGTTGGGAATGAGTCTGCCAAACATAAATAGGGAATTAGATGGGAGGTAGTAGGGCAGGGGCTGTGAATCTAGGAGGGTCTGGGAAGTGATGAACGGTGTGACATAGCAGATGGTTCACCACGACTGAGGATGAGAGGAGAATCTTACCCAGGGTATTGACCATGTAAGTGGGCATCTGGGGAGGGGGCTCCGTCCCCCAGTGGTGGCGTGGATTCACTCTAGGGGCAGTGCACTGGTGGGTAGTCCTACCTGGAGTCCTGCAGACTCCAATCTGTGTCCCTCCTGGGCTGTTTCCAGCTAGGCAATGGTAGGCAAGTGTTTGCCCCTGCTGGAGCCTGCTTGGTATCAGGACATGGCTGTTAGCTAGGGCTCTCTGAATGCCATTTTCTGTAACCTACTGTAGGCTGTCTGGAAGGAAAAGGGGACCACTGACTTTGGAACCCTTTAAGTTTGATTGGGACAAGTTGAAATGCCAGCTTTTCCAGGGTTTTTTCCTTGAAGCTGGCAATTTCTACTAATGCTTGGGATAATGGGTCAAATGAGAAGGACCATTTCAGCCACCAAACAATGATATTCAAGCAGCACAAGCAGAGTTGCGGAGCCAAATGGTCTCCTGATATGAACGCCGTGCCTTGACTGCCTTTCTCCAGCAGCTGCCGATTCTCCTCCGGCTCTCTCTAGGGTGATCACTACATTCGAGAATGTTATGGGGAGCAGAGATTGTGACCTTGCCATCTGCAGCCTGATTGCTGTGAGCAGAGACAATTCCCAGGACCTGTACTGGACTCTGGGAGATTCAGAGACCCAGGATGCCTCAGGGATCCTTTTCTGCAACATGAAAATTGGGGGCCGGATATGGTGGACCATCCAGTCTGGCACTAGGGAGTGCAGAGGAGGCCCCTTGAGCCAAGCTTTCAACTCAGGACAACCTTGTTCACAGCTGAGTGGGGAATAGAGTGCCATACAGCTGGTCAGTGGCTGGACAGAGATCTTTGAGAAGATAGTCATCCTAGAGACCCCAGAATACAGTGAGTACATGGCTCACGTCCTTGGAACCAAAAGAGTTAAGTGCGGTGGCACCAGGAGGGTGGGAAGAGGGAGGAGGGAGAACTGTGGGAGAGCTACATCAGGCTTTACCCCCACCCAGGATGCTTACCTGAGTTGGATGGGACTTTTCTGTAGTATTGTCATAGACAGATGCTCATCTATTTATCTAACAAAACGTTACAGTGTGTGCCAGTTCCTGGGGGAGAGAGAGTTGGAGTCATACACGATGAAAGGTTCCAGTGCTGGTTCCACAGCACATGAAGAAATCTTGGTTTGAGCTGGATGCTGGTGCCTCACACCTGTCATCCTAGCTACTTAGGAGGCTTGAGACTCTTTATCTCCAACTGACTACCAAAAAGAAAATGCCAGAAGTGGATTAGCAGCTCAAGCTGTAGACTGTTGGCCTTGAGTAAAAAGGCTCAGGGACAGCACCCAGGCTCTGAGTTCATGCCCAGGAGTGACACAAAGAAAGGAAAGAGAAAGAGAGGAGGGAAGGATGGAGGGAGAAAAGGAGGAAAGGAAGGAAGAAGGGAGCATGCAAGCCTTGGTTTGGAGTCCCTAGATCAAGGGAGCCAACCATTCACAATCTCTGTGGGGACAGTTCCAGAGCCTAAAGCTAGTGTGTAGGACCAAGCCACTGACCCATTCATGACATCAGCAACTTCATGACATACAAATCTGAGTGGTCGCTGACTGCAGAGGGAAGTAGCCTCGGGTAGACCCTAGGACTCAGGGTGGGTCACAGAGTTTCAATTTCCCCTGGCTCATGGAGTTTATTTTCTGGTCAGATAAGAAGATACTGTCCAAGCGCTAGGGAGGTATAGGTTGAGGGAGTGTCTAGAGGGGGGTGGCAAGGGATTAGCAGGGAGATGAAGAGGGAGGACAATCCCAGATCCAGTGACTCAGGCCTAGACCATCAGTGATAGAATCTTCGACCCAGCCACATGGCTATTAAAAGTCCTGGCACTCTGGTTTCACCATTGAAAACCTGGCTGTCGTCCACTGCAGGATGCCTGTGCAGTACATCCATGGGCACTGGCACTTTTGCTGGCTCAATCTGAAGGTGACACCCCCAGTGTTCATTCCTCGACCAGAGACAGAGGTAAGCGTGCCACTGGAACAGGACACCCAGGGAATGAGGGCAAGAGTCAGACCCGTGTTGCCCCCAGACTTCCTCTAGGGGATTCTACGGCCCCCTGACTGCCATTCTCAGAGGTAGAGGTGGGTCTCTTTGCTGGCTCACCCTTTAGTCTAGATGGCAGATGTGGGAGGGGCCGACTGAAGGTTGAGGCTAGTGGGAAATCAGGAGGCACTGGGGTGGGAGCAGGGTTGTTTCTTTGAGGATACTCACAACCCAGGAACATTCCTGAGATGGATCAGCCCCTTTCTCCTCCCTGAGAGAGAGGGACCTAGAGCCCTCCAGTCTGCATCCCTTGGCTGAGAAATTCATTCATTCCCATATCCTTTGTTTGGATAACTAGATCTCACCTGACTGCCCAGTGTCAAGGCAGGACAGTGAGAGATCTTGAGTCCTTGATGAGGTCATGGGATCCTCAGTATGGATTGTACTTGAATGTCCTGACTTGGTGCATGGTCAGTCCCATCTCAGCCTGCCATGATCTAGTACATAGAATCTAGAGACTCAGAGCAGGATGGGGTCTATTCTGTGAGTCTTGAGTATTGTGTGTGAGCTTTGAACTCCCGTGTGCTCACCTGCTTCCTTTTCTTGGGTGTGTCTATGCTAGAAAAAGCTTAAAACTAGGGCCTGGGTCCCATCCCTGGTTTCATGCTCAAAGCTAGCACTCTACCATTTGAGCCACAGCTCCACTTGCAAGGTTTTTGGGTGTTTAATTGGAGATAAGAGTTTTCAATGACTTTGCTGCCAAGGGTTGCATCCAAGTGCAGTCCTCAGATCTCAGTCTCCTGAGGGGATAGGATGACAGGCATAGAAAAGCCTCTTTGGCCGGGTGCCAGTGGCTCATGGCTCTCATCCTAAGTACTCAGGAGCTGAATCTTAGGATCATGGTAAAAGCCAGCTTGGGCAGGAAAGACCCTCAGAGTCTTCTCTCCAATAAAGCACCAGAAAACCGGAAGTGGTGCTGTGGCTCAAGTAGTAGAGTGCTGGACTTGCGCTGAAGAGGTCAGGGATAGAACCCAGGCCCAGAGTTCAAGCCCCACAACCAACAAAAAGAAAGAAAGTAAAACATCTTTGCCTGCAAAGGATGGTGGAGGTGTGTTTGTGTGTATGTGGGGGGTGGGGGGAGGTAGTGGTGGTGGTAGACATTTAGTGCCCTGCTCAGTCATCATTTTAGATGGATTGTCCCAAACTCTTAGTTCACGGCAGCCGATTCTTGACCACAGGTGAAGCTCTGGGTTGGATGTCCACCATTGGACCTAAGTCTCCTCATAGGACAGTTGTGAGTAAATAAGGGACTAATACAGAGGTGTCTCTGGAGCAGGGCCAGGCACAGAGGGAGCAGGTGTCAGATACAGTTCTCAACAATTCTGTGAGCATATGACAGGAAGTTGCCGGGAAAGGGCTCAGATGGGGTCTGTTATTAATCAAGCAACAGGTGTGGGATTATGAAACAAAACATGGCTGCCTTTCATCATTACCCTGTCCCCATGCGGAAGGGATTTTTCACTCTATTCATTTTTCCAGCTGGGGAAAATGAGTCATGGAGAAGCCAGGTGACCTACTCATGACCCCAGCTGAGAGGAATCTTGGCCTGATTTCTCTGCCAGGCTTCCTAGGACCCTGTGTGTTATTCAGTCCCTTCTTGTGTGGGAAGTCCACTTCTTGTCATTTGTGTGGATTGAATTCTGGGCCTGGATGCTATCCCTGAGCTCCTCAGAACAAGGCTAGTACTCTACCCCCTGAGCCACAGCATCACTTCCGGTTTTCTGTTGGTTCTTTGAGGATAAGAGTCTCACAGACATTCCTCTGGAGCCAGCTATGAACCACCATCTTCACATCTCAGCCTCTTGTGTAGGTAGGATTATAGGTCCGAGCCACCGGCACCTGGCTTAAGTGTAATTCTGGACCTCTGTCTCTCTCTCTCCCTCTCTGTCTCTTCTCTCTCCCTCTCTCTTTCTCTCTCGCAGGAATTGGTAGAATGCTGGAGGAGGTGGCCCAGCATTCCCATGTGGCTGGAACCCAAGGTGGCCCTCTCATTCTGGAGGTGGGCTGTGGGTCAGGAGCTGTTTGCCCAGCCTGTTGAACCAGCCCCTTGAGGTAAGCCCCTCTGTGCCCTGGCTAGACCGTGATGGTTATTCATTGTCTATCCCATCAGTCCTTGCCCACATCCCTCTGCTACACTGTTGAAGGAAAGTGGATGAGAAGGTGTCGCCTTGTCCCCCTGCCAGCACAATTCCGGGCCTCTGACCTATACCCCCACGTATCTGACGAGACCCTGGGTATAAGACAATAAAAACACTCTGTGTGTACTACGCTTTGCTGGGGAGTGTCGTTTTGGTTAGGGTGGCGGGGTTCAGAGGAAAGACCACAGACCTGACGCCTCCCGGGGGGACATTTGTTCTTGTGACAGAGCCATGTCATTGCTGTGGATAAGGACGAAGCCTCCATCAGACTGACCCAGAACAATGCTCAAAGATAGGTAGGTTGTTGAAGTATCAAACCCACTCATGTCTGCTTCCTACTCCCAACAAGGAGGGGTAGTATAGGTAGCCTGGCTCTGGGCCTAAGGGATTATAAATGGATGGCGGCAGTCAGGAGCTCATGGCTCCCACCCATCATTCTGGCTCTTTGGGAGGCTGAGATCTGATGGATGTGACTCAGAGCAGCCCGGGCAGGAAAGTCCAGGAGATTCTTATCTCCCATAAACCACCTAGCTCCCCAAAACCACACACAAAAAAGCCAGATGTGGTGCTGAGGCTCAGTTAGTAGAGCCTCAACCTTGAACAAAAGAAGCTAAGGGATAACACCCAGGCCCTGAATCCAAGCCCTAGGACTAACACAAACATAAAATAAATGAATAGTGTACATCTTTTTTCTGACTACCAAGAAAGATGTATTCAGTTTTCTTGCTGGTACATGTAGCCAAAGGTAGGGGCTCACTTTCTTGTTCCAATAACCCTCTCCTTCTCTCCTTTATCTGTCCAGGCTTTATCAGTGCAGGACAGAATTCGGATCATCCCCCTGGATGTGACCTTAGGTACCCTCCCTCATCCACCTCCCTTGGGGTCAGGATCCTGGATGCACTCCCTGCTGGGAGGAGGAGGCATCACGTAGATGAGGATAGGTATCCCTAATACCCACACACACAAACATCCCTAAGCCAACTCAGACTAGCCTTTTCCAAAGACATTTTATCTGCCTGGATTAACCGACCTAGGGGAGGAATTTGATCCCCTGTAACTGATTATTTTAACTTGGGCTTGCTAGTTCACAGGAGATAAACGGAAGCAAACAAAAACCAAAAAGCCTTTGGTGCCCGTCACCTCTGGCTCAGGGTCAAGCCTGACATCCTGGTGACTTGGGATGCAGAGATCTGAGGATCAAGGATCAAAGCCAGCCATAAGCTGGAAAGCGAGAGAGACACTTCTCTCCATGGAACCACCAAAAAGCCAGAAGTGGAGCTGTGGCTCAAGTGGTAGAGCAGCAGCCATGAGCAATAAAACTCAGAGAAACAGCTCCCAGATCCTCAGTTCAAGCCCACAAAAAGAAATGGCCCTGTCATGTTGCCCACAGATTGCCCAGTCCTCGAGCCCCTCTCACGGAGTGTGATACAACACCTGCCCCTGGGTGGTGTATCAGGGCCTTCAGAAATCCGGTGGTGGAATCCAGGCCTTCCCCTTCATGCATTCTCAACACACACTGGCTGGAGGGCAGAGTCTGACAAGGCTGGCAGCCTGCACAGCGGAGAGGCTCCAGCTTTTCCAAGGTGATCAGAAAGGGCTTCTTGGAGACAGCACTTGAAAAGGGGTCTTGCTTAACAAGGAGGATCTGTAGGAAGCACAGACAACAAAGGTGCTACAGATGATGGGCAACATAGCAGAGCGTGTTCATTTCCAGCCAGGGCTGCTGGTGAGAGACTTGGTATAGATGTGCGAGACTGTCCCAAGACAGGCCCGAGGGATCACAGAAGAACAGCTATCCAGGGCTGGGATTGCATCCTAGAGGTAGAGCTGCCTAGCACACAGGAAAGCATGGGTTCAATTCCTAGGTCCTGCATACACAGTAAAAGCTGAAAGTGGCACCATGGCTCAGGTGAAAGGGCACTCCCCTGTAGACACAGAAAGTCAGGGACAGTGCCGGGCCCTGAGGTCAGGCCCCAGGGCTGTCACCATAAAACACTTCTCCCAGGGACCTTTCGTGACAGGTAGATGCACTGAATCTCTTAGTAGATCCATCTGTGCTTTGTGTCTCCTTTGACAGAGGGGAGCTGGACACTCCTTCTGCCCTGGGTACCCCTGGGCCTGGTTATCAGCAACCCTCCCAACGTCTTCCACCGGGACATGGCGCAGCTGGCCCAAGAAGTCCTCAGGTATCGGTTGGGTGGGGCACGGGGACATAGGGCAGGCCCCAGAACTCCTTGTGGGTCTGATCCACCCTGGAAGACCAGGCAATCCAGAGGAGGCAGATGGGAGCTTAGAGGGGGTTAGTGATGTGGAGTGGGCCCTTTAATCCCCATGACCCCACCCAGATTCTAGCCTCCCTTTGCTTTCCCTGAAGGAGGTAGAGGGGTGTCTAGGTGGTAGTGTCTAGAGAAGGACTAGGTGGAAATTCTGAAGGACTAGACACCTTAAGCCATGAGCCAGTGGCTCACACTTGTCATCTCATACCTGTCATCCCACACCTGTCATCCTGCCCACTCGGGAGGCTGAGATCCAGAGGATCTCATTTCTCAGCCAGGCAGGAAAGTCCCTCCAGAGCCTCATCTCCAATCTCCAACCCGAAGTGGCACTGTGGCTCAAGTGTTAGAGCACTGGCCTTGAGGAAAATTAGACATCAGTGACAGTACCCAAGCCCTGAGTTCAAGCCCCTCAACCAAAACAAAACAAAAAAAAATTCAGAAACCGAACAAGAAAGAAAGACACCCCTTCCTTGCTTGCAAGAGATGGTGAAGTAGTAGTGTTTCTGTGGTTCTGAGACCAGATGCTGACCTCACAGTACAGACATTTCTAATAAGTCCCCAGGTTTACCCCAGTGTGAAGCCAAAGCAGGGTAGGTGGTGCCTTACCAAGAACTCCAGAGGTTATGGCTATGGCAGACAGGGAGTGGGTGAATGGGATCTGGGGTGGAATGGTATTGTCAATTATATGCTCTCCATCCATGGAAGAATGGTTTTGGATGCTGGTGACAAAGTCTGAAGTGTAGGGTTACATTTGGTTTGTGTCTTGATGAGTTGGGTTTTCCCTTGGTATAAGAAGGTGGCTGCATAGGAGGCTACAATGCTTGATAAGAAATGTACTCCTTTTATGGCTAGGGAGGTTGAGCATTTCTTCATGTGTGTATTGGCCATACTTCTTTCTGCTTCAGAAAAGTTTCTCTTTAAGTCTTTATCCCACTTATTTATTGGGCAGTTGTTTCTTTGAGGATTTGTTGGTGGGGGATCTAATTTTTTGAGTTCCAAGTATATTTTAGATATGAGACACTTGTCCATTGTATGGCTCAGTGAAGATCTTCTCCCAATCCGTAGGCTTTCTATTGGTCTTGCTAGCTATGTCCTTTGCCATGCAAAAGCTCTGCAACTTCATGCAATCCCTTTTCTCCAACCTTTCTTTGATTTGTTGTGTTTCTGGGTCTCTATTAAGAACATTTTGGCCTGCGCCAAGGAGACCTAGGGTTTCTCCTATTCCATCCTGTAATGTTTTCCGAGAGTCTGCTTTGACTCCGAGGTCTTTGATCCATTTGGAGTTGATTCTGGTGCAGGGTGATATATAAGGATCTAGCTTTAGTTTTCTACAAGTAGTTAACCAATTTTGCCAGCACCATTTACTGAAGAGGCTGTCTTTCTTCCATTCTATTTTTTTAGCTGTCTTTCTTCCATTCTATTTTTTTAGCTCCCTTATCAAAGATTAGATAGCTGTAGTTCTTTAGGTTCATTTCTGGGTTTTCAATTCTATTCCATTGGTCCTGAGGTCTGTTCTTGTGCCAGTACCAAGCTGTTTTGATTACTATTGCTTTATAGTAGAGGTTGAAATTTGGTATTGATATTCTTCCAGCAGGGTTCTTTCTGTTGAGGAGCGTTTTTGCTATTCGGGGTCTTTTATTGTTCCATATGAATTTTTGGATTGCCTCTTCTATTTCCTTGAAGAATGAGGTTGGAATTTTGATAGGTATCACATTGAATTTGTAGATAGCCTTGGGAAGTATTGCCATTTTCAAAATGTTAATTTTTCCAATCCAAGAGAATGGGAGTTTTTGCCATTTTTGGCTTAAGGTGTCTAGTCCTTCAGACACCTTAAACCATGAGCCGATGGCTCACACCTGTCATCTCACATGTGTCTTCCTGTCCACTCAGGAGGCTGAGATCCAGAGGATCTCATTTCCCAGCCAGGCAGGAAAGTCCCTCCAGATACTCATCTCCAATCTCTAACTGGAAGTGGCACCGTGGCTCAAATGGTAGAGCACTGGCCTTGAGGAAAATTAGACATCAGGGACAGTAACCAAGCCCTGAGTTCAAGCCCCTCAACCAAAATAAAAAACAAAAACCAAACATGAAAGAAAGATACCCCTTCCTTGCTTGCAAGAGATAGTAGTAGGGTTGCAAATCAAAACAACATTAAGATACTACCTCACCCCAGTTAGAATGGCAAAAATCAAGAACTCTAATAACAACAGATGCTGGAGGGGATGTGGACAGAAGGGAACCTTACTTCATTGTTGGTGGGAGTGTAAACTTGTTCAACCACTTTGGAAAGTAGTATGGAGGTTCTTCAAAAGACTCCACATAGATCACCCCTATGACCCACGAATCCCACTTTTGGGCATTTACCCAAATGTTTACAAACAAGACCACACTAAAGCTACCAGCACAACTATGTTTATTACAGCATTATTTACCATAGCTAAGATATGGAACCAACCCAGATGCCCCTCAGTAGATGAATAGATCAAGAAAATGTTGTATATATACACCATGGTATTCTATGCCTCCATCAGAAAGAATGACATTGCCTCATTTGTTAGGAAATGGAAAGACTTGGAAAAAATTATATTAAGTGAAGTAAGCCAAGCCCAAAGAAACTTAGGTCCCATGGTTTCCTTTATTTGCAATATTTAGTATATATATGAGTCAAGCAGAAAAGGTTAGATAAGGTGATGTTAGGAAAATGAACCCTAAGGTTTATATTTAAATGTTTTTTTTTTTCTTTCAAGCATTTGTTTCTAACACATTTATAAGATTATTTCTTTGTTGCTTTGTATGTCCCTTGCCCACAGTACAACCCCTGCTTTCACTGTATTTAATTGTGGTATAATTTGTGGAGGGGAAGGGGAAAAAACAAGTCATTTAAGTAAGTATACAGGCTGACCCTTGCATCAATGAGAAGTACAAGTTGTCATATCAAAAAAGAACTTTACAACTTTCGTGGGGGGGGGGGAAGGGTTGGTTAAGGGATAGGGGAAAGCTGGGAAGGGATAGGAAGGGGAAACAAAGGAGGAGGCTACAATGCTTGATAAGATATGTACTGCTTATCTTGCCCATGTAATTGTAACCCCTCTGTACAGTATTTTCACAATAAAAAAAGAAAGAAAGAAAGCTGAAAAAAAAAAAAAAAGAAGTTGGTTGTAGCCGGGCACAGCCAGTGGCTCACAACTGTCATCCTAGCTACTCAGGAGGCTGATATCTAAGGATCACGGTTCAACGCCAGCTTGGGCAGGAAAGTCTGTGAGACTTTATCTCCAATGAACCACCAGAAAATTAGATGTGGTGCTGTGGCTCCAGTGGTAGAACACACAACTTCATCTGAAGAGCTGAGGCCCTGCTGGCAGGCCCAAAGCTCAAACTCCATAACCTACAACCAAACAAAAGGTAGCTGAATTTTCTGCATAACTGTACAGTAGAAATGCCATGATGTGTTGTGAACCATTCCAGACATGTGAGAGGCTCTGAGTTTTGTCTACAGTTGGTCTATGATGGTAGTGCCATCATCTCTGGGGTGGAATATTCAGGGTGCTCAGGGACTGCTGAGGCTTTGGGCTACCAGTGTGTATGTCTGTGTGTTCGTGTGTGTGTCTGTGTGTGTCTGTGTCTGTGTGTTTGGATGTAGAAGACCTGGGTCTTGAACTCAGGGCCTAGGTGAAGTTCCTATGCTTCTGTGCTCAAAGTTGGTGCTCTAACACTTGAGGTACAGCTCATTTCTGGCTATTTGTTGGTTCATTGGAGATAAGAGCTTCACAGACATTTCTGTGCTGGCTGGCTGGCTTTGACCTCAACCTCCTGAGTAGCTAGGATGACAGGTGTGAGACACCAGTGCCATATTTGTGTGTGTGTGTGTGTGTGTGTATGTGTGTGTGTGTGTATGTGTGTGTGTGTGTGTGTGTGTGTGTGTGTGTGTGTGTGTGTGTGTGTATTTTCCTCATCTTTCTCTGTCCGCTTCCTGGGTGACTGTCTGCCTCTTTCTGACCTCGGATGGTGGTCCTTCTCCACACCACCCTTGCCTATAGCCTCCTATCTGGGTCTACAATGAGTCCTAAATTGCCAGAGACCTGAGTTCAAACTTTTCTTTGGGGCCCAAGTCCAGATGTCCAAATCTTTGGCCTCCTGCAGGGGATTCTGGGTCAGCCAGGCCAGCTGCAATAAAGTATTGCCTGTCTGTGGGTGGGGAACTTAGACATGGGATGTCCTGCCCTTTTCCTCTTCTAGACCTCTGGCTGCATGTCCCTCTCAGCAGGCTGGCAGTGAGTGGGGGAAGGGAGTTGCCAGTGGCTCTGGCCAACTCCAGCTTCATAGGGGACTGAAGGCCACCCAAGCAAGAAGGATTCCGGGCTACATTGGAGGTGAGGCCAAGATGGCTTGGAAGTGTCTGTTGGTGTCTAGGAAATGTCAACATACATTATCGCAGGCAAGTCAATCTTCCAGCCTTAGCTGGGCCTCTCAAATCCTTCTAGAGAATTCTGGATGCCCAGAACACTGAGGCACAGACTTTAGATTCCAGGGCCAGGGAATTGGGGTAGGAGAGACTGGTATGGCCAATACCTCAATGTTCTAGGCATTAGCCTTGACCTTAGTAGGCCCCCATTGTGTACGTTCACATCTTAACACAGAGCTGGCCAGAAACAGGCCACTTGTGGTGGGGCTGTAGAAGTGGCAAGAGTGGAAGTGAGATCTAGGATGACCAATATCTGGATTTAGGGCCTGACGGCGGGGGCGGGGGGGGAGGTGAAAGTGTCTTTTTTAAAAAAAAATCTCTAAGAGCTGGAACTCAGGGCCTAGGCACTGAGTTTCCTTTGCTCAAATCTAACACTCTACCACTTGAACCACAGCTCACATTTCATCTTTTTTAGTAGTTTAGTGGAGATAAGCGTCTCACGAACTTTTCTGCCTGGGCTGGCTTCAAGCTGCCATCTTAAGAGCTCAGCCTCTTGAGTAGCTAGGATTGCTGGTATGAGACACTGGCACCTGCTAAGGATGTTAGTGTGTGTGTGTGTGTGTGTGTGTGTGTGTGTGTGTGTGTGTTTACCAGGGCTTGAGCTCAGAGCCTAGGTGGTATCCTTTAGCTTGTTTGTGGAAGGCTCATGGTCTACCAGTTGTACTACAGTAGCTCTACTTCTCAGCTTTTTGGTGATTCATTGGAGATAAGAGTCTGCCCACCCAAGCTAGCTTTGAATCTTGCTTGATCCTCATGTGTCAGCCTTAAGTAGCTAGGATTATAGGCATGAGCCACTGGCATCCAGCTGCAAGGATGTCTCTTCATACTGTCTTCTGTTCTAACAGCTGTCTACTTGCCCTGGCCTAGATCTCTGATCTCCACATCAGCTCCCAGCAGCCCTTGACTGTGTGGAGAACATAAAGCTCAAACCTGCCAAATATCCTATTACTATGTTCTCACCGGAGGGTATGTTTCCTCTGAAGCCTGGAGGAGAAGGGGGAGGAGGAAGAAGGTTAGCTGTAGATGGGAGCTAGGCTGGGAGAGAGGTACACTGTCTTAGCCAAGAAGGAAAATGTGGCCAGATGTTAATAGCTCATGCTCTCATATTCCTAGCTCCTCAGGAGGCTGAGATCTAAGGATTGGCATTCAGAGGCAGCCCAGCTCACTTTTCTTTTCTTTTTTTTTCTGGTATCAGTAGGATCTTTTTTTGTGTGTGAAAATATTGTACAGAGGGGTTACAATTACATGGGCAAGGTAATGAGTACATTTCTTATCACCAGCTCACTTTTCTAAAGTGTGTGAGACTCTCCTTTCCCAGTAACCACCTGAAAGCTGGAAGAAAAGCTCTGCCTCAGGTGGTAGAGTTGTTAGCCTTGAATGAAAAAGTGAGGGACAGAGCCCAGGTCCTGAGTTCAAGCCCTAGTACCAAGATGTGCCCATGCACACACACACACACACACACACACACACACACACACACACACACACACACACACACACAGGTAGGTTGTAATGATGAGTTGAGCTAGAACTGGGGGCAGTCGAGAGGCACAGTCATAGTAAATTCTGGACACATAAGTTATTTCTCCCCAACTCCTTCTCGGGCTGAGGGGTCTGGGCCATAGCAGTAAATTCCATGGAACCGGCACCTCCATCCATGCATAGGGTACAGGACCAAGGGAAGAACACGTTTTTACTCGGTGCATGATTGCAGACCTTCATCTGCCGCTGAACATTGTTGAGGAAAGCAGGGCTCTGAGCCCTGGGACTCTTGGGATAGCCACTGCTACAAGCAGCAGCCAGCCACCTGTGGATTCCTGAGCCTACGAGTCTTTCATGAGCCCAACTCAACACCCACCCAAGGTGTGCTTGACAAATTTGCCCCCGTGAGTAGGCATTACCTGCTGTGCCATCTTGCAGATCTTGCCCCTCCTGGCCCAGAAACCTGGTCTGAAATGTTGACTTACTGCTCAGATCCACACTGCACCCATGACAGTTGCCATTCTGATGCCATTCTGGCCCATGTCCTCCGTGCCCCAAGGCTAAATCCTTCTCTGATACTTTGGCCCGCTCTGTAGGCAAAGGTTCCCAAAGAGTGGTGCTTTCAAGACTTGTAAGACATGTAGATATTGGGAGACCCTTAGGGGCCCACTGGAAATTACTCTGCCTAGAGCCACAGAGTGAGGTTCAAGCAGGACAGGTGTTGCTCATGGGGCTAGAACTCTGGGCCTGGGCACTGTCCCTTCAGCTTTTCAGCTTACCACTTGAGCCACAGTACCACTTCCAGTTTTCCTGTGATTCATTGGAGATCAGAGTCTCCTGGACTTTCCTGCCCAGGCTGGCTTTGAACCATGATCCTCAGATCTCAGCCTCCTGAGGAGCTAGAAGGATAAACATGAGCCAGCAGCACCCAACTGATTTGGACTTTCACCACAGTGGACTAGGAACTCCTGAAAGCTTTTCTTTATTTTTTCTATGCCAGTACTGGGGCTTGAACTTAGGGTCTGGGCTCCGGTCTCTTTAATTTTTGCTTCAAGTCTGGCACTCTACCACTTGAGCCACAGCTCCATTTCTGGCTTTTGGTAGTCCATCGGCAAGAAGAGTCTCACTAACTTTCCTCCCCTGAGCTGGCTTTGACCCATGACTTTGATCTCAGTCTTTTCAGTAGCTAGGATTTACAGGGGTTGAGCCACCAGTAGCATTGGGCTAGAAGCTTTTCTTAAGCAAGTGTTCTTCCCTGCATTTGCCCTGACTCCTCCATGTAAAGGAGGCCTGAGGGTAAGGAGCTGTGAAAAATAGTCTTCCAGCCACAGGAAATTGCTGGGGTCCATGGTGAAAAGCCAAGCTCATCTTCCCCCTTAGCCCCATTCTGGGACCTCCACCCTCTGCCCTCCCTGTGGCTCAAGTACAAACCTTGACCCAGCCTTGAATGTCCTGCAGGACTTGTGTGAAGCCACAGAACATTCATTCCACCCACACCACCTATTCTACACCACACCTCAGGAAACTTTGTGCATGTTGTACCTTCTGCCTGAGGCTCTCTATCTTGTTCCACATCTTAGAACTCCTGTGGAATTTTGGCACTAGTTATATCACCTCCAGGAGCCAGTCTTTCCTTCCCTTCTCCCTCTTTTTTTAATATTGAGTTGCTAGAGATGGATCTTGTGCAGGCTGACTGGCAAATGCTCTAGCTTGGTGTGTGTGTGTGTGTGTTGCTAGAGATGGAACTTGTGCAGGCTGACTGGCAAATGCTCTAGCTTGGTGTGTGTGTGTGTGTGTGTGTGTGTGTGTTTGCCAGTCCTAGGGTTTGAATTCATAGCCTGGATACTATCCCTGAGGTTTTGTGCTCAAGGCTAGCACTCTATTACTTGAACCACAGCTCTACTTCTGACTTTTGGGTGATTAATTGGAGATAAGTGTCTCATATAGACTTTCCTGCTTGCAATTGTGATCCTCAGATATCAGCCTCCTGAGTAGCTAAGATTACAGGTGTGAGCCACCAGCAACTGTCCTCTACCCTACCTCTTACCTCTAACCTTGGCTCTCCTATGAGTACCAGAAGAATATGTCTCACCAGGCTCACTTTTTTGCCAGTCTTGGGGCTTGAACTCAGAGTCTGGGCATGTTCCTGAGTTTCTTTTTGTCAAAGCTAGCACTCTTATCACTTAAGCCACAGTGCCACTTTTGGCTTTTTCTGTTTCTGTGATACTGAGGAATCAAACCCAGGGCTTCGTGCGTGCTAAGTAAGCACTTTACCACTAAGCCACATTCACAGCCCAAGGCTCACTTCTGACAGGAACTATGAGGGTGGGATTTATTGGCTTACCCCTTTTGGTGCAGGAATCGCTGGCTATTTCATATCTTTGCCAAGATTTGGGACCAGGATGTGACTCGGCAATGAGGAATGGTGAATGCGGGATAGCCACCAGGCCCCAGAGAAGTAGGCTCACATATTCTACAGAGGGATAGAGAATATGGAGCCAGAAACTTTGACAACTCCTACAGCCTAGGAACTGTGGTCTCCCTGGAGGCAGTGGCTGGCTGCTAGGTGTCCCGATGGGACATCTCAACCAGAACATAAGGCACTTGTTGCACTGCCCAGGCAAAGCCGGGGGGGGGCTTCAGTTATTAAATGGCAGAGAAGGATGCTTTGTTCAAGGTGCTGGCTCAGACTTAGGACTCTCTGAGGACTTGCCCAGGTTGGGGGGATGGACATGAGCAACCTGCTGAATGCCCATCATCCATCCATACACAGAGACATGGAGTTATTGCCTCCTTTATTTGGGGGGGGGGTTGAGGAAGGTCCAGGGTTGTCCTATGAGCCTAGGCCCTGTCCCTGAGCTCCTTTTACTCAAGGATAGCACTCTGCCCTTGAGCCACAGCCCCACTCATGGTTTTTTTCCCCCCTGTGATCTCTTAGAAAGAAGAGTGTTTTGGACTTTTTTACCCTGGATGCATTCAAATTGGCATTCTCTACATCTCAGCTTCAGGAGGAGTTAGGATTATAGGCAGGAGCCACTGACACTTGGCTTTCTTTTCTTCTTGTTGTTCTTTATTTTAATTGTGACAATCTGAAATCTTCACAGTGTCATTCCAATGTTTTGCATTCAAAGTAATCTACCCAGGCCTGGAATTCGAGTGCTATGACTATCACCCACAAATGGAGGGAGATCCTGATGAACTCATTCTTGTTCATGTGAATGCTAGTGGAATGTTATAAAAGTAATAATTAAATTTGCCGTTAATTCATGATTGTATTTTAGAATGCCACACAAAAATTATTGGATATATATCTTCATTCTAGCACCAAGGTATGATTAAGGATATTGACTAATTTTTAATTAATGCTGTTGTAAGTATTTAACTATGATACTTCATTAAATGGAGTCATAATTTAGTAACTAATAATTGGTTATAACATATATATAATTTAATAACATCTTCACATTCCCTCTTTGTAAGTCTGTGTAAATATATATATACATATAGATGCAGGTATATATATATATATATATATATATATATGTATATATATATATATATATAATATCAATCTACACATTTATCAATTGAGCACTACTGTGGCTTGGTCACAGTTCCTTAGAATTTCCTGGATGCTCAGTTTGCTGGAGGCTGGTGTGCTAAGACTGTACCCCATTTATGGATTGGGCAATGTAGGCTCAGTTGAAATTCCAGCATGGCCAAAAACTTATTTGTGGAGTAAGAAGCCAATTTTACACTTTTTGTTCATTCTCTGTGAAAGTCCTGGGTCTCAATACGATGTATAATCCATATGCAAATATATCCTATGAGATATGATATAATAAAGGAAATGTTATATGTGTAACAATACTAAATAAATAAGAGTAATAAATGTCATATGCAGTAGAACCTATGTATGTAAATAGATCTCATATATATGAATATTATTTTTTCCAGTGCTGGGGCATCTATTCAGACCCTGGGAACTGGTCTGAATTTCTTTTTTCTTTTTTTCTTTTCTTTTCTTTTCTTTGCCAGTCATGGTGCCTGAAATCTGGGCATGAGCACTGTCCCTCAGCTCTTCAGTTCAAGGTGAGTGAACGCTCTACCACTTGAGCTACAGTGCCACTTCCAGCTTTTTCTGCTTATGTGGTGCTGAGTTATTAAACCAGGGGCCTCATGCATGCAAGGCAAGCACTCTACCACTGAGCCAACTGCCCAGCCCCATGAATTTCTTGTCTATAATGATGGTGAGCTTTCCTCTTCACACATAGTGTCACAGAGTTACCCAGACCCTGAGTTCAAATCCCAGGCCTGCTAAAAAAATGGTGCAATTTCCTCACCAGGGTCTTATTGTTATTATTACTTTTTTTTGGCCTAGCACAGGGCTTGAACTCAGGTCTTCGCATCTCTGCCACAGCTGATCATTGGATCCTACCACCCTACTTCAAATTTCAGAGCTGGCAAAAAAATAAATAAATAAAAAGGAGAAGGATAAAACTGAGAAGTTCAAGAAGGCGGTTTTACTTTTTTTATTCCTTTGTATTGTGACCATCCTGGGTCTAAATGACAAGCCCCAGAATGTGTACATGACATTGCATTGCTAATGTTTCATGGGCTATTAGGGAAGCCATAGCTGAAACAAGCAACTTAGACCTGGAGGTCCAATCTTGGAACTGCCACTAATGAATGTGGGAGGTTCTAAGAAACACATTCTGATATACATCCGTACAAATAGAATGTTATAAAAGTAACATTTAAATTAGTAGTTAGTATATGATTATATTCTAAAATTATACACAACAATTACTCTACATTGACTAATTTTCAATTAATACTTTATTATATATTCAATCATGATACTTAAAAAAGGAAGGAACAATTTAATTGCCAATAATTGGTAGTAATATCATATATGCAGTTTCATAATATACAGACATCTCTTGTTTTCTATCTATCTATCTATCTATCTATCTATCTATCTATCTATCTATCTATCTATCTATCTATCTATCTATCTATCTACCTATCTATCTATCTGTCTATCTATCTATCTATCTATCTCTATCTACCAATCTACACATTAATCTGTTTATACACTTGTCACTCCTGGGGCTCAGTGTTAGAGTGCTCACTGAGTATGTACAAAGTCCTGGGTTCCATTCCTCACTACCACTTGCACAGAAAAATCCAGGAGTCATGCTGTTGCTCAAGCAGTTGAGTACTAGCTTTGAGCATAAAAGTTTAGGGACTGTATCTAGACACTTACTCAAGATGCAGGACTGGCACCAAAACAAAACAATTGAATGTTCTGACTGCAAAAATATAAGAATAGGACTGCAAATACATCATTGTAGAGCAAGCTAGGAGTCTGGTGCTGAGAGCTGCAATCTAACCTGACTTAGCCAGAGGTAAACTGCTGCAACCCAGCTACACGGAACCAGATGCTTCTGGCTCAATCAGCCCTGTCATCCAAGATACTGGGGGGCTGAGATCAGACACTGGTGGTTTTAAAATCCAGCCCTGACAGGAAGTCTGCAAAACTCTGAGCTTTGGCTCAAAGTGGTAGAGCTCTAGCCTTGAGCAAAAGATCTTAGGACAGTACCCCCAAACTTTCAGTGGAATCCCCGTGGCTGACTCACCACCCCCTCCCTACAAAAAACCCACCCCTCTAAATCATTAGAACTTTGTGTAGTTTGGTGACACTGATTAAAGCATCCTAATTCTAATGACAGTGTGTGGGATACAGCTATGTCATGAGTCTTATATGAGGAATGGTGTACTGAGTGCATCTGGTCCTTGTAAGAGCTCCACAGATTATTGTGCAGATGAGAACCTTAGGCTCAGATATGTCCCCATGTCAGGGCCAAAATGATGTATGTACTGAACTCTAGTGAGTTTTTCTCCTGCAGACAATTGTTTTGGTTTATTTTTCTCGGTCATGAACCTTAAACTCAGGGCCTAGCTACTGACTCTTCACTGTTGGGCTCATGGCTAGCACCCTACCAAGGGGACCCAAGGACACCCATACAAAAGTGTTACAGTCTAGGCATCTGTGGCTGATATCTGTCATCCTGCCTACTTTGACACATTTTTTTTCCTTCTCTGTAAAAATCCTGAGTCTCAGTATGAAGTATAATCCATATGCAAATATATCCATGTGATAAGATGTAATAAATGAAATAAATGTTATATATGTAATAATACTAAATAAATAAATAATGAATAAATAAGTGTAATAAATGTCAAATGGAGTAAGCCCATGTATGTAAAAAGATCACATATATGAATATTAATTTTCCCAGTGTTGGTGCTTAAATTCAGCCTGGAAACTGGTCTGAAATTCTTGTCTTCAACAACAGTGAACTTCCCTTCCTCCACAGTGTCACACAGTTACCCAGACCCTGAGTTCAAATACCAGGCCTGTCAGAAAAATGGAGCAAATTCCCAGTCACGGCCTTAAGTTATTTTGTCCAGGCCCGGGGCTTGAACTCAGCTTGTGGCATTTCTGCCTCAGATTCTATCACCCTAGGCTGGGGTGTAGCCAATGGACCCACAGCCCATTCTGAGATCCTAGGACCCAAGTTCAAATCTCCGGACTGATAAAAAAAAAACAAAAGGAGAAGGGCAGGGAAGATGGCCCAGTAGTAGAGTGCTTTCCTTGCATGCATAAGGCCCTGGGCTCGATTCCTCAGCACCACATAAACAAAAAGCTGGAAGTGGTGCTATGACTCAAGTGGTAGAACACTAGTCTTGAGCTGAATAGTTGAGGAACAGTGTCCAGACCCAGATTTCTGGCCCCACAACCAACAAAAAAGAAAAAAAGAGAAAGGGGGGGGGGAAATAAGGATAAAACTGGGAAGTTCCAGAAGGTGGTTTTACTTTGTTTTTTTTTCTTTGCATTGTGACCATCCTGGGTCTAAATGAAAGGGCCCGGAAAGACTATGTGACCTTACACTGCTGAAGTTTGGTGGGTTATCAGGCAAGCCATAGCCAAAACCAGCAACCTAGGCCCAGGGTTCAAATTCTGGGACCGCCACCTACGAATGGCGGGAGATCCTAAGAAATGCATTCTGACATACATCCATATGAATGGAATGTTTAAAAGTAACAATTACATTAGTAGTTAGTATATGATTATATTTTAAACTTAAAAACAATAATCATAGTACATTGACTAATTTTCAATAAATATATTATTGTATTTTCAACAATGAGAAATGAAGGAATAATTTAATTATGGATAATTGATAGTAATATAGTATGTGTAATTTAATAATATACAGATGTCTTTCTTATTTTATACATATATATCTGTACATATATATTTCTACACTTGTCACTCCTGGGGCTCAGTGGTAGAGTGCTTGCCTAGTATGTATAAAGCCCTGGATTAGTTTCCACACTATCACATGCACAGAAAAAGCCGGAAGTGCTGCTGTCACTCAAGCACCAAAGAAAAGTTAGAATGTTCTAACTGCAACTATACAAGAACAGGACTTTAAATACGTCATGACAGAGCAAGCTGGGAATCTGAAGATGACGGCTGCCATCTATCCTGAGGTTAACAGCTGCAAACCAACAGCCAGGGGTTAACAGCGCAAACCAACTCCATCGAACCAGATGCTGCTTGCTCACCCTAGCTGCTCAGGGGATGAGATCTGACATTGGTGGGTTGAAAACTCAGCCCTGGCAGGAAGTCTGTGAGACTCTGAGCTTTGGCTCAAAGTGGTAGAGCTCTAGCCTTGAGGAAAAGATCTTAGGACAGTACCCACAACCCTATGAGTGCCACCCCTGAGTCTGATGACCCTCCTCCCCCACCCCGACTAACCACCCTTCTAAACTGTTAGATGTGAACTTGTGTGGTTCATGACACTTTTCTGAAGGAATGGTGATACTGATGAAAACATCCTAATTCTAATGACAGCTTGTGGGATACAGCTCTATGAAGATTCCTTCCTGGGGTGCTAGGTCCTTCACGGAGTGCTGTGTGCTGAGTCAGGGCTGCTCAGGGTGGCAGTATCAGCTCCTTAGCCTGTGCTGTGGCCCTGGCCGGTCAGTGTAGGAACCTTCTCAATAAAGTTGCTTCTTTGTTACTAACTTTGCTGCGGTGGGCTCTGTCACTCCAGACGAATAGGTGGGTTTGCCTGCCTGAGTAGGAGTCTTCCTACTACACACTGAACTTCTGTTCTGAGCTCATGGTCAGTACTCAGGCCCTGTGTTCAACCTGGAAACCTAGTCACCCAAGGCCCAACTAGGAGAGGTCAAAGGTTTCCAAACCTGATGAGCTCCACCAGCCCTACATAACAGGGAACATTGTGATTTTGCAAATGTGCTTAGATGTAGCAAGCTTCGGAAAACCTGGGGAGGCACCATTGCCAATAATGAATCATTGCATTAGGTTCAGCTCCCTAGTTGTTGTCTGCCAGAATAAATCTTGAATTAATTGTAGCAGTTTGTTTCAACACTGGAACATATTCTAACAAAGACAGGATAAGTGCAGGGAACTTGGCCTGTCCCTGGAGGTGGCACAAATGAAGGCTTCCTGTCAAAACAGAGCACTGGGGAGAGAGATATCTTGGGGTACAAAGAGGCTTTTTTCTCCTGGTCTTCAGAGCCTGCCCACACTCATCATAACTAGTTGGCCCGGATAGAGTTGTTTGTTAGAGAGCTGTACGGGAGTGAGGCCTTTTGACTGCCTGTTCTAACAAAGAGGCAGACTTCCTCCAGCAGCATGGGGTGTGAAGAAACCCTTAGGCTACACTGGGAACAGGGAGGGGAGCCCTGGAACATGCACTGTCTTGAAAGCACCCTCTGGGCTATGAAATCATTCTATTCAAAGCAAATTTCCTAGCTGGGTTCCTTTCTTCATAGCAACTCTGGATGTTTACCAATAGAAATACATTTACACATACACAGACACATGGAGTTACTGGCTCTTTTTTTTTTTTTTTTTTTTGGTGCAGGTCCTGAGGCTTGAACTGTGAGCTTAGACATTGTCCCTGAGCTCCTTTTGCACAAGGAAGCACATTATTGTGCCTTAAACCATGATACATCATTAAATGAAGGCATAATTTAATACCTAATAATTATTAGTAATGTATTACATTTAATTTAATGATATATAGACATCTCACATTCTATAAATATATTTATATATTTAAATATACACTGTGATATACATATACATCTCTCTCTCACACTCTCCATGCATATATATGTATTTGCAGCAATTTATGCATCTATCTATTTATATATTGGCCACTCCTGGAGGTTAAACTTAGGTCCTGGGAACTCCCTGGCAGTGAATTTGTTTGAGGCTGCTGTGCTTACATTGATCCCTTGATGAGTTGGGCATTCAAGGCCCTGAGTTCAAATCCCAGCAGTGCCAAAGACAATAGGTGGGGTAAGAAACCAATGTTGACCTGTTCTGCTGTCTGTGAAAATATTGTTTCCTAGGTACAATATGTAATACCTATGCAAATACATATATATGATGTATATTATAAATGTATATAAATATAATATTGCCACTCCTGGGTCTAGAATTCATGCCCAAGGAAATGCTCTTGACTTTCTTTTATTCAAGGAGAGTGAGCTTCCACTTTACCCACAGCAAAATAGAGTTACCCAGGCCCTGATTTCAAATCCCAGGTATGGCAGATAAAATGTCCCAAATTCCAAGCCAGGACCTTAACTTTTGGGGGGGGGCAGGCACGGGGCTTGAACTCAGTTCGTCACAACTCTGCCTCAGCCTTAATTACCCTAGGTTGTGTTGCAGGTTTTACACCCACAGATGAACCAAGGATCCTAGGACCCAATTTCAACTCCCAGCACTGGCCAACAAACAAACAAACAAATCAAAATGGAAGAGGAAAAACCAGAAAGTTTTACACAACAGTTTTACCTTTGTTTCTTTTGCACAGTCGACATCCTGGGTCTCACTGACTTGGCTTGAAAATTGTACATGACTTTGCATGGCTGAAGCTGGTGGGCTGTCAGTGAAGCCTGAGGTTAACCCTGACACCTGCGCCCTGAGTTCGATCCTGGGACTCCCACATACACATGGCTGAAGATACTAGGAAACTGGTTCCTATCTCTAGGAACACTAATAGAATGTTTGAAATGTGCTAATTGAATTACTAGTTAACTAGTCTTTCTAATATAAAATTGTATGCATTAAATATAGGTCATTGGTTAGTTTAATTAATATTTTATTAAATCTTCTACTGTGATTAATTAATGGAGGAATAATTTTAGACCAAATAATTAGTAGCAACAGAATATATAAAAGTAAGATATAGACATCACTCTTTATATAGAGTTATACACTAGAATCTACATAAATGTCTATCTGTCTCCCTCTGCATATGTTTATAGATGTAATTAAACACACACTGCATTTTACACATCTATGCGTTTATATCTTGGCCACTCCTAGGGCCAAATTTGACCGAAAACTCCATTTGCATCAGACTGGTGTGCTAACATTGACCCATGCCCCATTCATGAAGTGGGTTTTCTAGGCCCTGAGTTCAAATCACAGAACTGCCAAAACTTAAGTAATCCTGGTGGAAGAAGCCAAATGTCCCATTTGTCTTCCTTATCGGTGAAAGTCCTGGGTCTCAGGAATGATGTATAGTACATTGGCAAATCTATGTTGTATGTAATAAGATGTAAAAATGATTATGTGTGTAATCATACTCACTAAAATACATAGGAAATAAATAAAACACAAAATAAAATGAATAACCACACTAACTGCAATATGCAGTAAACATGTGTATGTAAATATGAATCCTGTATTTAAAATGAATACAAATATTATTTTTGCAAGAGCTAGGACTTGAATTCAGTCACAAGGAACTGGCCTGACTTTCTTGTCTACCAGCACGGTGAGCTTCCCCTTCTCCCACAGTGCTGTAGATGTACCTAGGCCCTGAGTTCAAATCCCAGGACTGGCAGAAAAAAATGGCATGAATTCCAAGCCAAGCAGCCTCATAACTTTTAAAATATTTTAATGTGTTTATTTATTTATTTATTTATTTATTGTCAAGCATAGAGCTTGAACTCAGGGCATGGCAACTCTGCCTCAGCATCGATCACTCCAGGCTAGGGTGCAGCCACTGGAACCACAGCCAAACCTGAGTTCCCAGGGCACAAATGCTGACAGGAAAAATAAATACATAAAACAACACAGAAACAAAGAATAAAAACCTGCAACTTTCAGATGGCTGCCGGTTTTACATTTGTTTTCGTTGCAAGGTGATCTTCCTGTGTCTGAATGACATGGCTGAAAAGTGTTGGAAACCTGGCATTGCTGAAGGCTGGAGGGCTACCAGGGAAGCCATAGGCCAACACTGCAACATAGGCCCTGGGTTCAAAGCCTGGTCCTGACCCCTACAAATGGCAGGAGATCCTAATAGTCTCCTTCCTATTCATAGGAATACTGATGGAAGGTTATGAATGTCAAGGTTGAATTAGTTGTTCCTGAATGATGCTGCTATAAAATTAGAGTGATTTTAGGAGGCCGATGGATTTTCATGAATATTTTTGACACATTAAAAGAATACTATTAATTACATGGACACAATGGTTTTGGGACAGTGGTTGATTTAATTAACAATTCATTAAGGATGAAAACAATAATATAAATGACATGGAGGCATTAAAAATACCCAAATATTGGTAGGAATGTAGCCTATTTAAATGAATAATGTATAGACATCTCTGGCACTCTATAAAGATCTATATTTATTTGTGTACTACCATCTGCATGTCAATCTGTTCTTATTTTCTCAAAACTTGGGGCTCGATCTCAGGTGCTGGAAACTGCTTGTCAGCTCAATATGCCCCAGGCTGGCATACTGACACTCACCCATTCATGAATTGGGGCTTGTAGGTTGTGAGTTCAGATGCCAGCACTCACAAAAATTGATTCATAGAGTAAGAAACCCTTGGTGACACAGGTTTTCCTTTGCTGTGAAAGTCCTGGATGTCAGGTGTGAAGTTCATACATAGGTAAATCTATCCTATATAATAAATGTAATAAATAGTCCATGTGTAAGAACAGTCAATAAAATAAATGGTAAATAAATGAATAAAACAAAAAAAATGAATAGCTACACTAAGCACAATATGGAGTCAATATATGTGGCTCGATCTCAGGGCCTGGGAACAACCTGGCAGCGGAATTGGCTAGAGGCTGCTGTGCTGACAGCCACACATAAATGAATTGAGCCTTCTAGGCCCTGAGTTTAGATCCCAGCACTGCCAAAAATGTAATCATGGAGTGGGAAGCCGAGTGTGACACATGATTTTCTTTTCTTTGAAAGTCTTCAGTGTCAGGTAGGATGTATAATTTGGATGCAAATCAATATGCTATGTAAGTAGAATGTCACAAAGGTAAAAGAAGTCATAGGTGGAAGAATTGTCAGTACAATAAACGATAAACAGATTGAATTAATAATGAATCATTCTAGGATAAAACTAGATGTGGTAATTATAGGATGTGGATTAAGTTTAATTAATATTTTATTAAGTATTAACAGAATAAAAATTGCATAGAGACATAAATACCTAATTATTGGTAGTAGCACATGATGCATAATTTAAGAATATATAGACACCTGTCTCAGTCTCTAAAATATTTAATTATATGTATGGATGTATGTACATATATGATAAACAATAACAGGATATTGAGTATTAATTAATGCTTTATTAATTGTTAGCTGGGACACATCATTAAATGGAGATATAATTTAATACCTAATAATTGATAACAATATTATCTATAATGTAATAATATAGACATCTCTCTTTTGTCTATATAATATTTATATACAACAATCTATATATTTATACATCCTTTACTCCTGGGGCTCAGTGATTGAGTGCTCCTCTAGTAAGCATGAGCCCTGGGTTCGACTCCTCAGTGCCACTAAGCAGAAAACTTGGAAGTTCTGCTGTCTTTCAATCAATTGAGTGCTAGCCTTGAGCACAAATGGTTAGGGACAGTGTCTAAGCCCTTACTCAAGCCCCAGCACTGCCACCAAAAAAAGGTAGAATGTTCTAACTGCAATTATAGAAGGACAGGACTTCAAATACCACATCACAGAACAAGCTAGGAGTCTGGCACTGAGAGTTGCCACCTAACCTGACTTAGGCATATGTAAACAGCTGCAACTGAGCTCCACAGAAGCAGATGCTGCTGGCTTACCCCCATCATCCTGGCTGCTTGGGAGCTTTAAAACCAAGCCCTGGTAGGAAGTATGTGAGACTCTTGGAGATGTGGCTCTAAGTAGTAGAGCCTTAGCCTTGAGCAAATGTTATTAGAACAGTATCCCCATGCATTGAGTTCAAGCCCTATGGGTAGACTGGCCCCAAAAAAACACCCCACTAAACCATTAGATGTGAACTTGTGTGATTTGTGAAATGTTCTTCAAACAATGGTGATACTGATGAAAGCAACCTAATTCTAATGACAGCTTGTGGAATAGAGCTATGTGCTGAGTCCTTCATAGAGTGCTCTGTGCTGAGTCTGGCACAGGGTGCAGTGTGCTGAGTCCTGCATTGGGTGCTGGGTGCTATTTCTTCACAGGATGTTGTGTGCTGAGTCCTTCAAAGAGTGCCATCTGCTGTGTCCTTCACAGAGTGCATTCTTTCATATGGTCCTTGTAAGAGCTACACAACTGAGATGATTATGCAGACAAGAATATTGAGATGCAGATATGTCCCCATGGCAGGGACAAAATTATGTATTACTGAAGAGTGGGTGAGTTGTCTACTGCAGACAATTGTTTTGTTTTGTTTTTTCTCAGTCATGAACCTTGAACTCGTGGCATAGGCACTGACACTTGCCTCTTGGGCACATGGCTAGCATTCCACCATGTGGAGCCAAGGACCCCCTTGCAGTAGAGTGCCACAGTCTAGGGGTCTATAGCTGAGGTCTGTCAGCCTGCCTTCTCAGGAAGCTGAGATCTGAGGATCTGGTTTCCAAACTATGCCAGACACAAAAGGTCCCATGAGACTATTATCTTCAATTCACCACTAAGAAACCTGAAGTGGAAGCTGGATGCTTGTCACTCACGCTTGTCATCCTAGCTCCTCAGTAGGATGAGATCTGAGAATCATGGTTCAAAGCTAGCCTAGGCAAGAAAGTCCCCGAGACATTTAGCTCCAATGAACCATGAGACAACCTGAAATGGTGCTTTGCTTCAAGTGGTAGAGCACAAGACTTGAGGGACATCACCCAGGCCCAGACTTCAACTCCTACAAGCAACAACAACAAAAAAGAAACAAAATAACAAACCTGAAGTAGAGGGATGGGTATGTGCCTTAGGGGTTGGGTGCTTTGCATCTATGAAACTCTGGACTTGATTTCTCAGGAACACATCACTAGAAAAAATTCTCAAGTGGCTCTGTGGCTCAAGTGGGAGAGGACTATTCTTGTACAAGAGAAATAAGGTACAGTGTTCAGGTCCTGAGTTCAAGCTCCAGGACTGGTGTATTTGTGCAAGCTTGCACACACACACACACACACACACACACACACACACACACACACACAGACCAGAAGTAAAAGCTGTGACACAAAATGGTAAAGCATTGGGCTCCCTCACACCTCATGGTCAGCACCCAGGCACTGTGTTCAACCCCAAAACTTTGCCACCCAGGGCTCAACTAGGAGAGGTAAAAGGTTTCAAAACCTAATGTGCTTCAGCAGTCCTAGATGACAGGAAGCATGGTGAGATCAGACATGTGATTGGATTTCTAAAGCTTCCGGAAACCTAGCAGAGGCATCATAGGCCTATCATCTCCCTCAATGAAACATTTCTTGAGGTTAAGTGCCCTAGTTGTCTGCCAGAAGGACTCCTGAATTATATTGAGCACTGTATCTGATCACCAGAATACAGTCTTACAAAGGCAAGATTAGTGCTGAGAACTTGGCCTGCCAAAGGAGGTGGCACAAATGAAGGCTTCCTGTTAAAATGGAGCACTGGGGAGAGAGATAGCTTGGGGTACAAAGAGGCCTTTTTGTCCTGACCTTCAGAGCCCATCCACACTCCTCCTTACTAATTGTCCCATATGGAGTTGTTTGTTACACAGCTGTACAGGACTGAGGCCTTTTGTCTGCCTGCCCAGACAATGAGAGAGACTTCTTCCAACAGGCCTGGGAGGCAGAGAAACCCTCAGGCTGCACTGGAAACTGTGAGGGGAGCCCAGGAACATGCACTGAAATGAAAGCAGTCTCCGTGTTATGAAATCATTGTATTGAAAACAAATTTTGTAGCTTGGTGCCTTTCATCATAGCTACTCCGGAGCTTCACCTATAGGAATACATCCACACATACACAAAGACATGGAAGCAGATCCTGGGGTTGAACTATGAGCATAGGCGTCCCTGAGTTACTTTTGCTCAAGAGTAGTGCATTAACCTGGAGCCACAGCCCCACTTCTGGGTTTTCTGTGATCTCTTAGAAATAACAGTGTCATGGACTTTCCTATGCTGGCTGGATTCAAACTCAGATTCTCTATATCTCATCCTCTGAGGAGCTGGGATTTCAGTCAGCAGCCAGTGGCACCTGCCTTTCTTTTCTTCTTCATTTTTTAATCTGGACAATCTGACTACTTAACAGCATCATTCCAGTGCTTTGAATTTATAAGTAAACTACCCAATGTTCTTTATAGGTGCTTTCTCTGAGAAGGAATTTCTCTCCTCATCTCTTCCTCTGGTCACAGGTTTGAAGCCAAAAGTGAGAAATGAGTGTCACATGATTTTGGCAGCAAATGTCCACAGGACATGCCAGTTCAGTCACTTAGCATTGAGCTGCAGTGAATTTACTGTCTCAGGATGAGAGGACCAAAAGCTGGAGCGATCATCATACTGTCTGCATTGCTCCTTAGGCTTATAAAATTATCTATAATTATGATTGTTTTGTGTCTCCAACTTAAGTATCTAGAATACACTAGAAGCATCATCATGTTTCCCTTTTGTTCTAGTACCTCTCAAGATTTAGACTAAGGGTTTGTGTGGAGCAGATCCTCGGCGAATCCCTGTGGAAAGCCACTTGAAGTCTCCTCAGGAGATCTCTGTTCAAAGCCAGCCCAAGCAGCAAAGTCTGCGAGACTCTTATTTCAATAAACCACCAGAATACCAGAAGTGAATCAGAGGCCCAGAGGGTAGAGCTCCAGCTTTGAGAAAGAAAGCTGAACAGGAGATACAAGCCAGACCAGGCGGGAAAGCCTGGCAGGCGCTTATGTCCAATTAACAACCATATGGTTGGAAGTGGAGCTGTGGCAGTGGTAGAGTCTCAGCCTTGAGCAAAACGGCTGAGGAACACATAGGGCCCTGAGTTTAAGCACGGGATGGCCACCATAAAAACTCAAAAAGAGAAGGCCAAGTTTATGTATGATTGTCCTACCTACTTATGTGTGTATATTACCTCCCTGAGTTCAAACAGATTGTATGCAATGCTTCTCCTTTTATGTACAGATTTATTTTTCAGATAGGCTTGTTGCACATACTGCATCATTCTTTTTTTTTCAGGCCCGTGGCTTTTCTCTTCCAGAGTTCCAGGCCTGGTTCCTTATATGGTGCACACTTAAGATCTCAGCAGCCTTTATTACATTTTATTATGAGGCCAAGGCAGGACCAGTCACAAATCAGGTAGGAGAAGGGAAGATCAGGGTTTTTGAAATAACTGGTATTCAGAAAATTAAACTTGGGGGATGTAAAATGGTACCATACTTAGGTAGAAACTACCATTAAGAAAAAGATGAGAGGACTGGGATTGTGGATTAGTGAGAGAGGGCTTGCCTAGCATGCAAGAAGCCCTGAGTTTGATCCCTCTGTAGCACATGCACAGAAAAAGCCAGAATTGGTGCTGTGGCTCAAGTAGTAGAGTGCTAGAGACAGTGCCCTGGCCTTGAGTTCAACTCAAGTACAAGTAACTTCTCATCACCAAAGGAAACCCAGGAAGCTCTTGAACATCTGCCTTTCAGAAGTGGAAGTCAGAGTGTCATAGACATTCCTGCCCTGGCTGGCTTCACCATGTAATCCTCAGACCTCAGCCTCCTGAGCTAGGGGATGGGCCTTAGCTACTGGTGCTCTGCTAGGCCAGAAGTGTAATGACATTGACAATACAAGTCAACTGCTTATCACAAAGGGCTTGGGGAACATATTAAGCCTTTCAACAATGGACCTTTCAGAACCCTGTAGGACACAAGGTTATAATTCTAGAGTCTGAGAGGCTGGGCAGATGGATCTGCTAAACTTGAACCTTGAGCTCTAACTCCAATTCTGGTGTATATCAGCTTTCATTTTTCCAGAGAATGTTCTCCTAATTAGGAAATAGGAAAAGTACTTTGATTAACCTTCACTTTTTCCCATTGTGTGTCTCGAACTCAAGCTTGGGCACTGTCCCTGAGCTCTTCCTCTCAAGGCGAACAAGCTACCACTTGAGCCACAGTGCCACATGGGGTCTTTTGGTGGCTCATTGGTAATAAGAATCTAACAGGCTTTCCTTGCCTAGGCTGTCTTTGAACTGTGGTCTTCGGATCTCAGCCTCCTGAGAAGAACGGTCCCAGGTGTGAGCCATTGGAATCAGGCCTATTGTTTTTGCCAGTGCTGGGGCTTGAACTTAGGGGCTGGGTACTGTCTCCGTACTTCTTTTTCTCAAGGCTAGTGCTCTACCACTTGAGCACTCCACAGCTTCTGGCTTTTTCTGAGTATGTGGCACTGAGGATTCAAACCCTGGCATTCATGCATGCTGAGCGAGCTCTCTACCACTAAGCCACATTCCCAGTCCCACCCTTACAATATTATCCCTCAACTTGCCTATCCTCAAGGAAAGACTTCTGAGTATAAATCATCTAAAAAATACGTGTAGGAAGTTGTTAAAGATAAACAAGACACAGCTCATATTTGGGAGTGACTCCAAACATGTGAAGGCTGTGACAAATGCCTCCATTTAATTATGTATCACGTTTCAACACTTAATAAAGTATTAATGAAAAATGAGTCAATGTCCTAAATTGATGTGTATAATTTTATAATAGATGTGCAAAATGTAATAAATATTATGTGTATAGTGATACTAATACAATAATAAAAAATCATAGTTTGTAATAAACATACACATGTAATACGTCACATATATTACACATGTACATAAATATTATTTTCCATTATAGGGACTTAATTCAGGCCCTGGGAACTCTACCCTGAATTTCTTTTCCTCAAGGACAGTGAGCTTCCCCTTCACCTAAGATGCAAAAGAGTTACCCGGATGGTGAGATCAAATCCCAGCAGTGGCAGAAATACTAGCCCCAGTTCCAAGACAGTCAGTTAACTATTTTTAATGGAAGGAGTTATTTTTATTCAATTTCATACTGAACATTTAAAAAACTGCAGTGTATAATTTTGTACAGCTATTCAGACATCCTTCCCTTACCTTCAAAGTGCTTCTCTGAGCTCTAAATTTTTTCCTTTTTTGTACATTTTTTGTTGTAAAAATGTGGTATAGAGGGTTACAGTTACATGAGCAAAGTAATGAGTACATTTACTATTGAGCATTGTTGCCTCCTCCTTTGTTTTCCCCTTGCCTTCCCTTCCCTCCCACCTCCACAGCTATCCCCCTCCCCCCAGCTGAGGTCAGTGACTTAATTTTTTGTTTTTGTCTTGGCACAGGATTTGAACTCAAGTAGTAGAAACTCTGCACCTTCCCTCACATTGCTACAGATATACCAAGATCCTGAGTTCAAATCCCAGGCTAGGAAAGAAAACGCAGAAATTCCAAACCAGGGGGATTTTTTTCAATTTAGTTCAACAATTAATTATTTTTTTATTTATTCTTTTTTATTTTGCCAACCATGGAGCTTGAAATCAGGCCATGGCAAGTCTACCTCAGCTTCGATTGCCTTAGACTAGGCTGCAGCCTCTCACCCATAGTCAATCTTGGGATCCTAGACCCTGAGAGCTTGCAGGAAGAAAAAAAAAGTGGGACAGCACAAAAAGTGTCCAGCTGCAGAGGACTGGTGGTTTTACGTTATTTTTTTCTTTGCAGGGTGATCATACTGAGTCTGAATGACACGGCTACAAAGTGGAACTGAACTGATATTCCTGAAGGCTGGTGGGCCATCAGGGAAGCCATAGGCGAAACCTGCCAACATAGGCACTGGGTTAAAAATCTAAGTCCTGACACCTACCAATGGCAGGACATCACAATAGACTCATTCCTATGCATAGAAATACTGATTGAAAGAGTAGTTCGTGCATCCATCAAATCTAAAAGTGGATGTAATAATCCTAGGATGCTGATTGATTTTAATTGATAGTTTAGTAAGCATGAAAAGAATAATATTACTTCAAAGGCAGTATAATAAATACCTAAGAGTTGGTAGGAATGTAGTGGGCATCATTCAGTCAGATAGATGGCTCTGGCACTCTACCAATATGTATTAATTGTATACCACTCAGATCATGACAGCTCTGTCTCAGCTTCCATCACACTAGCCTGGGGTGCAGCCTCCAGAACCAAAGCCGATCCTGGAATCCTAAGACCTGATGTCTGACAGGAAAACAAAATGAAAATGACATTAAAACAAGCATCAAGCTGAACATGGTAGGCGGTTTCTTGGCTTTGGTTCCTTGCATGGTGACCATCCTAGGTCTGAATGACATGGATACCACGCACAGGTGACCTGTCATTGCTGAAGGCTGGTGGACTGTCAGGAAAGCTATAGGCCAACCCCACAACATAGTCCCTGAGTTCAAATCCTGGTCCTGTCACCTACCAATGGCAGGAGATCCTAAGAGACTCCTGCCTGTGCATAGAAATTCCAATGGAATGGTATGCAACTCATGATTGAATAGTTCATGCAGCGGTCTGGACTCAAATTAGATGAAATAATCCTAGGACGCTGATTGAACTCAATTAATGGTTACTTAGGCATGAAAAGAATAATATTCCTTCAATGGAGGCATAATAACTACCTAAGACTTGGTAGGAACGTAGCAGATGTCATTAAATACTAGATACACAGCTCCGGCACTCTGTACTAATATGTATTTATTGGTAGTACCACCTGTCTATCCATGTATAGCTATTTTGTTCGATCTCAGAGCCTGCCAAAAATGTCATACTGGAGTAAGAAGCCAAGTGTGACACCTGTTTTCCTTTTCTGTGAGAGTGCGGGATGTCAGGCATGATGGAGAACAAGTCTACAAATCTAAATGCTATGTGATAGGGTGTAAACAATGTAATACAAAGTTAGGTGTCATCATAGTCAATAAAATAAATGGTAAATAAACGAATAAACCAAAAAGTAAAATGAATGACCACACCAAACATAATATAGACTGAACACCTGTCTCGAAGTTCAATCCTATCTTTAAAATACATGTAAGAACTACGTTTTCCAGGGTTGGGGCCTGAATTCAGGCCTAGGGAAGAGGCCTGACTTTCTGATCTTCAAGCACAGAGACCTTCCCCTTCCCCCAGAGTGCAACAGAGTTACCCAGACCCTGAGTTCAAATAGCAGGCCTTGCAGACAAAAAATAGCATACATTCCAAGCCAGGGAGCTTCATTAGCATTTCTCATATTTTTTAAAGTTCACTTGGCCTTTATTTGATATATTTTGATTTTATAACAAGAGAGTTTTTCAAAAAGTGGTTTAAATGTTTACATTTCAGCATAGCACATTGGTGTTTCCATTTTGACCATCTGCCATGAAAAGTGAGAATTAAAATCAGTACATCCTTCCTCCCTAGAGGGACAGTTCATGTTAATTCTATTTAGAGTTATTTCTGTAACTATAAACTCTCTGCAATTGTATCGTGTGAGTTTTCCTCGGTGCCTACCACAAAATACACTAGAGGAGTCCTCATACCACAAAAGGTTGGGTTTCTGAATAAAAACTCACTTCTGTGAGGACAGGAGGTACTTGTAAGCATTATGGGAATAAAGTGAATTTTAAAATGAGAAACTAAAACATTGGGACTGGAATGTAGCTCAGTAGTGGAGTACTTGCTTAAAGAGCATAAGACCCTGGAAGAAAAGGAAGACAAGTTTCCTAAAGCTCAGAAGGTTAGAATTTTATGATCTGTATGAACAAATTTCTTTCTTTCTTTCTTTCTTTCTTTCTTTCTTTCTTTCTTTCTTTCTTTCTTTCTTTCTTTCTTTCTTTCTTTCTTTCTTTCTTTTTTTTGATGGTGGGGCTTGAACGCTGGGCTTGGCTGCCCACCTTCAGCTCTTCAACTCATGGCAAGTGCTCTACAGCTTGAGCCATAGTGCCATTTCCAGTTTGTTGGAGATAAGCCACAGTGCCGTTTCCGGTTTATTAGAGGTAAGAGTCTCATGGACTTTCCTTTCCAGGCTGGCTTTGAACCGCCATCCTCAGATCTCAGCTTCCTGAGTAGCTAGGATTGTAGGAATGAGCAACCAACGCCCAGCGCATGAACAAATTTATCAAAGATTGATTCTGAGGAATGAAACTTGAACAAATTTATCAAAGATTGATTCTGAGGAATGAAACTTGGAATACACTTTTAATATAAATAATTTATAATGCCATCCTTAAGGCACTAATTCAGAAGTATTTATTCATTGGCTAGTTTCTTAGTTTATTTAAATATATATATATATTTAATATATCTACATGTATATTATTAAAACATAGCTTTGAAGTGTACCTAAAAGCATGTGTGCTCATGTAAAGTTATACAACTGCTTGATTTTTTTATTTTCAGTTTGTTGGTGCCATAAATTAGGTGGGATGTGTGTACTGTTGTTTTGTTCTCTGTTTTTGGAGGATTTCTCTCTGCTTTCTTCCCCTACTCCCCTCTCTCTGCACTTGAATGCAGCTTGCTCTTTCTTGGCTTGATTGTTCATAGCTGATTTTCTACCACTTCAGCCATACCTGTAGCCTGGCTTTTTGCCAGTTAATTGGAGATGTCGTCTCTCAGGCTTTTCTGCCTAGATTGGCTTTGAAACTTCATCTTCCAGTTCTCACCTCTTGAGTAGCTGGGATTACAGATGTGAGCCACTGGGGTGCTTAGGGATGAATTCGACTTTGGTGGGTGTATTCTTTCTGTTTTTCTAAGCATGGGATCATCTACTATAGAATTTCTGTGAATGTCCTGGGTCTGAAGTAAGATATATAATACATATGCTAATCTGTATAGTTCTCCTAAGATGTAATCCATTTAATACAAGTTATAAGTGTAATAATAGTTAATATAAATAATGAATGAATGAATAGTGCAAAAAATAAAATAAATAAACAGTAAAATAATATGCGGTAAACATAAGTATGTAGATATTACTCATTATTTCAAATGTGGATGAATATTACTTTAACAGGGCTGGGGATTGAATTCAGGCCTAGGGAACAGGCCTGAATTGCTTGTCTTCAAAGACGGTGAGTTTCCCCATCCTCCATATTGCATTAGAGTTACCCAGACTCTGAGTTCAAATCCCAGGCCTGACAGGAAAAAAAAAAAAGGTACGAATGTCAAGCTGGTGAGCTTCATTAGTATTTTTACAATTTTTTTTTGTGGGGCTTGAGCTCTGGCCTTGGGCTCTGTCCTTGCGCTCTTCAGCTGAAGGCGAGTGCAGTACCGCTTGAGCCACAGCACCACTTCTGGTTTTCTAATGCTTTATTGGAGATAAGAATCTCATGGGCTTTACAGCCTGGGTTGGATTGAACCACAATCCTCAGCCTCTTGAGTAGCTAGGATTACAGGTGTGAACCACCAGCGCCCGGCTATTTTTAATATTTTAATATTTTTTGATTGATTGATTGCCAATCACTGTACTTGAACTGAGGTTGTGGCAACACTGCCTGAGATTCCATCACCCTAGGCTGGGATGGTGCAGCCTCTGGACCCACAGCCGATCAGGGGATGGTACGCCTCAGGGACTGACAAGAAAACAAATTGAAAACAGCACCGAAAAAAACGCCATCTGTAGATGGTCGGCGGTTTCTTGGTTTTCCTTCCTTGCATGGTGACCAATCTGGGTCCAAATGACATGGCTGCAACCTGTAGGTCACTTGGCACTGCTGAATGCTTTCAGGTTGTCAGTGAAGCCATAGGCCAACCTGACCACCTAGGTCCTTAGTTTGAATCCCGGTCATGCCACTTACAAAGGGCTGGGGAGCCTAAGAAACTATTGCCTATCCATAGGAGCACCAGAAGAATGTGAACAGTGTCACGGTTGGATGAGTAGTTCATCAATCAGTCTAGCAGAAAATTAGACCCAATAATCACAGGACAGAGACTGATTTTAATTCATAGTTTATTATGCACTAAAAGAATACTATTGATTAAATGGAGTCCTCACTAAAGACCTGAGAATCTGTAGGAGCGTAGTATGTGTCATTGAACACTAAATAGACATTTCTGGCAGTATGTAAATGTCTAAATTTATTTATATTTATTTGTATACCATCATCTGCATAGAACATTTTTGCTAATTTGGCCAAATCTGAAACTTGTTCCCAGGTCTTGGGATCCACTTGGCACCTGCATGGGCTAGATGCTGCCGTGCTGACACTCACCCCTTCATGAATTGGGCCTACTAGTCCCTCAGTCAAGGTACCATCATTTCCAAATCTTCTTCCTGGAGTAAGATTCCATGTGTGACAACTGTTTTCCTTTTCTGTGCAAGTGTTGAGTGTCAGGTATGAAGTACATATTATCTCTGCAAAGCTATATGCTATGGAATAGATTGGAACAAATGTAATAAATGTTATAGGTGTACTCACAGTCCATAAAATAAATGCTAAATCAATCAATGAATCAATAATAATAAAATATAATGAATCACTCCAACAAACATGATTTAAAATGAATATAGAGATATAACTCCAATATTTAAAATGTCTATAAATGTTATGTTTTTCAGTACTGGTGCTTGAATTCAGGCCTAGGGAAGAGTTGAGAAGTTCAAGCATGATTTGCATAGGAAATGATCTTAATTAAGACTGCATGAAGTGTGACAATAATAATTACATTTAGGAAATCGAGGCAGTGGGAAAGATCCAAGAATCGGTAGTCACATGGAAGATAGGATTCCAACACAGCTCACCACATCTCCAACTCTCTACAAACAGGCCTTTATTAGCATATTAATTTCAGCTTATGAATGGGTGAATATGGTTCTCCACCCCCACCACAGGGCTAGATCTCAGGTCCTGGGTATGGTCTAGCTCCTTAGTGGCTCACAAGCTGGTGTGCTCATGTGGACCCATTTGGCAGTTGGTTCTGCTAGGCCCTGAGTTCAAGTTCCAGCACTGCCAAAAGGTTCATCCTGATGTGAGATGCCAAACCTTGTAGATGTTTTCCTATCCTGTGCAAGTCCTGGGTCATAGCTAGGATCTAGAAAGCATAGGAAGCTCTATACCCATGGGAAAAGGTTGTCATCCATGTGAGTACAGTTATATATGTCATCCTATACTCAGTAAAATACACAATACATAGATAAATTAGACACAAAATAAAAAGATTAACTACACTGAAAACAAGGTGCATACCACACCCATATGTAGAGATCCTAGGTTTAAAGGAGGTGGGCTTGTCCAGTGCTGGGGCTTCAAGTCAGGCCCAGTACCAGGACTAACCTTTTAGTCTTCAACGACGGTGAGCTTCACCTTCCCCCACAGTGCAACAGAGTTACCCAAACCTGAGTTAAAATCCCAGCTCTCACTGTAAAATGGCACAAATTCTGAGCTAGGTTTCTTCCTTCATAGTTTTTTCTTTTTTCTTTTTTCTTTTACCAGATCTGGGGCTTGAACTCAAGTCGTGGCAACTCTGCCTTAGCTCTGATCATCCTAGGCTGCAGCCTCTGGACCCACATCAAGTCCTAGAACCCTCGGACTCTGGGGTTTGCTGGGGAAAAAAAAAAACCTTCGAGGGGAAAAAAAGCAGAGGAAATTCTACCTGGCTCTTTTATGTTTATTTTCCTTTGCATGGTGACCATTCTGGGTCCAAACATGGCTGCCTGCAGAGTGAAGTTGACCTGGCATGGCTGAAGGCCTGCTGATTTTTGGGGGAGCCACAGGCTAACCAGACAGTGAAGGCCCTGAGGACGAATCCCAGTCAGCCCTGTGACGATGAGGGAATGGCTGGAGATCCTAGGACACTTGTTTCCAGACCTTGGAAGAGTCGTGGAATGCAATCAATCTCATCCTTGAATGAGTAGTTCTTGCTTGATATGAGTAGAAAATCATAGGCAAGACTCATGGGGTATCGATTATTTTTAATGAAGAGTTAATGAAACATGACCATAATCATCACAGTCATGAAATGGAGGCATAGGGGCAGATCCAAGAATCCTTAGTCACAAGGTAGATTGGATTCCATCACTGGTCGCCATCACTGCGGGGGTCAATCTCAGGTCCTGGGAATGGCCTAGCTTCTTAGTGGCTCACATGCTGGTGTGCTTACCTGTTGGGTCTTTGTCCATCCCACAAAAGACGGACGGAGTCCGAGGAAAGGTAAGTGTGGCGTTCACCCGTTCCCTAGCCTCCCTCAGCACAGGAGACAATCAGACACAGCAGGGAGCCAAATCCAGCAGGTAGAAAAACTCATTTATTAACAGAGAGCAGCCCCTTTTAAAGACAAAAAGGGTGGGTGGTATGGTAAGGGAGGAAGAGGAACCAATCACTGTCAAGGTCACACCCTATCATTCACCTGGCTGGTTAGGCACTGATCGGCAGGTCAATTGGGGTCTGCCCACTCTACTCTCTCCCAGAGCCATCTTGGCTGGCCATGTGCTCTACAGTAAATTAGGCTCTGCCCACTCAACCCCCTCCCAGCGCCATCTTTGCTGCCCATGTGTTCCAGATTCCCCCTTTTTTTTTTTAATGGCTGACCCACCTAGCACAGTAATAAACATCAGTCCCACCACAGTTAGAAATGTCCAAAGCAGTTCAATTAATACCTGGGCACCTGGTGTCGTTTAAGTAAGCCAGTTCCTTGTACGTGTCTTTAAGCTAGCACAGGAGTCAAGATGACCTTTGAGCTTTACTGTCAGCTCCCAATTGCTCCCAACATCATCTCCCCCTGTCTTTGCTTAAAGAAGTGAACCCGCCTGTCTTAGGTTGGGTGGATCGCCTTGTCTGCCTTGCCCATCATTGGGAACTTCTTCAGAGCGAAGCTGAAGGCCCTGTCTTAGGTTGGTCAGACTGACACCCCCTCTTACCCGTCTCTGGCTGCGATTCCTCTGGGGGGGGAATTCATTCATTTGGAGCTTGTTAACTGGCTGGCTAAGCTCATAAGAGTTTTGCAGTGCACGTATAATGCAAGGAAGGCATAGAAAAACCATCAGCAAAAGCATTCCCAGGCCAGGAAATGTCACTACTAGTCCTTTAACCTTAGTGAAGGATGGGATAGCAGTCTTTGCCACTTCAGAGTCCAGAGGTGGGGATTGTTCTAATCCAGCTATTTGCCTGTGGGATTGGACAAAATCTAAGCTGGAAGCATAACAAAAGGTGGTTGTTTAACAATTAAGTATGGATTCAATGCTGCTATACAAGCAATTAGTAAAAGAACAATTAAAGCAGGTAACATTAAAATAATTAACTCCTACAAAAATATTAAGCAGTCCATAGGGTGGTGATCAAAATGAAGGTCAGGCCACCAGGTCGAAGGGACAGCTTCTCTTGTGGTGCTCCTGATGATTTCTGCATTGCCAGCGTTGACCACTGCCCAGGTCACTTGTCGAGGTTGATGCAGATTCCATACGGCTGTTCACAGGATCGGGAGAGTCAGGACAGCCAACAGCTGGAGTGTCAGGACAGCTGGAGTATCGCCATCTGCTGGTTGCCCTTGGGGATTGTTAATAATTGTCTTTTTGGCTTTTGTCTTTAAAACATAAGCCTCGGCCATGGCCATTTTTTTTTCCTTGTTGGTTAGCTTATTCTTGGGCATCCTCCTGTATAGAGGAAATGGGTAAAAACTTAGGTTCCTGGCAGGGATCCAAATGGGAGTGTACTCCCCTATAGGAAAAACGCATCCAAATCCCCTGCTCATAGTAACTAGGGGGTCAGGTCCTCTCCATTGTTGTGTCAGGGGGTCCTTCCACCTGACTTTCACTTGGGGCTTAGGGTTTAGTTGTCCCCAGTGCTTTTGAAATCTGGATTCAGTTGCCCCTTTTGACAAATTTAAAAACAAAGCTATCTGTAACTGTATATGGGGGCTAACTCCCCCTTTTTTGTTTTAATAATTGCTCTTTAAGACATTGATGATTTCTTTTTATAATTGCTTGGCCTTGGGGATTATAGGTAATTCCTGTAGTATGATTAATATGCCATTTGTCAAAAAACTCTGACATTGCTTTGCTAACAAAAGAGGGTCCATTATCGGTTTTAACTTGTGCTGGTAGACCCAAGGTGGCAAAGCATTGAAGAAAATGTGCTTGTGAATGTTTAGTTCTTTCTCCTGTATGTGCTGTGGCCCAGCATCCTCCTGAGTAGGTATCTATAGAGACAAAGATATATTTAAACTTATCAAAGGCCAGGAAATGAGTGACATCCGTTTGCCAGAGGACGTTAGGTTTAAGGCCTCTGGGATTTACCCCTGGGGTTGTAACGGGGTACTTTTAAGAAAGGCTGGCATGTTTTACAGGTATGTACTATCCTTTTAAGGTCCTTTACAGGAATCTGAGGAAATCTATGCTGAAGACCTCTCCAATTAATATGGGTTAAATCATACAAACAGGTAGCCTCTTGTAATGTTAATGCTTGTGGGCCAGTAGCTAACTGGTCTGCCCACTTATTGCGCAGGGGAAAAAACCCAGGAAGTTTTGAATGCCCTCTCAAATGTTGAATATGAATAGGGGCTCCCCGCCCTTCTAATAGGCCCTTAAGGGTAACCATAAGGGGGGAAATAGGGTTTTCATCCAGCTTAATATGTGCCTGGGGAATATGAGGGAGCAAGTTAATCATATATAGGCTATCAGAATACAAATTAAAGGGTTTTTGAATGTCCTGAAGAGCCATAATTACGGCCAGCATTTCTTTATATAGTGCTGACCCTTGACAAGGTTGAAATCTTTGTTGGCTCGGGGTCTTTTGTTGTTCCTCAAAGGCTGCATATGCAGAGCCTGCTTTACCTCCGTCAGTAAAACCATGAAGGGTGCCAGGAATAGGCGTAGGAGAAAATAGAGATGGTATTTTGAGGGGAAGCCGCCATAACATGACAGTCCATTTGGATGGCCCATAATGGCAGTCAATTTGGCCTAGAAACCTGTCCAAGGAGAGAGCAAGACGAGCATTGGCTCGAGTGAGCCACTCGACGCCTGCCATCCGAAAAGGAAAAACAATGGAGTGAGGGTCGAGGCCATAATGCCTTTGGGCTTGCGTCCTTCCCTTCACAATAGCATCTGCAAGTTGGTCTGCTTGAGAATATACCCGAGGCGTGCCCCCAGGGGAGTGTGAACCCACTCTAATGGCTCCCCACTTTGAGTTAAAACTGCAGATATTAATGTGACCCCTGCAAACAACCAAAGGGAAATGGGCTCACTAATAGAATACCTCTTTAGAGAAACTTTATCCAGGGCTTTTTGGAACTGCAAAAATATTGCCCTATGGCTGTCTGTAATTGTAATAACTTCTTGTGGCGTCCTGTCTTTTAGCAGGGCAAATAAGGACACAAGACTATCTTTAGGGACAGAAACCCATGGCAACAGCCAATTTATTTCCCCTAAAAGACTCTGAAGTTGGGTTAAGGTTAGAGTGGCCGGAATATCCAGCAAAGGCTTAAGGGGGCTGGCCTGAGTCAAGGTAAAGTGGGTCCCGAGCACCTTAAAAGGAGCTACCTTTTGAATTTTATTAAGGGCTATGGTAAAACCCCCCTTTTTTAATATGTCCAGAACCTGGGCCAGAAGGCCTTCCAGGCAGCTTGGGTCTCGGTGTCCCAGAATTATATCATCCATGTAGGCATAGACAAAGGAGTTATCTGAACCCAGCACAGGCTCTAAAAGTGTGGCCGAGTATTGTTGGCAGAAGGCCGGGCTATTGGCCATACCCTGTGGCAGCACTGTCCATTTAAACCTCCGATCAGGCTGGGAAAAATTAAGAGAAGGTATAGAGAAAGCAAACTTCTTGCAGTCATCTGGATGCAGAGGGATAGAGAAAAAACAATCTTTAATATCAATCACAACCAAGGTATATTCTGAAGGTATAGCAGGAGTCCAGGGCATGCCTTTTAGGGGCTTTCCTACTAGCTCCATCCTTTCATTTACCTTTAGTAGATCTAGGAGCATCCTCCAAGCCCCGGAGGCTTTTTGAATAACAAATACGGGTGTGTTCCAAGGACTTATAGAAGGGCAATATGCCTGAGGCTTATCTGTTCCTCCACCAGAAGGTGGAGGGCTTCAAGTTTAGGTTTGGTCAATGGCCACTGCGCCACCCAGATTGGGCTTCCTGGCTTCCACCTAATGGGAGGTACTTGGGGGGCAGTGGCCTTTAGGATTGGGGGGTGCACCTGAGAGGGTCCCCTATGTTCTTCCTGTTTAAGCCTTTGTGCTTTTTCTCCATCCAGGATATCATCATATGATGCTCGATGGTCTGTAGTGACCACGACATCCATTTGTCTTAGTATGTCTTGCCCTAGTAAATTGACAGTGAGGTTCTTTGCCACTAAAGGGTGTATCTTTCCCTGTTCTCCATCTGGGCTAGTCCATGTCAAAAGGGCAACCGTTTCTTTGGTCTGGGAGTTGCCCCCTACCCCCAATATCGGAGCCCCAGGTGCAAGCTTCCAGTCCAAGGGCACTACCTCCTCCCTGAGTATGGTTCGGTCTGCCCCAGTGTCAATTAAGCAGTGAAACCTCTTTCCGCCTATGAGAATACTCATTTTAGGGTGGAGTCCGTCCTCCAGGGGGATAGTCCAATGGGCCTGGGTCACCCCGCCATGAGGCTGCCTGGGCCTCACAGCAGAGGGGGTTCCTCCTTGAGTTAAAGGGGCTAGAGGATGCCCCTCCCCAAGTTTAAAGACTTCCCCTCTAAATCAAACTTGTATCCCTCCATGCCCCTGGGGCAGGGTGTAGGGGGTGGTTTGCTCTCAGGCCGGTTGGCGGGGGATTGTTGTAAACAGTCCCTCTTAAAGTGCCCCTCCTGCCTGCATTTAAAACAAGTCCCTCTTCCCGATAGTCTTGGGGTTCCTTGGCCCTGGGCTGCCAGCGCCTGAGTAATAGCCTCAGTCATTGCAAATGCCTGAGCCTGTAAAGCTAAAGCTAGTGATTGGGACTGGTGCTGTTGCATTCCCACATCCTGCGAGGCCACCACCCATCTGCTCAGGGAACTCTCTCTCAATCCCGAGCAGGCCATGAGGTGGTCTGCATTCATCCCTTCCCAGACCAGCAGCTTTACAAACTGATCTCGGAGGTTCCCTGCTGGCAGCTTGCGGTGAACACTCTGTTGGACTCGGTCTATGAAATCAGGTAGAGACTCACCCGGTTTTTGTCTCACTCCTGCTATGGGGGACTCAGTAGGCCCATCATCTAGTTTGTACCACGCAGCAAGTCCTGCCTGCCTCACCTGGTCACGGTACGGGCCAGGTATTGCAGCCTGTTCGACGCCGGTGGAGTAGGCTTCTCCCGTCCCTGCTAACATGGTATAAGTAATAGGTATTGCAGGTTGAGCCTGCCGGTTACTCTCTGCTCTCACTCTGCATTCCTCCTTAAAGAAAGCACACCATTTAATAAACTGAGAACTAGTAAGAACGGCTTTGGCCACATCCATCCAGTCCTTAGGGACACAAGGGTGATAGGCAATGTCTTGGAATAGGGTCTGGGCCCAGGAAGAGTTTGGGCTATCCTCCGCCACCGCCTTGCGGAGCTCTTTAAGATCCTTAGCTTCCCATGGATACCATTCCAAGGGCCTGTTAGCTCCTGGTGCCAGATTGACTGGATACGCTTGGGGAAGAGTCTGGGCTCTTGGGTGGCCCTTCCTTTCCAGGGCTCTTTGGTGGCCCTTCCTTTCCAGAGGAGGTCTCCGAGGAGGTTACTTCCCCGGCCCTCGGCCCCTCCATAGAAGGCTGGTAGGGGTCTGGGTCTTGCAAGTCCCTCTCACAGGTCTGTAGGGCACCATACCTCCCCTCCAATCAGGAGAATAGGGAGGGGGCCTAGGACCGTCAGTATCAGCTGGGTCAGAGGGGGTAATTTTTACCCTCGTTTTGACTTCTACTGTGCACGTCTCAGTGCGTTCTCGATTGGATTTGACCCTTTCCTTTTCCTTCTCACTTCCCAAGTCCTCCTGTACCCCTTCTAGGCCTAATGTTGCCTCTTCCTTCTCCTTCTGTGATATAGCATTACCCATATTTAGGGTTTCACTTACCCCAAGAGACCGCTTAGCCTCGGCCGGTATCTTTTCCTTTCGTGCCCCACGTTGGGCGCCAGATGTTGGGTCTTCGTCCGTCCCACACAAGACGGACGGGGTCTGAGGAAAGGTAAGTGCGGCGCTCGCCTGTTCCCTAGCCTCCCTCAGCCCAGGAGACAATCAGACACAGCAGGGAGCCAAATCCAGCAGGTAGAAAAACTCGTTTATTAACAGAGAGCAGCCCCTTTTAAAGACAAAAAGGGTGAGTGGTATGGTAAGGGAGGAAGAGGAACCAATCACTGTCAAGGTCACACCCTATCATTCACCTGAGCCTTCATGGGCTGGTTAGGCACTGATTGGCAGGTCAATTGGGGTCTGCCCACTCTACTCTCTCCCAGAGCCATCTTGGTTGGCCATGTGCTCTACAGTAAATTAGGCTTTGTCCACTCAACCCCCTCCCAGCGCCATCTTTGCTGCCCATGTGCTCCACACTTACCTGGACCCTATTGGGCCTGCCAGTCCCCGAGGTCAGATCCTAGCACTGCCAAAAGATGAATCCTGATGTGAGAAGCCAATCGTTGCATCTGTTTTTCTGTCCTGTGAAAGTACTGGGTCTCAGCTAGGATGCAGTATGCTATATACGCAACTCTATATTCATGGGAATCAGTTGCCATCCATGTCAGCACAGTTATAGCTGTCATCATATGTAATAAAATACAAAATGGGCATCCATGACTAAGACACACAATAAAAATAATAACTACACTGAATGCATGATGCATTCCACATCTCTATGTAAAGAGAAATCTTATGTGTAAAGCAGGTGAGCATAGGATTTTTGACAGTGCTGGGGCTTTAGTTCAGGCCCTAGGACTAGGCCTGACCTTGTAGTCTTCAAGGATGGTGAGCTTCACCTTGCCCCACAGTGCAACAATGTTACCCAGACTTGAGTTGGAATCTCAGAGGTGGCAGAAAAATGGTGAGAATTCTGAGCCAGGGTGTGTTGTTGTTGTTATTATTATTATTATTATTATTATTATTATTATTATTATTATTATTCTTGCCAAGCATGGGATTTGAACTCAGTTCATGACAACTCTGCCTCAGCTTCGATCACCTTAGGCTGGTGGGCTCCCATGGACCTGAGATCCTAGGCTCTGAAGTTTGCAGGAACAAATGACAGAAAAATGACAGAAAAAATGTCACAGGATAGATTTTTTTATATTTATATTTTATATTTTCTTCTTTGCACGGTGACCATCCTGGGTCTGAATTACACGGCTGCAAAGGGTACTTCACCTTGCATTGGTGAAGGCTAATGGGCTATCAGGGAAGAAATAGGCCCATGTGGCAACATAGGCCCTGAGCTTGAATCTTGGTCCTGACACCTACCAATGGGGGGAGATTCCAAGATATTTGTTCCTATGCATGGGAATAACAATGAAATGTTAGCAAATTCATGATTGAATGAGAAGTTTCTGCATGTATTGGTCTAGTCCAAAATTAGATATAATGATCCTTGGACAATGATTCATCTTAATGAATGGTTTATTAAGCATGAAAAGAATACTATTCCTTCAATGGTGGCATAATAAATACCTAAGAGGTAGTAGGAATGTAGTTGATGTCATTGAATCCTAGGTAGATGTCTCTGGCACTCTGTACAAATATATATTTATTGGTGTTCTACCACCTGTCTACCCATGTATGGCTATTTTGATCACCCCTGTAGCTCAATCTCAGGGTCTGGAAATTCCCTGGCAGCTTCATTGGCTAGAGGTTGCCGTGTTGACACACCCATTCACAGTCTGAATTGGGTCTGCCAGGACCTGAGTTCAGATCCCAGCACTGCAAACAATTGGATCATGGAGTATGAAGCTGAGTGTGATACCTGTTTTCCTTTTCTCTGAGAGTCCTGGGTGTCAGACATGATGGAGAACACATTGACAAATCTAGATATTATGTGATGGGTTGTCATCAATATCATAAATGTAATATGTATCTTCACAGTCAATAAAAAATCTCATATCTAAAATATACTTGGAATTCAAAAAATTAAATCCCCCAACAACAAAGCCTCAAAGAAATAACTGCCCAATAAATAAGTGGGCTAAAGACTTGAAGATAAATTTCTCTGAAGAGGACAGAAGGATGGCCAATAGACACATGAAGAAATGCTCAACCTCCATAGCCATAAAAGAAATGCAAATCAAAACAACATTGAGATACCACCTCACCCCAGTTAGAATGGCTATAATCAAGAACTCTAATAACAAAAGATGCTGGAGAGGATGTGGACAGAAGGGAACCTTACTACATTGTTGATGGGAGTGTTAACTTGTTCAACCACTTTGGAAAGTAGTATGGAGGTTCCTCAAAAGACTCCACATAGAACTCCACTATGACCCAGCAATCCCACTTTTGGGCATTTACCCAAATGTTTACAAACAAGACCACACTAAAGCTACCAGCACGACTATGTTTATTGCAGCACTATTTACTATAGCTAAGATATGGAACCAACCCAGATGCCCTTCAGTAGATGAATGGATCAAGAAAATGTGGTATATATACACAATGGAATTCTATGCCTCCATCAGAAAGAATGACATTGCCCCATTTATTAGGAAATGGAAAGACTTGGAAAAAATTTTATTAAGTGAAGTAAGCCAGGTCCAAAGAAATATAGGTCCCATTGTTGCCCTTATTTTTAATATCTAGTGTATGTCTGAATCAAGCAGAAAAGTTCAGATAAGGTGGTGATAGGGAAATGAACCCATTGTTTCCCTTATTTGTAATATCTAGTGTATGTCTGAGTCAAGCAGAAAAGGACAGATAAGGTGGTGATAGGGAAATGAACCCTAAGATATGTACTCAAATGTGTTTTTTTTCTTTCTTGAGATTGTTTCTAACACATTTATAAGATTATTTCTTTGTTGCTTTGTATGTCCCTTCCCCACAGTATAAATCCTGCTTTCACTGTATTTGATGTAGGTATAATTTGTGGAGGGGAAGGGGAAAAACAAATCGTTTAAATAGGGATACAGGAGGACCCATTGCAAAACTGAGATGTACAAGTCATTATGTCGAAAAAGAACTTTAAAACTTTGGTGCAGCAGAGGTGGGGGGGGAGGGGGGAAGCGGGGAGGATTGTGGGGGGGGCTGGGAGGAGGATGGGAAGGGATGGGAAGGGGAAACAAAGGAGGAGGCTACAATGCTTGATAAGAAATGTACTCATTATCTTGCCCATGTAATTGTAACCCCTCTGTACAGTATTTGCAAAATAAAAAATGGAAAATAAATGAATAAAACAAAAATGCAGTAAATAACCACAACAAACAGGATATGGACTGACCATTTATACATAAGTACAAATCCTACCTTTATAATGTATATAAATAGAATGTTTCCTGGGTGGGTACTTGAATTCAAGCCTAGGGACCAGGCCTTACTTTCTTGTCTTCAAGCATGGTGAGCTTCCCCTTCATCCACAGTGCTTCAGAGTTACCCAGGCCTTAAGTTCAAATTCAAAGGTAGGAGAAACGGCGTGAATTCCAAGCCAGGGAGCTATATATATATATATATATATATATATATATATATATATATATATATATATATATATATGTATATATATATATATATATATATGTATATATATATATATATGTATATATATATATATATATATATGTATATATATATATATATATATATATATATATATATATATATTGCTTTTTTTGCCAAACACGGTCTTGAACTCAGGTCATGGCAACCGTGCCTCAGCTTTCATCACCATAGTCTGGGGTGCTGCCGCTGGAAACACAGCCTATCCTGAGATCCTAGAACTTCAGGCCTTGTGCAGGGGTTGGGGGGGTGGGGGTGGAGAATGCACAGAAAAAAAGTGGTGGGATGGCATTTTTACATTTTCTTCCTTTCCACCGTGGTCATCTGGGTCTGAATGATCCGGCTCCAAAGGATACTTCACCTTGCATTGCTGAAGGCTTGCAGGCTACTGGGGAAGCCATAATCCTGAACAATGATTAGCCAGGCCTATTTCCTGGCGACCAATGGGCCATTAGATGTCCCTTGAGTTTGGGCCAACTCCCTGCAGCCTCTGCCTTACCCTACCTCCAGTTTAACCTTCCCGTTGCCCTACAGATGGAGGCCTGAGAGAAAGCCACTTGGCCACCTATTTCTGGTGGCTGCCAAGGCTTTTGAGAGTCAGTATGTCACATAGAGAGTCATCATCCGCCACATTCTCAGATCTCAGCTTCCTGAGTAGCTAGGATAACAAGCATGAGCCACCAGTGCCCAGTATGTGATGCCTTTTGAAGGCATCTTGGCGAGTCTGTAAAGGAGCCCCAAAGGGCCTGGATAGACCATGACCCAATCAAGGAGCTGGGAGGGGGGAAGGTTGACCTTTTAGCCATTCTGTTCCCCCAAAATTGAAGATGCCAGGTGATGTATGCACCAAACACCTAGGCCAGCAGCCACCAGGCTTAGTGGGGGAAAAGTAGAGAATACCCAAAGACTGTAGTGTTGAAATCTCTGATTTTGCATGCATGTGGTGTGTGTGTGTGTGTGTGTGTGTGTGTGAGAGAGAGAGAGAGAGAGAGAGAGAGAGAGAGAGAGAGAGAGAGAGAGAGAGAGAGAAGAGAGAGAGAGAGAGACAGAGACAGAGACAGAGACAGAGAGAGAGAGAGGCAGAGAGAGAGAGAGAGAGAGAGAGAGAGAGAGAGAGAGAGAGAGAGAACTCAGGGCCTAGGCTCTATCCCTCTATCCCTGAGTTTTCTTGCTCAAGGCTAGTGCTGTGCCACTTGAGCCACAGCCCCACTTGCTTTTTGATGGTTAATTGTAGGTAAGAGTCTCAAGTACTTTCCTCTCCAGGGTGGCTTTGAATCATAATGGGGGCCCCAGGGAAGCAAGAGTAAACACAACTCACAAGTACTATCCCTATGGTGGGCTACTCTTGCCCCCTGGTGGCCACACGTGGAACATGCGGCCTGGTGCCATTATCCCCTAGAGTTCAATTTGGGGCAGTGACCAGGGCCAAGCTGACTTTTGATCACCCTGATTGCTGATGCCAGAGCAGGTCTGTTCAACCCTAGGCCAAGAGAGCTCCAGGAAGCCCAGCTTTCCAGGTTCACAAGGAAGGAAGAGGTCAGCTCCAGGCTGAGTTAAGAGCCTTTTCTCACGGATACCCCAACTTGGCCTTACTTATCACCATAAGACCTGTCAAAGAATAACTCCAAATAAACAAAATTGGAGCTATGCCTTCAAGTGGTAGAGCTCTAGCATTGAACCAAAGAGCTCAGAGACAGAGCACTCAAGCTTTGAGTTCAAGACCCCCAGCTGACCTTACCCCATAAAACATAGGCTGTCTAAATGTGAACTAGTAGGATTTGTGCAGTGTTTCTGAAGAATGGTGATACTGAAGAAAGCACCCTAATTCTGATGACAGCTGAACTTGTGACATACAGCTATGTGCTGAGTCCTTCACAGGGCGCTATTTGCTGGGTCCTTCCCACATGGGGGTTTTGTGCTGAGTCCTCAAGGTGCTGTTTGGTGAGTCATCCCAAAGGGTGTTATGTGCTGAGTCCCTGAGAAGAGTGGGCCGTCTAGGGTTTTTCAAAGGGTGCTGTGTGATGAATCCATTACACAACGCACTGCATGCTGAGTCCTTCAAAAGGTGTGGTGTGCTAATACATCCCAAAGGCTCCTGCTATGTTCTGAGCCCTTGAGAAGAGAGGGATGAGGTGTTTTTGGAGTGCTGTGTGCTGAGTCCTTTACACAGGGTGCTCTGTACTGTCCTTCAAATGGTGCTGTGTGCTGAGTCCTTCCACAGTGTGGTATGTGCTGAGTCCTTCAAAATTGTTCTGTGTGCTGAGTTTTTTGAAGGATGCTGTGCACTGGGTGTTTTACACAGCGTGCTTCAACACAGGGTGTGATGAGTCCCTGGGAAAGAGTGCTATGTGCTGAGTTTTTCAAAGTATGCCATGCACTGAGTCCTTTACCTTGGGGGCTATGGACTCCCTCCTTCAAAGGGTGCTGTATGCTGAGTAGTCTACACAGCATACTACATGCTGATTCCTTCAAAGGGAGCTATGTGCTGAGTCATTTACACAGGGTGCTTTGTGTTGATTTTGGAAGAGTGCTGTGTGTTGAGTCATTCCAAAGGGTGCTATGTTCTGAGTCCTTGAGTGGTAGTTATCCCCAACACACACACACACACACACAAACACAAACACAAATACACAAACGAGTGTCACCATGCACCTGTTTGGTGTGTGGAGTGGAGGGGGATGGAGGGGTGGGGCTGAGGGGAGATTGGATCCATTGAGCAGGTACTGGGGATGGGGGCTAGTGCTTAGCTGAGGTAAGGCTGCAATTGCCATGGTCTAGAAGCCTCAGGGCCCAGTCAGGGCTGTAATTGTGGCCAGGGGTGGGGGACGGGGCCCAGAGGAGGAGGGGGCGGGGCCCAGGAGTGCACTTTATTGGCAGCAATGGCCAGGAGCCCAAGGGGGCAGGGGTCTGTGCTCAAAAGGGGCGGGGTGGCCCAGGAGAGGAGTGTGGGTCCAAGAGAGTGCTGGGAGAAGAGCGAGCTTGAGCACAAGCACTAATGGAAACGGCTTCAGTGGCTGGCGGCTGCTCCAATCATAGCGTGGGTCCTGGCTGGGAGTGCAGAGCATGTGGAGCCTACAAGGCAGGCACATCGCCACACGCAGCCCCTCGGAGACGCCCAGCCATGGTGGCCCTGAATCTGAGGTCCCGGTGCGGGGAGCACGGCAGAGGCAGTGGCTGCTGAGGCAGCGGCGGCCACAGGTTAGGAGGCCACTGAGGCTGTGGTGGTAGTTGAGGAGGAACAGAGTCTGTGCGCAGCCCCACCACTAGCCCGCGCTGCTTTTCAAACATGGCGCTGCTGGCTCGGACCCGCCTAGCTGGTGTACCCCTGGCCTGCTTTTGCCCCTGACTTGATTCCAGCCATCGGCCCTCAGACTCCCGGCCCGCACCCGGAGTCCCAGCCTACAGCTTCTCGCAGCAGCTCACGTGAGTGGCCAACCTGCACTCCCGTACTCCACGACCCCCCCTGTAAACCCCGTCCCCCAATCTACCCTTCCTCCCCACTCTCTCGGACCTGGACCCTTGCCTCTCCCCTCCCAGTCCAGTCCTGCCTGCGCCTCCCCCATGCGCCATAGTATGTCCTGCCTCTGCCAAAAATGCACCCCAAGGGTGGGGTTTGGAGGTGGGTGTCCACCCAAGTATCCCACTCTCATCCCTAGTGGCCAGTGTCCCAGAAAAGGGGAGTTGCAGGGATGGGTGAGGAGAGGGCACCACAGAGCCCCAGGCCTGGAGCAGTGGGAGCCACACAGCCTTTCATCTGCATCCTTTCTCTCCCTGGTGGGAACCTGGGGGATTTAGTCAGAGGTGGGGAGCAGCACCCCACATCTGCCTTCTTAGGTCTTTTCCTTTTTGCTGGGGAGGGGGGTGTTGGATACAGAAGATAGGCCCCCCTTGCTGTGTGAGCCCTTGTCTTCTGTGCTCAGTTACCCTTTCACCTGAGGACATTCCCAGAAGAGCCCACTAGAGAGGTGAGGGCACTGGGGTCAAATAGAAGGTGGATATTTGGGAGAAAAACACACCCCCTCTGACACACATACAACTGGCCTGTACCCCCAACCCCAGCTGTCAACAGTTCTGACTGGGTGATCACATTTCCCAGTTCTGCCAGCTTCTTCTAGTGCTCCCAGTCCATCTGGTCTCCTTGTCCTCCCCAAGAATCTGCCAAGTCTCCCAGAAGTATGTAGGCTGGAAGTAGGGAGTCCATCCATGTCTATAGCCTTTAGGACCCCATCAAAGTCCCCAACAACGCCCCCACCCCAGGTCAGATACCTCTCTGGAGGCACCATGACCCCCTGCTTTGTTTTCTGTCCAGGCTCTGAGGAGCCACGTGTCTCAGGACTCCTTCACCCAGAGTCCTAGCCTAGGGTTTTGGTGAATGGGGAGTGAAGGCTGGTTGTTCCCAAGGGGAAGGGTCTGGCCCTGGAGAAAGGGGGAGGCAGGGTAGTTCTACATTATTAGAGCATTGTTCCCCTTGGGTGGTTGCCCCTGGTTCTGACAAGGGAACCCCAGTGCTTGAGCTGGTATATTGCCTAGATGAGAAACCAACAAATTCAGGAGAGGCACTGCTCTGAGTCTGTGTGTATGAGAGAGAGAGAGAGAGAGAGAGAGAGAGAGAGAGAGAGAGAGAGAGAGAGAGAGAGAGAGAGAGAGAGAGAGAGTGAGAGAGAGAGAGACAGAGAGAGAGACAGAGACAGAGAGAGAAAGAGAGAGAGACAGAGACAGAGAGACAGAGAGAGAGACAGAGACAGAGAGAGACAGAGAGAGAGAGAGATCATCTTTCTCATTGTACAGTCAGCATGTCTAAAAAGAGCAAAAGCATTTTTTTGGGGGGGTTCTGGTTGTGGGATCTGAACTCTGGGCCTGTGCCCTGTCCCTCAGGTCTTGAGCTCAAGCTAGCACTCTACCACTTGAGCCACAGCACCACTTCCGACTTTTTCTTTTTGCTCACGTGGTGCTGAGGAATCGAACTCAGGGCCTCGTGCATGCAAGGAAAGCGCTCTACCACACAGTCAACTTTCTAGCCCAAGCGAAAGCATTTTATTTGTGGGCATGTGTGTATTTGTTGTTCTTTTTTCATTTATGCCCAGTTTGAGCCCAGCCACAATTTTAGTTTTCTCTTTCACAGTGTCATGGCTCCTTTAGAGAAGGTTTCAATAGATATTCCTTCCCACCACTTTCTCCCCCTTTCCTGCAGCCCAAAGTAACTGCTGGGCCTGCGTGGGTCTCTTCTAGGAGGCCTGTGTGAACCGCAGACCAGCGTGGATACCTGCCCTTCTGTCTTTAGCCAGAAGGCTCATGAGGCTACTGTGACCACAGCCACACTCTTCCAGCCAGAGAGTCTGCTCTCATGTGTATAGTTGGAGCTAATTCAAAGTTGGGAATGTGTCTGCCAAACATAAATAGGGAAGGAGATAGGGGGAGTAGGACAGGGGCTGTGAAGCTACGAGGGTCTAGAAAGTGATGAATGGTGTGACATGGCAGATGGTTCACCACGACCGAGGATGAGAGGGGAATCTTACGCAGGGCATTGATGGTGTCCATGGGCATCAGAGCAGGGGGCGTTGGGCTGCCAATGTTGGCATGGATTTCCTCCCAGGGCAGTGCACTGGTGGGCAGTCCTCCCTGGAGTCCTGCAGACTCCAATCTGTGTCCCTCCTGAGCTGTTTCCAGCTGGGCAATGGTAGGCAAGTGTGTTCCCCCTGCTGGAGCCTGCTTGGGATCAGGACATGGCAGTTAGCTAAGGCTCTCTGAATGCCATTTTCTGTAACCTGCTGTAGGCTGTCCGGAAGGAAAAGGGGACTACTGATTTTGGAACTCATTAAGTTTGATTGGGACAAGTGAAATGCCAGCTTTTCCAGGTTTTTTTCTTGAAGCTGACAATTTCTACTAATGCCGGGGATTCTGGGTCAAATTAGATGGACCATTTCAGCCACCAAACAATGACTTTCAAAGCAGCACAGGCAGAGTTTCTGAGCCAGATGGTTTCCTGCTACGAACGTCGTGCCTTGAATACCTTTCTCCAGCAGCTGCTGATTATCCCCCGGCTCTCTCTAGGGTGACCACCACAGTTGAGGATGTCTTGGGGAGCAGAGATTGTGACCTCACCATCCACAGCCAGCCAGCTGAGAGCAGAGAATTCCCAGCACCTGCACTGGAATCTGGGAGATTCAGAGACCTAGGATGCCTCAAGGATCCTTTCTCTGCAACATGAAACTTGGGGGCCGGATATAGTGGACCATCCTGTCTGCCCCAGGGAGTGGAGAGGAGGTCCCTTGAGCCTGGTGTTTACTTCTCAGCAACCTTGTTCACACCTGAGTGGGGAATGGAGTGCCACAGAGCTGGTCAGTGGCTGGACAGAGATCTTTAAGAAGATAAGCATCCCAGAGGCCCTGGAATCCAGGGAGGACATCATGGCTCATGTCCTTGGAACCAAAACAGTTAAGTGCGGTGGCACCAGGAGGGTGGGAAGAGGGAGGAGGAAGAACTGTTGGAGAGCTACATCAGGCTTTGCCCCCACCCAGGATGCTTACCTGAATTAGATGGGACTTTTCTGTAGTATTGTCATAGACAGATGTTCATTTATTTATCCAACAAACCGTTATAGTGTGTGCCAAGCCTGGGGGGGGGGGGATCATACAGGATGAAAGGTTCCAATGCTGGTTCCACAGCACATGAAGAAATCTTGGTTTGAGCTGGATACCATTGCTTCACTCCTGTCATCCTAGCTACTTAGGAGGCTGAGATGGGAGGATTGAGGCTTAAAGCCCATGCAGGAAATCCTATAAGACTCTTATCTCCAACTAACTACCAAAAAGAAAATGCCAGAAGTGGATGAGTGGCTCAAGCCATAGACTGTTGGCCTTGAGTAAAAAGGCTCATGGACAATACCCAGTCTCTGATTTTAAGGCCCAGGAGTGACACGAATAGAGTAAAGAGAAAGGAGTTAAGGATGGAGGGAGAAAAGGAGGAAAGGAAGGAAGAAGGGATCATGCAGGCCTTGGTTTGGAGTTCTTGGATCAAGGGAGCCAACCATTCACAATCTCTGTGGGGACATTTTCAGAGCCTAAAGCCAGTATGTAGGAGCAAGCCACTGTTCCCTCAGCAACTTCATGGCATCCAGGATCTGAGTGGTTGCTGACTGCAGAGGGAAACAGCCTGGGGTAGACCCTAGTGCCCAGGGTGGGCCATGGAGTTTCAATCTCCCCTGGCTCACTGAGTTTATTTTCTGATCAGATAAGAAGAAAGTGTCCAAAGGCTAGGGAGGATAGGGAGAGGGAGTGTCCAAAGGGGGGTGGCAAGGGATAAGCAGGAAGATGAAGAGGGAGGACAATCTCAGATCAGGTGTGTCAGGCCATTGAAGCCATGACCTCACCTGATAACCTAGACCATCAGTGATAGAGCTTTCGACCCAGCCACATGGCTATTAAAAGTCCTGGCACTCTGAGTTCACCGTTGACGACCTTGCTGTCATCCACTGCAGTATGCCTGTGCAGTACATCCTTGGGGACTGGAATTTTTGCTGGGTCAATCTTAAGATGACACCCCCAGAGCTCATTCCTCGATCAGAGACAGAGGTAACCAGGCCACTGGCACAGGACAGCCTGTGAGGGCAGGAGTCAGATCCGTGTTGCCCCCAGACTTCTTCTAGGGGACTCTAGGGCCCCGTGACTGCCATTCTCAGAGGTAGAGGTGGGTCTCCTTGCTGGCTCAGCCTTTAGTCTAGAGGGCATATGTGGGATTTAGAGAAGGTCGACTGAAGGTCGAGGCTGGTGAGAAAACCAGAGGCACTGGGCTCTGAGCAGGGTTGTTTCTTTGAGGATACTCAAACCCAGGAATATTGCTGAGATGGATCAGCCCTTTTCTCCTTCCCAAGAGAGAGGGACCTAGAGCCCTCCAGTCTGCATTCCTTGGCTGAGAAATTCATTCATTCCCATATCCTTTGGTTGGATAACTAGATCTCACCTGACTGCCCAGTGTCAAGGCAGGACAGTGAGAGTTCTTGAGTCTTTGATGAGGTCACGGGATTCTCAGTATGAGATTGTACTTGAATGTCCTGACTTGGTGCATGGTCAGTCCCATTTAAGACTGCCATGACCTAGGACATAGAATCTAGAGACACAGAGCAGGATGGTGTCTATTCTGTGAGTCTGGAGTATTATGTGTGAGCTTTGAGCTCCCGTGTGCTCACCTTCTTCCCTTTTTTGAGTGGGTCTATGCTAGAAAAAGCTTAAAACTAGGGCCTGGGTCCCATCCCTTGTTTCATGCTCAAAGCTAGCACTCTACCATTTGAGCCAGAGCTCCATTTGCAATGTTTTTGGGTGTTTAATTGGAGATAAGAGTTCTCAATGACTTTGCTGCCAAGAGTGGCATTCAATTGCAGTCATCAGATCTCAGTCTCCTGAGGGGATAGGATGACAGGCATGGAAAAGCATCTTTGGCTGGGTGCCAGTGGCTCATGGCTGTCATCCTAAGTACTCAGGAGCTGAATCTTAGGATCATGAGTAAAATCCAGCTTGGGCAGGAAAGACCCTCAACTCTTGTCTCCAATAAAGCACCAGAAAACCGGAAGTGGTGTTGTGGCTCAAGTAGTAGAGTGCTGGACTTGCGCTGAAGAGGTCAGGGATAGAACCCAGGCCCAGAGTTCAAGCCCCACAACCAACAAAAAGAAAAAAAGTAAAACATCTTTGCCTGAAAAGGATGGTGGAGGTGTGTTTGTGTACGTGTGTCATCACTTTAGATGGATTGTCCCAACTCTTAGTTCACGGCAGCCGATTCTTCACCACAGGTGAAGCTCTGGGTTGGATGTCGACCATCAGCCCTCAGTCTCCTCACGGGACAGTTGTGAGGAAATAAGGAGGGATCTTCAGAGCAGTGCCAGGCACAGAGTGAGCAGGTGTCAGATACAGTTCTCAACAATTCTGTGATTATATGACAGGAAGTTACCAGAAAGGACTCAGATGGGGTCTGTTTTTAATAGTGCAACAGGTATGGGAATATGAAACAAAACATGTCTGTCTTTCATCATTACCCCATTCCCATGAGGAAGGGGATCCTTCACTGTATTCAGTCTTGCAGCTGGGGAAAATGAGTCATAGTGAAGCCAGGTGAACTACTCATGACCCCCAGCTGACAGGAAGCTTGGCCTGATTTACCTGCCATGCTTCCTAGGACAGTGGGTGTTATTCAGTCCACTTCTTGTCGTGCAAAGTCCACTTCTTGTCATTTGTGGGGTTTGAATTCTGGATCTGGATGCTGTCCCTGAGCTCCTCAGATCAAGGATAGCGCTCTACCACATGAGCCACCACATCACTTCCGGTTTTCTGTTGGTTCTTTGAGGATAAGTGTCTCACAGATCTTCCTGCCAGGGCCAGCTATGAGCCATGATCTTCACATCTCAGCCTCCTGTGTAGGTAGGATTATAGGCCTGAGCCACTGGCACCTGGCTTAAATGTAATTCTGGTACTCTCTCTCTCTCTCTCTCTCTCTCTCTCTCTCTCTCTCTCTCTCTCTCTCTCTCTCTCTCTTTCTCCCTCTCCCTCTCCCCCCTCTCTCTCCCTCTCCTTCTCTTTCTCTCTCTCCCTCTCTCTTTCTCTCTCTCAGGAACTGGTTGAATGTGTGCTGGAGGAGGTAGCCCAGCATCCCCATGTGGCTGGAACCCACAGTGACCCTCTCATTCTGGGGGTGGGCTGTGATTCAGGAGTTGTTTTGCTCAGCCTGTTGAACCAGCTTCATGAGGTAAGCCCCTCCATGTCCCGGCTAGACCATGACAGTTATTCATTGTCTATCTCATGAGTCATTCCCCACATCCCTCTGCTACACCATTGAAGGAAAGTGCATGAGAAGGTGTCAACTTGTCCCCCTGCCCAGCACAATCCCGGGCCTCTGACCTATACCCCCACTTATCTGACAAGACCCTGGCTATAAGACAATAAAAACACTCTGTGTGTACTACCCTTTGCTGGAGAGTGTCATTTTGGTTAGGGGGGAGGGGTTCAGAGGAAATACCCCAGACCTGACACCTTCCAGGGGACATTTGTTCTTGTGACAGAGCCAAGTCATTGCTGTGGATAAGGATAAAGCCTCCATCAGACTGACCCAGAACAATGCTCAAAGATAGGTAGGCTGTTGAAGTATCAAACCCACTCATGTCTGCTTCCTACTCCCACAAAGGAGGTGTAGTGTGGGTGGCCCGGCCCTGGGCCTAAGGGATTATAAATGGATGGTGGCAGTCAGGAGCTCATGGCTCCGACCCATCATCCTGGCTCTTTGGGAGGCTGAGGTCTGATGGTTGTGACTCAGAGCAGCCCGGGCAAGAAAGTCCATGAGATTCTTATCTCCCATAAACCACCTCCCTCTCCAAACCCACACATAATCCAGATGTGCTGTGTCTCAAGTGGTAGAGCCTCAGCCTTGAACAAAAGAAGCTCAGGGATAACACGCAGGCCTTGAATCCAAGTCCTAGGACTAACACAATCATAAAATAAATGAACAGTGTACACCTTTTATCTGACTATGAAGAAAGATGGATACAGTCTTCTGCTGGTACTTGTAGCCAAAGGTAAGGGGCTCCCCTTGTTGTTCCCCTAAACCTCTCCTTTTCTCCTTTATCTGTCCAGGCTTAGGCTGCAGGACAGAATTCCGATCATCCCCCTGGATGTGACCTTAGGTACCCTGCCCCCCCCTTCCTTGGGGTCAGGATCCTGGATGCACTCCCTACTAGGAGGATGAGGCACCGCAGAGATGAGGGTAGGTATTCTGGACACTTTTACACACACACACACACACATACACACACACACATACAAACACATACGAACACACAAACACCCCTAAGCCAACTCAGACTAGCCTTTTTCAAAGACACTTTATCTCCTTGGATTAACTGACCTAGGAGAGAGTTTTGATCCCCTGTAACTGATTATTTTAAATTGGGCTTGCTAGTTGACAGGAGATAAACAGGAGCAAAACAAAAAGCCTTTGGTGCCCATCACCTGAGGCTCAGGCTCATGCCTGTCATCTGGCTACTCAGGAGGCTGAGATCTGAGGATCACAGCTTGAAGCCAGCCATAAGCTGGAAAGCCCGTGGGACTCTACTTTCCATGGAACCACCAAAAAGCTAGAAGTGCAGCTGTGGCTCAAGTAGTAGAGCACCAGCCTTGAACAATAAAACTCAGAGAGACAGCTCCCAGATCCTCAGCTCAAGCCCACATGTAGAAATGGCCCCATCTTATGGCCCACAGATTGCCCTGGCCATGAGCCCCCACTCATGGAGTGTGATACAACACCTGTCCCTGGGTGGTGTATCAGGGCCTTCAGAAATCCAGTGATGGAATCCACGCCTTTCCCTTCGTGCACTATCAACCCACACTGGCTGGAAGGCAGAGCCTGACAAGGCTGGCAGCTCTGCCAAGGTGATCAGAATGGTCTTCTTGGAGGCAGCACTTGAAAAGGGGGTCTCACTTAACAAGGAGGATCTGCCCGGAAGCACAGAGAGCAAAAGTGCTGAATATGATGGACAACACAGCAGAGCATGCTCATTTCCAGCCAGGGCTGCTGGTGAGAGACTCGGTATAGATGTGTGACTTGGTATAGATGTGTGAGACTGTCCCGAGATAGGTCTAAGGGGTCATAGAAGAACAGCTATCCAGGGCCGGGTTTGTATCTTAGAAGTAGAGGGCTCACCTAGCACGCAGGAAAGCACAGGTTGGATTCCAAGGTCCTGCATACACAGAAAAAGCTGGAAGTGGCACCACGGCTCAGGTGAAAGAGCACTCCCCTTGAGACAAAGAAAGTCGGGGACATCGCTGGGCCCCAATGTCAGGCCCCAGGGCTGTCACCATAAAACAGTTCTCTCAGGGACCTTGGTGACAGGTGGATGGCTATGCCCTGAAGCTCTCAGTAGATCCATCTGTGCTTTGTGTCTCCTTTGACAGAGGGGAGATGGATACTCCTTTTGCCCTGGGCACCCCTGGGCCCGGTTATCAGCAACCCTCCCAAGGTCTTCCACCGGGACATGGAGCAGGTGGCCCTAGAAATCCTCAGGTATCGGTTGGGTGGGGCAGGAGGATATAGGGCAGGCCCCAGAACTCCTTGTGGGTCTGATCTGCCCTGGAAGACCAGGCAATCAGGAGGAGGCAGATGGGAGCTTAGAGAGAGCTAGTGATGTGAGGGGGCCCTTTAATCCCCATGGCCCCACCCAGATTCTGAGCCTTCCTTTGCTGTCCCTGAGGGAGGTAGAGGGGTGTCTAGGTGGTAGCTTCTAGGAGGAGTAGGTGGAAATTCTGAAGGACTAGACACCTTAAGCCAGTCGCTCACCCCTCTTCTCCCACACCTGTCATCCTGGCCACTCGGGAGGCTGAGATCCAGAGGATCTCATTTCCCAACCCAGGCAAGAAAGTACCATGAGAGGCTCATCTCCAATCCAACTGGAAGTGGCACTGTGGCTCAAGTGGTAGAGTACTGGCCTTGAAGAAAAATCGACCTCAGGGACAGTATCCAAACCCTGAGTTCAAGCCCCTCAACCAAGAAAGAAGAAAAATAAAAGAAAACAAAAAAAAAAAAACAGGAAAGAAAGAAAGGCATCCCTTCCTTGCTTGCAAGAAATGTTGAAGCAGTGGGGTTGCTATGGTTGGGAGACCAGATGCTGGCCTCCCTGGGTTTGCTCCAGTATGAAGCTGTAACAGGGTGGGTGGTGCCTTACCAAGAACTCCAGAGGTTGTGGCTTGTGGCAGGCAGGGAGTGGGTGAATGGGAGCAGGCGTGGGATGGCAGTGTCAATTATATGCTCTCCATTCATGGTTTTGGATGCTGGTGACAAAGTCTGAAGTGTAGGGTTACATGTGGTTTATGTCTTGATGAGTTGGGTTTTCCCTTGGTATTAGAAGGTGGCTGAAGCCGGTCGTTGCCCGTGGCTCACAACTGTCATCCCAGCTACTCAGGAGGCTGAGATCTGAGGATCATGGTTCAAAGCCAGCTTGGGCAGGAAAATGTGTTTGACTTTATCTCCAGTGAACCACTAGAAAGCCAGAAGTGGTACTGTGGCTTCAGTGGTAGAGCGCCCACCTTCAGCTCAAGAGCTAAGGGACTGTGTGCAGGCCCAGAGTTCAAACCCCATGACTGACAACCAAAAATAATGTAGCTGAGTTTTCTGCATAGTGGTATGTACATTTAGGAAATACCAAGATGTGTTATGAGCCATTCCAGATGTGTGAGATGTCCTCAGTTTTGTCTACACTTGGTCTGAGGATGGTAGTGCCATCTTCTTGGGTGTGGGATGTTCAGGGTGCTCAGGGACTGCTGAGGCCTTGGGCTATGTGTGTGTTTGTGTGTGTATTTTTCCTTCGTCTCTCTCTGTCTCCTTCCTGGGTGCCTGTCTGCCTCTTTCTGACCTTGGATGGTGCCCCTCCTCCACACTGACCTTGCCCTTTAGCCCGCTATCAGGGTCTACAATGAGTCCTAAATTGCCAGAGGCCTGCATTCCAGTTTTTCTTTGGGGCCCAAGTCCGGCCTGTCCAAATCTTTGGGCACCTCCAGGGGATTCTGGATTCTGGATCAGCATGGCCAGCTAGCATAGGGTCTCTCCTGCCTCTGGGAGGCCTCAGTCATGCGATGTCTTGCCATTTCCTCAGCTGGGTCTCTGGCTGCACGTCCCTCCCTGCACGCTGGCTGTAGAGTGGGGGATGGAAGTTTTCCGGTGGCTCTGGCCAACTCGAGCTTGATAGCTGACTGAAGGCCATCCAAGCAAGGAGGATCCGGGGCTACATGTGAGGTGAGGCCAAGGTGGCTTGGAAGTATCTGTCAGTGTCTAGGAAATGTCAACATACCTTGTCACAGGAAAGTCTATTTCCCCCTCCCCCTCCCCACAGCTTGGCTGCTCAGGTCCTTCTAGAGAATTCTAGATGCCCAGAATACAGATGCACACATTTAGATTCTAGGTCCAGGGAACTGGGGCATGAGAGACTAGTATGGCCAATACCTCAATGTTCTGGGTCATTAGCCTTGACCTGGCTATGCCCCCCTTGTTGTACGTTCACTCCTTTTTTTTTTAAATTTTTTTATTGTAAAGATACTATACAGAGGGTTACAGTTACATGAGTGAGGTAATGAGTACACTTCCTCTTGAACATTGTTACCCCCTCTATTATTTTCCCCCTACCATCCCTTCCCTTCCCTCCCTCCCTTCCCCGAGGTTCTTTTTTTTTTTTTTTTTTGATTGTGATTAAGTGATTACATAATTTCCGGAAATTCACAGTATTGTGGAATAATGATGCTCATTTAAAGTCACAACTTCATTCTAACTTTCCTGGAGCAAATTGTCTATCACAGTCTGTAATATATAACGGTGCTCACATGTTATATACCATATATGTGATCAGCAGCATGGGGATATTTGGTTGGGGTTCAACCAGTTGAGTGGGAGTTATTTGTTTCTTAAGTCCTGTTAGTTTTGTCATATCACCTAACATTTTGGATTTATCATCCACTTATCAGGGAGACCATGTACTGTTTGTCTCTTCGTTCTTGGCTTACCTCGCTCAACATGATTCCTTCTAGCTCCATCCATTTCCCTGCAAATGCCATTATTTTGTCATTTCCAATGGCTGCATAATATTCCATTGTGTATAGATACCACAATTTTTGGATCCATTCATCTGTGGTGGGGCATCTAGGTTGTTTCCATATCCTAGCTATTGCAAACAGTGCTGCAATAAACATGGAGGTGCACGTGTCCTTGTATATTGGTTCCTGTTGTTCAGGGTAGATGCCTAGAAGTGGTATGACTGGGTCGTAAGGGAGGTCAATCTTTAGCTTTCTAAGGACCCTCCAGACTGCTTTCCAAAGTGGTTGTATAAGTGTACATTCCCACCAGCAGTGTAATAGCGTTCCTCGTTCTCCACATCCCCTCCAGCATTTGTTGTTGGCTGATTTGTGGATGTGGGACATTCTGACTGGGGTAAGGTGGTATCTCAGGGTTGTCTTTATTTGCATTTCCTTCACCACCAGAGATGATGAACATTTCCTCATGTGTTTCTTTGCCATTTTTATTTCTTCATTTGAGAAGTCCCTCTTTAGTTCCCTTGCCCATTTAGTAATTGGTTTGTTAGGTTTGGGAGGGATTCGTTTCTTGAGTTCCCTTTATATACAGGATGTTAACCCCTTGTCTGATATATTGCTGGTAAATATTTTTTCCCAATTAGTTGGTTGTCTTTCTAGCTTGGTTGCGATAGCTTTATCTGTGCAGAAGCTTTTTATTTTAAGGTAGTCCCATTTGTCGAGTCTCTCTCCAACTTGTTGTGACCCTGGGACTCTGTTCAGGAAGTTCCTTCCTGTGCCTATTAGTTCAAGTGTCCCTCCTACTCTGTCCTGCAGTAGTTTCAGAGATTCAGGTTTAATGTTAAGGTCTTTAATCCATTTTGAGTTGATGTTGGTGCATGGTGATAGGCTGGGGTCCACTTTTAGTTTTCTGCATGTGGCTGCCCAGTTTTCCCAGCACCAGCGGTTGAAGAGGCTGTGTTTCTTCCATTGTATGTCTTTGGCTCCTTTGTCGAATATCAGCTGGTTGTAGGCCTGTGGATTTATTTCTGGATCTTCTATTCTGTTCCATTGGTCTTTGGGTCTGTTTTTGTGCCAGTACCATGCTATCTTTGTTATTATAGCTCTGTAGTAGAGTTTGAAGTTCGGCATGGATAGCCCTCCCATATTGTCTTTATGCCCTAGAATTGTTTTGGCTATTCTAGGTCTTTTGTTGTTCCATATGAATTTTTGGACTGTTTTCTGTATTTCAGTGATGTACGTCATTGGGATTTTAATAGGAATTGCGTTGAATTTGTATATTAGTTTTGGAAGTATTACCATCTTTACTATATTAAGTTGGCCTATCCAGGAGCATGGGAGGTCTTTCCATTTCCTAGTGTCTTCTGCAATTTCTTTCTTTAACTTTTTATAGTTCTCATTAAATAGTTCTTTTACATCTTTGGTCAGGTTAATTCCTAAATATTTTATTTTTTGGGAGGTTATTGTGAATGGGGTTGCTCCCTTTATTTCCCTCTCTTCCTGTACATTATCAGTGTATGGGAAGGCAACTGATTTTGTGGGTTTATTTTGTATCCTGCTATTTTGCCGAAGTGATTTCTGATTTCTAAGAGTTTGGGGATGGAGTTTTTGGGATCGTGGAGGTATAGTATCATGTCGTCTGCAAAAAGGGATAGTTTAACTTCTTCTTTCCCTATGTGGATCCCTTTAATGTCTTTTTCTTGCCTTATTGCCCTGGCTAAGGGTTCTAGGACTATATTGAAGAGGAGTGGAGACAGTGGGCATCCTTGCCTTGTTCCTGATTTTAGGAGAATTGGTTGTAGCTTTTCCCTATTAAGTTTTTCCCTATTAAGCTTTTCCCTATTGGCTATTAGTCTGTCATAAATGGCTTTTATTGTTTTTAGAAGTGTTCCTTCTATTCCTATTTTCTCCAGAGCTTTTAGCATGAATGTATGTTGAATTTTGTCAAAGGCCTTTTCTGCATCTGTGGCGATAATCATGTGATTCTTGACCTTGGCTCTGTTGATATGTTGAATTACATTTATTGACTTACGTATGATAAACCATCCCTGTGTCTCTGGGATGAAGCCTACCTGGTCATAGTGAATTATTTTTTTATGTGTTTCTGGATTCTGTTAGCTAGAATCTTGTTAAGGATCTTTGCATCTGTGTTCATCAAGGAGATTGGCCTGTAATTCTCCTTTTTGGTTGGGTCTTTGCCTGGTTTGGGGATGAGTGTGATATTGGCTTTGTAGAATGAGTTTGGGATAGCTCCCTCCTTCTCTATTTCTCTGAAGAGCTTGAGGAGTATGGGTATTAGTTCTTGTTTAAAGGTCTTATAGAATTCTGCTGTGAATCCATCTGGTCCTGGGCTTGTTTTTGTTGGAAGACTTTTGATAGCTTCCTGTATCTCATTATAGGATATTGGCTTATTTAATTGGTTAACTTCTTCTTTGCTCAGTTTGGGCAACTTGTATTTCTCTAAAAATGCATCCATTTCTGCCCGATTTTCTTCCTTTAGAGAGTATAGCTTTTGAAAGTAGTCTGTTAGAATTATTTGGATATCTTGAGTACGTGTTGTGATGTTTCCCGTGGCATCCCTAATCCTATTAATATGGGTTTCCTCTCTTCTTTTTTTAATTAATCTAGCCAATGGGCCATCAATTTAGTTTATTTTTTCAAAGAACCAGCTTTTTGTTTGGTTTATTTTGGTTATGGTTTTCTGATTTTCTAATTGGTTAATCTCTGCTTTTAATTTGGTTATCTGGCTTCGTCTAGTAGCTTTAGGTCCCATTTTTTCTTGTTTTTCTAGCTGTTTTAATTGCAACATGAGATTATTTACTTGGTTGGTCTCCATTCTCTTGATGTGGGCACTGAGGGCAATAAATTTGCCCCTCAGGACTGCTTTTGCTGTGTCCCACAAGTTTCTTTGTGAGGTGTTTTCATTTTCATTGAGTTGTAGGAAATGCTTTATTTCTTCTCTGATCTCTTCTGTTATCCAGGCATTGTAAAGGAGTGTGCTGTTCAATTTCCATGTATTGGAGAAATTTCTGCGGTATGCTTTGTTATTGAGAGCTAGCTTGATTCCACTGTGGTCAGATAGGATACAGGGGATTATGTCGATCCCTTTGTATTTGCTTAAAGTTCCTTGCATGAACTATGATATGGTCTATTTTGGAGAAAGTTCTGTGAGCTGCTGAGAAGAATGTGTACTGTGTTGTTTTAGGGTGAAATACTTGGTAGGTGTCAGTTAATTCCGCTTGGAGTATGGCCTCTCTTAATTCGGTGGCTTCTTTGCCAATCCTCTGTTTGGTAGACCTGTCCTTTGGTGAGAGTGGTGTGTTAAAGTCTCCTAGTATTATCGTATTGGGATCTATTTTATTCTGTAAGTTTGAGAGCATTTGTTTTACATATCTGGTTGCACCAATATTTGGGGCATATAAGTTGATGATGGTTATATCCTCCTCTTGGATTGTTCCCTTTATTAATATGTAGTGTCCATCCTTGTCTTTCTGTACTGATTTTAATGAAAAGTTTATTTTGTCAGATATCAGGATAGCTACACCTGCTTTCTTACTGGGGGCGTTTGATTGGTAGATCCTTTTCCACCCCTTCACTCTGAGTTTGTTTGTATGTTTGGCTGAGAGGTGGGTCTCCTGAAGGCAACAGATGGATGGGTCTTGTTTTCTTATCCAGTCCTCAGTTCGTTTTCTTTTAATTGGCGAATTCAGCCCATTTATATTAAGAGAAAGTATAGAGAGATGCATTGTTGTCCCTGCCATTCCGTTTTCCTAAGTTTTTCTTCTTTCCTTTCCTCCTGTGCTTGCTCAGTTAGACTTTGAGTAATGCCTGTTTGGGGCAGGCCCCAGTTCCTGGTTGCTTTCTTCAGGTTGTGTCCCCCCTCTTAGAATTCTTTGTAATGCTAAGTTCACTTCTTAATCCAGTGCTGGCCCCACACCGACCACTTGTGGCAGTGCTGTGAAAGTGGCAGGAGTGGAAGTGAGATCCAGGGTGCCCAAAATCTGGATTTATGGCCTGATTGGGGGTGGAGTGGGGGCAAAGGGTGTCTTAAAAAAATCTTAGAGCTGGAACTCAGGGCCTAGGCACTGTCCTTGAGCTTCCATTGCTCAAAGCTAACACTCTACCACTTGAACCACAGCTCACCTTTCATCTTTTTTAGTAGTTTAGTGGAGAGAAGAGTCTCACAGACTTTCCTGCCTGGGCTGGCTTCAAGCTGCCATCCTAAGAGCTCAGCTTCTTACGTAGCTAGGATTGCTGGTATAAGACATTGGGACCTACTAAGGATGTTTTTGTGTGTGCTTTGTGTGTGTGTGTGTGAATTTACCGGGGCTTGAACTCAGAGCCTAGGTGGTATCCTTTAGCTTGTTTACATAAGATTGGTGTTCTACCACTTGAACTACAGTACACTTCAGCTCCCAGAAGCCCCTGACTATGTGGAGAGCATAAAGCTCAAACCTGATCATATTTCTTTGACCTCAGGGAAGGATATGACTCCTTTGCAGCCTGGAGGAGTAGGGGTGGATTAGGAGTGATAACTGTAGATGGGTGCTAGGCTGGTAGAGAGGTACTCTGTCTTTTGCCAAGAAGGATAGTGATAGCTCAAGCTCTCATTTTTTAGCTATTCAGGAGGCTGAGATCTGGGCCAGGAGGGGCAAAAGCTGCAAGATGGCACGGCAGGTAATGCCTGCTCATGCAGGGATCACAAGAGTGCAAATCTGTCAGGCACACCTCGGGGGAGGGGATATTGAGTTGGGCTCATGAAAGACTTGTGTGCTTACAAATCCACAGCCAGCTAGCTGCTACTTCTAGCAGCAACCTGGAGTCCCAGGACTCAGAGCCCTTCTTTCCTCACCAGTGTTTGGGGGCAAATGAAGGTCTGCAATCATGGGCCAACTACAAAGGAGCATTTGAAGTGTTCTTTTCCTTGGTCCTGTGGCCCCATGCATGGATGGAGGGGCGGGTTCCCTGGAACTTACTGCCTTGGCCCAGACCCCTCAGCCCAAGAAAGACTTAGGGAGAAACCACATGATCTGGCTTGAGAGTTTACTATGACTATGCCTCAGGACTTCCCCCAGTTCTGACTCAGCTCATCATTACCACCTTCCTGTGTGTGTGGGTGCATCTTGGTACTAGGGCTTGAACTCAGGTCCTGGGCTCTGTCCCTCAGTTTTTTTTCATTCAAGGCTAGCACTCTACCACTTGGGTCCCAGAAGAATATGTCTCACCAGGCTCACTTTTTTTTTTTTTTGCCTGTCATCAGGCTTGAACTCAGGGTCTGGGCATGCTCCTGAGCTTCTTTTGCTCAAGGCTAGCCCCAGTGCCACTTTTGTCTTTCTTTGTTTCTGTGGTACTGAGAAATCGAACCCAGAGCTTTGTGCGTGCTAGGTAAGCACTCTACCGCTAAGCCACATTCGCAGCCCAAGGCTGAATTGTAACAGGAGTTATGAGGGTGGGATTTATTGGCTTACCCCATTTGGCATAGAAATCGCTGACTATTTCATATCTTTGCCGAGATTTGGGACCAGTCTGTGACTCGGCAATGAGCAATGATGAATGAATGAGAGCCACCAGACCCCACAGTTCTAGGCTCACATACTACAGAAGGATAGAGAATATAGATCCAGAACCTTCGACCATTCCTACAGCCTAGGAACTCTGAGGGCTTGTCCCAGCTTGCCAAAGTTGGGTGGGCTGAGCATGGACAACCTGCTGAATGCCCATCATCCATCCATACACAGAGACATGGAGTTACTGCTGCCTTTTTTTGGACAGGGGGCAGGTCTGGGGTTGAACTATGAACCTAGGCCCTGTCCCTGAGTTCCTTTTGCTCAAGGGCAGTTACTCTGCAACTTGAGTCACGATCCCACTCATGTTTTTTTTTTCCCTGTGATCTCTTAGAAATAAGTGTCGCCTACTTTCCTGCCCTGGCTGAATTCAAGTTGGCATTCTCTACATCTCAGCCTCCTGAGGAGCTAGGATTACAGGCAGAAGCCACTGACACCTAGCTTTCTTTTCTTGTTCTTTTTTAACCATGATAATCTGAAATCTTCACCGTGTCATTCCAATGGTTTGCATACGATGTAAACAACCCTGGAGTTCGATTGCTAGGATTGCCACCCACAAATGGAGGGAGATCCTGACAAACTCATTCTTATTCGTGTGAATGCTAATGAAATATTATAAAAGTAATAATTAAATTTGCAGTTAATTCATGATTCTATTTTAGAATGCCACACAAATATTATTGGATTTATATCTTCCATTCTAGCACCATGGTATGATTCCCCTAATTGAAGGATTTTGACTAATTTTTAAGTAATGTGTATATAATTATTCAACCATGATACTTCATTAAATGGTGGCATAATGTAATAACTAATAATCGATAATTATATATATAATTTAATATCATCACATTCCCTCTCTCTCAGTATATATCTATATCTATATACATACATATACACACACACATATATACATATACATATCTATTAATGTATATATTGGGCACTACTGTGGCTTGATCAAAGGTCTTCAGAATTTCCTGGCAGCTCTGTTTTCTGGAGGCTGGTGTGCTAAGACTGTGACCCCATTTATGGATTGGGCATTGTAGGCCATGAGTTGAAATCCCAGCATGGCCAAATATTTATTTGTGGAGTAAGAAGCCAACTTTGACACATTTTTTTTCCTTTTGTGTCAAAGTCCTGGGTCTCAGTATAATGTATAATCCATATGCAAATATAATCTAGGTGATATGATGTAATAAATGAAGTGTTATATGTGTAACAATACTAAATAAATAAGGGTAGTAAACGTCATACGCAGTAAACCCATGTATGTAAATAGATCTCACATATGAATATTATTTTTTCCAGTGCTGAGGCTTGAATTCAGGCCCTGGGACCTGATTTGAATTTCTTATCTTCAAGGACAATGCCACAGAGTTACCCAGGCCCTGAGTGAAAATCCCAGGCCTGCCAGAAAAATGGTGTAAATTCCAAGCCAGGGCCTTATTATTTATTTATTTATTTATTTATTTTATTTTATTTTATTTTTTTGGCCAAGCACTTAGGTCTTGGCACCTCTGCCACAGCTGACCCTGGGATCCTAGGACCCAAGTTCAAATCTGAGGCTGGCAAAAAAAAAAAAAAAATAAGGAGAAGGATAAAACTGAGAAGTTCAAGGAGGTGGTTTTACTAATTTTTTTCCTTTGTGTTGTGACCATCCTGGGTCTAAATGACAAGGCCCAGAAAGTGCACATGACCTTGCATTGCTGATGTTTGGCGGGCTATTAGGGAAGCCATAGCCAAAACTGGCAACCTAGGCCTGGAGGTCAAATCCCAGGACTGCCACTAATGAATGGTGGGAGGTTCAAAGAAATACATTCCGATGATACATCCGTACAAATGGAATGTTATAAAAGCAACAATTAAATTAGAAGTTAGTGTATGATTTTCATATTATAAGATTATACACAATTATACTACATTAACTAATTTTCAATTACTACTTTATTATATATTCAATCATGATACTTAAAAAAGGAAGGAATAATTTAGTTGCCAATAGTTAGTAGTAATATCATATATGCAATTTCATAATATACAGGCATCACTCTTGTTTTATACATATACATCTATCTATCTATCTATCTATCTATCTATCTATCTATCTATCTATCTATCTATCTACCAATCTACACATTTATTTGTTTATACACTTGTCACTCCTGGGGCTCAGTGGTAGAGTGCTCCCTAGTACATACAAAGCCCTGGTTTCTATTCCTCACTACCACATGCACAGAAAAATTCAGAAGTCGTGCTGTCGCTCAAGCAGTTGAGCACTAGCTTTGAGCATAAAAGCTTAGGGACTGTGTCTAGACACTTACTCAAGACCCAAGACTGGCACCAAAGAAAAGAATGTTCTGAGCACAATGATATAAGGATAGGACTGCAAATACCTCACCACAGAGCAAGCTGGCAGTCTGGTGTTGAGAGCTGCCATCTAACCTGACTTAGCCAGAGATAAACCACTGCAACCCAGCTCCATGGAACCAGATGCTACTGGCTCATTCACTCCTGTCATCTAAGATACCCGGGGTCTGAGATCTGACACTGGTGGGTTTAAAACCCAGCCCTGGCAGGAAGTCTGAGAAACTCTGAGCTGTGGCTCAAAGTGTTAGAGCTCTAGCCTTGAGCTAAAGATCTTAGGACAGTAGCCCCAACTTTGAGTGCAATCCCCATGGCTAACTCCCCCCCACACAAAAATCCCCACCACTTTAAACCATTAGATGTGAACTTTGTGCAGTTTGTGACATGTTTCTGAAAGAATGGTGATACTGATGAAAACACCCTAATTCTAATGACAGCTTATGGGATACAGCTATGTGATGAGACCTTCATGATGTGTTTTGTGCTGAGTCCTTCATGGGGTGCATTCTTTCATCTGGTCCTTGTAAGAGCTCCACAAGTAAGATGATTGTGCACATGAGAAAGTTGAGGCTCAAATATGTCCCCATGTCAGGGCCAAAATTATGTATGTATTGAACTCTAATGAGTTTTCTCCTGGATTATTTTTCTCGGTTGTGAATGTTGAACTCAGGGTCTAGGCACTGACCCTTCCCTATTGGGCTCATGGCTAGTGCCCTATCATGTAGAGCCAAGGACCCTAGGTATCTGTAGCTGGGGTCTGTCATCCTGCCTACTCAGGAAGCTGAGATCTGAGGATCTGGGTTCAAAACTATCCTGGACACAAAAGGTCCCATGAGACTATTATCTCCTACTCACCACTTAGCAACTTGAAGTGGAAGCCAGCACTGCTGACTCGTGCCTGTCATCCTAGCTACTCAGGAGGCAGAGAGCTGAGGAACACATTCCAAACCAGCCTGGGCAGGAAATTCCTTGAGATGGTTATCTCCAGTGAACCACCAGAAAGCCTGAAGGAGTGCTGTAGCTCAAGTGGTAGAGCTTGAGCTGAAGAGCTCAGAGACATCACCCAGGCCTGCCATGGGAGGTGGCACAAATGAAAGCTTCCTGTCAAAACACAGCACTGGGGAGAGAAAGACCTTGGGGTACAAAGAGACCTTTTTCTCCTGGACTTCAGAGCCCACCCACATTCATCCTCACCAATTGCCCCCAGATGAATTGTTACAAAGCTGTACAGGAGTCAGGCTTTTTGTCTGCCTGTTCCAACAATGAGGCAGACTTCCTCCAGCAGCCTGGGGTGCACAGAAACATTCAGGCTACACTGGGAACAGTGAGGGGAGCCCCGGCACATGCACTGTTTTGAAAGCTCTCTCTGTGCTATGAAATCATTCTATTCAAAGCAAATTTCCTAGCTGGGTGCTTTTCTTCATAGAGAATCTGGATGTTCACCAATAGAAATACATGCATTCATACACAGACACATGGAGTTACTGGCTCTTTTTTTGTGTTGCAGGTCTTGAGGCTTGAACTGTGAACCTAGACATTTTCCCTGAGCTCTTTTTGCTCAAGGAAGCATTTTATTGTGCCTTAAACCATGATTACTCTAGGCTGGGGTGCAGCTTTTACACCCACAGATGATCCAGGGATCCTAGGACCCAAGTTCAACTCCCAGCACTGGTAAAAAAAAATCAAACCAACACAAATTTAGGAGGAAAAAACCAGGAGGTTTTACATAACTGTTTTACCTTGTTTCCTTTGCACTGTGACCATCCTGGGTCTCAATGACTTGGCTTGAAAATTGAACGTGACCTTGCATGGCTGAAGGCTGGTGGGCTGTTAGTGAAGCTCAACTCACACACCTAGGCCCTGAGTTGGATTCTGGGACTTGCACCTACACACTGCTGAAGATCCTAGGAAAATTGTTCCATGTATAGGAACACTAATAGGATGTTTGAAATGTACTAATTGAATTACTGATTAGCTAGTCATTCTATAAGTTTGTATGCAATAAATACAGGTCATTGATTAATTTAATATTTATTAAGTCTTGTACTGTGATTAATTAATGGAGGCATAATTTTAGACCAAATAATTGGTAGTAGTAGAATATATAAAAGTAAAATATAGACATCACTTTATATAGAGTTATACACTAGAATCTACATAAATGTCTATCTGTCTCTGCATACATTTATGGATGCATATACATACGTAAATACACACATACACTGAAATCTACACATCTATGTGTTTATATAGTGGCCACTCCTAGGGCTTGATCTCAGGTCCTCAATGTTGCCCGATAACTTCACTTGCATCAGACTGGTGTGCTAATATTGACCCATTCATAAAGTGGGCCTTCTAGGCCCAGAGTTCAAACCACAGAACTGCCAAAAACTTAATCCTGATGGAAGAAGCCAATTGTCCCACTTGTTTTCCTAATTGGTGAAAATCCGGGGTCTCAGGAATGATGTCTAATACACAGGCAAATTTATGTCCGATGTAATAGGATGTAAAAAATATTATATGTGTAATCATACTCACTAAAATATATAATAAATAAAACAAAATAAAATAAATAACTACACTAACTGCAATATGCAGTAAACATGTGTATGTAAATATAAATCATGTATTTAAAATGTATACGAGTGCTAGGACTTGAATTCAGGCTCTGGAGACAGGCCTGATTTTCTTGTCTTCCAGCATGATGACCTCCCCCTTCCCCCACAATGCTGCAGATTTACCCAGACCCTGAGTTCAAATCCCAGGCCTGGCAGAAAAAAATGGCATGAATTCCAAGCCAAGGAGCCTCAAAAAATATTTTAGATATTTTTAATGTATGTATGTATGCATATATGTATGTATGTATATATGTATGCATTTTTATTTTGTCAAGCACAGGGCTTGAACTCAGGTCGCAGCAACTCTGCCTCAGCTTCAATCACTCTAGGCTAGGGTGCAGCCACTGGACCCACAGCCAAACCTGGGTTCCTGGGCCCCAAAGGCTGACAGGAAAAAAATAAAACACTAGAAAAAAAAAACTCGGCAACTTGCATATGGCTGCAAGTTTTACATTTGTTTTCTTTGCAAGGTGACCTTCCTGGGTCTGAATGACACAGTTGAAAAGTGTTGGTAACCTAGCATTGCTGAAGGCTGGCGGGCTATCAGGGAAGCCATAGGCCAACATGGCAACATAGGCCCTGGGTGGGAAGCCCGGTCCTGACCCTTACCAATGGTGGGAGATCCTAAAAGTCTCGTTCCTATTCATAGGAATACTGATGGAAGGTTATGAATGTCAAGGTTAGAGTGATTTTAGGAGGCCAATGGAGTTTAATGAATATTTTTGGCACACTAAAAGAATACTATTAATTACATGGATGCAATTATTTTGGGACAGTGGTTGATTTAATTAATAATTCAATAAGGATGAAAACAATATTAATTACATGGAGGCATAATAAGTACCCAAGAATTGGTAGGAATATAGCATATATAACTGAATATTGTATAGACATCTCTGGCACTCTATAAAGATCTATATTTATTTGTGCACTACCATCTACATGTTAATCTGTTCTTATTTTTCAAACCCTGGGGCTCGATCTCAGGTGATGGAAACTACTTGTGGGCTCAATATGCACCAGGCTGGCATGCTGACACTCACCCATTCATGAATTGGGCCTTGTAGGCTGTGAGTTCAGATGCCAGCACTCACAAAAATTGAATCGTGGAGTAAGAAGCCCATGGTGACACATGTTTTCCTTTTCTGTGAAAGTCCTGGATGTCAGATGTGAAGTTTCATACATAGGCAAATCTATATCCTCTGTAATAAATGTAATAAATATTCCATGTGTAATAACAGTCAATAAAATAAATGGCAAATAGATGAATGAAACAAAAAATTTAATGAATAGCTACACTAAGCACAATATTGAGTCAACAGATGGGGCTCTATTTCAGGGCCTGGAAACTGGCTAGGAGCTGAATTGGCTGCTGTGCTTACTATCACCCATTCATGAACTTCTAGGCCCTGAATTTAGATCCCAGCACTGCCAAAAGTATAATCTTGGAGTGAGAAGCTAAGCATGACATGTTTTCTTTTTCTTTGAAAGTGCTCAGTGTCAGGTAGGATGTATAATTTGGATGCAAATCTATATGCTATGTAATAGGATGTCATAAATGTAATAAATGTCATAAGTGGAATAATTGTCACTACAATAAATGATAAAGGGTTGAATTAGTGAATCATTCTAGATTAAATTAGATGCAACAATTATAGGAAGTGTATTAAGTTTTATTAATATTTTATTAAGCATTACCAGAATAAAAATTACATGGAGACATAATTAAATATCGAATAATAGGTAGTGACACATGATGCATAATTTAATTATATAAGACATCTGTCTCATTCTATAAAATATGTAAATATATATGTGTATATGTACATATATGATAAACAATAATGGGATATTGAGTAATTATTAATTAATGCTTTATTAATTGTTCAACTGGGACACATCATTAAATGGAGACATAATTTAATATCTAATAATTGGCAGTAATCCCTGCAACTACTGCTGCCTCCTTCTTGCCCTCATCGCTGGCCTGTCAGTGCCAAAAAAGGCCTCCAGGAGAACCCCTCCACCCCTGCACCAATGTGTCCTGTACTTCCAGTGACTCCTGGTGGTCAGTATGATCTACATGACCACAGAAGAGCATGAGGATATATGTTACACACAGACATGAAGAACTAGTATGATGGCTTGACCTTCATGGCCTCTGAAAATGGAGGTTTGACCTGCATAAGTTTTGCTTCACTATGAATTTTCTATTTTCACACTGAACACCATATACTTTCATTGTGATTCCTTTATTGGTTTTTGTCTTATTCTCTCAAAACAAGTCTATTATCATAGGCTGATACTATGTCTCTGGTGATGGCACCAGCAGATCCAAGTGGAAAGGGAAGTGGGACATAGAGTACCCATCCTTTCCAAAAGAGTCCACCACAGGTCAGAAGAACAAGTCTTAGGAGAGTGGGCACAGCTGATGCTTCCCTCTCTGAAGCATGGCTCAAGTTTGGAGAGGGATTTCAGGACATCTGAAATATTGAATTATTGAAATATTGAATTATCTCCAAGACCAAAGAAACAACCACATCTAGTAATTGAGCTCACAAGTATACCATGGAGATCCAGTGAAAATGATCAATCAGATGAAGATAGGACACTGTTTAAAATACAGAGAAACAATGGGATTGGCACTATTGGCAGGAACAATTTGTGTACAGAAAGAAGATAGAGCCAAGGGAGATGAACTGCAGTTGATTGACTAGAAAATGGACAGTGACAGAGAAGAAACCAGTAAAGGTAATGAATGTGAAGATGGAGAGGGTGCCATGGAAATTTCAGATGGTGCTTCTAGTGCAAGTAGTTATTCTTTGGCAAGTGATAGTAGGAAACCTGAGCTTCCTAAGGCAGGACCTGACTTTATTGCCTAGCTGGACTAAAAGTGAAGATCCTCCTGCCTCACATTCCGGAGTTCTAGGATTACAGTCATGCATTACCACATTCCTGTTTGAAACATTTAACTTTCATGTTAGATTATTTCTTTTTCACCTGTGGCCTTTATAAGCCTGACTTCGACATTTTTGGACCTTGGCGTGAACATTTGTCTGGATTATGAGGAAACAATAATTATTCCAACAGTTTCCCATATTGAAACACCCACTCCTTGGGTACTTGTCAACTCACTGTGTTCATCTGGCCTGTGTGGAGATTGTCCATTCTGCTCTGGTCCTTAAGAGGTCTGCAAGATTCTCAGCTGTGTACTAGAAGAACACAGAGATGGAGAGTTTTAGATAGCAATGAGAAAAAAGAAATTTACTTCACTGAAACTCTATTATTTGCCTTATTTTTGCCTGTCATATTTACCTTGCTCACAGTTTACATTCTTTTATGGTATAATGAAGTAATAACATTTATTTTCCTCAGCATTTAAGTTTAATTCTTTGTTTTCATTGAGACAAACTTCTAAGAAAGAACAACTAATCTCATGTTCATTTCCACAAATGGATGTTTTTATTTTCATATTCCCTTGTAAGACAATAGTTCTTGGTGTGGCAAGTCAGGAAATAGAAATAGATTAAAATTTTAAACATGATACATTTATTTGTGATGTCAGTAAGCTTTGGAATTTTAGTCACTAAAATGTGTGTGACTACTACGTTTACTCTTGCCCACTCTGGTGAGAGCATCCTTAATTACTAAGTTATTAACAAGTGAATGGATTGCCAGACAAACTTTGAGAGTTTTTGTTTTCTTGGCAGACCATTAAACATTCATTTAGAGGAAAAAATACCACACTATTTCTGCTCTTCATAGAGTCTACTATACTTCAGTTAATTCATCTGTAACTATTAGCATACAACTGAATGTATTTGCTTTTGGGTTTATTGGAACATTCTAGCAGCCACAAATAAGGGAAACCATGCAGCTTGTGTTCTCTGGGTCTGGATTACTTCCCATAATATAATTCTTTCCCAATCTTTCCACATTATTACAAATGGTAGTCTATCATGCTCTCTGACAGATGAGTGGGATTTCTCTCTGTTTGTTTGTGTGTGTGTGTGTGTGTGTGTGTGTGTGTGTGTGTGTTCATACATACATTTATATATATGTATATATGTACATATACACACATATATGTATATATTTATATCTATATATACATATATGTATATAAAATGTGGTATACATGTATGTAACCTCATACATACATACATATATATATGTATGTATGTAACCTCATACATACATATATATATATATATATATATATATATATATATATATATATGTAACCTCATACATGTATACCACATTTTATTGATCCATTCACCATTTTAGGGTTTTCTGGGTACTGGAAAGTGAGAGACAGGAGCCTTATCCCTCTGTTTGTGGGAAGACATGAACTCTTGTAGCAACAGTCCTGAGCCTTGTTACCCTTTTTTATGGCCTGAAGTGGTAAAAGCTGATCGACAATTTGTTCACTTTTGCAATTCCTGGGGCCTGAACTCAGTGCCTGTGCACTGTCCCTAAGCATTTTTTGCTTAAATCTAGCATACTAACACTTGAGCCACTGCAACACTTCCAGCTTTTTCTGGATATGTGGTTACTGAAGAATCAAACTCAGGGCTTCATGCATGCTAGGCAAGCACTCTACCACTAGGCCACCTTCCCAACCCAATATTTTATTTTTTAAAAAACTAACATGTAAAAGAAACAACTACATGAGCAACTGTATTACAGGAGGCAAGCTCCATGACTAGAACCATGACTTCCCTGGCCAGAAACCTGGGAGACCAGGCCTTTGCCACAAGTCTCCTGTGAGGTCAGCTTCCAACCACTGAGCATCATTTCATTGGCCTGAAAGGAAGGAGAGTGTTGAGATGTGAAACATGATGCAAACAGACAGAGGGAGCCTCATCCCCCAATGTCAACAATGAGGATGGTTACTCACAAACCCCAGATCCTGTGGCACATGTGCTAGTAGACACTAATTATGAATTGTGTAGAGTCATGATCCAATGGGCAGATGGGTTGAGCTATTATGAGAAAGACATAACCTCATTCAGAATCATATGGACTCCAAAAATGTGAACTAGAAAAGGTCTACTTTGTGTTTGAGGTTATTGTTTTAACTTCCTTTATCTGCACTCTGTCCTCTAAAGTCAGCTCCCATGTGTGAACTCTTCATATGCAAGAAAATGAGCCATAAATAAGGCCAAGTAATTGTTAATCTTATGGAAGTGAGCCAGGCATAGAATGACTGTCTGGGGTTTCTTTTCCTCTCTGAGTTACAAAAAGTGATTTGTTCCTGAGACAGAGCCCATGTTCTAATGGCTGAGCTATTACTGCTGGATATCACATTTCACCATGTGGATATAACTATAAGAGACAAAGCAGCCAGGACTTTGATGTTCCCAAAATTATTGCCATGCTGAGTGAGTCTGACACATGACTTCGAATGACTGCATGAAGGAAGTGAACATTCTTTTGTTTTTACAACATGTAATAGTGTATAAATCGATACATGCTTATTCACTTTACACTGACTTTAATTTTGTCCCAGGTTTTCATTTTGGTTTCAGAGGAAAGTGTCTGGATTTACCATTCCAACAACAGGCTCCCAGATGCTCATGCAGGGTGAGGAGGGGAGAATGGGTCGAAATGATGACTTCCTTCTGTGTTTCCCTGGCAGTGCTGAAAACCAGACCCAGAGCTTCTGGGCTTCAGGTAAACAAGCAGTGGGTAGAGTCTCCCTTCTCAAGAGATGAAATCTTCGTGAAAATTGCCCACAGGACACTACAGTTTCCACTGCTTTTTTACTTCCACGCAGTGCACATAGCACACGAACTAATGCTGGAGGGCACAGGTATGGCTGACTCACCACCCTTCAAGAGAGGCAAGAAGGATGAACACAGTGGCAGGGGACCTGTTCCTCAGCAGACAGCCTTGCAAGGTTCTGAACATCACCCTAAGTGAGGCTGGCATTTGAGCACAGTCTTGGACAGATCATAAGCATCTGAAGAGTGTGGAATGTTCTGCTAATACACAGGTTGACTAAGCAGCCTGTCCTTGGGGGAAAAGGATCTACTATAAGTAAACATTTATCAGAAATCTCACTAAACCTTGTTCTTTATATTAAGTCAGTTCTTCAAGGCAGACAAGTGAGAGTGGATAAAGGAGAAGGGCTCTAGGACCACTGAATTTTCCCATCTTAGAACATCATTTTCTTTCTCAACATATAGTAGGGAAGCCACAGCCTAGTCCTGCTAGCCAATAGAAGTATATTCTCAATAGTATATGCCAATATGTTCAGGTCCAGATAACTCAGTGATAGTGGTTCCACTCTGTTCTCTCAGTAACTTCTCTTTTTTGAGATAGGGTCTAATCTAAGTAGGACTTTGGGCTAAGCTACCTTTGTATGCAGATCATAGGCATGTACCACCATGCCTAGTCTCATTACTTCTTTTTGTTTTCTGCCCTTTGAAAGTCAGCCAATAGCTCTAACATCGTTCTCTTCCATTACATTCTATTCATGCCCTTATCTGGTTCTCTCCATCTGGTCTAACTGGAGCCATCTGTCTCTAGCCAGCACACTGTCATGGTGGTCCATCTTCCCAGCTAGCTCCATACACATCTGTTTGTTACTAGGGAGTCTTTCCTGACTTGTGCTTTTCACTTTTCCAAATGACTGGATGTGCAAGACAATAAAAGGAGTTCCTGAATTTTGCCAAGAGTGTGAATGACATGACTGATTCAAGGCTGTTAACCATTTTCTTTTCTTTTCTTTTCTTTCTTTCTTTTTTTTTTTGGTCCGGTTGTAGGGCCTGAACTCTGGGCCTGGGCGCTGTCCCTCAGCTCTTCAGCTCAAGGCTAGTGCTCTACCATTTGAGCCACAGCGCCACTTCTGGCTTTTTTTCTTTTTGCTTATGTGGTGCTGGGGAATCGAACCCAGGGCCTCATGCATGCAAGGCAAGCACTCTACCACTGAACCACCTTCCCAGCCCCCTGTTAACCATTTTCCACTTAAACACACAAGCAGTGGGCCAGGATTGGTGGCTCATACCTGTGATCTTAGCTAATAGGTAGGCTTAAATCTGGAGGATGGTGGCTCTGAGACCAGTCTAAGCAGAAAAGTCTTGAGATCCCACCTTCAAAATAATCGCAAAAGAAGGGCTGGAAGTATGGCTTACGGTGAGCATACAATATGAGCAAGAGCTGTCATAGTATAGGTCACCTTGTGCTGCTTGTAGCACAGGTCCTTTAGTCCCAGGTCTGTACTAATAACATCTCTTCAATTCCAACTTTGTGTATGTGTGTGTATGTGTACAACTTCACGTACTCATGCACTTGTTGTGTACACTGATAATATTAAGTTGCACGTGCTTATGTTGCAGAGACTTCAAACTAATTTTTATCTTTCCAAACACAATGAACCATCAAGAATTCTACCACTGTCAACATTCATTACAAAGATTCCACTTCCAAAATGCCATTTGGTTAGATGGTGTTTACCTATCCATATTTACTTAGTCTTTCCTCTAGTTGACTCTCATCCTCCCATACCATTGCACCTCCACACATTCCCCCAGATTATTGTTTACAATGATCTTAACATTTTCCTGGAAATAAGGATTCTTTAGTGGTAGAATTAGCATTTAATTGCTAGCAAGTCAGCTTCTTCAGTAATAACTCACAATGAGCTTAAAGATCTACCCTTAATCAGGTAGGGATAGGTGGACACAGCATAGTAAAATGGACAAAAAAGCATTTCAATGCCAGGTGGACCACTATGGGACCTGATGCGATACCATCATGTGCTAAACATGGACATCCCAGGTGAGGGCAGAATACTCTCTTGTACGTGTGGGACTCCTGGATATCAGGAAAGTAGGAGGCTGAGACCTGAGTCCAACCCTTACTCTTCTCAAATTGCTGGCAAAGTTTCAGAAAAACTCAGTATTCTGCCCAAGGAAGGTATGCTAGGCTACAGGTGAAGAAAGACAGGAGCCTAAAACGTGGCATGCAATTTCTGAGAAGACACCTTCATACTTACTAAGAACTTATGAGCTTATAGAAATTGATTTGTTGTGGTCAGACAGTGTGGTATGCAAGCCAAGGAGGGGACTGGCCACTTCCTTACAGTATCATCCTATAGTGACAAGAAGAGGAAAATAACCCCAAATGGGACTGCACTGGTCATCTACTTGATGTCAAAGTATTGGGGCTGAACAGTACTGAGTGTTAACCTGGACTGCTGGTCAGAGAGCTGGAAAAGTAGGGAATAGGATGTGAATTGAATGATAAATAGAGGGATGGGTTGATGGAAAGAATTGTCAACTGCAACATCACATTCAGATCTACCAGAGATCTCTCATAAAGGGCCAGTACAGTCAACCATATGAACCCATTAGCACTGGTCATTCTTGTTTGCTAGCAATCACTTTCTGACTTATCAGACATACACACACACCCCAAATGGCCATGGTTTGGTGGACACAGAGGGCTAGAATATAAATGTCAGTAAATGCCTGACATGTTAGCAGAGAGTATCAAAGTTTAGCCACCCTGCATTTTTCATTCCCAAGATTCTCAGCCTGTTAGGTCCTTGTGGCAAACTCAGTGCTCCAATGGGAAGAGATGCTGCCTCCAGGCTTCCCTTTCTTATCCTCCAGGTCTCAGAAGTCCCCAAAAGGCTGGTCTGGAGGTGTGGGGGAATAATGCAGGCAAAGCCCAAATGTTGGAGACTCCAATTCATAGCAATGATAGGGTGCTGCAGAGCTCTGGATTGTGTTGTGCCTCCAAGGGAAGGAGGCACTGTTGGCACATGAGTGCATCAGGGCTTCCTGATCCTCCCTGCCCAACAGCAGCTGTTCTGGATTGAGCAGCACACTGGGATGGGGTATGAGGCACCCTGGGGACAAGTACCCACCAGTAGAGGGATGGATAGGGCAGGTAAATCTACAGAGAACAGTGCCAGTACTGGGCAGCTGTGCTCTTTTATCAACTTCTCCACATTTCAGTTTTCAAAAACAACTTAGACTTTAGAGTAAGTTTCAACCTATGGAAAATTTACACAAGTGTGTTTCCCTCACTGCCCTAGCTCTCCCTTGATTCACATGTCATAAAACATGTTAATCAAAGTCAGAACATTTCCACTGAAGCCATAGTAGTCATTAAACACAAACCCCGTACCAACCTCAACATTGCCTCCTTCTGCCCTTCTCTCACTCAGGAGTCCATCTGGTCCTGCAGATCGTTGCTCTCCTCTCCTTTGAGGGGCCAAAGTTCCAACTAAACCTCCATCCTTGGCCATTGTGAGGGGTTCTGCTCAGCATTTGCTGTCTTGGTAAGCATAGATTGAGGGATGTCGATGGACTGTTCCTCTTTGGCAGGAGCCTACAGAGCAACAGATGCTGCAGCCATCTCAGTGAATCACACTGGGGCACCGAGGTCACCATGCTTAACCTTGTTCATGGTACTCGTGTTAGAACTCAGAGTATTGTACTTGCTAGGTAGGTGAACTATATTCCTATTTTGTGCTGGTCATTTTTTAGTTATGGTCTTGCTTCCTATCCAGGTACATGCCTGGGCCTGGACTCACCTATTTTAAGCTTCCTGTTGTAGTGAAGTTGATATTAATTGATAGCTTAAGAGGAGATGTCACCCAGTTTTTGGCTTGGGCTGGTCCTGAATAATGATCATCCAAATCTCAGCATCTTAAATAGTTAGGATTACACATGTGACTCCCAGCTCCAATGTGCCTTCCTTCTCAACCCTACCAACTCAGCAGTGACTGACAGCTTCCTCTCCTCAGTTACTCTTACCCTCTGGAATTTCAGAGAGGAGACACACATTTTCTTCTTCATTGTACTCTAATTGCTCCCAAGATTGCCTGAAATTGTACTATCTCCCCTCATTGTAGGCTCCCCAAGGAAGTGATACCCTTGGATACTGGATATTTCTACATGAGGAAGTAAACTTAGCTGTGAACCCCAAAGGGAGATCCTGTTACTTCAGCTGTGGGCTGTCAGTTCCTTCCGCAACTCCCTCAGCTACAGTCATTTTCCATGACACAATTGTCTTCCTGCACTCCCCACACTGATGGGTACAAAGACAGCATCATGCCAATTGGCCAGGTCAAACTATGGGACACTCAGTGGTGGAGCTGGAGGAGTTGCACTTGTCCCCTATCCAATCTGACATCCAGTCCCTCTCTTCAACAGAATTCAATCTTTGTGGATTCTCCTCTCTGCCAACACTCTCAGTCTGTCTCTAGAACTAAGGAACAAGGTATATGTAATTGAGAAAACACAAACACAATCTCTCATCATGAATGGACCAATTTAAATAGTGAAAAAATGAACCACAAAATTATACTGAACCCCTCTCCCTGCTTCTTGTATTTGTACAAGTTTGCTCCCTAATTGCTTTTGTGTGTTTGTTGGGGAAGGTGTGTGGGTACGGGTGCGGGGGATATTGTGTATAATAGGACTTGAACTCAGGGCCTATGGCTCTTAACCTAGCTCTTTTTTGTTCAAAGCTGGCACTCTACCATTCCAGCCACTGATCCCTAGTGGCTTTTTCCAGGCTAATTGAAATAAGAATCTCTTGGGTTTCTCTGCCTACAATGGCTTCAAACTGCAATTCTGGTATCAGCCTCCCAAAAGGCTAGTGTGTGAGCCACTAGTGCATGGCCTCCCACTGCCACTTTAAAAGGGCAGCTTTTAAAGTGAAGTAAAAGAAAATTCTTGATTGAAAACTGGGTATCAGTGTGATTTAGGTAAATCTGGAGGCTCCTCATGGGAGGAAAGGCCTTCTCCTGGGAAGTATTACAGCACTACATGAACCAAGTGGGTTTGATGAAATGTCCCCAGAGAACACACAAGATACCCTGAGTGAAACAACACCCAAAGCACAGGTTCTTAGGACATTGTCTAAAATAAGTTTTTAACCAAGGTGCTCACAGATGTGCCTCTCATATCCTTGGGAAAGATATCAGTAGAGCAGCCATCTGGATTCTGTCCTACGGGGGTACAAGGTGTTTGGAACCAAGCCTTTTCCTTGGTCCAAACCACATTACAAAGAGGCCATGTGGATGCTCCTAGTCCAATGGCTGGGCCTTTTACTGCTACAAAATTAGGCTTCTTAAACTGGATGAAAGTATTCACTAAGTTTCTAAAGTTAAAAAAGTACACAGGGAACAAGTAAAAACATTGCATATGTGAGCAGATGACAAAAATCTATTCTAGATTGGAAGTTGCCAAGCAGAAACTATGCAAATCATAAAAATTAAGATTTCTTAAAAAGCCTCCTCCCAGAAAAGGTAGATTGTGGATCTACCTGCTGCAGGTTGTAAAGGCTTACCTACAGCCTGGATATTACACAGGTGTCGCTGCTACCACCAGTTGTAGGTGACATAGCCAGAAGGGCTTTCATATTTACAGTGGCTCTTGGCCACTCTGACTATTGCATATAGCATTTCCAACTTTCTCTCTTTGAAGACCCAAGGATCATACTGACTTTAGGGAGTTCTTGTATCCAAGAAAAGGGAAAATTCAGAGTGAACTTGGCACTAAGATTGTCTGGTACTGACTGAAGGGTTATTGACTAAGCGATATAACCTGCCCCTGCAAGGAGACTTTACACATTGAATTGGAAACACGTATTTTCTAAGGTCTTATAAACTGGACTAAATTAACTTATGGACATGGAGATAAGCTAATTTAAGACATAAGGTTGGAAATAAAGATCAGCAAGCATCTCAATGCCTGTATCCCATTATGTGTTGTTGGATGCTACTGCCACAGGAAATTGGAGAGCAAAGCAGACATGGGAGAGGGAGGCCTTTGCAGGGAACAAGAACTTGCCATAAAACACAACCAATGCTGTGCTGGAGTTTGTTTTATAGGCTTTGTAGTTCCAGGGAGGTTGATGCTATACTATATAGGGAATCTGCTTCTTCCTCCCCACCATACAGCTGATTCTGTTTTCAGAGGTAGTCTCTTGTTCTGATTTCACAGAGTAGATCAAAGCATAAACTTATACCTACATACATATAAAGTGACTCTTTATAGGTAGTTTGAGCCTGACCTTTGAAGAATAACTAAAACTTTTCATATACAGAGTTCTAAGCCAGAGCTTGACTGACAACAGCTATTGAGGCACTTCCTACTAGTTCCTCATCCTCTGAATACTATCAAGATGGAATATAGTGCTGCATCTCCCCTCCCCCTCCCTTCCCCCCCCCACCCCTGTGCAAGTCCTGCAGTTGAATTCAGGGTCTTCTGCTTAGTTGGCTGGCACTTGAATACTTGAATCACACTTTCAGTCCTGTTTGTACTAATCATTGGAGGCTCAATTTTAACAGACTTTTCTAATTGATCTGGTATTAACACAAATCCTCTGGATGTATCTCAGACTTTTGAGTAGCTAGAATTACAGATGTGAGTCACTGCTTCCAGCTAGATTATATTGTAAGGAGGGAGGTTGGGAGGTTTGTAAGGAACACAGGAGAACAGGGCTTGCAGATGCAGATTCCAGCAACTGGTGTGAGGTGTAGTCCATTAGGTGAGGCCAACCTCATCTCAGCCTTGCCAATTGCCCCCAAGGTAAGTAATGTTTTGCATTATGCAAGAATTGATCCTTTAAAAGAATAAGCCACACTAATATCTAAGGTTTCTAAATGAGATGGCCCAAGGCATTATTCGAAAGCTCACAATGGAGTTTAACAATAAAGCTGTGGTACATGAAAACATAAGAATAAAAAAACTGTCCATGATTCCATGCTTCTCCCATGATATATTTGTACATACATAAAAAATTCTCATCTCAAGCCCAAAGAAACACAGGTCCCATGGTTTCCCTTATTTACAATGACTAGTATATGTCTGAGACAAGCAGAAATGTTCAGAGGAGTTGATGTTAGGTGAAATGAATCCCAAGATAAGGACTCATATTTTTTCTTTCTTGCTATTGTTTTAAACATATTTATAAGATGATTGTTTTGTGGTTTTTTATGTCCCTCCTCCTCAGTATAATCCCTGTTTTCACTGTATTTGATGTTGCTATAATTTGTGGAGGGGAAGGGAAAAAACAAATTGTTTAAACAGGGATACAGGTGGACCCATTGCAACAATGAGATGTACAAGACGTTATGTCAAAAATGAATTTTCAACTCTGGCATGGTATGGGGAGGGAGATGGGAAGGGATGGTAAGGGGAAACAAAGGAGGAGGGAACAATGCTTGATAAGAAATGTACTCATTTGGGCTGGGAAGGTGGCTCAGTGGTACAGAGATTGCCTTGCATGCATGAGGCCCTGGGTTTGATTCCTCAGCACCACAGAAGCAGAAATAAAAAGCTGGAAGTGGTGCTGTGGCTCAAGTGGTTGAGCGCTAGCCTTGAGGTGAAGAGCTGAGGGACAGCGACCAGGCCCAGAGTTCAGGCCCATGACCGGACTCCCCACCCCCCAAAAAAAGAAATGTACTCATTACCTTGCTCGTGTAATTGTAACCCCTCTGTACTACATTTTCAAGATTAAAAAAAATTCTGGTTTCAAAGTCTTTGAGGAAAATCAATACCAGGATTTCAATAGGATTGATACATTGTTTTATAACTGGAATTTCAATTTTTGCCTGGAATGATAATAATGTCAAATGAAATTATGTCTCTATTTCAGAGGTCCATGCTAAATTCATCAGCAGCCCTGCTCAGAGGAAGGGTGCAATGATGATGTGTAAACTCATTTGTAAACATGAGTTGAACAGAAACTCAGTTTGTTAAAACACAGCCACCCACCAAATCTTTGTAGAAATGACCTGTCAGGAGAGACCTCTCCAGTCCACAAAGCTGTATGATCATGAACTACAAAAATCCAGCGGCAGTGTGGCTAGTGGTAGGAGATCATGATGGACCTAAAGAGGAAATGTGTACAGTTTTGTTAAGTATACATGCGGTTGTGTTTGCTAGCCATTGGACTTGACATAGGGCCTGTGCACTGTCTCTGAGCCTCTTTGTGCTCAAGGCTAGTGTTCTACCAACTAAATCCCAACACCACTTCCAGCTTTTTCTTAGTAGTTTATTGGAGATAAGAGTCTCATGGACTTTCTTGTCTCAGCTGGCTTCAAACTGCAATCCTCAGATTTCAGCCCCCTGAGTAGCTAGGATTACAGGCATGAACCAGCAGGCTCCTGGTTTTTATACTTATCTTTTAAAACTTAATATTAAAGCCCATAAACATTAATAGGTGTACAATGCAGCATACTCAATTTGTATTTGTTCCCACTGGATTATCTGTGAACTGAGTTAAAGGCTGTCTTAGATATGGAAGGGAAGGAAAGATTTTCCACAAAGTTAGTTTTTGAAGACATTATTATTCAATAGAATTCCTTCTGAGAAGACACTTGACAAGATCAGATATTAGGTCAAACCCTCATGGAAGGGTGTAGGAATTGTCTGGGGAAACCAGGCAACAAAATTTGAATTAGGAGGTAGTGTGCTTCCTTCCTCAGCTTACTCAGCTTTATTATCTGAAGAAAGGAATGAGTAGGAAGAGGTCAAGTTCTAGGGCGAGTTTACGGGTTTGTTTTGTTCTCTCTCCAAATCCTGTAATATAGGAGTGCTGAATAATAGCCTCTTCCTTTGGAAAGTCCGCACATTATCTCACTCTATCATGAGAGGAGACCTCACTTCTGTGGAGATAAGCTTGCTCTTGGGTCCTTCAGACACATAGTATGCAGACATCAAAAGTCCAATGCTATAAAGGGAACCCAAGATACTCAGTTTTATCAATGATGTAAGGGCCATTTCATGACAATGAATCTGCAAACTGGGTATCATCAATTCCAATAGTGGAAATAGCAGCCCTGGACAGTGGATGATGTAAGATGTTAATTGATCTCCATTATCACTTCCCTTTCCTTCCATTCTGAATATTTGCCACAATGAAGATCTTTGCCTCAAAAAGTTTAAGGAATTTGAGTCATGATACCACAGAAACAAGCAAAAATACAATACATAGAAAGATTGTTTTGTGTAATGTCCCTCATAGGCATATAAAGTTAATTTAAATAAACTGAGTAAGAGAAAGGTTAAGTGAAACTGCTTTAAATAAGTAGTTTTTTCTGATTCTCCCATATTCCATTAAGCAAAATTATCGCTGATAAAAATACGTTTACTCAAAGCAGCAGCAATGCAGGTTTCACAGAAGCACAATGTTTCAGTTTCCTATAATATCAGCTGAGCCTTCTGTGGGATCTAGGAGAAGGACATGGCATAGGGAGGCTGGGAGAAGTAATAGGAGTGAGGATCTGATGAAAACAATCATCTAAAATCACCTAAAAGTGCATGAGATGAGGTTTCTACTTAAATATCTGTATCTATCTTTTCTCTTTCTCTAATCCCAGTACTACAAGCCTCAGCCACTGTCAAGGGCAGAGACTGGACACCTGAGGAGGGAGAAGACTGGAGAGCAGCAAGATTGGTAAGAAAAGCTCTAAGATACATAAGAGAGGACTCAGGTGGTCTCACAGAAGATGTACAAAGTCACCACTGAAGACAATGGTATGTGTGTGTGTTTGTGTGTATGTGTGTGCATATGTGTGTGTGTGTGTGTGTGTGTGTGTGTGTGTAAAAAGTGAGGCTTAAAGACATGCAACATATCCTGAACTATGATTTAACAATGAGCAGTGTCTACACTTTGATATGAGGTTCTGATAGTCTAGAGCAGAATTATGTCCACTGATGAAGGTTTATAATTTCAAGTCAAGTAAGAAGGCAATGCCTTCTAGCACCACATCTGAGAACTCAGAATAATAATGGGATTATAATATTTCAAACCATAGGTATGTTATTTTGGGGAATAACAGAGATGGGGGGGGACTGAGATCCAAGGCTAGTCTAGGCAAAGTTTTAGCAAGCAGACCTTATCTCAACAAATTATTCTGGCTAGGTGGTTCATTCCTGAAATCCCAGCTCTGTGGGAGGTGTATGTGAGGGAAGAGCAAAGCCCAAAAATTACTTAAAATACTTAAAGCAAGATGGGGGCAGGAGGTGTGGTAGAATGCATGCCTAGCATGTATGAGGCTTTGAGTCCAATCAAACCATAATACTATTAAAACAACCCAACAGATGTAAGATGTGTTCATTAGCTGATTCAGCTTTTTTCCTCTCTACTAGAAATATTTAGAATTCGGGGAAGCATAGGAGAAGTGTACAGCACAAGTACCATGCAGCTGTACATTATCTATACAGCACTCTTAGCCAACATGCCGAGCACTTGCTGGGTTTCAGTTGTTGGCCTCTGATAAGCAGTCATTAATGTCAGACTCATAGAAAGAGCAGATGAGTTAATTGAGTCAACTGACTTAAATGACTGACATTGAAGCCTATGCAGGGCTGTGATCTTCAGTTCTAGTACTTGGAAAACTAACCCCAACCCCGATGCAAACACATTGGCTCTGCAAACCTGATTGCATCTGCCATCTTGGTGCCTTTTCTCTTTCTATCATCTGTGAGATGGTCTATGAAGTAAATTAAGTCCAGGCCACAATAGAAGATGCTGCCGGGTGCACTGAGATAGACCTGCTGTCATTGGCAGTGGCTGTTTTCAGGGCACTCAGGACTTCTTTTATCACCGGGAAGTCACCATAAGTTCCAATGATAAGGACCACTTTGGGTACAGACTACTATAAGCATTTTAAAGACCCCTCTGTATGGTATTTTCACAATAATAATCATCATAATAAAAAGAAAGCCTTTGTTTCTCTGAAGGTTACAAGAAATGGGTATTTCTGCAGTTTGAACAGCAGGTGGCACTTTTAACTACTTTACAAGTGAGTCCAGTCTGTTGTTTTTGTTATTGTTGTTGCTGATTTAGCTTAGGATAGAAACCTATGTGATATGGTGAGAGGGCAAAAAATCATTTAAAATGATCTTGGAAACATTAAAAAACCTCACCAGTGAAGAGATTGCAGTCTAAAAGTGTACCAAAAATCAAGCCCTGAACTGCTTGTTCTGTATGAGTGTAGCTAGCACACAGACCTTCTGTAGGTAGCTTTCCTTGTCTGGAACAACCTACTCAAGCTGTGTACAAAGGAAAAGAAACAACACTAGAACTTAAAATTTGGAAATGCCCAGTGCAAGTTGAGATGTATGCATTTCCAGAGCCTTCCTAGCACTAGGGGCTTTTGAACAACAATCTCTTCAACAACAATCTCCTTGGCCTTTGCAAGCTGCCTTTTCAGGTATTAGTCAATATGCATACATAGAAAGCCCCCTTGCTGTGTGCTCTGCCACAACACTAAGACCATCAGTGTTGTAGGATGATAGGGAAACTTTTCCCAGGACAGAATGCAGCCATTGTTATGTTTAGCAAATAATTAACCTGTCAAACTGGGCGCCAGTGGCCCTTGACTATAAACCTAGCTACTCAGGAGGCAGAGATCTGAGTATGCCAGTAAAAAACCAGCTTGGGAAGGATAGGCCTTGAGACACTTATCTCCAAGAAACCACCAGAAAACTGGAAGTGGCACTGTGGCTCAATTGATAGAGAGCTATACTTGAGCTGAAGAACAGAGAGACAGCCCCTAGGCCTAGAGTTCAAGTCCCATGACCAACAAAATAAAGAAAAAGAAAGAAGGAAGGAAAAAAGAAAGAAAGAAAGAAAGAAAGAAAGAAAGAAAGAAAGAAAGAAAGAAAGAAAGAAAGAAAGAAAGAAAGAAAGAAAGAAAGAAAGAAAGAAAGAAAGAGAAAGAAAGAAAGAAAGAAAAAGAAAGAAAGAAAGAAACCTGTCATGATGAGAGATATGGCAAAGCTCAAGCCTTTGCAGATAAAGACATCCTGACCTGGGAGATGGCTCAAAAACAGAGGCACTGTTACCTTCTCCTGGTAAGAACCAAAGCTCCCACTGGAGCCCATACCATTAGAATAGAGCAGATGCCCAGCACATGCCTACAGCCCCAAGTCAGTGTGACCAGAGTGATTAGCAGCCAAGCTTCCAAGTCCCCTTTGATTCCTGCCTCCTGGGCACATTGTGGGCCAGCTCAGAAGGAGGTTTCAGAAGAGCATAAAGAGCCATGAAGCAAAGCAGTCGTGTAGAAACGCAAAGCACATGACTCTCACCTCTGGGATTCCAGAGTTATTCTCAGATTATTTTGTGGATAAGAAGATGTGAGTGAATCATCTTGCTTCCTGAAAAATATCTCTGTATAGGTAGGCACTCTTTGCCTCACACTGAAATGCAACCACTTGTCCAAAGGCTGGTCTCATCTGTGGCCAATAAATTTCCTTTTCCCAGCCATCACCCCTTTAACAGACATCTGTATGTTGGCTGATAGCACATCCATGAATGGAGATGTACCTGTGAAGGGTTTGAAACCATAGTGGTCCATGATGTCCTATCACCATTTCTCTCCCACTGTCATCTCAGAATTAGACCAGAAGCTGGTTGCAATCACAGCACATATCAACACAAGACTGTCAATACCAGAACCTTGTCAAAGTCTACTTTAAAGATACCTTTCAGTTTCAATCTATGTCTGACAGAGTATCTACCCCCTACTTTTTTGGTCTAGGATATGTGTAGCTATAAACTAGGAGACTTTTTTTTAATTGTATTTTATTTTATTTGAGAACATACTGTACAGGGGGGCTACAATTACATGGGCAGGATAATGCATACATTTCTTACCAAGCATTGCAGCCTCCTTAAACTAGGAGACTTTTAGAGAATAAGATTAGAGAGAATGGGTCTCCTGGACAGGATCTGCTATAGGTACGACAAGTTGGAAGGAAAAAGGAAACAGCATAAGGAAATATCATTAACATGGCCAAAGTGGTCAAAAGACACCTCTCCAATGCAAGAATGTCTGTTCTTGTCAGGCCATGGCCTGGTATGGTGGTGCCACTATACACTCTGGTCCCATTAGAGTAACATAAATGTCATGGCTTCTTCCTTCCACGGCCTAGGCTGACTACCAGAGGTTAATTCCCTGTTTCTACCTCTGCTTTCTAAAAGGGTACACACATCAAGGGGCTTTCTTCTTCCCCCCTACAAATATTCTACCAATGTTCCCTCATTTCACAACTCCTCATTGCCAATCTGGGTGCTGCTTTTCTATGAGTCCTAATGTATCCTCTCCTGAGCCTAACATTTGTTGCCTTTCCTCCTTTTGGTGCTGGGGACTGAACTGAGAGTCATGTGTTTGCCAGGGATGTACTCTACCACTGAGCTGCATCTTCACCTCTGAACTTTGTTTATCATACTTGTCAAGAACTCTATTAAGTATTTGATACAATTACTAAGGTACATGAGAATAAGGGAGATGCTACACTTAGCAATTGGACAAAAAATCACCTATCTATAGGAATCACCTCCACATTAGCTTGTGTGGCAATGAATGCAGAGCTCTGGCTAGGAGAAAACAAAAGTCATGCCTGAAAAATACATGGGGGTCTACTGGTAAAATTATCAACAGGAGTTTTCTAAGGAGTGACGCATGAGTCATTAATTATGAACCAAGAACTACTTCTTCAAAAGTGTAAAGAAATAAGCCAAAGCCACCAGAAAAGACTCATGAAAAGACTCATAAATGAGTACTTAAGAGAAAACAAAAATGTTCTTAGTCAAACACTGGTAGATAGGATGGGTGGTGCCTCCATCACAGCTTGGCCTCAATCCTTAACCCACTGAGGAATGAGAGTGCCTTGGCCAGGCCTGCCTTCAGTTCTGACCCAGCAACCTTAGAAGATTTGGGGTCATCCAACCTGGTCAGTTCTAGGACTAGAGTCCTAGGGGAGTCAACACTTACTCCCTAGGACTCCCACAATGGAAGCTATTTGCACTTTGATCTCCCTGGGGCAAGGACACAAAACCTGCTTCTAGTCATAGATCACTCTCTGGGACAGTTTTACTTTCTAATGAGTGAGACCAGCTTGGCTTAAAGACCTCTATCCCACCCCTCCCTACCCTACCCCAACCTCAGGCCTGGTAGAGGAAAACTTACGGAACTTACCATCTCCCAACTTTACTAGCAACAAGGGACTTGCACCTCACCCAGAAGTACCTTTTCCTTAGAGCTTTCTATAATTTGCCATATTCCCATAGCCCTGTTTCTGAAGAAAAAGGTGCTCTTACAGGTTATTGGTGGCCATGGAGGAATGCTTGGCACAGACAACCTGCCTGGAGCCTCACTGAAAGAAGAATGAAAGATTCTGGCAAAAAGAACCAGTGACTGATTTGGCCTCCAGTGAAAACAGAAGTGTTTACCTTTTTCCTGGCTATTGTAGGTTCTAAGCAATTGAGATTTCTGTTTCACTCACGTAAAGTAAACATACCCAACAGGCTAGATCCAGCCATCCCTTATATCCTTACAACACCCTGTGGGCCTCAGACAGCTTTGACTGCTGGAAAAGTGAACGTGAGAATGGGTCATTGGGACAGGCCATGTCTCCCCTCCTCTCCTTGACTTGGAAGTACTGTGTCAAGCAGTTCTTGATACACTATGGGACTGGTCAGCTTCTCAGCCTCTCACTCCCTCAAACAGCTAGAGTCACTTCTGTACTTAAAGCTCCAGACACCTTGAGAAACTACCCTGGAAACCAGGAACTTGCACTCATCCTGTGAGTGCTGCTTCATTGCCAATTGAACTCTAAACACAGGGATCAGTGTTCCTGATACTGTTTCTGGGGAATGTGACTGAAATCCCTCTGATGGGACATGAGACAAGAACCTGTGGTTGTCTGAAGAAGTAGCATCTGGATCTAGTTTTCTTTCTCTTCAAACTGCTTTTTTGCTACTTGCATGCTTTTGAGAGATTGAAAACTATAAAACTGGGCCAGGGGGAAAAACAACATTGGCACTTGTCATCCTCCTCTTCAAAATAGCAGAAAAACCATGAATTTAATACTCCTCTTGAGTACCAGTCCTATATTGTTAAGATTAAATCCTTCTGGCCAAATTTATATTTCAAATACACTGAAAGAATAAAAAGGATTCTAAAGAAGAATAAGGGCTCAGGGTATAAAATGTATACTTCTTTATTTATACAAATAGGGTTTTAAAACAATCATATTTAAAAGAAATCTGCATTTTTACATTCACCGTCAGTGAGTTCCTGACAGAGAAGGCTGAGCATGATGATACATAGCAAGGTCCCACTGCAGGACAACAGTAGCTCAGGAAAGCACCATTTATTTGAGAAGCCGTAGGCGGGCTCTGGCATTCCTGTTGCACTGCTAGCAATGGGAAGTCTTAAACCTCTTCTTCCACAAGACTTCTTCAAATTCCCCCTGTTTATCAGCAGTGGCATCTTTGCATTGCTGGTACTTGGACACCGGGTTGTTGATGTTGCTCTCAGCCTCAGTGAACTCCGTCTCATCCATACCCTTGCCTGTATACCAGTGCAAGAATGCCTTGTGCTGCAACATGGCACTGAACTGCTCTGAGGTGTGCTTGAAGGGTTCCTGGATGGCCGTGTTGTTACCAATGAATGTGGCCAACATCGTGAGGCCATGTGGGGGGATGTCACACACAAGTGTCTTCACGTTGTTGGGGATCCATTCTGCAAAGTAGCTGCTTATTTGTTCTGCAAGTTGAGCATCTGCTCATCCACCTCCTTCATGGACATGCGGCCTCGGAAGATGGCAGCCGCTATCAGGTAGCAGCCATGGTGGGGATCACAGGTTACCATCGTGTTCTTGGTGTCAAACATCTGCTGGGTGAGCTTGGGCCCTGAAAGAGCATTGTACTGCTGGCTGGCATGGCTGGACAGGGTGCAAGGCCAGGCATGAAGAAGTTCAGGCAGGGGAAGGACACCATGTTCACAGCCAGCTTGCTCAGGTCTGCATTCAGCTGGGCAGGGAAGCACAGGCAGATGGTGACCTTGCTCATGGTAGCCAACACCAGGTGGTTCAGGTCTCCATAGGTGGGCATGGGCAGCTTCAGGGTGCAAAAGCAGATGTCATACAGGGCCTCGTTGTCAATGTAGAATGTTTCATCTGCATTTTCCACCAACTGGTGGACAGACAAGATGGTGTTGTAGGGTTAGGTGAGGATGATAGGGTTAGGTGGATAAAGGCTCAGCCCAGCACTGGGAACTAGTGTCTGGACGTTAGGGAGGAGGGGTGCCTGTTAGCCATCTCCTATGGACTATGATGACATATCAAATATGAAGTTGTCTGGTCTGAAACTCTGGCCAAATGGTTCCGATCTCACTGAGTCTAAGGTGCCAGTGTCCAACATCTTGGGCAAGGGCATGACACTGAAGGTGTTCATGATGCTGTCTGGGAACTCCTCTCGGATCTTATTGAGAATCAGGGTGCCCATGCCTGACCTGGTGCCACCTCCCAGGGAGTAGTGCAGCTAGAAACCCTGGAGACAGCCACACCTTTCTGCTCACCACTTCCAACACTGACTCCACCAGCGCGGCTCCCTCTGTGTAGTGGCCCTTGGCCCAGTTATTGCCTGCCCTGTTCTGGCCTATCAGACACAAAGACATGATGAGACACATACTCCAGGAATAATGACTGTGCTATATGCATTGTGAAGACTATAGGCTCCTCTGAGCAACTTTGGCTATTATTTTAGATACACTTTGGTGAAATAAAGGAAATGTTTTCTTTTTTTGGGTCCAGTCATGGGCCTGAACTCTGGGCCTGGGCGTTGTCCCTCAGCTCTTCAGCTCAAGGCTAGTGCTCTACCACTTAAGCCACAGCACCACTTCTGGCTTTTATTTCCTGCTTATATGGTGCTGAGGAATCGAACCCAGGGCCTCATGCATGCAAGGCAAGCACTGTACTGCTGAGCCACCTTCCTAGCCCTCAGGAAATGTTTTCAATGTGTCTGGGACCCTACAAATCACCCAGGTTCTAAAGAAAGTAAAGACAATGTGGAGGAAGATACATTTTAACCCAAACCACGTGCGTACTTCTAAAAATGAGCAGAGCCTGGGGATGGGAAGGGGTCTCAGTGGTAGAGTGCTTGCCTCACATGCACAATGCCGTGGGATCGATTCCTCAACACCACATAAACAGAAAAAGCCAGAAGAGATGCTGTGGTTCAAGCGGTAGAGTGCTTGCCTTGAGCTGAAGAGCTGAGGTACAGTGCTCAGGCCCAGAGTTCAAGCCCCACGACCGACCAAAAAAAAATGAACAGAGCCTGCCTCAATACTGGAAAAGTACTTACTTTCACAGGAGGAACAGGAGAACAGAATGGTAAGAGGGAAGCTAAGCTGCAGGCACTTGTCTGCACCTTGCTCATACATAGCTGTGCTTTGATTTCTGGTGTCCTGAAGTGGTTCCCTGTTATTGCCAGGTATTTGAAATGGCCAGCAGCGCTGAAACCTTGTTGGAGGCATTCCCTGCTCACTGTTCATTCCCTTCAGAGGCTGTTTGCAGACTGGCATTTATCTGTGCTGATTGAGTGGCCAGGGACATGACTCCCATGGACTGAAATAGGTAGGTTAGGTGAGGATGATATCTAGATGGATAAAGGCTCAGCTCAGCTCTGGGAACTGGAGTGCCTGGATGTTAGGAAGGAGGGGTGCCTATTAGCCATCTTCCATGGACCATGCTGACCTACTAAATATGAAGTGTCTGGTCTGAAACTCTATGGTTCCAATCTTACTGAGTCTAAGGTGCCAGGCTCTACGTCCACCATGATGGCCCGAGGAACATATTTGTTGCCTGTGGGAACAAGAGTTGACTTAGGCCTATACTTGACAAGGAACTTAGGGGCAGAGCTTATGATTCTAAGTGGCTCTCAGCATTCATTACAGAAATTACAGCATTTCAGACATGGAAACAGAAAAGATATCTTGAGAATGAATCACCATGCAAGAGGCTTCAGCAACTTTAAGGACGTTTGCAGTTGTCTATTTCCATGCATTTCATTCCTTTGCTTTGGGCATGGTGGCTGAAATCTCAGCTACTCAGGAGGCAAAGATGAGCATCAGGCTTTGAGTCTAATGGGGCAAAAGAAAGATGACAACACCTTTTCTTGTTGTTGTTGTTCATGGTGGGGCTTGAACTCTGAGCCTGGGCTGAGTCCCTCAGCTCTTCAGCTCAAGGCTAGCACTCTATCACTTGAGCCACAGTCCCACTTTCAGTTTTCTGAGTTGTTTATTGTAGATAAGGTCTCAGGGGCTTTCCTGCCCAGGCTGAATTTGAACCATGATTCTCATTTCTCAGCCTCCTGAGTAGCTAGGATTACTGGTGTGAGTCATCATTGCCTATCAGCAAGAACCTTTCTCTTTTTTTGTTAATTTTATTTTTATTGTAAAGGTGCTGTATAGAGGAGTTACAGTTACATGAGTAAGGAAATGAGAACATTTATTGTTGAACATTGTTACCCACTCCTTTGTTGTTCTCCCTTTCCTTCCCCAATTAAAAGTAGCTAGGTGCAGAGCACCATTGGCTCATGCCTATAATCTTAGCAACTGTGGATTTGGAGATCAAAGGATCGCTGTTCAAAGCCAGCCTCGGCAGGAAAGTCTGTGAGACTCTTATCTCCAATAAACTAATAGAAAACCAGAAATGGCACTGTGGCTTAAGTGGTATGGCTGCTTGTCTTGAACAGAAGAGTTGGGGCACAGTGCATAGGCCCAGAGTTTAAGCGCCACTGCTGACAAAAAAACAAACAAAACAAAAGAGCCAGGTGTGGCTCTTCAGCAAGTAAATGTAGAGGAATTCAAGTATAATGCTTTCCTGGGGAAAATACATAAAATACATATTTCTTGTGTTATAATGTTTCAATAATTGTTATCAAATAGCACATTTCCCTGTATTCAAATACTCAGAGCAACCTTGGGCAATTACTTGCAATTTGCCATTTAACCTGATTTTTCAAAAGGGATATCAGTTAAAATAATATAAACATGAGTTTGAGATTGCCCCCTTCCTAAACAATCACATGAAGAAAACTGGCCATCCTTCCTGATATGCAGGATCTAATAAAGACACAACATAAAATACTGCTCATAGGAGTGACACAATCCCACACAACTCTCAACCAAGGAACCACAAGATTAAAGTCTTATATCTTACTTAAGCAATATCAACACAAAATACCAAGGTGAGGACATCCCCAAATGTAGATCCATAAAACTCAAATACATTAAATAGCTCTGTCCTTTTGTTTGCACTTTTTCATTGGTTTATTACACAGGAAAACCAATTATCTACGATTCTGTTTGTATACAATAATGTAGAATGGAAACTCTTTATATAAAATTAAATGAATTTCACATTGACATTTACAAAAACTGAAAATCTACTCTGTAGACTTCAGTAAGGTTGTTTGTATTAGGAAAGACAATATGAATCATTTAAAAGCAGTGTTTACACATTATTATTGGGTTTTTCTACATCACAACAATGTTTTTTACTTTAAAAACCTTAAAAAGAATTTATTGTTGGCTAAGTATTCATATTCAAAATGCTGAAGTCCAGAAGTGTTATAGATTTCAGGGTGAGACACTTTATTTATGCTTTGTGATTTGGACTATTCACATATATATTAGTGACTGAACATCCCTCTTTAAAATTTTAAAATTTTCAATTTCAAAAATTTTCTTTTTAGAAATTTAATCTGTATTTTAAAGAGGGCAATGCAACTGGGCTCTGGTTGCTGAAGGGTGAAATTCTAGCTACTCAAAAGTCTGAGATCTTAGGATCGCAGATTGAAGCCAGCTGGGGCAGGAAATTCTGGGAGACTCTTATCTCCAAGAAACTACCTGAAATAGTTGGTGCCATGCCACCTCCTATGCCACCTCTGCATGAGATCGTGTTAGACAAAGAGCTTTAAGGAAGCATGCCTGCAGGAAGAGGGTGTTGGTTCAAGGCATCCCATACACTTGGCTGCACCTTTATAGCCTCTACCTTTATTCTTACTATATTCTTCTTGGCTGTACATTCGTTGCTTTTATTCTCATTTTGGCTATTTTTCTATTGATCCGTGAACAGAGCATGTTGTTTCTTTCCAGTCCAATGGAGATGACTTCTCTAAATAATAAAGACTAGGACCAAAGATTAAATGTGGGCGATGCCCCAATCAATCTATCATCTGATGTGACGCTGCCTCCAAAAACTCCTACAACTTCACAAGCGGTTTTGCAGCTCACGCATAGTAAACATAAAAACTTAAAATTTCCAAATATGTTACAACAAGCAGAATTAATGAATTAAACTAAGCTAGAAGGAGTTATCCCAGAAGCCCAGAGAGTTCTAAAAAAAGGAACCCCTGATAATAAAAGGAAAAGAAAGATTGAAGAGATGAAGGACAATGCCTATGCCCAGAGTTGAAACCCCATGACAAGAAAAAAAAATCCAGGTGTGGCTAGTCAGCAAGTACAGGTAGGGGGAATTCAGTAAAAGGCTTTCCTGAGGAATTCACAAGTGTATACTCAAAAATTAAAACAAAATATATGGTGGAGTGGCTCAGGTGGATACAGCACTTGACTTACAAGATGGAGGCCCCAAATTCGAACTACAATACCACCCTAAGAAAGGCAGGAACTCCTTCCTTGTCATTAGTATTCCTAGGGACCTATTCTGCCACGGTATTGGAAGCCAGTTGGGAGACACTCACTAGCTGCCTCATTGTAATACACCTCGATTCTCTGCAGCTGTAAGCTGCTGTCTACATAGTAGTTTCCAGTGCAGTCAATGTTGTGCTCATTGCTTAGCATTTCCCAAAACTGAGATGGAAATAGAAGTGTATTATGGCCTAGAATGTTAACTGTCCAAACAATGGATTTTAAAATAACTATAAGAAACCCAAGTCCTGTTGACACAACTATTTTTGTAAAAAAATTAGATTTTTTAAATTAAAAAAGCACAAAAATTGATAGTATTTTAGCTTTGTTAATCTCTTTGCTATCTTGCTGAATAGAAGACATCTGGGTTCTCCTATGAGTATTCTATCTTATGGGATACCATATTCTGTTTGGATTCTATGACCAGAACCTGGTCTTATATGGACATTAAGTTGCCAAAGCAGTAACTTGAAGACTCAGCTAGAAGGGTCTCCAGAACCCCAAGGGTCCTCAGAGCATACACTGATTTAGACAACCACTGATTTAGAAAACACCCAACTTAAGGGAACTGAGTTAGGGCATGAAAACTCAGAGAAATTTGCATTAAGGTGGACGAACTGTTCTCAATTATCTGATACTCATCAGTTGACAAAAAGGGAATCCTCTGTATCTGTCAGCTCAAAGACACTGCACTCCTTTCATTCAAATCAGACCAAAAATGCATTAGTCTATTCCCAGGAAACTAAGTACAATGACTTGAGTCTCAGGTAAGACAAAGACATGCAAGCCTTGCTTAAAAAACCACACCCACCTGGGCCACACAAATTAGGGAAATTGGGGAAACTATCTGGGGGACTTGATTTCCAGGAGGTTAGGGACTACTATGGAGCCCCACCTACCTCAGCCTAGACATGACCACCACCACCTGCACCCTCCAACCCCATCCTCTTCCTCCTCATCCCCCTAAATTTGAGACTAGGATCCTAGGCCAGTGTCATGCTCCCCTTTGCGCCAATCTGGTTGCCACAGTGGCTTGCCGGTATGTACATGATCTCCCTCACGGTGTAGGGCTGCAGAGCAGTTGGATGCGTGTCCTCAGCAGTGGTGTACACAGAGGCAAACAGGTAGGGCTGGGGAGCAGGAATCTGACACAGCCAACTCAGATCCCCATTTAAACCTCTGGTTGTTACAGGGGCAGAGGAGATGGGGTGGACTTGATAGGCAGAGCCAGTAGGTGCTCCAGCTCATTCTCCCTACTGCTGGGTAATCAGAGATAGCTACCTGTTATCACTTAGCCCTGGCATCCAGCTGTCAGCCTCAAGTCAATTAGCACAGCTGCCACTCTATTTGGAACCTCTTGTCACACTGCCATCCACGTCCCACCCTGACTCACAAGAGAGGCTGAACCCTGGGATCCAGGAAGCAAGAGGAGGGGCTTCCTTTACACAAGGTACTTGTGCCAGAAGCCAAGAACAAGCCTACCTTCTATTTTTGATAGGAGGGCCTAGAACTGAAGGGGCACGTTCAGCTGTGATCCCAAGAACAAGCACAAACTGTTGGATTCCATGACTGATTTCCATTCTGGGAAGAGTCAGGGGCTTAGGGCCTTGCCTTCATACTCAGGTTTTCTTTTCTTTTCTCTTAAAAGCAGCTTGCTTTATTACTTAAGCCATAGGTCTACTACAGTCTACTTTTTGTTTCATTTGGCTTTTGCTCCAAGCATGAGAACTCAGCTCCTGCTCTGTGTGTGTGTGTGTGTGTGTGTGTGTGTGTGTGTGTGTGTGTGTGTGTGTGTGTGTGTGTGTGTGTGTGTGTGTGTGTGTGTGTGTGTGTGTGTGTGTGTGTGTGTGTGTGTGTGTGTGTGTGTGTGTGTGTGTGTGTGTGTGTGTGTGTGTGTGTGTGTGGCCGGAGTTAGGCACGTTGGTGTTAGGGCTTGAAATTAAGGCCTGGTGACTCTTTTTGAGATTTTTACTATTATTGAGATTAGGTGATTACCTAAATTTCTCTTATTTCAGAATATTGTGGAATAGTGATATTTAGTTGAAGTCACAAACATATTTTAACCTTCACAATGCAAATTGTCATTATTATGGTTGTTAAAGTTTGTGAATTCTATAAGCTTTGACAATACAATTCTATAAGCTTTGACAATACAATTATTTCTCCCAGGTGATATATACATTTCTTTCCTTTTGCTTATTGTAAGACGTTCTGTCTTTCACTCTCATTCCTCTCCTCTCTTTCTGAGGTTTTATTGATTTACTTAGTTAACTGAAGGGTAGGTGGCTCTACTACTTGAGCCCAGCTAAACTTCTGCCTTCTTTAAGTGATTAATATGAGGCAAGAATTCCATGGGTAGTCCAGGGCAGTACAGAAAGGCTTGAAATCTGATGATCAGAGTTCAAAGTCAGCCTGGGCAGAAAAGTCAATGGGACTCTTATCTCCAGTCAACCTAATAGGTGGAAGATAGTAGAGCTGTAGCCTTGAGCAAAACACTTCAATTTTAAGTCCCTCAACTGAACACACTGAAGCAAGTTTCATGGACTTTCCTGTCCAGTATGGCTTTGAACCATGACCTACAGATTTCCGTTTCCTTAGCATTCAGAATTATAAGTGTGAGTCAACATTTACAAATCTTTAATTACCTCTTCTTTCACCTTTTCAGTTATTTATTCTTTCTTTCTTTCCTTTTGACATTTGTTATTAGGCGCTAGCTCTTATGCTGTTTTTTTGTTTCCCTTGAAACTACCATGCCCTACAACTTTGACCACAGGTAAACTACAGGCTGTTTTTCTTTTTTGCAGCTCTTTTTCTAGGGCTTAAACTCAGGTCACAGTGACTGAGGTTCTATTTTTTTTAATTGAGTGGTGGTTCTTAGGTCTTGAAATTAAGTCAAGATGACTTTCCTTGAGGTTTATTTATTTTTACCTTAATAGTAGCTGGTTTCACTACTTGAGCCACAGCTCAACTTTTGCATTTTTTGTGGTTAATAGGAGATTAGAATATCAATAGAAAGTCAAGAGCATTACAGAAAGGACTGAAATCTGAGAATCATGGTTCAATGCCAGTCTTGGGCAAGAAAGTCAATGAGACAATTATCTCTAACAACCACCAAGAGGTTAGAAGAAGTAGACCTGTAGCCATGAGCAAAACATAGCAAGTTCAAGCCCCCATACTGAACACAGTAAAATATGTCTCCTGTACTTTCCTGCCTGGGCTGGCTTTGAACCACAGTCCTCAGTTTTCAGTAATCTGAGCAGGTAGACTTACAGTTTTGATTTAGAAAGCCTTAATAGCTCCTTTTCCACCTTTTCATTTATTTGATTGTCCCTTCCCCCTTTTTCAAAGTTTATGTCCTTTATTATTAGGGCCTACTCATTTATGCTCAGTATTTAATTAATTAATTTATTGATATTGTCAGTTGGGGGCTTGAACTCAATGCCTAGGAACTATCTGTCAGGGACACAGCAGGTACACTACTATTTTCAGACACAGTGCCACTTCTACTTAGTTGGAAAAAAAACAGTCACCAGGGGACTTTTTAGCCGAGGCTGGCTTCCAAATGTGATTCTCAGATCTAAGCTTCCTGAGTAGCAAGGATTACAGGCATGAGCCAGAGGCACCTGGCTTGTTTTTTTAGATCAAAACTAGCAGGCTCTACATTTAGGCCACACTACTTCACTGTCCATGAGATTTTTGGCCTTTTGTTTTTTGCTCAAAGCTAGCAGGAACAAAAACTCAACTCCTGAGGGTTCTTTTGGGGGGGGAGGGGAGGCTTGAATTCAAGGCCTAGTGACTATGAGGGTTGTTTTGTTTTATTTTGGGTATTTTGTTTTTCATTTCAAAGCTAGCAGGCTCTACTACTTGAGCCTCAGCTCAACTTCTGCCTCTATTTTTCTTTTAGTGGTTAATAGTAGATAAGAGTCCCATGGGAACCAAGGCACTACACAGTATCCTAAAATCTAAGGATTACAGTTTAAAGCCAGCCTGGGCTAGAAAGTCCATCAGACTCATCTCCAATTAACCAGATGAGACAGGAAGTAGTATTTTTAAACTTGAGTAAAAACCCTCAAGTTCAAGCCCATGTCTAGCACACTCAAAAAGAAGTTAGTTGGACTTTCCTGCCCAGGCTGGATTCGAACTGTAATCTTTACATTTCAGCTTGGATTAAAGATATGAGTCTATATTATAAAAAACTAATTGGCTCTTTTCTTCTTCACATACATTTATTTATTTGTTGGTTCTCTCTCTTGTTTTTAGGGCCTCACCAATCTTGCTGAAGGATAGAATGCTCTAAAAGTTTAGTAACAGTTGCAATTTGGTTCATTTTTTGGTTTTGGTGATTAGTAGGAGGGAAGTATAGACACTCCCACAAGGTCCTGAATTATACTGATTGCGGTTCATTGTCAGAGGACAAGGAAAGTTCATGAAATTCTTATCTCAAATTAACCTCCAAAAGATTGGAAATGGTCAAGCAAAAACTTGTAGATCATATCCCAGAAAGGAACACACACACACTCATACACACACACACACACACACACACACACACACACACACACACACACACAATGGGCTTTTTACACACACATACACACACACACAGACACACACAATGGGCTTTCCTGTCCTGGCTGGCTTGGAATAGTAATGCTCGATTTCAGTGTTTTGAGTAGCTAGAATTTCAAGTGTGAGCCACCAGTTTCTTGTTAATTTTTATCATTTCTAAGACTCTTTGTGCTCTCTTGTACTTTTTTAAAAATTTATTTTGTGGTTGTCTTAGTGCTAGATCTGTTTTTCACTTACCTTTTTATAAAACTTTTTTTTCTTAGCTTTATCTTAGCTTTTTTTAGGCTCAAGGTTGCTGCTCTACCACTTCAGCCACAGTTCCACTTCTTTTTGCTGATTAGTTGGGAATAGGAGGCTCATTGACTTTCCTACCCAGGCTGGCTGTGAACCACAGTCCTCAGATTTGAGGATACTGTGTAGTGCCCTTGAATTCCTGTGGGACACTTCTGTCCTATTTACCACCAAAAGATAAAGAGAGTGGGGCAGAAGTTGATCTGTGGTTCAAATAAGAAAGCCTGCTAGCTTTGAATTTAAAAAAATACTTGGAAGTCTAATTCTGGTACTAATTGTACACTATTCAAACAAAACAAAACAAAACAAAAAACAAAAACAACTTATGCGCAGTGACCAGGTAATTAGGATTCCTAACTGATAATCTGAACTCATTTCCCAAAGCCTTTTTAAGATATATATGGTCATTTGTGTCAGCTGAGGAGAGATTAAAGAACAAGGCTTTACAGGCCAGTTACTCAGGACTTGGAAATCAGGATCCATTGGCAAAGCTTTTCAGAAAATGACTAAAAACTCACTCTTCACAATTCCAAATTGTTCTTCCTTCTGTGCAAGGGAAAGAGGGATGAGAAGGAAGAAATATGGGAACTAAGAAACCTCAAACAAGGTAAGTTATGTTAACTTTATTAGATAAAGTAAAACATAGGTGTACGGTGTGCATTCCAGAAAAGGACATGTCACCTCTGTGTGGATCCCAGTTAATTTAGTTAATCGATGGTAAGAAGTAAAACCCACTATTGTATTTATAGAAAGGAGGTACATGGCAGGCAAGTCAGTTCACTAACTTCAAGGATTTTGAACATAAAGGAGTGAAAGTGTTTGATTCTGTTTGGGCAACAGGAAGGAACAGAGCTGAGGAGGACTGAGATGTGCAGACATTCCCCAAGAAAGATCTCACTGACATCAATTCTTCAGATGCATGCTGGTTGCCAGTGGCTTATGCCTGTAATACTACTCAGAAGGCTTAGATCTGAGGATTGTGGTTTGAAGCCATCTGGGATAAGAAAGTTTGTAAGTCTTTTATGTTTTACAACTCAAGAATATTCATATTTGTTGCTAATTGCAACCCAAGGCAGTGCAATAGGATACCAAGCTGAAGAAAATTAGAAAATACCAGACAGGTATAGAGAAAAAGAAAAAAAAATCAATGAGGACCTTGGGTACCAAGGCTTACTGGCACCTGGGCCCCAGGTCACACAAGCAATCATATTTATTTGAATTCATGCTGGGAATGTTACCATGGATACATGCAAAAATGAAGCTTCTATATTGCAATCAGAGCCACCACAGTGAGTGAGAAACACTGGTTCCCTATTTGTTTTGAGAAAGGAGAATGCAACCCAGAGAAAATCCAGACATTTGGTCTATTTTATCTAGCTTCCTAGGTTAAGTTGTCAATTCTTTTACCTCCCAGGCTTCAAGGCCTTTAAAGCACTATGGAAGGGGGCAATAGTTTAACCCTCTCCAGAGCTGTGCTTTTTTGTAAAATTGTGAAAATACCATACAGAGGAGTACAATTACATTGGCAAGATAGTGAGTACATTTCTTATCAAGCATTCTTACCTCCTCCTTTGTTTCCCCTTACCATCCCTTCCCCTCTCAACCCCCCTTCTCTCCCTCCATCCCCCACCGAAGTTGTAAAGTTCGTTTTTCAACATAACATCTTATACATTTCATTGTTGTAATGGGGTCACCTGTAACCCTATTTATATATTTATTTATTGATTGATTTTTTTATTGTGAAAATACCATACAGAGGAGTTACAATTGCATGGGCAAGATAATGAGTACATTTCTTATTAAGCATTGTTGCCTCCTCCTTTGTTTTCCCTTCCTATCCCTTTCCATCTCCCATCCCTCCCCCCATCCCTCCCCACACCCCTCCCTCCCGCTCTTCCTACCCCCCCCAAGTTGTAAAGTTCGCTTTTCGACATAATGTGTTGTACATCTCATTGTTGCAATGGGTCCACCAGTATCCCTATTTAAACAATTTGTTTTTCTTCCCTTCCTTTCCACAAATTATACCAACATCAAATACAGTGAAAGCAGGGCTAATACCATGGGGGAGGTACATATAAAGCAACAAAGAAATCATTTTATAAGTATGTTGGAAACAATCTCAAGAAAGAAAAAAACTTTGAATCCTTATCTTGGGGTTCATTTCACCTAACATCAACTTGTCTGACAGTTTCTGTTTGTCTCAGACATATACTAGTTATTTCAAATAACTTTGGGCCTGGCTTACTTCACAGAGCTGTGTTTTAACCTTTGCATGGTCAGCTCTCAGCTTTCTGAGTACTATTGAGGTGGTGTTCCAACCTCTCAAACCTTTTCCAGGTTCAACAGCTCAGCTCGAGTCTCCTACACCTATTAATATTAATAGTATAGATTACAAACAGTAAAAAGATAAAAATAACATTATACATTTAAACAGAAATAACTGACTGCATTCATTTATCCAGGACAAAAAATTTAGCACTGCTGTTTAAGTCACTAATAACACTTTTTTAAGATATACTTTCATGGATTTCATAAAACTTCCTATATACTCCTTAGAGTGTCTTTTTACCTCCCATTTTTATTTATTGCATTTGCATAGTAGTATATCATTCTTAAAATCATATCACCTCATAATTAAAGTTTATCTTGTAAGTAAATACTTATGAGACTCCAATAAAATATCAAAAAAGCTGAAAGTGGATCTGTGGCTTAAGAGCTATAGTACAAGCCTTGAGCAAAAGAGGCTCAGGGGCACTGTCCAGGCCCAAAGTTGAATCCCTAGTGTCCACACATATACCCCCACCCCCACCCCAGACCCCACACACAATCAGATGATAATGTCTATGAAGTTCTTCCTTAGGATGATCTTGGTGATGTCAGCAACTGTATGAAGTTTCTATCTCTCTTCCATGCATTTGTGGTAGTAGACAGCAGAGTCACTGTAGTATAACATGTGTCTAAGATGGCATTAGCAAAGGCTATCATGTAACATATGCAACATAATGTCCAGCTCTCTTGATGGTAGATCTGCACATCTTGAGACTTGATGTGACCCATGTACTCCTAAACTCGCTTTCCCATCCTCTGTGCCACCTGCTGCAATGATTCACTATCCACACCAAATAGGCTTTCATAACCTTTCCCTAATTATCTGAATACTGGATGCCAGAGATGTCATGGAGACACTCTGTGGCTATTCCCCTCCCCTGACAGTCCATTTTACTTCCTATGCTCTCCTCACAGATGTGGGCAATGGTCTCTGAGAGACTTCGTGCCTCATCTTGGAGAGATTTAGTTTCATTGTATCCATAAGCTTTGGGAAATCATGCAGTGAAGGGTCCAGGTTAGGAACATAGCTCCTCCTTCTGCAGGTTTTCCTGTATGTTCTCTTGGCCATTGAACAGAAGGGGGGTCTCTGAAAGGGAATTTATATGGTGTTCTCTGTCTGTCTTGGTCCATATAACATAGAACCACTTTCCCATCCCTTTAATGATTTAGACATGCTCCATGTGATTTGTGCTGCACTGCTCTCAATGTAGTAACAATGTAGAGGACACAACTGGATGTTGTATGGATAGCTGTCCATACTTGGGCATGAGTCCCCTTCCAGCCAGGGCCCATAACTCCATGCTGGGAAAGTGAGAGGAAGATTAGCTGGCTTATATCTATGTAGTCTGAATGACCCCAGGAGGCATTGAGGCCTCCTTTTCATGTCCATGGCCCCTCAGCATATTGATAAAGAATGACACACCATGCCCAATCATCACCAAAATGCTCACCTGGTCCTGGGCATTATCACCACCATCTCACCCACTTCTAGAATATTCCCTTTTTCAAGGCATTGCCAATCCTCCTCCTTGCATTCTCAGTTAAAATACTGCTGTCCATGAGTAAAGAGCAGAAGACAAGGAAGCAGCTACCCTAGGGAAAGTAAATACTGGACCTCTTCCATGGTGAGAAGATAATGCAACCTGCAACTATAAAATAGCGAAGGACTTAAGATGGTTGTGCACACAGTTTGTGTAGAAAAAATGCCAGACCTAGTATGCCCTGTTCAGAGTTTCAGTCCATAATCGTCTCTAACAAAGTCATCTCAGGTACAGATAAACCAAGTTCATAGTGTCTTTCCTTCTTTTATTCTGTGCCTTTCTGGGGCTTGCAATCAGGAAATGGATACTATACCTGTAGTTTGTTTTTCCCCTCAAGTCTACTGTTTTACCACTGGAGCCACAACTCTACTTCTAGATTTTTTTTGTACATAATTTGAGATAAAATTCGTATAGGCTTTCCTACCCAAGTTGGCTTCAATCACTGATCCTCAGCCTCATGAATAGCTAGGAGTACAGGCTTGGCCACTGAGCCTGGCAGCAATACTCTTCCTTTTTTATTTCCTTTTCTTTATTTTTTTTGTCAGTTATGGGCATGAATTCTGGGCTTGGGCACTGTCCCTCATCTCTTCAGATCAAGGTTAGTGTTCTACCACTTGAGCCACAGCGTCCCTTCCAGCTTTCTTTCTGCTTATATGGTACTGAGGAATTGAATTCAGGGCCTCATGAATGCAAGGCAAGCACTCAACCATTGAGCCACCTTCCCAGCCTCATTTTCATTTTCTTAAAAAATATTATTAGGAATATGATGTTCAGAGGGGTAACAGTTAAGTCAGTTAAATTAAACAGTTGTCAGGTAATGAATACATTTTTGGGGGATAATTACACCCCTTCCCTTGCTCTCAGTTTATCCCTCCCACTGTGGCTTTTTTGTGGTTAACTGGAGATAAGGGTCTTCCAGACTTTGCTGCCCAGGGTGACTTTGAACCACAATCCTCAGACATCAGTCTGCTGATGAGCTAGGCTTGAGCTTTAAAGTCAGGATGACTGTTCTGAAGGTTGTTCTATATTTTCTATGGGCTGTGGGCCTGAATGGACTTAGGCAGTGAATGCCAGGCAGGTCTGTCATCTGGAAGCATGTGTCCTACTTAAGCCTGACTGGCTCTCAGAACAGATAGGTGATGCTTTCAGAGCAAGAACCAGTGTGTACTAGCTCAACAGAAGTCCTCACTATATTTATCTCATTCAACAACTACTGGGTTGCTTATCTTATCAACACTTTTTCTTTCTTAAGAATATATGTATTGTAAGATTGCAGTAACTACAGATTTGTAATGGCCTAAGAATATATGTGTGTTATCATATTTAATATCCAAACTACATAACTGCTCCAAATCATGTTTTATTTATCTTAAAGTAGTTCTTGAATAATACTCTTTATTAGTAATGATATTATTAATATAAGTATTAAAGTTCTTCAAACATGTTTCTCTTATTAGATTAATCCTTACAGTGACATTGAAAACACCTTCTGGAGCAGCAATGGAAAAGATACTTGGTGAATACTAAGAATGAGGGATGAGAAGTGTGAAAAACTAAGAGACTTACAAGTGTGACTGGGAAACATCTTCCACAGAGCAGAACCCCAGACTTTTGAAGGTATGTCAGTGTGAGAATAGGTCTTCAACCAGTTCACATGACCACATGGGTGAGTCTCAATGTTGCCACATAGATTCCTATATGAAAGACTCATGTCTGATGGGCTTTCACAACGCCAGATTTATGAAAGTTTGCTGTCTTCTTTCCTTCAATATTACTTCATACTTTAGTATTGAGTGCATTTTTTCTTTAAAGCATGAAAAAAACACCATCTTTTGGACTGAGGTGTTTCCTGTCTCCCTAAGAATAGCTCTGGTATTTAAGAGGATTCCTGACAGGTTCCAGTGCCTCACTTCTTTAATACCAGCTACTCATGAGGCTGGGATTTGAATATCACAGTCGAAGCCTGCCTTGGTAGGAGAGTCCATCAGAATCTCATCTCCAATCAACTACCAAAAAAGCCAGAAGTGGAGCTGTAGAGAAGCCTGAGCCCCTGCCCAGCCTTCAGGCACACACACACACACACACACACACACACACACACACACACACACACACACACACACACACACACACACGTGTCTTCCTGCCAGGCTTGTCCATGGGGTCCCATGAAATTGTTGGAGACCTCTCTTCAAATGGACTCACCCTTGTATTCATGCCATTAATGTGGAAATTGACTCTCAGTCACCTATAGATCTATTGGTTCAGATTGTGTATTTTGCATCCCACTTCCTCTGCTTGTTTTCTGAGGTGAGTCTTATAGCTCAATACAGCTGTCCATACACTTCAAGATGCTGCTTATGATCTCAGGGCCTGCATTCACACTCCAAATGGAAAAATAAAATATAACCTGAGGGTCTTGTTTAAATAGGGATGCAGGTGGACCTATTGCAACAATGAGATGTACAAGTCATTATGTCAAAAAACGAACTTTGCAACATTGCTGGGGGGGGAGGATCTGGTAAGGGGTCAGGGAAGGTATAGGAAGAGATGGGAAGGAAAACATAGGAGGAGGCAACAATGTTTGATAAGAAATGTACTCATTATCTTGCCCATGTAATTGTAACCCTTTGTACAGTATTTTTACAAAACAAAAACAAAAACAAGAACAAAAAACAAAAAAACAAATCAGCAACTTGCAGATGGCTGCCGGTTTTACATTTGTTTTCTTTGCAAGGTGACCATACTGGGTCTGAATGACATGGCTGAAAAGTGTTTCTAACCTGGCATTGCTGAAGTCTGGCAGGCTACCAAGGAAGCCATAGGCCAACACGGCCACATAGGCCCTGTGTTCGAAGCCTGGTCCTGACCCCTACCAATGCAGGGAGATCCTAAGAGTCTGGTTCCTATACATAGGAATACCGATAGAAGGTTATGAATGTCAAGGTTGAATTAGTTGTTCCTTAATGATAATACTATAAAATTAAACAGAGTGATTTTAAGAGGCCAATGGATTTTAATGGATATATTTTGACACATTAAAAGAATACTATTAATTATATGGACACAATAGATTCAGGACAGTAGTTGATTTAATCAATATTTCATTAAGGATGGAAATGAAAATATTAATTACATGGAGGCATAATAAATACCCAAGAATTGCTAGGAATGTAGTTTATATAACTGAAGAATGTATAGACATCTCTGGCACTCTTTAAAGATCTATATTTATTTGTGTAGTACCATCTGCATGTCAATCTGTTCTTATTTTGTCAATCCCTGGGGCTTGATCTCAGGTGCTGGGAACTTCTTGTAAGCTCTATATGCCCCAGGCTGGTGTGCTGACACTTACCCATTCATGAATTGGGCCATGTAGGCTATGAATGCAGATGCCAGCCCTCAGAAAAATTGAATGGTGGAGTAAGAAGCCTATGGTGACACATGTTTTCCTTTTCTGTGAAAGTCCTGGGTGTCAGGTGTGAAGTTTCATACATAGGCAAATCTATATCTTATGTAATAAATGTAGTAAATGTTTTATGTGTAATAACAGTCAATAAAAATAAATGGTAAATAAATAAAATAAAACAAAAAATAAAATGAATAACTACACTAAGTGCAATATGGAGTCAACATACAGGGCTCGATCTCAGGGCCTGGGAACTGCCTGGCAGCTGAATTGGCTAGAGGCTGCTGTGCTGGCAGGCACCCATTCATGAACTGAGCCTTCTAGGCCCTGAGTTTAGATACCAGCACTGCCAAAAATGTAATCATGGAGTGAGAAGCCGAGTGTGACACATTTTCCTCTTCTTTGAAAGTGCTCGGTGACAGGTAGGATGTATAAATTGTATGCAAATCTATATGCTATGCAATAGGATGTCATAAAGGTAAGAAATGACATAGGTGGAAGAAAAACAGATTGAATTAGTAGTGAATCATTCTGGGATAAAATTCAACGCAATTATTATAGGACTTGGATTAAGTTTAATTAATATTTTATTGAGCATTAAGAGAATAAAAATTACATGGAGACATAATTAAATACCTAATAATGGGTAGTAACACACGATGCATAATTTAATTTGTCTCATTTATAAAATATATGATTATATGTATGGATGTGTGTACATTTATGATAAATAATAACAGGATATTGAGTAATTATTAATGCTTTATTAATTGTTCAACTGGGACACATCATTAAATGGAGACATAATTTAAAACCTAATAATTGGTAGTAATATTATCTATAATTCAATAATATACAGACATCTATCTTTTTGTGTATATAATACTTATATACAGGAAGCTCTACCTATTTATACCTCGTTCACTCCTGGGGCTCGGTGGTTGAGTGCTCGCCTAGTAAGCAAGAAGCCCTGGGTTGGATTTCTCAGTGCCACATAAACAGAAAATCCAGAAGTTCTGCTGTTTTTCAATCAATTGAATGCTAGCCTGGAGCACCAACACTTAGGGACATTTTCTAAGCCCTTACTCAAGACCCAGGACTGCCGCCAAAAAAAGGTAGAATGTTCTACCTGCAATGATATAAGGACAGGACTTCAAATACATCAGCACAGAGCAAGCTAGGAGTCTGGTGCTGACAGCTGCCACCTAACCTGACTTAGCTATATGTAAACCGCTGCAACCCAGCTGCATGGAACCAGACACTGATGGCTGGCTTAACCCCATCATCCTAACTGTTTGGGAGCTTTAAAACCCAGCCCTGGTAGGAAGTCTGTTAGACTCTAAAATGTGGCTCCTAGTGGCAGAGCTCTAGCCCTGAGCAAATGTTATTAGAACAGTATCCACATGCTTTGAGTTCAAGCCCCATGGTTAACCCCCCACAAAAAAACACCCCTCTAAACCATTAGATGTGATCTTGTGTGGTTTGTGAAATGTTCCTCAAAGAGGGGTAATACTGATGAAACCACCCTAATTCTAATGACAATTTGTGGAATAGAGCTATGTGCTGAGCCCTTCATAGGGTGCTCTGTGCTGAGTCTTGCACAGGGTGCTATGTGCTGAGTCCTTTACAGGTTGCAGTGTGCTGAGTCCTGCATTGGGTGCTGTGTGTTGAGTCATGCAAAGATTGTCACGTGCTGTGTCCTTCATAGGGCACATTCATTCATCTGGTACTTGTAAGATCTCCACAACTGAGATGATTTTGCAGACAACAAATGTGATATATATATATATATATATATCACATTCTATGCCTCCATAAGAAAAAATGACATTGCCACATTTGTTAGGAAATGGAAAGACTTGGAAAAAATTATATTAAGTGAAGTAAGACAGGCCCAAAGAAACATAGGTCCCATGGTTTTCCTTATTTGCAATAACTAGTATATGCCTGAGACAAGCAGAAAATGTCAGATATGTTGCTCTTAGGCGAAATGAACCACACCATAAGGATTCAAATGTTTTTTCTTTCATGTGGTTGTTTCTAACATATTAATAAGATGATTTATTTGTTGCTTTGTAGGTCTCTCCCCCACAGTATAACCCCTGTTTTCACTGTATTTGATGTTGGTATAATTAATGGAGGGGAAGGGAAAAATCAAATTGTTTAAATAGGGATACAGGTGGACCCATTGCCACAATGAGATGTACAATTCATTATGTCTAAAAACGAACTTTACAACTTGGGGGGTGGGGAGTGAGGGGGAAGGGATAGGAAGGGGAAACAAAGGAGGAGGCAACAATGCTTACTAAAAATTGTGTTCAATACTTTGCCAATGTAATTGTGACCCCTCTGTACAGTATTTTCACAATAAAGAAAAACAGGAGTTTGATTAAAAAAAGAATATTGTGGCTCAGATGTGTCCCCATGGCATGGACAAAATTATGTATAACTGAAGGCTAGTGAGTTGTCTCATGCAGACAATTGTTTTGTTCTATTTTTACTCAGTCATGTACATTGAACTTGGGGCCTAGGCACTGACCCTTACCTCTGGGCTCAGGATAGCCCTCCACCACGTGGAGCCAAGGAACCCCTTGCAGCAGAGTGCCACTGCCTAGGGGTCTATAGCTGAGGTCTGTCATCCTGCCATCTCAGGATCTGGGGATCTGGGTTCCAAACTATCTCAGACACAAAAGGTCCCAGGAGACTATTATCTCCATTGACCACTAAGAAACCTGAAGTGAAGTTTGGTGTTTGTGGCTCATGCCTGTCATCCTAGCTACTTAGGCAGATGAGATCTGAGGATCATGGTTCAAAGCTAGGCTGGGCAGGAAAGTCCTTGAGACACTTAACTCCAACGAACCACAAGGAAACCTGAAGTGGTGCTGTGGCTCAAGTGGTAGAGCACAAGACTTGAGCTGAAGAGCTCAGGGACAGCACCCAGGTCCAGACTTTAACTGCTACAACAGACAACAACAACAACAAGAAAAACACAGAAACAAACTAACCAACCTGAAGCAGAGGGCTGGGAACGGGCCTTAGGGGTAGAGTGCTTTGCATATATGAAACCCTGGGCATGATTTCTCAGGACCACATCACTAGAAAAAAGCCTGAAGTGTCTCTGTGGCTCAAGTGGGAGAGAGATATCCTTGTACAAGAGAAACTAGGTACACTGCTTAGGTCCTAAGTTCAATCTCCAGGACTGGTGTATGCACGAATGCACATGGACACACACACACACACACACACACACACACACACACATACACACACACACACACACACACACACACACACACACACACACACACACACACACACACACACAGACCAGAAGTGAAGCTGTGACACCAAATGGTAGAGCACTGGGCTTCTGCACTGAGCTCATGTTCAGCACTCAGTCCCTGTGTTCAACCCCAAAACCTAGCCACCCAGTGCCCAACTAGGAGAGGTCAAATATTTCAAAACCTGATGAGTTTCACCAGCCCTAGATGACAAGAAGCGTTGTGATATCCGACATGTGCTTGATTTCCCAAGGTTCCAGAAACTTAGGAGAGGCATCATAGGCCCATCATTGCCTGCAATTAAACATTTCAATAGGTTCAGTGCCCTAGTTGTCAGCCAGAAGGACTCCTGAATTATATTGAACAATGTATCTGAACACCGGAATTTAGTCTCACAAAGGCAAGATAAGTGCAGGAAACTTGGCCTGCCAAGGGTGGTGGCATAAATGAAGGCTTCCTGTCAAAACAGAGCACGGGTGAGCGAGATAGCTTGTGGTACAAAGAGGCCTTTTTTTCCTGACTTTCAGAGCCTACCCACACTCATCCTCACTAATTGGCCCAGATGGAGTTGTTTGTTACACAGCTGTACAGGAGTGAGGCTTTTTGTCTGCCTGTCCAGACAATGAGAAACTTCTTCCAACAGGCCTGGGATGCAGAGAAACCCTCAGGCTACACTGGGAACAGTGAGGGGAGCCCTGGAACATGCAATGTCTTGAAAGCCCTGTCTGTGCTATGAAATCATTGTATTGAAAACAAATTTCCTAGTTCAGTGCATTCATCATAGCTACTCTGGAGATTCACCTATAGGGATACATCCATCCATATACAAATACATAGAGCTACACTGTCTTTTTCTTTTTTGGTGGGGGGCAGGTCCTGGGGTTGGACAGTAACCCTAGCCATTGTCCCTGATCTCCTTTTGCTCAGAGGTAGTGCATTAAAATTCACAGCCCCATTTCTGGGTTTTTCTCTGATCTCATTGATATAATAGTGTCAAATTTCCTACACTGGCTGGATTCAAACTAAGGTTTTCTACATCTTAGCCTCCTGAGGAGCTGGAATTACAGTCAGCAGCCACTGGCACCTGCCTTTCTTTTCTTCTTCATTTTTTACTCTGGACATCTGACTTCTTAACAGGGTCTTTCCAATGGTTTGAATTTATAAGTAAATACCCAATGTTCTTTATAGCTGCCTTCTCTGAGAAGGATTTTCTCTCCTTATCTTCCCCTCTGGCTACAGGTTTGAAGCCAAAAATGAGAAATGAGTGTCCCAGGATTTTGGAGCAAATGTCCACAGGCCATGCCAGTTCAGTCACTTAGCATTGAGCTGCAGTGAATTTACTGTCTCAGGACGAGAGGACTGAAAACTTGAGCGATTTTCATACTGTCTGCATTGCTCCTTTTGTCTATAAAATTATGAATGTTTTTTTTTGTCTACACCCTTAAGTATCTAGAACACACTTGAAGCATCTTTCTGTTTCTGTTTTTCTCTAGAACCTCTTGAGATTTAAACTAAATGTTTGTGTGGAGCGGCTTCTCAGTGAATCCCTAAGGAAAGCCGCTTAATCCTTCTCAGGAGATCACCATTCAAAGCCAGCCTAAGCAGGAAAGTCTGTGAGCCTCTTATCTCCAATAAACCACCAGAAAACCAGAAGTGGAGCAGTGGCCCAGAGGGTAGAGCTCCAGCTTTGAGAGATAAAGCCAAGCAGGAGATACTGTCCAGAGCAGGCAGTAAAGCCTGGGATGCGTTTATGTTCAATTATCAACCAGATGGCTGGAAGTGGAGCTGTGGCGGTGGTAGAGCCTCAGCCTTGAGCAAAACAGCTCAGGAATGCATTGGGCCCTGTGTTTAAGCCCTGGGATGCCCACAAAAAAATTCAAAAAGAGAAGGCCAAGTTATGTATCAGTGTCCTCCTACCAACTTATGTGTGTATATTACTTCCCTGAGTGCAAACAGACCCTATGAAATGCTTCTGCTTTTACTTACTGATTTATTTTTCAGATATGCTCATTGCGCATACTGCAGCATTCTCTTCATTTCAAGCCCACATCACTTTTCTCTTCCGGGGCTCCATGCCTGCATCCTTATATGATGCACACTTAAGCTCTCAGCAGCCTTTATTTACATTTTATTATGAGGCCAACACAGGAACAGTCACAAATCAGGCAGGGGAAGAGAAGATCAGGGTTCATATTTATTACAGCCATTCAGAAAAATTAACTTGGGGACGAAAAATGGTAGCATACTTATGTAAAAACTACCATTAAGAAAAAGATGAGGGGGCTGGGAATGTGGATTAGTGAGAGAGTGTTTGCCCAGCATGCAAGAAGCCCTGGGTTTGATTCCTCAGTAGCACATACACAGAAAAAGCCAGAATTGGTGCTGTGACTCAAGTAGCAGAGTGCTAGAGACAGTGCCCAGGCCTTGAGTTCGGCCCAAGAACTGCCAAAGAGATACCAGGTAGGTAGATAGGTAGGTAGACAGACAGACAGACACATAGACAGACAGACAGACAGAGAGATAGATAGATAGATAGATAGATAGATAGATAGATAGATAGATAGATAGATAGATAGATAGATAGATAGATAGACAGACAGACAGACAGACAGACAGAGAGAGAGAGAGAGAGACAGACAGACAGACAGACAGACAGACAGACAGACAGACAGACAGACAGACAGACAGACAGACAGATAGATAGACAGATGATAGGTGAATCTGGTCTTGGATGTCAGTAGGAAAGAAGGGAACACTTCCCTACCATGAGGCCTTCTGCAGTATGCCAGGAAACCAGCATCACCTTCACATAACCACAGAGCAGGAAGACTGTCTCTCTCCCACTTCTCAGGCAGTGGAGGGCCCGAGAGTCAAGAGGGCAGAACCAAGTTTTAACTCACATGCTTGGAGGCAGAAGAGAAAGGGCCCTGCCTCTCTTTGGACTGGGGATGTACATTAATGATGTGGAGAATGAAGGAAGGAGAATGGACTGGCAGAGGTAGAAGGGCCTTTAAATCTGACAGATAGAGAGTCAAGAACCTACTCCCTAAGACCAAAAAGCAGTATTTTTCTACTCTGTTCCTCCCCTCTCCCCTACTAAACTGGTTCTCTATTGGTAACCTAAAGATAGCCTGAGGCTCCCTTCACCTGAGGGAGGAAGGATAATTAGTCATTGTTTGAAGAGGCTGAGAAAAGCCTGACCCTGGTGTGACTCTAACAAATATTTCAGGTTTCCCCCCATTGCTGGCTGTGCCTGGAATGAATGAAGTGGTTTTGCAGCTCACTTCCCTGTTGAGTGTATACATTCTGCCTTCTAATCCTGCAGGCCTAGGTCTCTGCACCTAGCCTGTTTTTTTGAAACTGTTTCCTGTCCTTCAAATAAAGAGTTACATTGGAGTTCTTCCTGCTAGCAGGGCTAGGTCTTGGATCCTGAGAACTTCATTTATACCCAGGATGGGTCAATGATGTTTCTTTCCTGCTTTTATAGCTTGAGAACTCTAAGAACATTTAGAATGTAAGTAACTTCTGATCACCAAGGGAAACCCAGGAATTCTTGAACATGTGATCTTTCGGAAGCCCACTGGAGGACACAAGATGATTACAATCTTCACGTGAGTGGCTGGGCAGATGGATCTGCTACACTTGAACCTTGAACTCAGCCTGCTCTCCTAGTCCATGTCCTTCTTTGGTCCTTGTCCTGCTAGCTCCTCAGGAGCTTCCAAGATAGAAATAGATTGATCAAACCCAAAGGAAGTTACTTGCTTTTTCCTTCTTTTTCTGGGGCTTGATCTCAGGTCCTGGGAACGGCAAAGCTCCTTAGTAGCTCACAGGCTGGTGTGCTCACCATGTCCAATTCACCAATTGGGCCTGCTAAGCCTTGAGTTCAAATCCCAGTACTGCCAAAAGCTTCACCCTGATGTGAGAAGCCAATTGATCCATCTGTTTTCCTGTCCTGTGAAAGTCATGGGTCTCAGCGCAGATGGAGAATACTATATAGTCAGCTCTATAGACATGGGGATAGGTTGTCATCCATCATCACAGTTATATCTGTCATCATACTCAATAATCATGAATAAGACACAAAATAAAAAGAATAACTACACTGAATGCAAGTTGCATAACACACCTGTAGATAAAGAGAGATCCTATGTTTAAAAAAGGTGGGCTTATTATTTTGTCCAGTGCTGGGGCTTCAAATCAGGCCTGGGACCTGGCCTGACATTCTAGTCTTGAAGGATGGTGAGCTTCCCTTTCCACCACAATTCAACAGAGCTACCCAGACCTGAATTCACATCCCAGCACTGACAAAAGTTTCATCCTGATGTCAGAATCCAGTCATTGCAAATATTTTCCTCTCCTGTGAAAGTCCTGGGTCTCAACTAGGATGGAGAATGAATTCATAGGCAACCCTATAACCATGGGAACAGCTTGTCATCCATGTCAGCACAGTTATACCTATAAGCAATAAAATACACAGTACCTCTATGAATTAGGAACAAAATAAGGAGAAGTGCACTGAATGCAAGATGCTGCCCACACATGTATGTAAATATAGATCCTATGTTTAAATTATGAATTTATGACTATCTGGCCCTCTCTGGCACTCGGTGTCAGGTCCTGGGAATGGCCTATCTCCTTCATTGCTCACAGACCTGTGTCCTCACATTGACCCTTTCCTCAATTGGGCCTGCTAGGCTCTGAGTTCAAACCCCAACACAGCCAAAATATGAATCCTGATGTGAGAAGCCAATCGATTCACATATTTTCCTGTCTTGCGAATGTCCTGGGTCTCAACTAGGATGGAGAATGCATAAGAAACCCTATAGACATGGCAATATGTTGTCAGCCATGTAAACACTGTTATATCTGTAACCATACGCAGTAAAATATACAATACCTCCATGGATAAGAAGTAGACCGAACACGAGATGCTGTCCACACATATATGTAAATATAGATCCTATGTTTAAACAATGAATTTATAACTATTGTGGCCCACCCTGGGGATCAATGTCATATCCTGGGAATGGCCTTCCTCCTTAGTTGCTCACAGGATGGTGTGTTCATATTGACCTATTTGCCAATTAGTCGTGCTAGGGTCTGAGTTCAGATTCCAGCACTACCAACAATTGGATCATGGAGTAAGAAGCTGAGTGTAAAACTTGTTTTCCTTTTCTCTGAAAGTCCTGGGTGTCAGGTATGATGGAGAACACGTCTACAAATCTAGATGCTATGTGATAGAATTAATGTAATAAACGGAATGGGTGTCATCATAGACAGTAAAATCAATGGTAAATAAATGAATACAACAATAAATACAAGGAAAAACCACACCAAACTTGTATGGACTGAACATCTATAGGTAAGTACAAAGCCTATCTTTATATAAATAGTATGTTTTCAAAGGCTGGGGCTTGAATTCAGGCCTAGTCAACAAGCCTGAAGTTCTTATCTTCAAATCCACTGCAGATTTACCCAGACCCTGAGTTCAAATCCAAAACCTGGCAGAATAAATGGTGGGAATTGCAAGGCAGGGAGCTAAATTTATTTTATTTTATTTTTTCCCAGAGTGGGGCTTGAACTCGGGTCGTGGCAACTCTGCTTCAGCTTCGATCACCCTAGGCTGAAGTGCAGCCACTGGACCCACAGCTGATCCTGGGATCCTAGATCCCTAGGCCTTGAAGGGGAAAAAAAAAATCACAGGAAAAATGTGGCAAGATGGCCTTTTTATGTTTTCTTCCTTTGTGAGGTGACCTTCCTAGGTCCAAATGACACTGTTGCAAAGGGTATTTTACCTTCCATTGCTGAAGGCTGGTGGACTATCGGGGAAGCCATAGGACTACGTGGCAACATAGGCCCTGATTTCAAATCCCCGTCCTGACACCTACCAATGGCAGGAGATACTAAGAGTCTCATTCCCATCCATAGGAATGTTATCAATGTCACGGTTGAATGAGTTGATCGTGAATGATTCTTCTATAAAATTAGACAAGATGATTTCAGGAAGCTGATTGATTTTATTTAATATTTATGAAACATTAAAAGAATACTATTATTTACAGGAATGCAATAATTTCAGGACACTGATTTAATTAATAGTTTATTAAGGATGAAAACAATAACATTAATTACATGGAGGCATAATAAATACCCAAGAATTTGTAGGAATGAGTCTATATAACTGAATAATGTATAGACATCTCTGGCACTCTATAAACATATATATTTATTAGTGTACTGTCATCCGCATGACAATCTGTTCATATTTTGTCAACCCCTGGGGCTCGATCTCAGGTCCTGGAAACTGCCTGTCAGCTCAATTTTCCCCAGGATGGCTTGTTGACACTCACTCATTCATGAATTTGGTCTTGTAGGCCATGAGTTCAGATGTCAGCACTCCCAAACAATTAATCGTGGAGTAAGAAGCTGATGGTGACACATTTTTTTTCCTTTTCTGTGAAAGTCCTGGGTGTCAGGTATAAAGTGAAATACATATGCAGACCTATAATCCTATGTAATCAATGTTCTATGTGTCATAATAGTCAATAAAATAAATGGTCAATACAAGAAAAACAAAAATGAATAACTATACTGAGTGTAATATGGAGTGAACATTTGTATATGAATATAAATCATATATTTAAAATGTACATTAATAGGATGTTTTTTAGTGCTGGGGATCAATTTCAGGCCTAAGGAACAGACTTGAATTTCCTGACTTCAAGGAGGCAAGCTACCCCTTCCACACAGTGCAACAGAGTTATCCAGACAATGAGTTCAAATCCCAATCCTGGCAGAAAAAATTACACCTATGTGAGGTCCAATTCTTAGGTATTTCGTTCTGCTTCCATTTAATGAATGTGATTATTTAAATGTTTAATGAAGTATTAACTAAAATTGATCAGTGTCCTAGGATATAATTGTGTATAATTTGATCCTAGAATCATTCAAGAACTACTCATTCAATCTTGACATTGATCACATTCCATTGGTAATCTTATGGATAAGAATGAGTTTCTTAGGTTCCCCTGCCATTTGGAGGTGGCAGGACCAGGATTCCAACTGTGAGCTCCAGCTCCCACCACTTCAACCCCAGGATAGGGAACTCACAGGTCTGTGCCAGAACATCAGCAAGACCAATGATTAGGCAGGCACCAGTGGCTCTCAGCAGTCCTCCTTCATACTTACAAGGCTGTGATAGGAGGACAATGGTCAAAGTCACCGTAGGCAGGAAAATCCTTGAGACCCCTGTCCAATTTCAATGCCAACAAAGTCAGAAGTAGAGCTGTGTGGCTCCAGAGGTTGAGGGCTAGTCTCGAGCAAAAGCAGCTTACAGACTATGCCCAGATCCTGAGTTTAAGGTCCAGGACTGGCAACAAACAGACATACACAACGATCTAAAGCCGGTCACCCTCTTGTCCCCAACTGAATTAGACACAGTTCCCTGGGAAAGGGGCTGGGGAGCCACTGTCATCTTCACTCTGCCCATTCTGCCTGCATCACTGGATTCCGGCCATACTCCCATTCTTTCATGGTTCTTTCTGACCAATGGGATATAAGAATGGTGCTCACACCCCATTCCATGCTGCCTGATAGCACTGGGATTACTCTGTTGGTTGACACCACTACCAACAGTTGAGGAAGGTAGAGGTGGCTGAGTGGTCATCAAGACTCAAGCTGTAAGAGGAGAGGCCTTGCTCAGCCCTGCCACGCACCTGCCCACGCCCCGGTCCCCTTCAGCATTCCGCAGCACTGCATTTCAAACCTAGCACTGCTTGCTTGGACCCATGGTACCTCTTGGAGTCCTCAGGTGATGGCACACCACAGGCAGGCTTGTGGCCCTGACCTGGTCAAGGCCCCCCTGTCTCTGCTCCAGGCCTGAGTATTTGCCATGCTAATGCCTTCGCTGCTCGAACCCACCAGGAGCTGCCTCCAACAGCTTCTCCCAGCAGCACATGTGAGTGGCCTCCTCCTCGGCCCATACCCTATGACCCCCACACCATGCGATTCCCCCCCCTTCCCAACTGGACCTCCGGCTCCCCTATGCCCTACAGTCTGACCAGGGCGCTGCAACAAATGTGCCCCAGGGGTGGGGGTGGGAGTGGGTGTTGACCAGGGGATCCCATGCCCATCCCTAGCTGCCAGTGTCCCAGGAAACAGGGAAATGCAGGGATGGGTGAGGAGGGGGCACCACAGAGACCCTGGCTTGGAGCAGTGGGAACCACACAGCCACGCATCTACACCCTTCCTCTTCCTGGTGGGAACCTGGTGGCTTTAGTCAGAGGTGGGGAGCAGCACCTCCACACCTGCCTTCTTGGGTCTTTTCCTTTTTTCTGAGGGCTGGGGGTGTTGGATGCAGAAAATAGGTCTCTCTTGCTGTGTGAGCCCTTGTCCTCTGTGCTCAGTCACCCTTTCACCTGAAGAGAGGGTCCCAGAAGAGCCCAGTAGGGAAGTGACAGTGCTGGGGGTCAGAACAGAATGTGAATATCTGGGAGGAACACCCCCCCAAACTCACATACACATACACCCAGCCTGTCCCTTCCCCCCAACTGTCAACAGTTCTCACAGAGTGATCACATTTCCCAGCTCTGCCAGCTTCTGCTGGTGCCCCAGTCTATCTGGTCTCCTTGTCCTTCCCAAGAATCTGCCATGTGGCCCAGAAGCATGTAGGCTGGAAGTAGGGAGTAAGTCCATGTATGTAGCCTTTAGGACCCCATCCATTTCCCCAACACCACCCCCACCTGGGGTCAGACACCCCTCTGGGGTCACCATGACCCCCTGCTTGTTTCCTCTCCTGGCTCTGAGGAGCCGCTTGTCTCGGGACTCCTTCACCCAGCGTCCTGGACTAGGGTTTTGTTGAATGGGGAGTCAAGGGTCTGGCCCTGGAGAAAGGGATAGGCAGGGTGGTGCTGCATCATTAGAGTGGTGCTCCCCTTGGGTTGGAGCTCCTGATTCCTCCAAGGGAAGCCCCGTGCACTAGCTTGTACATTGTCCCAGATGAGGAACCAACAAACTCTGGAGAGGCACTACTCTGAGTCTGTTTGTGTGTGTATGTGTGTGTGTGTGTGTATGTGTGTGTGTGTGTGTGTATGTGTGTGTGTGTGTCTGTGTGTGTCTGTGTCTGTGTGTGTGCATGAGAGAGAGAGGGAGAGAGAGATATCATCTTCCTCCTTGTATAACCTGACTGTGATCAGGTGAGTGATCATTTGGAAAATTGCAGGTGCTGCATGGATGAGTCTTCTGTCACTGGTCTGGATTTGTGTGTGTGTGTGTAGAAGTGGGTTGTAATAAGGTGGCTGGGTCCTTTGGTAACTTGTGCCTGATACATTTGGGGGATGCATGGGCTTTGTGGCTGAGGTCTGGGGGCCTAGAGTGAGACGCTTGAAGGGGACTCAGCAACATTAAATTATAAGACCAAGGGAACTGTGTGCCTTCGAGCTCTCTACTCCTTTAGGCCTGGTTGGTGGCAGCTGGAGCTTGGGAGGACCTGGGTATGGGGCCCACAGGGGTTGGCTTCCAAGGGGGACAGAGAGCATGGCCAGCACTTAGTAAGGAGGTGAGCCCTGCTGGTATGGAGTGCACCAGCATATGTCAGACTCCGGGTTTTCTCATCTTGACTTCTGATGGGTGAGGCCAAACCTATTTTAAATCTTTTGCTGTGATCTTCATATCTCAGCCTCCTGAGTAGCTAGGATTATATGCATGATCCTCTGGCACCGGGACTCTCGTTCTTTTTGGTGTATTAGGGTTGAACTCAAGGCCTTAGGCTTGCCAGTCAGGTCTTCTACCACGGTAGCCAAGCCTTTATGTCTTGGGCATTTCCGAGATAGAGACTCACTCAATATGTGCTCAGGCTGGGCTGGATCGTGGTCCTCCGATCTGTGACAGGCATGCGCCACGAGGCCTGGTCCTCCTTAGTTGGGATGGTAGACATATAGCGCCATGCTCAGTCATCCATTTAGATGATTGTCCTAAACTTAGTTTACAGCAGCCGTAAAGCTCTGGGTTGGGCCTCCACCATTGTACCTCAGTCTCCTCCTGGGACAGTTGTGAGGAAACAAGGGATCAATATAGGGGGATCTCTGGAGCAGGGCCTGGCACAGAGGGAGCGGCTGTCAGATATGGTTCTTGGCAATTCTGGGAGCATATGACAGGAAGATAACTGGGAAAGGGCTCAGATGGGGCCTGTTATTAGTCATGTGACATGTACGGGATTATGAAACAAAACATGGTTCTCTTTCATCTTTATCCTATTCCCATGAGGAAGGAGATCCTTCACTGTGTTCAGTTTTGTAGCTGGGGAAAATGAGGCACGGAGAAGATAGGTGACCAACTCATGACCTCCAGTTGACAGAAAGCTCAGCCTGACTTCTCTGCCATGGTCCCTAGGAGAATGAGTGGTATTCAGTACACTTCTTGTGGTGGGAAGTCCACTTCTTGTCAGTCGTGGGGCTTGAACTCTGGGCCTGGGTGCTGTCTTTGAGCTCCTCAGCTCAAGACTAGCACTCTACCACTTGAGCCACAGTGCCACTTCCAGTTTTCTGGTGGTTCTTTGGATATAAGAGTCTTATGGACATTCCCGCCTGGGCTAGCTATGAACCATGTTCATCATATCTCAGCCTCTTAGTTAGGATTATAGTCCTGAACCACTGGCACCTGGCTTAATTGTAATTCTGGCTTTCTTTTTCTCTCTCTCTTTCTTTCACAGGAACTGGTTGAATGGGTGCTGAAGAGGTGGCCCAGTGTCCCCATGTGGCTGGAACCTAAGGTGGCCCTCTCATTCTGGAGGTGGGCTGTGGGTCAGGAACTGTCTCACTCAGCCTGTTGAACCAGCCCCATGAGGTAAGCCCCTCTGTGCCCTGGCTAGACCATCCAGCCTTATTGTCCATCCAGCCTTATTGGACTTAGTATTGTTTTCTATGTCCTTTTCTAGCAACTGGCCAAAATTATGATACATAGTTATGGAATGAAAATATAATACCATCTTAAGAAAGTCATTTAGAACTCTGGGAATGTGGCTTCATGGTACGGTGATTGCCTACCATGCATGAAAACCTGAGTTCAATTCCTCAGTACCACATAAACAGAAAAAGAAACACTGGAAGTGGTGCTGTGCCTCAAGTGGTAGAGTGCTAGCCATGAGAGAAAGAAAAAGCCCAGGAATAATTCCCTAGCCCTGAGTTTAATCCCCAGGACTATAGGACTGGCAAAAAAACCCCAAAAAACATTAAAAAAATTTAGTTAGTAAATGCAAAATAAATAATCCATACTTGGAATATATGTTGCTCCTTCCATACTAATACCTGACAATACTCCCTAATTCATGTACTTTACCTATATTAGGATACTGTGTTGAAAAAAAAGTTTTGTTCATTAGGTCACAACAATTAATGCTAGGAATGTGCTTAGATGTCAGGTGAAGATTATTTCTGGAAATTCAAAGATTCCAGGCTTTTGAGTGGTCACTGCTAATCACAATGAGAAGGATAGTCTAAGTGAGATTTGGAAATCTTTTTGGTCAGTCATGGCACCAAAAAGGCAGAGGCAAATTATCAGTTGGGACAAGAGAAGGAATAACTCTAAATGGAAGGAACAAATGATTGTAACTAATGCATACCAGAAATCATTCTAGGGAACCATTTTTGGTTATTGAAGAACTAGTTATCAACCAGGCTTATTGTTCATTGCCTTTAGCATTCTAAATCTCTTAGGCTAGTTCTTAATCTCTGTGTGATAAATGTATCTCCTCTTATGCTGTTTTTCCATACCTGATCTCTTTTGCTTTCTAAAAATCACAGTCTTTCCTGATACTAAATACACCTACACAGATGGCAAGGGGTTGCTAATGTAAGGGTCCCATAGTTCATGAGTCATTAATGTAACAAAATGGAATGGGAGGACTTATTTATTGCTACCTCAATTTTTCTGAAAGCTGCCATGGATTTCAAAAGGCCTCTTTTTTACAACCTGATGGGGCACCAGATAGTATTTTTGATTTTTCCATTGCTAACCCCGATTATGATTATGCCGCCTACTTAAAACATAATTCATGAAAGTTTAATGGCTATGCTCCTGATACGCCCGGGGAACCCCTGAAAAGATGGCTCACTCCAGGGTGGGTGGCTTCCATTTTGGTGAGTCACTCTCCCTTTCACAATAAAACTGGCATTCAGCTGGATTTGTTCAGACTTTTTGCAGCAACAAACATGATTTTACTGAAAAAGCCCATAGAAACTAAGAGTACTGCAATTGGGGTAAGAGCATGTGTGAGTTATCCTATGGAAATTTTAGCTGGAAAACTAGATAATTTAATCATTATTAATCAAGGAAAATCTTATTATATTAGCTGTAAGGGTTGTATTTTTACTAATTGTCTTACTTCTTCTCTGGATAAAACATATTCTGTAATTTTTATTTTAAAAAGACCTTCATATGTAATGTTACATGTAGATCTATAAAATGACCCTGTGGATATTATGTTGCAGCCAAAACGCTTTGTTACGGCCTTGATTTTAGGAATAAGTTCTTTAATAACAATAATTAGCTCTTTAGCGATTTCTACAGCAGCCTTAGTAAATGAAGTAAACAATGCTCATTTTGTTACTGATTTAAGCAAAAATGTTTCATTAGACCTAGCAGAACAACAAATTATAGATAAAAAGTTAGAAATGAAAATAAATGCTCTGGAGGAAGTGGTTCTGGCTATAGGTCAGGAAGTTCAAAATTTAAAAACACAACTCTGTTAAATGTCATGCTAATTTTAAATATATCGGTGTTACTGCTCTAAAATATAACTTTTCTTTTAATTGGAATGCTACCAAAAATCATTTGTTAGGAGTTTGGAGAGATAAAGATATCTCTCATGTTATGGAGGCTTTACAAGACAAAATTACATCAATTAGTAAAGCTCATTTAGATGTAAAAAATTTACAATCTTTGGCAGAGTTATTTAAGCATAACTTGGAGGCCCTCAATCCTCTGGATTGGATTCATGTAATAATTATAATTGCCATTGTCAGATCAATTCTCTCAATTCTTATTCTTATATTTTGAGTCATTTTCAGGATGATCTTTGGATTTGTCTCTTCTGTGCACCAAGACATTCATGAGCTTCAATTAAAAAAAAAATAGGAAGAAATGCCATGACACCTCCTGCTGAATCTGCGTGAGAGATCATGCCAGACAAAGCATAAGCCTCATGGAAGCATGCCTGCAGGAAGCGGGTGTTGGCTCAAGGCTTCCTATACACTTGGCTGCACCTTTATTGCCTCTACCTTTATTCTAACTATATTCTTCTTGGCTGTACATTTGTTGCCTTTATTCTTGTTTTGGCTATTTTTCTATTGATCCACAAACAGAGCATGTGAAGCCACTTACCCTTGTGCCTGAACTCGCTCCTCTCTGCTCTCTCTATCTCCACTCCTCTCGCAGGCCGCCTCACACCCTCTGCGCATGCACACCTGCCCCTGCGAGACCCTGGCCACTGCTGCCTCCACAGTGCGGCCCCTGGGCCCTGCCTCCTCCTCCCCTCAGCTCAGTCCCCTTTTCCCCTTGGCTCTGACCCCTACCCTTGCCCACAAGAGCAGCCCTAACTGAGCCCTAAGGCTTCCAGGCCATGGGAATTACAGCCTCACCTCAGCTCAGCACTCCCCGCCAATTGTAGCACTTGCTCAGGGGATCAAATCTCCCTCAGCCCCACCACTAGAGGAGACTCTCCTCCAAGCCTCTCCACTCTACATATCAAGGATGTGCACAGTGACCCAGTGAGAGAGAGAGAGAGAGAGAGAGAGAGAGAGAGAGAGAGAGAGAGAGAGAGAGAGAGAGAGAGAGAGAGAGAGAGAGAGAGAGAGAGAGAGAGAGAGACTGAGAGAGAGAGAGAGAGAGACTGAGAGAGAGAGAGAGACTGAGAGATTTAGAAAGATTGTTGGGGAAAACTACCTCTCAAGGACTCAGAACATAGCACCCTTTGGGCTGACTCAGCACACAGCATACTTCAAAAAACAGCACAAAGCACCCTGAGTAAAAGACTCAGCACAATGTGCCCTTTGAAGGACTTAGCATATAGTAGCCTTTGGGATGACAGCACACAGCACCCTTTGAAGGATTGAGTCCATAGTACGCAGTGAATAGGACTCAGTGCATGGCACACTTTGAAAAACTCAGCACGTAGCACACTTTCCCAGGACTCAGCACATAGCACCCTCTGTTAAGACTCCATACACACTATCCTTTGAAGGGCTGAGTATATACCACCCTTGGTAAAACACTCAGTGCACAGCACCCTTTGAAAATCTCAGCACATAGCACAGTTTTGAAGGACTCAGCACATACCCCCTTGTGGAAGAACTCAGCACAGCACCATTTGAAAGACAGTACAGAGCACACTGTCTACAGGAGTCGGCACACAGCACTCACCTCATCCCTCTCTTCTCAAGGATGCAGCACATTGCACCCATTGGGATAACTCAGTACATAGCCATCTTTGAAGTACTCAGGAAAAGTACCTGTGTAAAGGACTGGGCCCACAGCACCCATTGAAAAACTCATCTGTCCCTCCCTTCTCAAGGGATCATCACATAGCACCATTTGGGATGAGTTAGCACACCGCACTTTTGAAGGACTCAGCATAAAGTACATTGTGTAATGGACTCAGCACACAGCACCCTTTGAAAAACCCAGCACAGCCCACTCTTCTCAAGGACTCAGAACATAGCACCCTTTGGGATGACTCAGCACAACAGCATGGTTTATGAAGACTCAGAAAAAACACACTATGTGGGAAGAAACCAGAAAACAGCATCCTGTGAAACACTCAGCACATACCTGTATGTCACAAGTTCAGCTGTCATTAGAGTTAGAGTGCTTTCTTCAGTATCATCATTCTTCAGAAACACTTCACAAATCCTACTAGTTCACATTTAGCTAATGTGTGTTTTATGGGGGAAGGTGAGCTGGGGGTCTTGAACTCAAAGCTTGGGCCCCTGTCTTTGAGCTCTTTGGTTCAATGCTAGAGCTCTACCACTTGGATTCACAGCTCCAATTTTGGTTTGTTTTTTTTGGGTTGTTCTTTGCCAGGCCTTATGGTGATCAGGAAGGCCAAGTTGGTGTGTCCATGGGCAAAGGCTCTTAGCTGGGCCTGGAGCTGACTTCTCACTTCTTGTGCCCGTGGAAGCAAGGCCTCCTGGAGCTCTCTTGGCCTAGGGTGGAACAGATCGGCTCTGGAATCAGCACTCAGGGTGAGCAAAAGTCAGGTTGGCCCCTGTCTATTCCCCAAATTGAACTCTAGAGGACAATAGTCCCCCACGATGGCACAGGGACATATGTTCCACGTCTGGCCACCAGGAGGCAGGAGTTGTCCACCATAGGGATTTTATCGAGTTGTGTTTTCTCTTGTTTCCCTGGGGACCGCATCATGCTTTGAAGCCACCCTGGACAGGAAAGTCCTTGAGACTTACCTACAATTAACCATCGAAAAGCAAGTGGGGCTGTGGCTCAAGTGGCAGAGCACTAGCTTTGAGCAAGAAAACTCAGGGATAGAGCCTAGGCCCTGAGTTCACACACACACACACACACACACACACACACACACACACACACACACACACACACACACAAACACACACACACACACACACACTCCACATGCATGCAAAATCAAAGATTTCTACACTGCAATCTTTGGGTATTCTCTACTTTTTCCCCACTGAGTCTGGTGGCTATTGGCCTAGGTGTTTGATGCATCCAACACCACCTGGCATATTTAATTTTGGGGAACAGAATGGCTAGAAGGTCAGCCTTCCCCCATCTCAGCTCCTTGATTGGGTCAAGGTCTATCCAGGCTCTTTGGATCTCCTTTTACAGACTCGCCAAGATGCCTTCAAAAGGTATCAAATGCTGGGCACTGATGGCTCATGCCTGTCATCCTAGCTACTCTGGAAGCTGAGATCTGGAGGATCACGGTTCAAAGCCAGCCTGGGCAGGAAAGTGTGTGAGACTCTTATCATCGATGAACCATCAGAAAACAAGAAGGGGCCCTGTGGCTCAAGTAGTAGAGTGCTAGCCGTGAGAGAAAGAGCTCTGGGACAGTGACCAGGAAAAGAGTTGAAGCCCCAGAACTGGAAGAACAAATCTTTATTGGAGGCTTGTTTTCCCTTTGAAAACGATTTTTTCTTTGTGATAAGCATAACATGGGCCTCTTCCCTGGCCACCAATAGGCCATTAGATGTCCCTTGAATATGGACCACCTCTCAGCAGACTTTGCCCTACCCAACCCACAGTTAACCCTTCCCAAGACCCAGAAGATGGAGGCCTGAGAGAAAGGCCACTGGCCACCTACTTATGGTTGCTGCTGAGGCTTTGGAGAGTCATTATGTCACATAGTCATCATTTGCATCAGTCTAAAGAAGAAAGGGAGGGAGCACTCCTCACCTGAGCCCATGAGCTGTGGGTGGATCTGGATGTGGGGTAGCTGCAGCAGGATGTGCTTTGTGGGGGAGTCCTCTATGGGGTTGTGAACCTCGATCTCTCCTCTGGCAGTTTCCACACTGTGTTGAAGTGGCAATTCTTCAAAACCTTTCTGCTCCTCCCTCATTTTGCCCGCCCTGGAGCCTGGAGGCATTCAAAGAGGTGGCAGTGACAGAAGGCGCAGCCTGTGCTGGCATCTGGAGCCCGTTGTCCATGTCTTCCCCTGTGAGGAGTGACAGTGGCTCCCACAGCTCTCTCCTCTTCTCCATCTTTTCCTAGGACAGCTGGTACACACGCTCACATTTCTTCTGTCACAGTTCAGCCAGAATGAACATCTGCTCTTTACATGCCATGAGGGACTCCTCAACAGTGTGATGTGTGCCAACAGCTGGCTGCATCTATGTTGAAGATCACCCGCTGGACTATGGAAGTCCATCTTATCAGGCAGGTCATGGACAAAGTAGATTTTCTTCTCGGACACCCATGTGTCCCGCTTCCCATCCCCACACAGGCTGTGGTGCCAGCTCACGGGATGGAGGGCCTGTGGCTCAAGCTTTCTCTGGCACTGAGCTGCCAGGTGAACCAGTTGCCCACAGTGGGCCTGCCACTCCTGCTGCAGGAGTTTCCCCCTGTGGATTTCAGCCACTAAGAGTCCTCACAAATCCACATCCCTCTCAGTTTGGGGAATGTCTCCATCCTCTGCAATGGTCATGTGGGGGGTGGGGGAGTTGACTCCTAACCTTGTGCTTCTCCAGGATTTTCAACTTCACCTTCCCCAGGGAAAGCCAGGAAACTCAGCTGGACCTGCAGCCGCTCCTCCTGTGGTCTGATTGCTTTCAGGCACTTGAGAGTGTCCTGCCACTTTGGGGACACCACCTGGTCTCCCCAGTTGGTCAGGCCATGCACTTGCTTCAGCTGCTCCAAGAGTTGGGTCTGCCTCTCTAGGTGCTGCTGCAGGGCCTCCTTCTCGGTGCTCAGCCGCTAATTGGAGGTGATGTGACACTCACAGGTGGCTCTGAGCTCCTGCAGCTGGGCCAGGGACTGCACCTGCTGGTCCTGCGATTCTTGGCTTTCTTTCTTTCTCAGCCACTTCTTTCCATTCCTCTATCTTCTCCTCTGTGTGGACCAGATGTTCCCACTAGTGTTTCTTCACCTGCTGCTCTGTGTCCAGGATGCTGGTGAGCTCCTCCTTCTCACCGCTCACCCTCTGGAGAGTGTCCCACAGCAGGACCAGCTGTTCCTCCAGCTGTCCATCACACACATATGCACATCATGGTGTCTCAGGGATCTCCTGCCAATCCTTGGCCTTCTCCTCCAGTCTCCACAATTGCTCCTGCTGCTCCACATTCTGGAGATGGAGACTCTGGTTTTCCTGGTCCGGGATGTGAAGTTATTCCTCCAGGTTTTTCAACTCCATCTGCGTGCAGTAGGCCTGGGCCTGCAATTGCCACTTGGCCTGAGCTGGGCCATGGTTCCTCCAGCCTGTTCTCTAGGCCAAACACCTGCCTCGCCCCTCGCTCCCTCTCCTTAGTCAGTTGGTTCACCCGCTGGGTCAGCTGCTGGGCCTCCTCCTTCCACGTGGACCTCTCAATGCTCAGGTCTTCTGTGAAGGTGTCTTTCTCGAGATTGGATGTGCTCACCAGTCAGCTCACGTTGTCCAGTAGTCTCTTCAGTAACTCATGCCCCACCAGTGCTTGTTGGACCTTGCAGATTCCTTTCTTCCTGTTGTCCAGAGCACTTCCAGCTTCTCCTGTAACTTTGAGTTCACTTGCTCCAGGTCATCGAAGCTTCTGGCATTTTACTTGAGCAGAAGGGTCACATCATGCAGCTGTTCAAAGAACATTTCAGTCTCATTCTGTGATCAGTGACCACAGAAGCCGACATCTCCAGCTCTGCCACGCACTGCTCTGTGGCCTGTAGGCAGCTGGTGAGAGCTTCATGCTCCCTTTCTGTGTCATCAGCCGCCTGCTGCATGCAAGCGAGTGCACATTGTAAATTGCTCTCTGCCGAAACCAACCTCTGTATGGGTGCCTTGTGGCTCTCTAGCTCCATTTTAGGTGCTACCTGCACCTAGGCTATCTTCTCCCTCTCTTTCTCCCGTTGATCCTGCAGGTCAGTCTTTTCCTGCTTCAGTGGTTGGATCTTGGCATAGAGTGCCTGGTTTCTTCTTTTGCTGGGGTCCAGGGTGGGCACCACGTGTCGGTAGCACCTCTACAGATCCTTGGTGGTATCAGGACCATTGACACTCTGGAACCTCGTGGTTGTGACTGTGTCCAAATGCACGGGAGGCCCGTGGTGGGCATCACCTTTGGCCGGACCCTCCATTGAATCACTCTCCCTGGTGGTGTTTGTCTTGTGGATCCTTCCCTTTTTCATGTTCTTTGTTTTCTTGAATGTGGCAGGTCTGTCAGGAGGATTCTTCTACCGGTGTTCTGGCGGCAGTTTCAGGCCCACAGCTTTCTCATGGAGTTTTACTGCTTCAGACATCTGAGCGCTGGGATGGGAAAGATGGGCTGGACATGTTCCCAGGCTCTGGGAAATCCTCTATTCTCCCACTCACTGATTAGGATGTCAATTTCGTACTCTACTCCAAGGTCGCCTGGAGTCTCTTGCTCACCACTTAGCCACCTCTACCTTCCTCAACTGCTAGTAATGGTGTCAACCAACAGAGGGAATCCTGGGCAGCATGGAATGTGGGTGTGGCCGCCATTCTTGTATCCCATTGGTCAGAAAGAACCATGAAAGAATGGGGGTGTCAAATGTTTACAAACAAGAACACACTAAAGCTACCAACACAACTATGTTTATTGCAGCATTATTTACCAAAGCTAAGATATGGAACCAGCCCAGATGCCCCTCAGTAGATGAATGGATCAAGAAAATGTGGTATAGATACACAATGGAATTCTATGTCTCCATCAGAAAGAATGACATTGCCCCATTTGTTTGGAAATGGAAAGACTTGGAAAAAATTATATTAAGTGAAGTAAGCCAGGCCCAAAGAAACGTAGGACCCATGGTTTCCCTTATATTTGCAATATCTAGTATATGTATGAGTCAAGCGGAAAAGGTCAGATAAAGTGAAGTTAGGAAAATGAACCCTTAGATATGTATTTTAATTTTTTTCTTTCATGCATTTGTTTCTAACTCATTTATAAGATTATCTCTTTGTTGCTTTGTATGTCCCTCCCCCACAGTATAACCCCTGCTTTCACTATATTTGATGTCAGTATAACTTGTAGAGGAGATGGGGAAAAGCAAGTCGTTTAAGGATACAGGTGGACCTGTTGCAACAATGAGAAGTACAAGTTGTCATGTCGAAAACGAGCTTTACAACGTTGGTGCAGGGGGTGGGGTGGGATGGGGGGGAAGGCGGGGTGATTAGGTGGAGGGGTTGGGGGGAGGCTGGGAAGGGATGTGAAGGGTAAACAAAGGAGGAGGCTGCAATGCTTGATAAGAAATGTATGCATTATCCTGCCCATGTAATTGTAACCCCTCTGTACAGTGTGTCCACAAAAAAATAAAATAAAATAAGATAAAAATAAAAAAAAAAGAATGGGGGTGTGACCATAATACTGTGATGCAGGCAAAATGGGCGGAGTCAAGATGAGAGCAGCCGCTTTCCCAGGAAAGTCTGTCTAATCCAGATGGGGACAAGAAGGTGACCTGCTTTAGCTGGATGGCTGCACAGATTGTTCTGTATGTCTGTTTGTTGCCAGTCCTGGACCTTAAACTCAGGATCTGGGCACAGTCTGTGAGCTGCTTTTGCTCAAGGCTAGCCCTCAACCTCTGGAGCCACACGGCTCTACTTCTGGCTTTGTTGGCACTGATGTTGGACAGGGGTCTCAAGGACTTTCCTGCCTAGGGTGACTTTGACCATCATCCTCCTATCACAGACTTGTAAGTATTAAGGAGGACTGCTGAGAGCCATTGGTGCCTGCCTAATCATTGCTGATGTTCTTGGACAGACCTGTGAGTTCCCTATCCTGCAGATTGAATGGTGGAAGCTGGAGCCCACAGTTTGAATCCTGTTCCTGCCACCTCCAAATGACAGGAGATCCTAAGAAACTCATTCCTATCCATATGAATACCAATGGAATGTGATATATGTCATGAATGAATGGGCAGTTCTTGAACGATTCTAGGATAAAATTATACACAATTATATCCTAGGACTCTGATCGATTTTAAGTAACACTTCATGAAGCATTTAAACAATCATATACATTAAATGGAGGCATAATGAAATATCTAAGAATTGGGTGTCACATAGAATGAAGGTGCCATTTTTTCTGCCAGGACTGGGATTGGAATTCATGGTCTGGGTAACTCTGTTGCACTGTGTGGGAAGGAGAAGCTCACCTCTGAGAAGTCAAGAAATTCAAGTCTGTTCCTTAGGCCTGAAATCAATCCCCAGCACTAGAAAACATCTTTTTCATGTATATTTTATATACATTATTTATATTTACATACATATGTTGACTCTTTATTGCGTTCAGTGTAGTTATTCATTTTATTTTTTGTTTTATTCATGTATTGGCCATTTATTTTATTGAGTATTATGGCACATAGAACATTGATTACATTGATTACATAGGATATAGGTCTACATATGTATTCCACTTCATACCTGACACCCAGGACTATCACAGAAAAAGAAAACATGTCACCATCAGCTTCTTACTCCATGATTCATTGTTTGGGAGTGCTGGTGTCTGAACTCAAAGCCTACAAGGCCAAATTTATGAATGGGTGAGTGTCAGCACGCCATCCGGGACAAATTGAGCTTACAGGCAATTCCCAGCATCTGAGATCGAGCCCCAAGGGTTGACAAAATAAGAACAGATTGACATGTAGATGGTATTATGCTAATAAATATATATCTTTACAGAGTGCCAGAGATGTTGATACATTATTCAGTTATATAGACTACATTTCTACCAATTCTTGGGTATTTATTATGCCTCCATGTAATTAATGTTATTGTTTTAATCCTTAATAAACTATTAAGTAAATCAAGGTCCTGAAATTATTGTATCCCTGTAAGAAATAGTATTCTTTTAATGTTTCATATTAAATAAAATCAGTCTACTGAAATTATGATGTCTAATTTTATACGAGTAGTATTCACGATTAGCTCATTCAACTGTACATTCATAACATTCCATCCTTATTCCGATGGATGGGAATGAGTCTCTTAGGATCTTCCACTATCTGGAAGTGGCATGACTGGGATTCGAACTCTAGACCTATGTTCCTTTGCAGGACTATGGCTTCCCCAATAGCCCGCCAGCCTTCAGCAATGCAAGATGAAGTACCCTTTGGATCTCTGTCATTCAGACCCAGATGGTCATGGTGCAAAGGAAGAAAATGTAAAAATGCAATCATGCAACATTTTTTTTTTTGGTCGGTCATAGGGTTTGAATTCTGGGCATGGGTATTGTCCCTGTGCTCTTCAACTCAAGGCGAGCACTCTACCGCTTGAGTCATAGCACTACTTCCGTGTTTCTAGTGGTTTACTGGAGATAAGATTCTCACGGACTTTCCCGCCAGGGCTGGCTTTGAACTGCGATCCTCAGATCTCAGCCTCTTGTGTAGCTTGGATTACAGTTGTGAACCACCGGCGCCCGCCTCTGTCACTTTTACTCTGTGCATATTTTTCCCACTTGCAAGGTTTGGAGATCTAGGATCCTAGTATCTGCTGTGGCTCCAGTGGCTGCACCCCAGCGTAGGATGATGGAAGCTGAGGCAGAGTTGCCATGACCTGAGTTTAAGACCTTGTTTCTCAAAATAAATAAATAAATAAAAAATAGCTCCCTGGCTTGCAATTCACGCTGTTTTTTTCTACCAGGCTTTGGATTTGAACTCAGGGTCTGAGTAACTCTGTAGCACTGTGGAAGTTCACCATGCTTGAAGACAAGAAAGTCGGGCCTGGTCCCTAGGCCTGAATTCAAGCCCCAGCCCTGGAAAACATACTATTTATATTCATTATAAAGATAGAATTTGTATTTACCTATAGATGTTCAGTCCATATCCTGTTTGTTGTAGTTATTGATTGTATTTTTGTTTTATTCAACTATTTACCGTTTATTGACTGTGAAGATATGCATTCCATTTATTATACTGATGACATCCCATCACATAGTATCTCAATTTGTAGATGTGTTCTCCATCATGTCTGACACCCAGGACTCTCAGAGAAAAGGAAAACAGGTGTCACACTTGGCTTATTATTCCACAATCCAGTTGTTTGCAGTGCTGGGATCTGAACTCAGGACCTAGCAGACCCAATTCAACACAGCATCCTCTAGCCAAGGAAGCTGCCAGGCAGTTCCCAGACCCTGAGATTGAGCCACAGGGGTGGACAAAATAGCCATACATGGATAGGCAGGTGGCAGTATACCAACAAATATATATTTGTATAGAATTCCAGAGACATCTACTTAAGATTCAATGACATCAACTACATTCCTACCAACTCTTAGGTATTTATTATGCTGCCATTGAAGGAATAGTATTGTTTTCATGCTTAATTACCCATTCATTAAGATCAATCAGCATCCTAGGATCATTGCGTCCCATTTTAGATTAGACGATGCCCGCAGAAACTTATTCAATCATGAGTTTCCAAATATTCCATCGTTATTCCCGTGCATAGGAACAAGTCTCTTGGGAAGTCTCCCCACTGGTAGGTGTCAGGACCAGGATTCAATATCAGGGCCTTCGCTAACATATGGGCCTGTGGCTTCCGCAATAGCCCGCTAGCCTTGTCCAATGCAAAGTGAAGTAAACTTGTAGCCTTGTCATTCAGGCCCAGATTGGTCACCATGCAAAGGAATAAAATGTAAAAAATCCATTCTGCGGCTATTTTTCAGTGAGTGTTTTTATTTTCTCCTGCAAGGCTTCAGGGCCTAGGATCACAGGGTCGGCTATGCGCCCATGGCAGCCCACCAGCCTAAAGTGATCGAAGCTGAGGCAGAGTTGCCATGAACTGAGTTCAAATCGCTTGGGTGGCAAAAAAATAAAATAAAATAAAAAATAATAAACATCCGAGCTCAGAATTCACATCATTTTCTCTGCCACAGCTGGGATTCCAACTCAGACCTGGATAACACTATAGCACGGTGGGTGAAGGGGAAGCTCACCCTCCTTGAAGACTACAAGGTCAGGTCTGCTTCCAGGGCCTGAATTGAAACTCCCACACTGGCAAAAATCATATGCCCACCTAATTCAAACATAGGATCTCTATTTACATACATGTGTGTAATGCATCATGCATTCAATGTAGTTATTCTTTTTATTTATGTCTTAGTAAGGGATGCATTTTGTATTTTATTGATTATTATGACAGTTATAACTGTGCTGGCAGGGATGAGAACTAATTCCCATGTCTATAGCATTGCTTAAGCCTTCTCCATCCTAGCTGAGACCCAGAATTTTCACAGGGCAGGAAAACAAGTGGACATATTGGATTCTCACATCTGCATTCCTCTTTTGGAAGTGTTGGGGTTGGAACTTAGAGCTTAGCAAACCCAATAGGAGAAAGGGTCAAGGTGAGGACACCATGCTGAGAGCTAATAAGGAACTAAGCTCTTCCCAGGACCTGAGATCGAGCCCCAGGAGTGGGAGAGGGAAAGCACAATACTCATCCATTCATAAGCTGAAGGTAGTCAGCATATTTGTATACAGTAGGAGAGATGGTGACCTGTGATGGAATCCAATATACTCCATGACTACCGATTCTTGGATCTTTCCAGATGCCTCCATTTCATGACTGTGATGATTATGGTCAAGCTTTATCAACTCTTCATTGAAAATAATCGATACACAATGAATCTTGCCTATCATTTCCTGCCACGCCTACTCCGGTGGAGTCTGCTTAGCATGGCAAACCTGCTTTTAGATCTGAGAATGGGGCTTTAAAGAGGCCTACCTCCTGGAAAGGCTGCCAAGCCCCTGGGAAAGATGTGTTCCTGTTTTCCTTTTCCTCACTGTATAGGAGCGCCTATTAATCTTTTACTGTTCTTGCTGCTTGTTCTACTTACTCATGTTCTACGTTCCCTTATTCAAGGCTCTTTTGTTGACGACTCCAACATCCGATGAGTGTCCTGAGGATATGACTAACTCACCAGAGTTAAGTGCTACCCTGAAAGCCCCTCTTATGGAGGCTAGTAGACAAGTCATAAGTAAATATAAAAGTATTGGGGGTTTCATGATGTCACTTCAGCAGAAGGAATTGTAAGAAATTTACAAGAAGCTGTAGGCACGGCTAGAGCAGAAAGAGTGTATGGCTATTGGAGACGTCCCTTTAATCCTGAAGCATATACAATAGACTCATATAGATATCCTGTGGATAAGAAAGATGTAGAGGGATATGTGGACCAAAAACTAAATAAGATTCCTAAAAAGTCGGTAGATGGAAGGTGGCAATGGCTTATCAAAGGAAAATGATGGGATCCTCCATTATCTAGAGGACCCCAGAGACTTCCCCCAGATCCATAGCCTTTTACAGTTGTGTATGATAAGGATGGCAATCATTGGGAGAACTACTTAGGAGAAAGAACTTCCTATTACTCTCTTCCATTTACTCAGAGACTTGCTAGATCTAGGCCTCTTTGGTACTTACTATCAAAGAAGGAATAAGAAAGATCTTATGAGCCAGTTAAGGCCTCTATGGAGAAGAGTAAACGATTATGTGAACGGGTTACAGAAAAGACACTGTGAGCTTAAATTTGATATATGGCCAGATTTAACTAAGTATACTAAATATCATGATTTGGGCCACAAATTGGGGACCCTCTAAAGAATGGCAAAGAAGCAAAATTGCTTAAAAAAGATTTGAATCATATAAAGTACAAAACTAAACAAAAGTAACTATGAAGTACTAGAGTTCATGCCTTTCTGTTCAGCCCTTGCCCATATGCTCTGGTTAATGGTTAATAGGTGATAAACATTGAAACCAATTGTATTTCTTAAAAATAGAGGTAAAGCCAAAAACAAGTGCCTATCGTCATAGTTCGTCATCCAAAAAACAAGATCAGGTGACCAGCTGGTGACCGATCACCCAAGAATGAAGCCTTACAACAAGATTGTGTAACCTTTTGCCCATTCTCATGGAGACTTTTGCTATAAAAGCTTGTTATCCTCTGCAATAAATCCCACTCAGCACTCACTCCTCTTGTGTGTGAGTTGTCTGCCATCTCCCCACCTATTCCAGTTATCTCCACTTGGTGTCCTCAGTTGTCCGACAGAGCTGGTCCGTGGCAATTTCCTAAGTTCATCCTGCAGAAAGTACTCATTCAAAGATGAGAATTCAACGACCCTTCCAAGTGCCAGAAACGAGTATATCAGGATCTTCCGCCATTCCCTCAATGGAGGGGGAATGACCTGGATTCGACCTTGAGGTCTCCGATACCCCGTTGCCCTTAGGCTTCCCCGAGAGCCAGCAGACCTTCAGTCACTCCAGGTCAACTTCACTCTGCAGGCCGCTGAGTTCGGACCCAGCATGGTCACCATGCAAAGGAAAATGAACATAAAAGGGCCAGGTGGAACTTCCTGCCACTTTTTTTTTCCCCTAGCAGCTTTTTTTTTTTTCCTGCAAGCTCTGGGGTCCTAGAATCTGATGATGGGTTGTAGATCCAGAGGCTACAGCCTAGGATGATTGGAACTGAAGTAGAGTTGCCACGACTTGAGTTCAAGCTCTGAGTCTGTTAAAAAATATTATGAAGGAAGCACCCTAGCTCCGAATTCGCCCCATTTTACTGCCAGAGCTCGGGTTTGAACTCAAGTCTGGGTAACTCTGTTGCACTGTGGGGGAAGGGGAAGATCACCATCCTTGAAGACTACAAGTTCAGGCCTGCTCCCAGTGCCTGAATTGAAGCCCCAACTCTGGCAAAAATCATATGCCCACCTATTTTACACATAGGATCTCTATTTACATACATGTGTGGAATGTGTCATGCTTTCAGTGTAGTTATTTATTTTATTGTGTGTCTTAGTCAGAGATGCATTTTGTATTTTATTGAGTATGATGACAGATATAAAGGTGCTGACATGCATGACAACCTATTCCCATGTCTATAGAGTTGCCTGTGCCTTGTCCATCCTAGATGAGACCCAGGACTTTCACAGGACAGGAAAGCAAGTGAACTGTTATACTGCTCACATCAGGATTCATGTTTTGGCAGTGTTGTAATTTGAACTCAGAACCTAGCAGGCCCAATTGGCGAAAGGGTCAAGGTGAGGACACTGGCCTGTGAGCAACTGAGGAGCTAGACTATTCCCAGAACCTGACATTGAGCACCAGGGAGGGCCAGTATAGGCATAAATTCATAATTTAAACATAGGACCTCTATTGATATACATGTGTGGACAGCATCTTGCATTTGGTGCACTTCTCCTTAACTTGTGTCTAATTCATGGAGGTATTGTGTATTTTACTGAGTATGGTGACAGGTATAACTGTGCTGTCTTGGATGACAACCTGTTCCCATGGTTATAGAGTTGCCTATATAGCATGCTCCATTCCTAGCTGAGAAGCAGGACTTTCACAGCACAGGAAAAGAGGAGGATCACTTGGCTTCTCACATCAGTATTCATCTTTTAACAGTACTGGGATTTGAACTCAAGGCTTAACAAACCCAAGTGGTGAATGGGTCATGGTGAGTATACCAGCCTGTGAGCCAATAGAGTGTTAGTTCTGTCCTGGGACCTGAGATCGAGCCCTGGTGGGGCCATTATTGATATAAATTCATAATTTACACAGATGATCTCTATTTACTTACATGTGTGGAATGCATCATGCATTCAGTGTAGTTATTCTTTCTATTTTGTGTCTTAATCAGGGATGCATTTTGTATTTTATTGCATATGATGACAGATATAACTGTGCTGACATGGATGGCAATCTATTCCAATGAGTATAGAGTTGCCTATATAGCATACTGTGTCCTACCTGAGACCCAGGACTTCACAGCACAGGAAAACAGGTGCAACAATGGGCTTCTGAAAGAAGCATTCATGTTTTGGCAGAGTTGGGATTTGAACTCAAAGCCTAGCAGGCCCAATTGGTGAAAATGTTAAGGGAAGGACACTGGTCTGTGAGCAACTGAGGAGCTAGGCCGTTCCCAGGACCTGACATCGAGCCCTAGGGAGGGCCAGGATAGGCATAAATTCCTAATTGAAACAGGATCTGTATTGACATATTTGTGTAGACAGCATCTTGCGTTCGGTGTACTTCTCCTTAACTTGTGTCAAATTCATGGAGGTATTGTGTATTTTACTGAGTATGGTGACAGATATAATGTGCTGACATGATGGCAACCTGTTCTCATGGTTATAGAGTGGCCTATACATTCATTCTCCATCCTAGCTGAGACCCAGGACTTCCACACGAGAGGAAAACAGATGCAACGACTGGCTTCTGGCAACAGGATGAAACTTTTGTCAGTGCTGGGATTTGAACTCAAATCTGGGTAACCCCATTGCAATGTGGGGAAAGGGGAAGCTCACCATCCTTGAAGACTAGAATGTCAGACCTGGTCCAAGGCCTGATTTGAAGCCCCAGAACTGGACAAAATAACAAGCCCAACTCTTTCAAACATATCTCTACTTCCATACTGGGGTGGTATGCATCTTGCATTCATTGTAGATTTTTTTTTTATTTTGAGTCTTATTCATGGATGTATTGTGTATTTTATTGAGTCTGGTAACAGGGATATCTGTGCTGCCCTGGATGCCAACTGATTCCCATGAGTAGAGAGTTGCCTATATAGCATTCTCCATCCTAGCTGAGACCCAGGACTTTCACAGCACAGGAAAACAGGCAACGATGGGCTTCTCACATCAGGATGAATCTTTTGGTAGGGTTGGGATTTGAACTCAAGGCCTAGCAGGCCCAAGTGGTGGATGGGTCAAGATGAGCACACCAGCCTGTGAGCCACTAAGTTGATATGCCCTTCCTGGGACCTGAGATTGAGCCTCAGTGGGGGCCTTAATAGTCATCAATTCATAATTAAAACAGAGGATCTCTATTTCCATACATGGGTGGGCAGCATCTTGGGTTCGGTGTAGTCATTGTTTTTACATGGTGTCTTATTCACGACGTATTCTGTATTTTACTGAGTATAGGATGACAGATACAACTGTGGTGACCTGGATGACAACCTATTCCCATGAGTATAGAGTTGCCTATGCATTCTCCATCCTAGCTGAGACCCAGAACTTGCACAGCACAGAAGAACAGGTGCAATGACTGTTTTCTCACATCAGGGTGAATTTTTGGCAGTGCTGGGATTCGAACTTGGGGTCTAGGAGGCCCAACTGCCCAATGGGTCCATGTGAGCACACCAGCCTGTGAACAACTAAGAAGCTGGGCCTTTCCCAGGAACTGAGATCTAGCCCTAGGGAGGCCACAATAATCGTCAATGCATCATTGAAACATGGGATGTCTATTCACATCCATGTGTGGACTGCCTCCTGCAATGAGTGTAGTTATCCTCTCTATTTTGTGTGCTATGCATGGATGTATTTAGTATGTTCTTGAGTATATGATGACAGGTATAACTGGGCTGACATGGATGACAACCTATTCCTATGGCTATAGGGTGGCCCATGCATTCTCCATCCTAGCTGAGACCAAGGACTCTCACAAGAAAAATAAATAGGTGTAAACACTGTCTTGTCACATTAGGATGAATCTTTTGGCACTGCTAGGATCAGAAATTAGGGCCTAGTAGGCCCAATAGGTGATTGGGTCCACGTAAGCACACCAGCTTGTGAGCCACTAAGGAGCTAGGCCAGTCTTAGGACTTGAGATCGAGCCCCAGGGCAGAGGTCCTGGGGAGCACAATAGTCATCCATTTATAAGCTCAAGATATTATGCAAATAAGTACATATTTGTACAGTGTAGGAAAGATGGCGAACTGTGATGAAATCCAATCTACCCTGTGACTACCAATGGTTAGATCTTCCACTATGCCTCTATTTCATGACTGTGATGATTATGTTCATGCTTCATCAACTCTTCATGAACAATAATCGATACCCCATGAGTCTTGCCTACCATTTCCTGCTTGCATCCTGCAGGAACTACTCATTCAACCACATTCCATGACTCTTCCTAGGTCCGGAAACAAGTATTTCAGGATCTCCCGCCATTCCCTCAATGTAGAGGGGCTGTCCAGGATTTGAAATTGGGGTGTCTGTTGCCTGGTCAGCCTGGGGCTCCTCTGATATCCAGCAGGCCTTCATCCATGCCAAGTCACCTTCAATCTGCAAGCCATCAGGTTCAGACCCAGCAAGGTCACCATGCAAAGGAAAATAAACAAAAAAGCATCAGGTGGAACTTCCTGCCACTTTTTTCTTCTCATGTCCATTTTGTTTGTTTGTTTGTTTTTTTCCTGCAAGCCCTGGGGTCCTAGGATCCAAGGATGGGCTGTGGGTCCAGAGGCTGCATCCTAGGATGATCAGAGCTGAGACAGAATTGCCACAACTTGAGTTCAAGCCCTGGGTATGGAAAAAAATTAAAAATTAAAAAATTATGAATGAAGCACACTCGCTCAGAATTTGCGCCATTTTACTGCCAGAGCTGGGTTTTGAATTCAGGTCTGAGTAACTCTGTTGCGCTGTGAAGGAGGGGGCAGCTCACCATCCTTGAAGACTACAAGGTCAGGCCTGCTCCCAGTGCCAGAATTTGAAGCCCCAACACTGGCAAAAATCATATGCCCACTTACTTTACACATAGGATCTCTATTTACATACATGTGTGGAATGCATCATGATTTCTGTGTAGTTATTCATTTTATTCTATCTTAGTCAGGAAAGCATTTGCATTTCATTGAGTATGATAACAGATTTAACTTTGCTAACATGGATGACAACCTATTCCCATGTCTATAGAGTTTCCTATGCCTTGTCCATCCTAGATGAGACCCAGGATTTTCACAGGACAGGAAAACAGGTGGACTGATGTACTGCTCACATCAGGATTGATGTTTTGACAGTGTTGTGATTTGAACTCAGATCCTAACAGGCCAAATTGGTGTAAGGCTCAAGGTGAGGACACTGGCCTGTGAGCAACTGAGGAGCTAGACCATTCCCAGAACCTGACATTAAGCACCAGGGAGGGCCAGGATAGTCATAAATTCATAATTTATACATGGGATCTCTATTGATATACATGTGTGGACAGCATCTTGCATTCGGTGTACTTCTCCTTAACTTGTGTCTAATTCATGGAGGTATTGTGTATTTTACTGAGTATGCTGACAGCTACAACTGTGCTGACATGGATGTCAACCTGTTCCCATGGTGGTTGAATTGCCTATATAGCATGCTCCATCCTAGCTGAGTCCCAGGACTTTCATAGAACAGAAAAAGTGGAGGATTGATTGGATTCGGACATCAGTATTCATCTTTTGGCAGTGCTGGGATTTTAACTCAATATCTAACAGGCCCAAATGGTGAATGGGTCATGGTGAGTACACCTGCCCGTGAGCCACTAGGGGGTTAGGTTGTTCCTGGGATCTGAGATTGAGCCCTGCTGGGGGTCATTATTGATATAAATTCATAATTTACACAGATGATCTCTATTTACATACATGTGTGGCATGCATCATGGGTTCAGTGTAGTTATTTTATTGTGTGGCATAGTCAGCGATGTATTTTGTATTTTATTGGGTATGATTACAGATATAACTATGCTGACATGGCTGGCAACCATGAGTACAGAGTTCCCTATATAGCATACTCCATCATAGGTGAGACCCAGGACTTTCACAGCACAGGAAAACAATTGCAACGATGGGCTTCTCACATCAGGATGAATCTTTTGGTAGGGTTGGGATTTGAACTCAAGGCCTAGCAGGCCCAAGTGGTGGATGGGTCAAGATGAGCACACCAGCCTGTGAGCCACTAAGTTGATATGCCCTTCCTGGGACCTGAGATTGAGCCCCAGTGGGGGCCTTAATAGTTATCAATTCATAATTAAAACAGAGGATCTCTATTTCCATACATGGGTGGGCAGCATCTTGGGTTCGGTGTAGTCATTGTTTTTACATGGTGTCTTATTCATGACGTATTCTGTATTTTACTGAGTATAGGATGACAGATACAACTGTGGTGACCTGGATGACAACCTATTCCCATGAGTATAGAGTTGCCTATGCATTCTCCATCCTAGCTGAGACCCAGAACTTGCACAGCACAGAAGAACAGGTGCAATGACTGTTTTCTCACATCAGGGTGAATTTTTGGCAGTGCTGGGATTCGAACTTGGGGTCTAGGAGGCCCAACTGCCCAATGGGTCCATGTGAGCACACCAGCCTGTGAACAACTAAGGAGCTGGGCCTTTCCCAGGAACTGAGATCTAGCCCTAGGGAGGCCACAATAATCGTCAATGCATCATTGAAACATGGGATGTCTATTCACATCCGTGTGTGGACTGCCTCCTGCATTGAGGTTAGTTATCCTCTCTATTTTGTGTGCTATGCATGGATGTATTTAGTATGTTCTTGAGTATATGATGACAGGTATAACTGGGCTGGCATGGATGACAACCTATTCCTATGGCCACAGGGTTGCCCATGTATTCTCCATCTTAGAGGAGACCCAGGACTCACACAGGAAAGGAAAACAGGGCAATGATTGGCTTCAGACATCAGGATGAATCTTTTGGCACTGCTGGTATCTGAACTTGGTGCCTTGCAGGCCCAATAGGCAAATGGTTCCACCTGAGCACACCAGCCTGTGAGCCACTAAGGAGCTAGGCCATTCCCAGGACCTGAGATCGAGGCTTGGAGTGAGGGGGGCACAATCTTCATCCACTTATAAGCTGAAGGTAGTATGCAAATAAGTACATATTTGTATAGAGTAGAGAGATGGCGACCTGTGATGGAATCCAATTTACCCTGTGACTACCAATTCTCAGATCTTCCCCAATGCCTCCATTTCATGACTGTGATGATTATGGTCATGCTTCATCTACTCTTCATAAAAAAAAATGGATACCCCATGAGTCTCTCCTATCATTTCCTACTCGCATCTTGCAGGAACTACTAATTCAAGGATGAGATGATCACATTTCACACTTCCTAGGTCCGGAAATGAGTATTTCAGGATCTTCCACCATTCCCACAATGTAGGGGGTTTGACCGGGATTCCAACCCGTGGCCTCCGTTGCACGGTTGGCTGTGACTTCCCCGATAGCCAGCAGGCCTTCAGCCATGCCAGGTCACCTTCACTCTGTAGGCCACCGGGTTCAGACCAACATGGTCACTATGCAAAGGAAAATAAATTTAAAAGCATGAGGTGGAAATTCTGGCTACTTTTTTCCCCTTCTGGCCATTTTTTCTTTCCTGCAAGCCCTGGGGTCCTAGGATCCGAGGATGGGCTGTGGGTCCAGAGGCTGCAGCCTAGGATGATTGCAGCAAATGCAGTGTTGCCTCGACTTGAGTTCAAGGCCCAGGTTTGGCAAAAAAAATTAATAATAATAAAAATAAATAAATAAATAATTATGAATGAAGCACTGTCGCTCAGAATTCATGCCATTTTACTGCCAGAGCTGGGATTTGAATTCAGGTCTGGGTAACTCTGTTGCACTGTGGGGGAAGGGGAAGATCACCATCCTTGAATACTACAAGGTCAGACCTGCTCTCAGGGCCTGAACTGAAGCCCCAACACTAGCAAAAATCATATGCCCACCTATTTCACACATGGGATCTCTATTTACATACATGTGTGGAATGCCTCATGCTTTCAGTGTGTGTCTTGGTCAAGGATGCATTTTGTATTTTATTGAGTATGATGACAGATATAACTATACTGACATGGATGGCAACCAATTCCCATGTCCATGGAGTTGCTTATGCTTTCTCCATCCTAGCTGAGACCTAGGACTTTCACAGGACAGGAAAGCAGGTGGATCGATGGGCTTCCCATATCATGATTCATGTTTCCGTACTGTTGTGATTTGAACTCAGAACCCAGCAGACCAATTGGCAAAAGGGTCAAAGAGAGAACATGGGCCTGTGAGCAACTGAGGAGGTAGGCCATTCCCAGGACCTGGCATCGAGCCCCAGAGAGGGCCAGGATAGGCATAGATTCATCCTTGAAACACAGGATCTGTATTGACATATATGTGTGGACAGCATCTTGCATTCAGTGCACTCCTTCTTATTTTGTGTCTAATTCATGGAGGTATTGTGTATTTTACTGAGTATGGTGACAGATATAACTGTGCTGACATGGATGATGACCTGTTCCCATGGTTAAAGGGTTGTCTATGCATACATTCTCCATCCTAGCTGAGACCCAGGACTTCCACATGAGAGGAAAACAGGTGCAACGACTGGCTTCTGACATCAGGATGAAAGTTTTGTCAGTGCTGTCATTTGAACTCAGTTCTGGTTAACTCCATTGCACTGTGGGGGAAGGGGAAGCTCACCATCCTTGAAGACTAGAATGTCAGGCCTTGTCCAGGGCCTGATTTGAAGCCCCAGCACTGGACAAAATAACAAGCTCATCTCTTTTAAACATAAGATCTTTATTTACATACAGTTGTGGTATGCATCTTCCATTCAGTGTAGTTTTTTTTTTTTGAGTCCTATTCATGGATATATTGTGTATTTTATTGAGTATTGTGACAGGTATATCTGTGCTGCCATGGATGACAACCTATTCCCATGGCTATATAGCATTCTCCATCCTCACTTAGGTGCAGGACTTTCACAGGACAGGAAAACTTCTCACATCAGGATGAATCTTTTGGCAGTACTGGGATTTGAACTCAGGGCCTAGCAGGCAAAATTGATGAATGGGTCAAGGTGAGCATATCAGCCTGTGAGCCACTAAGGTGCTAGGCCGTTTCCAGAACTTGAGCTTGAGCCCCGGAGTGGGGCTGGTGCACGATATTCATCCATTCATATGCTGAAACTTCTGTGCTAATAAATACCTATTTGTACAGAGTAGGAGATGTGGCGAACTGTGTTGGAATCTTATCTACCATGTGAGTACCAATTCTTGGATCTTTCCCAATGCCTCAATTTCCTGAATGTAAGTATTATTGTCACACTTCATGAAGTCTTAATTAAAAATAATCATTGTGCCAAAGATCTTGCATATCATTTCCTATGAGAATTATGCATTGACTTCTCATCTCCTCCCTAGACCTAAATTCAAGCACCAGCCCGAAAAACGTAACATTTATAGACATTTTAAATATATGATTTATACTTACATCTATATATTCAGTCTATATCATGTTTGTTGGAGTGATTCATTATATTTCATTATTGATAGATCGATTTAGCATTTATTTTATGGACTGTGAGTGTACCTATAACATTTATTATATTTATTCCAATCTATTCCATAGCATGTAGCTTTGCAGATATATTATGTACATCATACCTGACACCCAGTACTTGCACAGAAAAGGAAAACAGGTGTCACACATGGAATATTACACCAGGAAGAAACTTTTGGCAATGATGGGACCTAGACTAAGGGTGAGTGTCATCATGGCAGCAGTTAGCCAGTTCAACTGCCAAGTGGATCCCAGTATCTGGGATTAAGCCCCAGGTTTGGCCAAAATAGCAATAACTCTCTATGCAGATGATGGTATATAAATAAATATAAATTTAGATATTTAGATACTGTCAGAAATGTCTATCTGATATTCAATGATATATACTACATTCCTACAGATTCTCAGGTCTTTAGTGAGGACCCTATTTATTCGATAGTAGTCTTTTAATGCAAAATAAACTATGAATTTTAATCAATCTGTGTCCTGTGATTATTGGGTCTAATTTCATGCTAGACTGATTCATGAACTACTCATCCAACCATGACATTGATCACATTCCTCTGGTGTTCCTAGGGACAGGCAATAATTTTGTAGGCTCTCCAGCCCTTTGTAAGTGGCATAACCGGGATTCAAACTCAGGGCCTAGGTGTCCAGGTTGGCCTATGGCTTCGCTGACAGCCTGACAGCCTTCAGCAATGCCAGGTGAACTACAGGTTGCAGCCGTGTCACTTGGACACGGGAATGGTCACAATGAAAGGAAGGGAAACCTGAGAAACTACTGACCATCTGCAGTTCACAGTTTTTTTTTTCAATGCCATTTTCATTTTGATTTCCTGTCAGGCCCAGAGGCCTAGGATCCCAGGATGGGCTGTGGGTCCAGAGGTTGCACCATCCCAGCCTAGGGTGATGTTAGCTGAGGCAGAGTTTCCACGACCTGAGTTCAAGCCCTGTGATTGGCAAATAAATAAATAAATAAATAAATGAGTGAATGAATAAATAAATAAATAAACCTAAAAATAGTAAAGGGACTAATGAAGCTCCCTGGCATGGAATTTGTGCCCCCCCTTTTTTTTCTGCTAGGCCTGAGATTTGAACTCAGAGTCTGAGTTAATCTGGAGCACTGTGGGGAAAGGGGAAGTTTACCTTCCTAGAAGATAAGAAATTCAGGACAGTTCTCTAGGCCTAAATTCTAGCCCCAATCCTGGAGAACATAACATTTATAGTAATTTTTAGTATATGATTTATACTAACATCCATATGTTCAGTCCATATCGTGTTTGTTGAAGTGTTTAATTATATTTTAGTATTTATTTACGTATTTACCAATTATTTTATTGATCCTGAGTACACCTATAATATTTATTACATTTATTCCAATCTATTCTGTAGCATGTAGCTTTGCAGACATACTATATACATCATACCTGACACCCAGCATTTGCACAGAAAAGGAAAACAGGTGTCACACTTGGAATCTTACTGCAAAATGAAATTTTTGGCAATGCTGGGACCTGAACTGAGGGCCAACGAGGCTCAATTCATGAATGGGTGAGGGTCAGCACAGCAGCCTCCAGACCATTCAGCTGCCAAGTGGATCCCAGGACCTGGGATGGAGACATAGGTTTGGCCAAAACAGCAATACCTTTCTATGCAGACAGTGGTATACAGATAAATATATATTTAGGTATTTAGATACTGTCGAGAGCCCTGCAGGGAGTCTATCTGCATGATAAGCTTGACTATCTCGCTGGAACATCTCTCAAGGCTATTTACAGAATCTGGTCTTTGCATCCTGCCCCAAACAAAGACCAGGTAGCTGCTATTGACCACCTTTTCACATTGCCCTAAGCAAGCATCCTGCAGCTGCTATGCCCAATGAAAAAGCTTCCTTATTCTAAGCATATAAATACCCCTGTGTGAAAAATAAAATTTGGCAGCTTGATCAGAATCCTTGTCTTGCTGTCCTTCTTCGTGTCTCTTGTCCCTTCATTCCTTCTCCCTTAGGTTCACTGCCCTGGTTGAAGTCCTGCGGGTCAGGACAACTGGCGCCCAACGTGGGGCTTGAGCCTCTGACTAAGGAAGGAACGCCGTCCTCCGGGAAAACTTGGCCAAGTACAGTCCGAGATCGAGAGATCGCCTCAAAAGACCCCACTGAGAGACAGATCCAGGAGGAGAGTGGGGACGGCGCAAGGTGAATGACCCACCATGGGACAAGTAATGTCGTCACATGATCTATTTCTGTCAGACCTCAGGGAGGCCTTCAAGACATGGGGAACGCGGGTTAAGAAAAAGGATTTAGAATTATTTTTCTCATTCATAGAGGACTTGTAGGAATCATAGATGCAAAAAGATGGCAAAGAGTAGGAGATTGTTTAAAAGATTATTATGAAAACTTTGGTCCGGAAAAGGTTCCTGTTACCGCCTTTTCCTACTGGAATTTGATTAATGAAGTTTTAAAATGTTCTCTGTTTGATAGTGGAATTTTAAAACTTATAAAAATGGGAGAGGAGGTTCTCCAACAGGCCTCTCTGCCCCCCGCGGCTTGCCCATTGGTTGTATTAGATCTTGAACCTCCTTCTCAAAAGGTAGATGAATATTATTATCCTGTACCCCAGACTGCCCATTCCCCTCAGAATAATTGAAATCCTGAGGAAGAGGCCACCCTGGAAGAGGAGGCGGCCCAATATCATCAGCCTGATTGGCCCCCCTTACTCAGTCACCCCCTACCTCAGACTAAACCCTCTATCTCAAATATTCCGCATTCCTCCTATGCACCCCCTCCCTTTTGTGACCCGGCCTTTCAAGGGCCCACTGCCCCTCCAGATCCAGATGTTTTTTCTCCCCCCCCTTTACCTAACCTGGCACCTTTACGCGAGACTCTTCAACATAGGCGAGAACACCTTCAACTTTTAAAAGAACTGCGGTCCCTTGATTATGAACTCCGCACACTGGCCTTGGCCGATACGCCAAAACAGCCTGATAAAATTAAGGTTAGAGCAGGCCATCAATCAGTTCTCGCCTTTCCAGTAACTCGGAGCCAGACAGATAGGACCTCAGAGGGTGAGGAGGACGAATCAGAAGAGGAGGAAAAAGAGGATGAGGAACAGGATACTGGGGATGAAGAGGAACAACCCACCCAGGGAAAAGGCCAACAAGAGTATAAGAGGCTTAGCCTCCGGTATGGCCTGACTGCCCCTTATACGTTAGCCTTATTAGAAAACCAAAGTGCGCGCTGGCTCACCCCTAATGATTGGAAGTTTCTGGCCCACGCCACCCTTAGTGGGGGTGATTTTGTTTTCTGGAATGCGGACTTTAAGGAACAATGTAGAGAGACCGCACAAAAAATTTTGGCTAAAACATCTTCAGAAACCTGGACCTATACTAAACTTTTGGTTAATGCGCCCTTTGATACCAATGCTAAACAGGCGTGCTTTCCTACCGGACTTTTGGCACAAATTCAAAACGCTGGCCTTTATGCTTGGAAGCGTCTCCCTCAAAAGGGATCGGCTACTACTTCCCTGGCAAAGGTTAGACAGGGGCCAGAGGAACCCTACAGTGACTTTGTCTCACGGCTTAACTTGGCTGCAGAAAGGCTTCTTGGGCCTAGTGAAAATGAAAGTGCCTTTGTTAAACATCTTGCCTTTGAAAATGCTAACCCGGCATGTCAAGATGTCCTCCTGCCACATAAAAACAAGGGTGACCTCTCTGAGTTTGTCTTCGTGCTGGAGTAGGGACTGCTCACATCATAGGCGCTGCTTTTACCAAGGCATTTCAAAGTTCAGTCCCGGGCTTGCTCGCTTACTTGCTTTAATTGTAAACAACCTGGTCACTTTGCACATGAATGTCCCTTCAGCAAACAAAGACAGGGGGCAATTCCCTCCCAAGCTACAGGTAGACCACTCCCTGCCACTCTTTGTCTTTGTCAAGAACAAGCAGCCCCAAGGTTGCTGCCAGAACGCTTGAAAACAGGTTAATGGCTTACCACAACCCAGGGGAAACCTTCCCCCTGAGGATGATTCCTTTTCTCTTGCAGATGCAGCTAGAACTCCAGACATGGACCATCCTGTTTGAATTTATTAAATAACAGATTAATCTCTTGGCTTCTAAGCCCATACAGGTTCATCACCATCGCCTTGATGTGGCAGACCATGGCATTGAGATCTAGGATTTACCCCAGGCTTTTAATTAGTGTTTTGCCATGAGCTTGTTCCAGTGGGAAACAGCCCGCCTTCTTTTTCTTATTTAGAAAACTCTCCTTATTCATAACTCCTGACCATTCAACGGGCAAGACCTATTGCCATAAGGGATAGGTTCACCCCTCCTCCTGTAGGCCCCTCCGCTTGGGGGAGGATGCACCTATGGGAGGAAGAAAAAATGCTCAAATCAAGGGTGCAGGTAAGACTGCAGGGGGATGGATCCGTGAGATCCCAAAACCCAAGACCCCTGAGTGGCAAGCTCTGGTGCATGACAGTTGGCATGCATACCCACAAGCCGTCTCCTCAAAAAACAAGCCAAGGCCTGTAAAATTCCCCTCCCTGAGTGAGGATGCTCGCTTGGGAGCGGAGAAAAACCCTGGCCCCTTAGAGGAACAGAGCCTCTGTCACTCCCTCAAAAAGAGCACCAACAATTGATGGTCAATTTTCTAAATAAGAAAGGGGGAGATGTCGAGAGCCCTGCAGGGAGTCTATCTGCATGATAAGCTTGACTATCTCGCTGGAACATCTCTTAAGGCTATTTACAGAATCTGGTCTTTGCATCCTGCCCCAAACAAAGACCAGGTAGCTGCTATTGACCACCTTTTCACATTGCCCTAAGCAAGCATCCTGCAGCTGCTATGCCCAATGAAAAAGCTTCCTTATTCTAAGCATATAAATACCCCTGTGTGAAAAATAAAATTTGGCAGCTTGATCAGAATCCTTGTCTTGCTGTCCTTCTTCGTGTCTCTTGTCCCTTCATTCCTTCTCGCTTAGGTTCACCACCCTCGTTGAAGTCCTGCGGGTCGGGACAGATACTGCCAGTGATGTCTATCTGGTATTAAATGACATATACTGTGTTCTTACGGATTCTCAGTCTTTAGTGAGGACTCCATTTAATGAATAGTATTCTTTTAATGCATAATAACTATGAATTAAAATCAATTTGTGTCCTGTGATTATTAGGTCTAATTTTATGCTAGACTTATAGATGAACTACTCATCCAGCCATAACATTGATCACATACCTCTGGTGTTCCTAGGGACAGACAATAGTTTCTTAGGCTCTCCAGACCTTTATACTGGCATGACCGGGATTCAAACTCAGGGCCTAGGTGTCCAGGTTGGCCTATGACTTCGCTACCAGCCTGCCAGCCTTCAGCAATGCTAGGTGACCTACAGGTTGCAGCCTTGTCATTTGGGCCCAGAATGGTCACAATGCAAGTAAGGAAAATCAAGAAACCACCATCCATCCACAGTTTGTAATTTTTTTTCAGTGCCATTTTCATTTTGTTTTCCTGTCAGTCCCCGAGGCCTGGGATCCCAGGATGGGCTATGGGTCCAGAGACTCCACCTTCCCAGCCTACGGTGATATTAGCTGAGGCAGAGTTGCCACGACCTGAGTTCAATCCCCGTGCTTGGCAATAAATAAATAAATAAATAAATAAATAAATAAATAAATAAATAAATAAATAAATAAAATAATTTAAAAATATTAAAAATAGTTGGGCACCAAAGGCTCATGCCTGTAACCTTAGCTACTCAGGAGGCTGACATATGAAAATCGCGGTTCAAAGCCATTCGGAGCAGGAAAGTCCTTGAGACTCTTATCTCCACTAAACCACTAGAAAACGGGAAGTAGCAAAGTAGCACTGTGGTTCAAGTGGTAGAGTGCTCTCCTTGAGCTGAAGAGCCCAAGGACAGCTCCCAAGGCCAGAGTTCAAGTCCCATGAACAATATATAATGTATATACATACATACATACATATATATGTATATATATATATGTATATGTATACATATATAAAACTAATGAAGCCCCCTGGCTTGGAATTCATGCCTTTTTTTTTTTTCTGTCATGCCTGGGAATTAAACTCGGAGCCTGGGTAACTCTAATGCACTGTTGGGGACAGAGAAACTTACCTGCTTTGAAGACAAGGCCTGTTCCCTAGGCCTGAATTCAATCCCCAGCCGTGTTAAAGTAATATTCATCCACATTTCAAATAATGATTAATATCTACATGTGTTTATTGCATATTGCATTGAGTGTATTTATTTTACTTTTTGTATTATTCATTCATTCATTATTTTTATTGACTATTATTATACTTATGTATTAAATTGATTACATCTTCTGAGAACTATACAGATTTACATATGCATTATATATCTTACTTCAGACGCAGGACATTCACAGAAATTCTATAGTAGATCATCCCATGCATAGAAAAACAGAATGAATACACCAACCAAAGTCTAATTTATCCCTAGGTACCCCAGTGGCTCACATCTGTAATCCCAGCTACTCAGAGGTGAGAAGTGGAAGATTAAGTTTTAAAGCTAATCCAAGCAGAAAAGCCTGAGAGATATCGTGTCCAAATAAATTGCCAAAAACCAGGCTACAGGGATGGCTGAATTGGTAGAAAATCAGCTATGAAAAACCAAGCCAAGAAAGAGCAAGCTGAGTTCAAATGCAGGGAAAGGGGGTTTGGGGCATAAAGGGAAGAAAACTCCTCCAAAAACAGAGAACAATCAACAGTACACAAATCCCACCTAATTTAGGGTACCAACCAAAGTGAAAAAAAAATCAACTTGTGCAGTTGAATAACTTTACATGAGCACATATGTTCTTAGGTACACTTCAAAGCTATGTTTTTAGTAATATATATGTATTTGTTAATAATGTATATATTATGTGTATATATATATATATATAAATAATGTGTATATATATGTGAATAAACTAAGAAACCAGCCAATGAATAAATACTTCTGAATTAGTGTCTTAATCATGGCATTATAAATTATTTGTACTAAAATTATATTCCAAGTTTCCTTCTTCAGAATCAATCTTTAAGACGTTTGTTCATGTGCTAGGCGTTGGAGGCCCATCCCTATTATCCTAGTTATTCAGGAGGCAGAGATCTGAGGATGGTGGTTCAAGGCCTGATCTGGCAGGAAAGGCTGTGAAACCCTTATCTCCATTAAACCACTAGAAAACTGGAAGTGGCGCTATGGCTCAAGCGGTAGAGTGCACTCCTTGATCTGAAGAGCACAGGAATAATGCCCAAGCCGAAGAAAGAAGTTTGTTCATACAAACTTCTAACATTCGAAGGTTAAGAAACTTTTCTTCCAGGGTCTTATGCTCTTTAGGCAACTACTCCACTGCTGGGCTACATCAAAGTCCCAATGTTTTTGTTTTTCATTTTACAATCCAGTTTATTCCCAAAATGCTTACAGGTACCTACTCTCTTCACAGAAATGAGATTTTATTCACAAACCCAACCTTTTGTGGTATGACACCCCTAGTGTATTTCATGGTAGGCACTGAGGAAAACTCACACAACACAATTGCAGACAGTTTATAATTACAGAAATAACTTTAAATAGAAACAACATCAATTGCCAGGTGCTGATGACTCAGGCCTGTAATCCTAGCTACTCAGGAGGCTAAGATCTGAGAGTCACGGTTAAAAGCCAGCCCAGGCAAGAAAGTCCATGAGGCTCTTATCTCCAATAAACCACTAGAAAACTGGAAGTGGTGCTGTGGCTCAAAAGGTAGAGTACTCGCCTTGAACAGAAGAGCGTAGGGACAGTGCCCAAGCCCAGAGTTCAAGCCCCAGGACCAACTCCCCCCCTCAAAAAAAGAAATAACATCAACTGTCTCAACCTTCTAGGGAGAAATGATGTCCTTATTTTCATTCTCACTCTTCATGGCAGATGGCCAAAATAGAAACACCAATGTGCTATGCTAAAATGTAAAAGTTTAAACCCCTTTTTTGAAAAAACTCTCATGTTTTAAAATCAAAATGTATCAAATAAAGGCGAAGTGAACTTTAAAAAAATATTAAAAATGCTAATGAAGCTCCCTGGCTTGGAATGTGTGACATTTTTTGTCTGCAAGACCTGTGATTTGAACTTGGGGTCTGGGTAACTCTGTTGCACTGTGGGGAAACGGGAAGCTCCGTGTGCTTGAAGACCAGAAAGTCAGGCCTGTTCCCTAAGCCTGAATTCAGGCCCCAGCCATGGAAAACGTACTCCTTATATACATTTTAAAGATAGGATTGAACTTCCATACAGATGTTCATTCTATGTTATGTTTGGTGTGGTTATTCATTGTATTTTTTTTGTTTTTTTCATTTATTTTCCATATATTTTATTGACTCTGATGACACCTATACCATTTATTACATTGTTTACATCCTATCACATAGCATCTACATTTGCAGATGTGGTCTCCATCACGCCTGACACCCAGGACTCTCCCAGAAAAGGAAAACATTTGTCACACTCAGCTTCTTACTCCAAGATTAAATCTTTGGCAGTGCTGGGATCTGAAGTCAGGGCCTAGCAGACCCAATTCATGAATGGGTGAATGTGAGCACGGCAGCCTCTAGACAATGAAGCTTTCAGGTGGTTCCCACATACTGAGCTTGAGTCCCATGTTTGGCCAAAACAGCGGTACATGGATCACCAGATGGTGGTATACAAATAAATATATATTGGTAAAGAGTGCCAGAGCTGTCTATCTATTACTGAATGACCCTTACTACATTCTGACCAAATCTTTGGTATTTATTATACTGCCATTGAAGGAATATTATTCTTTCCATGCTTAATAAACTATTAATTAAGATCAATTGGGGGCTGGGAAAGTGGCTCAGTGGTAGAGCGTTTGCCTTGCATGCATGAGGCCTGAGTTTGATTCCTCAGCACCACATAAGCAGATAAAAGAAAAAAGCTGGAAGTGGCACTGTGGCACAAGTGGTAGAGCACTAGCCTTGAGCTGAAGAGCTGAAGGACAGTGCCCAGACCCAGATTTCAGGCCCCATGACCTCCTACCTTCCAAAAAAAGATCCATCAGCATCCTAGGATTATTGCATCCAATTTTAGACTTGACTGATGCACAAACTACTCTTTCAATCCAGTCTCTTGTGATCTCCTGCCATTGGTAGGTGTCGGGACTGGGATTTGAAAATGAGGCCTATGTTGACAGGTCGGCCTATAGCTTTCCTGATAGTCCACCAGCCTTCATCAATGGCAGGTCAGGTCCACTTTGCAACCGAGTCATTGCAGACCCAGGATTATCACCATGCAAAGAAAAAAATGTAAAACCCCCAGCTTTCTGCAGCTTGTGACTTTTTGTGCTGTCCCACTTTTTTTTTGTCCTGTAAGCCCTCTGGTCCTAGGATCCCAGGATCGACTATGGGTCTAGAAGCTACACCTCAGCCTAGGGTGATCACAGCTGCGACAGGGTTTCCACGACCAGAGTTCAAGCCCCATGGTTGTCAAAAATAAAAACAATAAATACAAAATTAATTAATTATTTAACTAAATAAAAAAATAAATCTCCCTGGTTTGAAATATCTGCTAGTTTTCTTTCCTAGCCTTGGATTTGAACTCAGGGTCTTGGTATATCTGTAGCAATGTGAGGGAAGGTTCAGAGTTGCCAATACTTGAGTTCAAACCCCATGCCAAGCCAAAAATAAAAAATTGTCACTGACCGTGGCGGGGGAGCAGTTGTCCATATTAGAGGGAAGGGATGGTAGGGGGAAAACAAAGGAGAAGGCAACAATGCTCAATAGGAAATGTACTCATTACCTTGTTCATGTAACTGTAACTCTCAGTACAACATTTTTACAATTAAAAACGTGCAAAAAAAGAAACAATGTAATGATCAGAGAAGCATTTAGGGGGTAAGGGAAGGATGTCTAAATAGCTGTACAAAATTCTACACTGCTTTGCTTTTAATGCTCAGTATGAAACTGAATAAACATAACTGCTTCCATTAAAAAAAATCAAGTCACTGTCTTGGAACTGGGCCAGTATTTCTGCCATTGCTAGGATTTGATTGCATCGCCCAGTAACTCTTTTGCAACAAGGGTGAAGGTGAAGCTCACTGAACTTGAGGAAAAGAAATTCAGGCTAGAGTTCCCAGGAACTAAATGAAGACGCTGCAATGGAAACAATACTTCCATACATGTGTAATATATGATATATACTTACATATGTATGTTTATTACATATTATTATTTTTATTATTGATTTTGTATTTATTATTTGATTCATTTATTGTTTATTGTATTTAGTGTTATTATACACATATTTTTACATGTTGTACATGTATTATAAAAATATACAAAATAAATTAGGACATTGACTCATTTTTCATTAATACTACATTAAGTGTTGAAACATAATACATAATTAAATGGAGATATTTGTCACAGTCTTAACATGTTTAGAATCTGTTCCCAGTATGAGCCTTGTCTTATTTATCTATGGCCATCTTCCTATACGGATTTCTTTACATGACTTATACTCAGAAGCCTTTTCTTGAGGATAGGCAAATTGAGGGATAAAATTGCAAGGGTGGGGTTAAAATATGGCTTAGTGGTAAAGAGCTCACTCAGCATGCATGAATGCCAAGGTTTGAATTCTCAGAGCCACATACTCAGAAAAAGCCAGAAACTGTGGAGTGGCTCAAGTGCTATAGCGCTAGGCTTGAGAAAAAGAATCTCAGAGACAGTACCCAGGCCCTAAGTTCAAGCCCCAGGACTGTCAAAAACAGTAGGCCAGATGCCAATGGCTCACTCCTGGAAACCTAGCTACTCAGGAGGCTGAGATTTGAACACCACAGTTCAAAGACAGCCTATGCAAGGAAAGCCTGTTAGACTCTTATCTCCAATGAACCACCAAAATACCTCACATGGCATTGTGGCTCAAGTGGTAGAGTGTTCACCTTGAACTGAAGTGCTCAGGGACAGTGCCCAGGCTTGATACAAGACACACAACTGGAAAAAAAGTGAGGATTAATTAAAGTACTTTTCCTACTTTCTAATTATGAGAACATTCTGTGGAAAATGAACACAGATGTACACTAGAATTGGAGTCAGAGCTCAAGGCTCAAGTGTCCACATCCATATACCCAGCCTCTCTGACTCTAGCATTATAACTTTGCATACTACAGGGTTCTGAAAGGTCCAATATTGAAGGGATTAATATGATCCCCAAGCCCTTTGTGATAAGCAGTTGACTTGTATTGTCAATTTCATTACAGTTCTGAAGCTAGCAGAGCACCAGTAGCTCACGCCCATCACCCTAGCATAGGAGGCTGAGGTCTCAGTATCACAGGCTGAAGCTAGCCAGAGCAGGAAAGTCTATGACACTCTGACTTCCTCTTCTGAAAGGTTAGATGTTCAAGAGCTTCCTCTGTTTCGCTTGGTGATGAGAAGTTACTCACACTCTAAATATTCTTAGAATTCTTGAGCTATAGAAGCAAGAAAGAAACATCATTGACCCATCTTGGGTTCAAATGAAGTTCTCAGGATCCAAGCCTTAGCCCTGTTGGCAGGAAGAACTCCAATGAAACGCTATATTTGAAGGACAGAAAACAGTTTTAAAAGCTGGACTAGGTGAAGAGACCTAGGACTGCAGGATTAGGAGGCAGAATGTACACACTCAACAGGGAAGTGAGCTGCAAAACGACTTCATTCATTCCAGGCACAGCCAGAAATGGGGGGAAACCTGAAATATTTGTAGACTTACACCAGGGTCAGGCTTTTCTCATCCTCTTCAAACAACAACTAATTAACCTTCCTCTCTCAGGTGAAACGAGCTTCAAGCTATCATTAAGTTCATAATAGTGAGCCAGTTTAGTGGGGGAGAGGGCAGGAACAGAGTAAAAAAAAACATGCTCTCTGGTCTTAGGGAGTGAGTTTTTGACTCTCCATCTGTCAGATTTGAAGGCCCTTCTTCTACCTCTTCCAGTCCATTCTCCTTCCTTCATTCTCCACATCATTAATTCAAATCCCCAGTCCAAGGAGAGGCAGGGCCCTTTCTCTACTGTCTCCAAGCACCTGAGTTAGAACCTGGCTGTGCCCGCTTGGCTCTGGGGCCTTCGGCTGCCTGAGAAGTGGGACAGAGACAGTCTTCTTGCTCTGTGGTTGTTTGAAGGTGATGCTGGTGTCCTGGCACACTGTAGAAGGCCTCACGACAGAATTGTTGCCTTCTTTCCTTCTAACGACCAAGACCAGCTTCATTTATCATCTATCTATCTATCTATCTATCTATCTATCTATCTATCTATCTATCTATCTATCTATCTATCTATCTATCTATCTATCTATCTATCTATCTATCTATCTATCTATCTATCTATCAATCTATCATCAATCTCCATATCTACCTACCTACCTACCTAGCCAGCTAGGTATCTTTTTGCCAGTTCCTGGGTTGAACTCAAGGCCTGGGCACTGTCTATAGCACTCTACTACTTGAGCCACAGCATCAATTCTGGCTTTTTCTGTGTATGTGCTGTTGAGAAATCAAACCCAGGGCTTCTTGCATGCTAGGCACTCTCTCACTAATCCACATTCCCAGTCCCCTCATCTTTTCTTAATGGTAGTTTTTACTTAAGCATGCTTCCATTTCACGTTTAATTTTACGTTTAATTTTCTGAATGCCGGTTACTACTATGAAACCTGGTCTTCTATTTCCCTGCCTCATTTGTGGCCATTCATGCATTGGCCTCACAATAAAATGTAAATAAAGGCTGCTAAAAGCTTAAGTATGCATCATATAAAGACACAGGCCAGGAACCCCAGAAGAGAAAAGCGATAGGCCTGAAGTGAAGAGAATGATGTAGTATGCAAAATGAACATATCTGAAAAATAAATCAGTAAATAAAAGCAGAAGCATTACATGTGCTCTGTTTGCATTCAGGGAGGTAATTTACACACATAAGTAGGTAGGGCACTGATTCATAAACTTGGCCTCCTCTTTTTGAATTTTCTTTTTGGCCATCCCAGGGCTTAAACTCAGGGCATGATGCGTTCCTGAGCTGTTTTGCTCAAGGCTGTGGCTCTACCACCACCACAGCTCCAGCCATCTGGTTGTTAATTGGACATAAGCACCTCCCAGTCTTTCCTGCCTGGTCTGGGACTGTATCTCCCACTCAGCTTGTTCTCTTAAAGCTTGAGCTCTACCCTCTGGGCCACTGCTCCACTTCTGGTTTTCTGGTGGTTTATTGGAGATAAGAGTCTCACAGACTTTCCTGGTTGGGCTGCCTTTGGATGGTGATCTCCTGAGTGGGTTTCCAGTGGCTTTTCTCAGGGATTCACCGAGGAGCCTCTCCATACAAACCCTTAATCTAAATCTCAGGAGGTACTAGAGAAAACAGAAACATGCAGTTGTTTCTAGTATGCTCCAGATACTTAAGGTTGGAGACACAAAACACTCATAATTATTAGATCATTTTATAGGCAAAAGGAGCAATGCAGACAGTATGAAGATCACTCCAGCTTTGGTCCTCTCATCAATTCAGCTCAATGCTAAGTGATGGAAATGGCATGTCCTGTGGACATATGCTCCCAAATCCTGTGACACTCATTTCTCACTTTTGCCTTCAAATCTGTGACCAGAGAAGATGAGGAGAGAAAATCCTTCTCAGAGAAAGCAGCTATAAAGAATATTGGGGTAGTTTACTCATAAATTCAAACTATTGGAATGATCCTGTTAAGAAGTCAGATTGTCCAGATTAAAAAAATGAAGAAGAAAAGTAAGGCAGTGTCTGTGTAATCCCAGCTTCTTAGGAGGCTGAGATGTAGAGAATATTAGTTTGAATCCAGCCAGCATAGGAAAGGAAATGACACTTTTATTTCTAAGAGATCCCAGAAAAATCCAGAAGTGAGCTGTGACTCAAGATTAATGCACTACCCTTGAGCAAAAGGAGCTCAGGGACAATGTCTAGGCTCAATGTTCAACTCCTGGACCTGCCTGCCCCCAATAGAGCCTATACCTCCATGTCTTTGTGTATGTCTGGATGTATTCCTATAGGCAAAGCTCCAGAGTAGATATGATGAATGGCACCAAGTTAGGAAATTTGTTTTCAATACAATGATTTCATAACACAGAGACTACTTTTATGACAATGTATGTTCCAGGGCTCCCTTCACTGTTCCCAGTGTAGCCTGAGGGTTTCTCTGCATCCCAGGCCTGCTGGAAGAAGTCTCTCTCATTGTCTGGACAGGCAGACAAAAGGCCTCAGTCCTGTACAGCTTTGTAACAACTCCACATCTGGGCCAATTAGTGAGGATAAGTGTGTGTGTGCTCTGAAGGCCAGGAGAAAAAGGCCTCTTTGTACTCCAAGCTATCTCTCTTCCCAGTGCTCTGTTTTGACAAGAAGCCTTCATTTGTGCCACCTCCCATGGCAGGCCAAGTTCCCTGCACTTATCCTGCCTTTGTGAGACTATATTCCAGTGCTCAGATACAGTGCTCAATATAATTCAGAAGTCCTTCTTGCAGACAACTAGGGCACTGAACTTAATGAAATGTTTCATTGCCAGCGATAATGGGCCTATGATACCTCTCCTTGGTTTTCTGGAAGCTTGAGAAATCCAAGAACATGTTGGATATCACAAAGCTTCCTGTCATCTAGGGCTGGTGAAGATCATCTGGTTCTGAAACCTTTGACCTCTCTTAATTGGGCCTTGGATGGCTAGGTTTGGAGGTTGAACACAGGGCCTTGGTGCTGACCATAAGTTCAGTGGAGAAGTCCAGTGCTTTACCATTTTGTGTCACAACTTCACTTCTGGTCTATGTGTGTGTGTGTGTGTGTGTATGTGTGTGTGCGTCTGTGTGTCTGTGTGTGTATGTCCATGTGTGTGCGCGCATACAGTCATGGAGCTTGAACTCAGCACTGTATCTAATTTCTGTTGTACAAGGATAGCCTTCTCTCACTTGAGCCACAGAACCACTTCATGCTTTTTCTAGTGATGTTGTCCTGAGTAATCAAGCCCAGGGTTTCATATATGCAAAGCATTCTACCCCTAAGGCACATTCCCAGCTCTGTACTTCAGGTTTGTTAGATTGTTTCTGGTTTTGGGATTTTTTTTATGTTGTTGGTTGTAGGAGTTGAAGTCTGGGACTGGGTGCTGTCCCTGAGTTTTTCAGCTCAAGTCTTGTGCTCTATCTCTTGAGCCACAGCACCACTTCAGGTTTTCTGGTGGTCCATTGGAGCTAAGTGTCTCAAAGACATTCCTGCCCAGGCTAGCTTTGAACCATGATCCTTAGTTCTCATCCTCCTGAGAACCTAGGATGATAGTCATGAGCTGCAAGCATCAAGCTTCCACTTAATGTTTCTTAGTGGTGAATTGGAGATAATAGTCTCATGGGACTTTTTGTGTCTGGGATAATTTAGAACTCAGATCCTCAGATCTCAGCTTGCTGAGAAGGCAGGATGACAAACCTCATCTATCGACCCCTAGGCCATGGTAGTCTGCTGCAAGGGGATCCTTGGCTCCACGTGGTGGAGTGCTAGCCTTGAGCCCAAGAGGTAAGGGTCAAAATCTAGGTCCTGAGATCAAGGTTCATGACTGAAAAAACAAACAAACAAAACAATGGTCTGCAGGAGACAACTCACTAGTCTTCAGTTATACTTAATTTTTTTTCCTTCCATGGAGATATATCTGAGCCTCAATATTCTTATCTGCTTAAGCATCTCAGTTGTGGAGCTCTTACAAGGACCAGATGAAAGAATGCACCCTGTGAAGGACATAGCACATGACACTGTTTGAAGGACTCAATACACAGCATCATGTAAAAGACACAGCACCCAGAACCCAATTCAGGACTCAGCACACTGCAACCTGTGAAAGACTAAGCACATAGCACCCTGTGCAGTACTCAGCATAGAGCACCTTATGAAGGACTCAGCACATAGCTGTATTCCACAAGCTGTCATTAGAATCAACGTGTTTTCTTCAGTATCACCATTCTTTGAGGAACATTTCACAAACCACACAAGTTCACATCTAATGGTTTAGTGGAGTGTTTTTTTGGGGGGGAGGTTACCTATGGGGCTTGAATTGAAATGGGATACTGTTCTAATAACATTTGCTCAAGGCTACAGCTCTACCACTTGGAAGAGTCTCACAGACTTCCTGCTAGGGCTGGGTTTTAACGCAGGTGAGCAGCTAGAATGACTGAGGTAAGCCATCAGCGTCTGGTTCGGTGGAGCTGGGTTGCAGTGATTTACATCTGGATAAGTCAGGTTAGGTGGCAGCTGTCAGCACCAGACTCCTAGCTTGCTCTGTGATGAGGTATTTGAAGTCTTGACCTTCTATAGTTGCAGATAGAACAGTCTACCTTTTTTGGCAGCAGTCCTGGGCCTTTAGTAAGGGCTTAGCCACTCTCCCCAAGCGTTTGTGCTCCAGGCTAGTACACAATTGATTGAAAGAAAGCGGAACTTCTGGTTTTTCTTTTTATATGGTACTGAGGAATGGAAGCCAGGGCTTCCTGCTTACTAGGCGAGCACTCAACCACCGAGTCCCAGGAGTGCATGAGGTATAAATAGAGATTGCTGTATATAAATATTATATATACAAAAAGAAAGATGTGGGCTGGGAAGGTGGCTCAGTGATAGAGTGCTTCCCTTGCAAGCATGAGGACCTGAGTTCAATTCCTCAGCACCACATAAGCAGGAAAAAAAAAGCCGGAAGTGGTGCTGTGGCTCAAGTGGTAGAGTGCTAGCCTTGAGCTGAAGAGCTGAGGGACAGAGCCCAGGCCCAGACTTCAGGCCCACGACTGGACCCAAAAAAAAAATATAGAGAGAGATTTATGCATATTATTAAATTATAGCTAATAGTACTACCAATGTTAGGTATTAAATGATGTCTCCATTTAATTATATATCCCAGTTGAACAATTAATAAAACATTAATTATTACTCAATTTACTGTTATTGTTTATCATATATGTACACACATCCATATATATAATTACATATTTTATAGAATGAGACCTCTATTTATAATTAATTTATGCATCATGTGTTACTACCAATTATTAGGTATTTAACTATGTCTCCATTTACTTTTCATTCTGTTAATGCTTAATAATATATTAATTAAACTTAATCCATGTCCTATAATTATTTTGTCTAATATTATCCCAGAATGATTCGCTACTAATTCAATCTGTTTTTCATTTATTGTAGTGACCATTTTTCCACCTATGACAGTTTTACCTTTATGACATTCTATTACATAGTATATAGATTTGCATACGAATTATACATCCTACCTGGCACAGAGAAATTTCATAGAAAAGGAAAATATGTGTCACTCTTGACTTCTTACTCCAAGATTGCATTTTTGGCTGGGCTGGGATCTAAACTCAGGGCCTAGAAGGCTCAGCTCATGAATGAGTGACTGTCAGCACAGCAGCCTCTAGCCAATTCAGCTGCTAGGCAGTTCCCAGCCAATGAGAATGAGCCCTGTATGTTGACCCCATATTGTGCTTAGTGAAGTTATGCATTTTATTTGTAGTTTTATTCATTTATTTACCATTTATTTTATTGACTGTTATTACACATGGAATATTTATTACATTTATTACATGGGATATAGATTTGCCTATGTATGAAACTTCATACCTGACACCCAGACGCTCACAGAAAAGGAAAACATGTGTCACCAGTGCTTCTTACTCCACGATTCAATTTTTGTGAGTGCTGGCATCTGAACTCAAAGCCTACAAAGCCCAATTCATGAATGGGCGAGTGTCAGCACGGCCAACCTGGGCCATATGGAGCTGACAAGCAGTTACCAGCACCTGAGATCCAGCCCCAGGGGTTGACAAAATAAGACAGATTGACATGCGGATGGTAGTACACAAATAAATATAGATCTTTATAGAGTACCAGAGATGTTTATATATTCTTCAGTTATATAGACTACATTTTTAACAATTCTTGGGTATTTATTATGCCCCCATGTCATTAGTATTATTGTGTTCATTCTTAATGAATTATTAATTTAATCAACCACTGTCACAGAACTATTGCATCCATGTAATTAATAGTATTCTTTTAATGTGTCAAAATATTCATTAAAATCCATCAGCCTCCTAAAATCACTACTTTTATAGTAGTATCATTCAGGAACAACTAATTTAATCTTGACATTCATAATCTTCTATCAGTATTCCTATGAATAGGAATGAGACTCTTAGGATCTCCCACCATTGGTAGGGGTCAGGACCGGGCCTCGATCACAGGGCCTATGTTGCTGTGTTGACCTATGGCTTGCCTGGTAGCCCACCAGCCTTCAGCAATGTCAGGTTACAAAACTTTTCATCAATGTTATTCAGACCTAAGATGGTCACCTTGCAAAAAAAAAAAAAAACAAATGTAAAACAGATAGCCATTTGCAAGTTGCCAGATTTTTATCCGTGTCATTTTATTTATCTTTTTCCTGTAAATCTTTGGGGCCCAGGAACCCAGGTTCAGCTGTGGGTCCAGTGGTTGCACCCCAGCCTAGAGCGATCAAAGTGGAGGCAGAGTTGCCCCAACCTGAGTTCAAGCCCTGTGCTTGACAAAATAAAAATAAATAAATAAATAAATTCATTAAAAATATTTATAAAATAATGAGGCTTCTTAGCTTGGAATTCACGCCATTTTTTCTGCCAGGCCTGGGATTTGAATTCAGACTTTGGGAAAATCTGCAGCATTGTCGGGGAAGGGGAAGCTCACCATGCTGGAAGACAAGAAAGTCAGGCCTGTTCCCAGGGCCTGAATTCAAGTCTTAGCACTCAAAAAATAATATTCATATACATTTTAAATACATGATTTATATTTGCATACCCATGTTTAGTTATATTGCAGTTAGTGTAGTTATTCATTTTATTTTATTTTTATGTATTTCTTATGTATTTTAGTGAGTATGATTACACATATAACATTTTTTACATCCTATTACATAGGACATAAATTTGCCTATGTATTATACATCATTCCTGAGACCCAGGAATTTTGACACCCATAAGGAAAACAAGTGGGACAATTGGCTTCTTCCACTAGGATTAAGTTTTTGGCAGTTCTGTGATTTGAACTCAAAACCTAGCAGGCCAACTTCATGAATGGGTCAATGTTAGCACACCAGTCTGATGCAAATGAAGTTTTCAGGCAAATTTCAGGACCTGAGATGAAGCCCTAGGAGTGGCCAATATATAAAAAGATAGATATGTAGATTGCAGTGTGTGTGTATTTACATATGAATATACATCTATAAATAAATGTATACAGAGAGAGACAGACATTTATGTAGAATCTAGTGTATAACTCTATATAAAGTGATGTCTACATCTTATTTTTATATATTCTATTACTACCAATTATATATTCTATTACTACCAATTATATATTCTATTACTACCAATTATTTGGTCTAATATTATGCCTCCATTAATTAATCATAATTATATATCATTTTTTATTTTATTTATATTTATATATTTATGCGTACAATATTATACTAGAAAGACTAGATAAATAGTAATTCAATTTGTACATGTCAAATATTCTATTAATGTTCCTATAGATAGGAACGAGTTTCCTAGGATCTTCAGCTGTGTGTAGGTGGCAGTCCGAGGATAGAACTCACGGCATAGGTATCTGGGTGGGGCTTAGGCTTTACCAACAATCTGTGAGCCTTTGGCCATGCAAGGTCACATACAATTTTCAAGCTGAGTCATTGAGACCCATGGTGGTCACAGTGCAAAGGAAACAAAGGTAAAACAGTTGTGTAATACTTGCTGGTTTTTTCCTCATCTATATTTTTGCCAGTGCTGGGAGTTTAACTGGGGTCCTAGGATGACTAGATCATCTGTGGGTGTAAATGCTGCAAACCAGCGTAGGGTAATCATGGGTTAAGACACAATATGGTGCTTCCTTGAGAAAAAGGAACTCAGGGACAGTGCCTGGGGTCACAGTTCAAGCCTCAGGACCTGCCACAAAAATAGAGCCAGTAACTCTATGTGTCTGTGTATGTATGCATGTATTTCTATCAGTGACCATCTAGAGTTGCTGTGAAGAAAGGTTTGAATGGAATGATTTCACAGCACAGGGAGTGCTTTCAAGACAGTGCATGTTCTGGGGCTCCCTTCACTGTTCCCAGAGTAGCCTGAGGGCTTCTGTGCACCCCAGGCTGCTGGAGGAAGTCTGCCTCATTGTTGGAACAGGTAGACAAAAGGCCTCACTCTTGAACAGCTGTGTAACAAACAATTCATCCGGAACAATTACTGAGGATGAGCAATGAATGAGGATGAGGGCAGAATCTGAAGGCCAGGAGGAAAAGGCCTATTTGTACCCCAAGCTATCTCTCTCCCTAGTGCTTTGTTTTGACAGGAATCCTTCATTTGTGCTGCCTCTCGGGGCAGTCCAAGTTCCCTGCACTCTTCCTGTCTTTGTTAGACTATGTTCCAGTGTTGAAACAAACTGCTACAATTAATTTAAGGGTCCTTCTGGCAAAAAACAAGCGAGCTGAACCTAATGAAAAGATTCCTAATTGGCAAAGGTGCCTCCCTAGTTTTCCGGATGCTAACTCTAAGCATTTGTGCAAAATCACAATGCTTCCTGTCATCTAGTGCTGGTGAAACTAATCAGGTTTTGAAACCTTTGCCCTCTCTTAGTTGGGCTCTGGGTGTTTATATTTTGGGGTTGAACACAGGGCCAGAGTGCTGACCATGAGCTCAGAGCAGAAGCTCTTTTCTTTACCATTTAGTGTCACAGCTTCACTTACGGTATCTTTGTGTGTGTGTGTGTGTGTGTGTGTGTGTGTGTGTGTGTGTGTGTGTGTGTGTGTGTATGTGTGTGTGTGTGTGTGTGTGTGTGTGTGTGTGTGTAAACACCAGTCCTGGAGCTTGAACTCAGTACCTCAGCTCTGTACCTGAGTTTCTCCTGTATAAGGATAGTGCATTACCACTTGAGCCACAGAACCACTTCAGGCTTTTTTTTTCTAGGGATGTAGTACCGAGGATTCAAACCCAGGGTTTCATACATGCAAAGCACTCTACCCCTAAGAAACATCCCCAGCACTCCACTTCAGGTTTCTTTCTTTCTCTCCTTGTAGTTGGAGGAGTTGAAGTCTGGGACTGGGTCCTCAAGTCTAGCACTCTACCACTTGAGCTACAGTGCCCCTTCAGGCTTTCTGGTGGTTCACTGGAGATAAGCATCTCAAGGAATCTCCTGCCCAGGCTGGCTTTGGACTGTGATTCTCAGCTCTCAGGATCCTGAGTAGCTAGGATGACAGGCATGAGTCACCAATGCCCAGCTTCCACTTCAAGTTTCTAAGTGGTGAATAGGAGATAATATTCTCATGGGACCTTTTGTGTCTGGGATTGTTTGGAACCCAGAACCTCAGCTTCCTGAGAAGGCAGGATGACAGACTTCAGCTAAAGACACACTTTGCTGCAAAGGTGTCCTTAGCTCACAGGTAGAGCACTAGCCATGAGCCCAAGAGGAAAGTCAGTACCTAGGCTCTAAGTTGAATGTTCATGATGGAGAAAACTAAACCAAACAATTGTCTGCAGGAGACAAGTCAGTAGAGTTCAGTATATACATAAATTTGACCCTGCCTTGGGGACATATCTGAGCTTCAACTTTCTCATCAGCACAATCATCTTACTTGTGGAGCTCTAACAAGGTCCAGATGAAAGAATACACCCCATGAAGGGCTCATAGCATAGCACCCTGTGAAGGACTCGGCATACAGCAACCCGTGAAGGACTCAGCACCCAGCATCCCAGGAAGGGCTCATTACATAGCTGTATCCCACAAGCTGTCATTAGAATTCGGGTGCTTTCATCAGTATCACCATTCTTTCAGAAACACGTCACAAACCACACAAGTTCACATCTAACAATACAGATGGGTGGTTAATGGGGGGGAGGGTCGTCCGCTTCGGGGATCTCACTCATAGGTTGGGGGTACTGTCCTAAGACCTTTTCCTCAAGGCTAGAGCTCTACCACTTTGAGCCACAGCTCAGAGTCTCACAGACTTCCTGCCAGGGCTGAGTTTTCAACCCACCAGTGTCAGATCTCATCCCCCAAGCAGCTAGGGGTGAGCCAGCAATGTCTGTCTAAATAGAGTTGGTTTGCAGCAGTTGACCTTTGGCTGTCAGGTTAGATGGCAGCCATGAGCTTCAGACCCTCGGCTTGCTCTGTTATGAGGTATTTGAAGTCCTAGCCTTCTATACTTTCAGTCAGCACGTTCTAACTTGATTTTTTGGTGCTGGAGTGACAGCACCACTTCTGGCTTTTCTGTGCATGTGATAGTGTGGAAACAAACCCAGGGCTTCATACATACTAGGCGAGCACTCTACCACTGAACCCCAGGAGTGACAAGTGGAGACTTAGATATGTAGATTGTTTTATATATACATATATATGCATAAAACAAGAGGGAGATGTCTGTATATTATTAAATTATATATACTATATTACTATTAATTATCGATAAATTATTTCTTCCTTTATTTAAGTATCATGGTTAAATACATAATGAAATATTTATTGAAAATTAGTCAATGTACTATGATTATTGTGTATAATTTTAATATAATCATACACTAAATACTAATGAAATTGTTACTTTTACAACATTCCATTCATATGGATGACTATTGAAATGTGTTTCTTAGGATCTCCTGCCATTTGTAGGTAGCAGTCCCGGGATCCGAACCCCGGACCTAGGTTGCTGGTTTAGGCTGTGACTTTCCTGATAGCCCACCAAACTTCAACAATGCAAGGTCATGTACACTTTTCGGGTCCTGTCATTTAGACCCAGGATGGTCACAATGCAAAGGAAAAAAACAATGTAAAATTGCCTTCCGGAACTTCCCAGTTTTATACTTCTCCTTTTTTCCCCGTCTTTTTTTTTTTTTTGGTCTGTTGTGGGGCCAGAAGTCTGGGTCTGGGTGCTGTCCCTCAAATCTTCAGCTCAAGGCTATCGTTCTACCACTTGAGCCATAGCACCACTTCTGGCTTTTTTCTGCTTATATGGTGCTGAGGAATCCAACCCAAGGCCTTATGCATGCAAGGCAAGCACTCTCCTATTGAGCCACCTTCCCAGCCCTTCACTTTTTTTTTTGCCAGTCCCGAGATTTAAACTTGGGTCCTGGGATCTCAAGATGGGCTGTGGGTCCAGAGGTTGCACCCCAGCCTAGGATGATCAAAACTGAGGCAGAGTTGCTACTAGTTGAGTTCAAGCCCCGGGCCTGGCCAAAAAAAATAAGGCACTGGTTTGGAATTTGCACCATTTTTTTGCAGGCCTGGGATTTGAACTCAGCGTCTGGGTATCTCTGTGGCACTCTGGGGGACAGGAAGCTCACCGTCATTGAAAACAAGAAATTCAGACCAATTTCCAGGACCAAATTCAAGCCACAGCACTGGAAAAAATAATATTCATGTATGAAATCTTTTTACATACATGGGTTTACCCCATATGACATTTATTATCCTTATCTATTTATTCTTTATTTTACTATTATTACATATATAATATTTATTTCATTAATTACATCTTTATCACATGGATATATTTGCACATGGATTTTACATCATACTGAGACCCAGGACTTTTACAGAGAAGGGAAAAAAAATGTCAAAATTCGCTTATTACTCCACCTATAAATTTTTGGCCATGCTGGGATATGAACTCGCAACCCACAATGCCCAATTCATGAAAGTGTCAGTTGTAGACAAAGCCTTTGGCAAATTGAGCTGCCAGCCAGTTCTGAGGATGTGTGATCAAGCCATCATAGTGGCCTAGATTTAGATATAGATATAGATAGATAGATAGATAGATAGATAGATAGATAGATAGATAGATAGATAGATGTGTAGTTTGCTCTCTCTCTCTCTCTCTATATATATATATATGAGAGAGAGACAATATGAGGATATTGAATAATATATATTGTGAATTATTAGTTATTAAATTAAGCCTCCATTTAATAAAGTATCATTGTTTAATACTTATTAAAGCATTAATGTAAAAGTAGTCAGTATTCTTTAATTAAGAGAATCATACCATGGTGCTAGAATGAAAGACATAATCCAATACTTTTTGTGTGGCATTCTTTAGGAGAATCATGAACGACTGTGAAATTTAATTGTTACTTTTATGACAGTCCATTAAGCATTCCCATGAATAGGAATGATTTTTTCAAGATCTCCCTCCATTTGTAGGTATCAGTCCTGGCATTTGAACTCCAGGCCTCGGTAGTTTACTTCGAAATGCAAACCATTAGTATGACACTGTGAAGATTTCAGATTGTCATGATAAAACAAAGAACATCAAGAATAAAAGAAAGCCAGGTCTCAGAGGCTCATGCTTGTAATCCTAGCTCTTCAGGAGGCTGAGAGGTAGAGAATGGCAGCTTGAATTCAGTCGGGACAGGAAAGTTCAGGACACTCTTATTTCTAAGGGATCACAGGAATATAAACACCCAGGAGTGGGACTGAAACTCAAGGGCAGAGCACCACTCTTGAACAAAAGGAGCTCTGGGAGAGTGACTAGGCTCATAGTACAAGCCCCGGACCTGCCAAAAAAGAAAAAGTAGTAAATCCATGTCTCCCCATGTATGTATGCATGTATTTCTATTGGTAAAGATCCACAATAGCTATGTTGAAAGGCACTCAGCTAGGAAATTTGCTTTGAATAGAATGATTTCATAGCACAGAGACTGCTTTCAAAACAGTGCATGTTCCCGGGCTCCCGTCACTGTTCCCAGTGTAGCCTGAGGGTTTCTGTGCACTCCAGGCTGCTGGAGGAAGTCTGCCTCCAGGTCTGGACAGACAGACAAAAAGGCCCCCCTCCTGTAGAGCTGTGTAACAAACAATTCCATCTGAGCCAATTAGTGAGGATGAGTGTAGGCAAAATTTGAAGGCCAGGAGAAAAAGGCTTCTTTGTACTCTAAGCTATCTCTCTCCCCAGGAAGCTTTCATTTGTGCCACCTCCTGTGGCAGGCCAAGTTCCCTGCACTTATCCTGTCTTTGTTAGATTATGTTCCAGTATTGAAATAACCTGCTCCAATTAATTCATGGGTCCTTCTGGCAGACAATAAGGGAGCTGAACCTAATGAAAAAATTTCTAATTGGCAATGGTGCCTCCCTAGGATTCCAGAAGCTTGCTAAATCTAAGCACTTGTGCAAAATCCCAAAGTTTTCTATCATCTAAGGCTGGTGAAGTGCATCAGATTTTGAAACCTTTGACCTATCCTAGTTGAGCCCTGGATGGCTAGCTTTTGGGGTTGAACACAGGACCTGGGTGCTGACCATGAGCTCAGAACAGAAGCTCAGTGCTTTACCACCATTTGGTGTCACAGCTTCACTTCTGGTATCTGTGTGTGTGTGTGTGTGTGTGTGTGTGTGTGTGTGTGTGCATACACTTGTCCTGGAACTTGACCTCAGGACCTGAGCATGGTTCCCGAGTTTCTCCTGTACAAGGGTAGCACTCTACCACTTGAGCCACAGGGCCACTTCAGGCTTTTTTCTAGTGATGTGGTACTGAGGATTCAATTCCAGGGATTCATACATGCAAAGCACTCTAACCACTCCTCTTTTGGTTTGTTTGTTTCTTTTCTTTTCTTGTAAGTTGGAAGAGTTGAAGTCTAGGCCTGGGTGCTGTCTATCCTAGAGCTTTTCAGCTAAAACCAAGCACTCTACCACTTGAGCTACAGCACCCCTTCAGGTTTTTGGTGGGTCACTGGAGAGAATTGTCCATCTCAAGGAATTTCCTGCCCAGGCTGGCTTTGGACCATGATCCTCAGCTCTCAGGATCCTGAGTAGTTAGGATGACAGGCATTAGTCACTGGTGCCCAGCTTCCATTTCAAGTATCTAAGTGGTGAATAGGAGATAATAGTCTCATGGGAACTTTTTTGTCTGGGATAGTTTAGAACCCAGATCCTCACATCTCAGTTTCTTGAGTAGGCAGGGTGACAGACCTCAGCTACAGACACCTAGATCATAACTCTCTGTTGCAAAGAGCCATGGGGAATGCACTGAAAATTTGGGGGTACTGTTCTAAGGTCTTTTGCTCAAGGCTAGAGCTCTACTACTGTGAACCACAGCTCAGAGTTTCACAGATCAGCCCCCGAGTATCTTGGATGACAGTGGTGAGTGAACCAGCAACTTCTGGTTCCGTGGAGCTGGGTTGCAGTGATTTATCTCTGGCTAAGTCAGGTAAGATGGCAGCTGCAAGCACCAGACTCCATGCTTGTTCTGTGATGAGGTATTTGCAGAACTATCCTTATATTGTTGCAGTCAGAACATTCTATTTTATTTTATTTTTTTGGTGCCAGTCCTGGGTCTTGAGAAAGGGTCTAGACACAGTCCCGAAGCTTTTATGCTCAAAGCGAGTGCTCCACTGCCTAAGCGTCAGCACGACTTCTAGATTTTTCTGTGCACAAGGGAGTGAAGAATCGAACTCAGGGCTTTGTACATAGTAGGTGAGCAATCTACAAATGAGCCCGATGACTGACAAGTGTATGAACACATAAATATGTAGATTGATAGATAGATAAATAGATGCATATATATATATATATATATATATATAGCAAGAGAGATATATACTAGGAAATTGCATATAAAATATTATTACAAATTATTGGCATTTAAATTATTCCTTCTTTTTTTAAGTAACATGATTGAATAAATAATAAAGTATTAATTGAAAATTAGTCAATGTAGTTTTATATAATCATACACTAACTACTATTTTAATTGGTACTTATTTTCTTTTATTTTACATTGTGAAAATACTGTACAGAGGGGTTACAATTACATGGGCAAGATAATGAGTAAATTTCTTATCAAGCATCGTAGCCTCTTCCTTTTTGTTTCCCCTTCCTATCTTTTCCCATTCTCTCCCCGCCCCTCACCCCCCCACACAATCATCGTTCCAAGCACCCCCTCTACCACAGTTGTAAAGATCATATTTTGACATAATGACTTGTACATTTCATTGTTGCAATGGGTCCACCTGTATCCCTATTTAAACAATTTGTTTTTTCCCTTCCCCTCCACAAATTATACCGACATCAAATACAGTGAAAGCAGAGGTTATAAAGTGGGGAGGGACATAGAAAGCAACAAAGAAATAATCTTATAAATGTGTTAGAAACAATCACATGAAAGAAAAAACACATTTGAATACATATCTTAGGGTTCATTTCCGGGAAATCAATTTATTTGACCTTTTCTGCTTGACTCAGACATATACTAGATATTGCAAATGAGGGAAACCATGGGACCTATGTTTCTTTGGACATGGATTACTTCACTTAATATAATTTTTCCAAGTCTTTCCATTTCCTAACCAATGGGGCAATGTCATTCTTTCTGATGGAGGCATAGAATTCCATTGTGTATATATACCACATTTTCTTGATCCATTCATCTACTGAGTGGCATCTGAGCTGGTACCATGTCTTAGCTATGGTAAATAATGCTGCAATAAACATAGTCGTGCTGGTAGCTTTAGTGTGGTCTTGTTTGTGAACATTTGGGTAAATGCCCAAAAGTGAAATTGCTGGGTCATAGGGGAGCTCTATGTGGAATCTTTCGAGGAACCTGCATACTCCTTTCCAAAGTCATTGAAGAAGTATACACTCCCACCAACAATGCAGTAAGGTCCCCTTCTGTCCACATCCGCTCCAGCACCTGTTGTTATTGTAGTTCTTGATTATAGCCTTTCTAACTGGGGTGAGGTGGTATCTCATGTTCTTTTGATTTGCATTTCTTTAATGGCTAGGAGGTTGAACATTTCGTCAGGTGTCTATTGGCCATCCTTCTTTCCTCTTCAGAGAAGTTTCTCTTAAAGTCTTTAGCCCACTTATTTATTGGGCAGTTGTTTCTTTAAAGATTTGTTTTTGGAGGATTTAACTTTTTGAGTTCTAGGTATACTTTAGATATGAGACTCTTGTCCATTGTATGACTAGTGAAGATTTTCTCCCAATCCGTGGGCTTTGATTGATCTTACTAGCTATGTCCTTTGCCATGCAGAAGCTCTGCAATTTCATGCCATCCCATTTGTCCAACCATTCTTTGATTTGTTGCTTTTCCGGCTCTTTATTAAGAAAATTTCAGCCTGTGCCAAGTAGACCTAGGGTTTCTCCTATTACACCCTATAATGTTTTCAGAGTGTCTGCTTTGACTCTGAGGTTTTTGATCTTTTTGGAGTTGATTCTGGTGCACGGTGATATATAGGGACCTAGCTTATTTTTCTAAAAGTAGTTAACCAATTTTGCCACCACCATTTACTGCAAAGGCTGTCTTTTTTCATTCTATTTTTTTAGCTCCCTCATCGAAGATTAGATGGCTATAGGTCTGTAAGTTCATTTCTGCGTTTTCAATTCTATTGCATTGGTCCTGAGGTCTGTTCTTGTGCCAGTATCAAGCTGTTTAGATTACTATGGCTTTGTAGTAGAGTTTGAAATTTGGTATTTATATTCCTCCAGCACTGTTCTTTCTGTTGAGGATCATTTTTGCTATTTGGGATCGTTTGTTGTTCCATATAAATTTTTGGAGTGCGTCTTCTATTTCCTTGAAGACTGAGGTTGGAATATTGATAGGTATCTCATTGATAGACAGCCTTGGGAAGTATTGCCATTTTCATGAGGTTGATCTTTCCAATCCAGGAGCATGGGAGTTTTTGCCACTTTCTAAATTCTGTTTTGATTTCCTTTTTCAACTTTTTAAAGTTTTCATCATAGAGCTCCTTCACTTTTTTGGTTAATTCCTAGATATTTTATTTTTTTGTGGGGCTATTACAAATGGAGTCGATTTCCTAATTTCAGCCACACTTTTCTCATTGTTGGCATACAGAAAAGTCAATGATTTTTGAGGGTTAATTTTATATCTTGTTACTTTGCCAAAGTTTTGAATCAGCTTGAGTAATTTGGGAGTGGAGTCTGTGGGATTCTTTAAATACAAGATCATGTCATGTGCAAAGAGGGAGAGTTTTACTTCTTTCCCTATTTGGATCCCATTTATGTTTACATCTTGTCTTATTCCTGTAGCTAGGTATTCTAATACTAGATTCAAAAGAAGTGGAGAGAGTGGACCTCTTTGTCTCATTCCTGAGTTAAGAGGAAATGGCATTAATTTTTCACCATTAAGAATAATGCTGGCTGTAGGTTTGTCATATATTGCCTTTATTGTATTGAGGAATGTTCCATGGATTCCTAATTTTTCCAACACCTTCATCATAAAGCGGTGTTAGATCTTGGCAATTGCTTTTTGTGCATCTATTGAGATAACCATGTGGTTCTTATCCTTGCTCCTGTTGATGTGATGAATTATATTAATTGATTTGCATATATTGAACCAGCTGTGCATCTCTGAAATGAATCTTGTTTGATCGTGGTATATGATTTTTTGGATGAATTGTTGAAGTTGATTGATCAAAATTTTGCAGAAATATGACATTTATTACCCTTATTTATTTAGCATTATTACACATATAACATTTCTTTTATTACATCATATCACATAGGATATATGTAGATATGGATTATACATCATACTGAGACCATGGACTTTCACAGAAAAGGAAAACAATGTGCTAATATTGGCTTCTTATTCCATGAATAAATTTTTGGCCATGCTGGGATTTCAGCTCACAGCCTAGAATGCCCAGTCCATAAATGGGGTCACAGTCTTAGCAGACCAGCCTCTGGGAAACTGAGCTGCCAGGAAGTTCTGAGGACCTGTGATCAAGCCACAGGAGTGCTTGATATTTAGATAGATAGACAGATAAATAGATAGATAGATAGATAGATATAGATAGAGACATGTGTAGATATATATATATATATATATATATATATATATATATATATATATATACAAAGAGAGGGACTGTGAGGTAATTAAATTATATATATTATTACCAATTATTAGTTATTAAATTATGCCTCCATTTAATGAAATATTACTGTTGAATACTTATAAAAGTATTAATTAAAAATCATTCAATACCCTTAATCATACCATGGTGCTAGAATGGAAGACATAAATCCAATATTTTTTGAGAGGCATTCTAAAATAGAATCATGAATCAACGGCACATTTATCATTTTTATAACATTCCGTTAGCATTCACATGAACAGAAATGGGTTTTTCAGGATCTCCCTCCATTTGTGGGTGGTAGTCCTAGCATTTGAACTCCAGACCTCGGTAGTTTATTTCGAATGACACGGTGAAAATTTCAGACTGTTAAAATTGAAAAAAATAACAAGAAGAAAATAAAGTAAGGTGCCATTGGTTCCTGCCTATAACCCTAGCTCCTCAGGAGGCTGTGATGTAGAAAATACCAATTTAAATTCAGATGGGATGGGAAAGTCTAGGACACTCTTCTTTCCAAGAGATCACCAGAAAAATAAACATGAATGGGGCTGTGACTCAATGGCAGAGCGCTACCCTTGAGCAAAAGGAGCTCAAGAGCAGGGCCTAGGATCATAGTGCAATAGAGTACCTGCCCTCCCCCAAAAAGGAGGCAATAACTACATGGATCTCTGTATGGATGATGGGCATTCAGCAGGTTGCCCGGTCCCCAGCCACCCCAACCTGGTCAAACTGGGACAAGCCCTCATAGAGTACTAAGTGTGAGCCAGCAGCTTGAACAAAGCACCCTCTGCCATTTAATAACTGAAGACCTGAAGGCTTTGCCTGGGCTAGTGTGTGCAACGGGTGCATAATGTTCTGTCTGAGGCATCCCATTGGGACACTTTGCAGCCAGCCACTGCTTCCAGAGAGTCCACAGTCCCTAGGTTGGAGGAGTTGTCCAAGGTTCTCTCTGCATCATCTCTATCCCTGTGTAGGATGTGAGCCTAGACCTCTGGGGCCTGGTGGCTATCACTCATCTATCATTCTTCATTGCCAAGTCAAAAGCTAGTCCCAAATCTTGGCATAGACATGAAATAATCAGCTATTTCTGCGCCAAAAGGGGTAATTCAATAAATCCCACTCTCATAATTCCCATTAGAAGTGGGCTGCAAATGTGGCTTAGTGATAGAGTGCTTACATAGCACAAATGAAGAGTTTCATTCTTTAGTACCACAGAAACAGAAAAAGCCAAAAGTGGCACTGTGGCTTAAGTGAGAGAGTGCTAGCCTTGAGCAAAAGAAGCTCATGAACATACCCAGACCCTGAATTCAAGCCCCAAGACTGGCAAAAAGAAAAAAAAAAGTGAGTCTGGTGAGACATATTCTTCTGGGACACAGAGGAGGGCCAAGGTTATAGGTAAGAGGTAGAGTAGAAGGCAGGTGCTGCTGGCTCACCCCTGTAATCTTAGTTACTCAGGAGGCTGAGATCTGAGGATCCCAATTACTAACAAAAAGTCTATATGAGACATTTTTCTTCAATTAAACACCCAAAAAGTGAGAAGTAGAGCAGTGATTCTAAGAGTAGAGTGCTAGCCTTGAGCACAAAAGCTCAGGGTTAGGACAACGTCCAGACCATAAATTCAAACATTAGGACTGGCACACACACACACACACACACACACACACACACACACACACACACACACACGCACACGCGCGCATGCTCGCGTGGGTGCACACATGCACATGCACACACAACACACCAAGATAGAGCATTTGCCAGTCACCCTGCACGTTTTGTCTATAGCAACTTAATAATAAAAAAAAAGGGAGAAGGGAAGGAAAGATTTGCTCCAGGAGGTGATATAACCAGTGCCAAAATTCCACAGGAGTTCTAAGGCATGGAACTGGACAGAGAGCCTCAGGCAGAAGGTCCATCATGGGCAAAGGTCCTTATGTGTCGTATGGAGCAAGTGGTGTAGGTGGAATGAAGGTTCTATGGCTTCAGACATTCTGGCAGAACATTCAAGGCTGGATCAAGGTTTGTTGAGACACAGGTAGGGCAAATGGTGGGTTCCCAGAATGGGGCCCAGGGGGAAGATTAGCTTGGCTTTTCACCATGGACTCCAGCCATTTCCTGTGGCTGGAAGCCTATTTTTCACACCTCCTGACCCTCAGGCCTCCTTTGCATGGAGGATTCAAGGCAAACACAGGGAAGAATGCTTGCTTAAGAAAAGCTTCTAGCACAATGCCAGAAGTGGCTCAACCCCTGTAAATCCTAGCTACTCAGAAGACTGAGATCAGAGATCATGAGTCAAGCCAGCTCAGGTGAGAAAAGTTAGTGAGACTGTTCTTGCAGATTAACTACAAAAGCCAGAAATGGAGCTGTGGCTCAAGTGGTAGAGTGCCAGCCTTGAGGGAAAAAGTTAAGAGACCAGAGGCCAGACCCTGAGTTCAAGCCCCAGCATTGGCACCTAAAAAAATAAAGAAAAGCTTTCAGGAGCTACTGAAAGGTCAGATCAGCCAGGTGCCAGTGACTCACACCTCTCCTCCTAGCTCCTCAGGAAGCTGAGATATGAGGATTACGGTTCAAAACCAACCCCAGGCAGGAATTCCAGGAGACTCTGATCTAAAAGGAACCTCCTGAATACTGGAATTGGCCCTGTGACACAAGTGGCAAGCTGAAGAGCTAGGGGACAGCATCCAGGCCCAGAGTTCAAGCCCCATGAACAACACCTGACCTTCTTGGACCTCACTCTGTGACTCTAGGCAGAGTACTTTCCAGTGGGCCCCTGAGGATCTCCCAATGTCTTGGTCTTCTACAAGTCTTGAGTGCAGCCTCTTTTGAGGCCTTTTCCTATAGAGCAGGCCACAGTATCAGAGAAGAATCCAGCCCTGGGGTATGGAGGTCATTGGTCGGGTCATCAGAATGGCATCTGTCATGGGTGCATCTGACCAGGCAATCGACGTCTCAGATCATAGTTCTGGGCCAGGAGGGGCAAGGGCTGCAAAATGGCACAGCAGGTAACACCCACTCATACAAGTATCACAACAGTGTTAATCATCAGGCACACCTTGAGCAGGTGTTGAGTTGGGCTCATGATAGACTTGTAGGCTCAGGAATCTAAAGCCGGCTGGCTGCTGCTTGTAGCAGTCGCTATCTCTGGAGTCCCAGGGCTCAGAACCCTGTTTTCCTCACCAGTGCATGGGGGTATATGAAGGTCTGCAATCGTGGGCCGACTACAAAGGAACATCCATAGTGTCCTTCCCTGGGTCCTGTGTCCCCATACACGGATGAAGGGGCAGGTTCCATGGTACTAACTGCCATGACCCAGAACCCTCAGCCCAAGAAGGACTTAGGGAGAAACTACTTGATCCACCTTGAGAGTTTACTATGTCTATGCCTCAGGACTGCCCCCAGTTCCAGCTCAGCTCATCATTACTACCTTCCTCTGTGTGTGTGTGTGTGTGTGTGTGTGTGTGTGTGTGTGTGTGTGTGTGTGTGTGTGTGTGTGTGTGTAAAGAACACTGCTGGTGGAATATCAATACTAAATTTCAAACTCTACTATAAAGCCATAGTAATCAAAACAGCTTGGTACTGGCATAAGAACAGACCTCAGGACCAATGGAATAGAATTGAAAACCCAGAAATGAACCTACAGACCTATAGCCAACTAATCTTTGATAAGGGAGTGAAAATAATAGAATGGAAGAAAGACAGCCTCTTCAGTATATGGTGCTGGCAAAATTGGTTAACTACTTGTAGAAAACTAAAACTAGATCCTTATATATCACCCTGCACCAGAATCAACTCCAAATGGATCAAAGATCTCGGAGTCAAAGCAGACACTCTGAAAACATTACAGGATGGAATAGGAGAAACCCTAGGCCTCCTTGGCTCAGGCCGAAATTTTCTTAATAGAGACCCAGAAACACAACAAATCAAAGAAAGGTTGGAGAAATGGGATTGCATGAAGTTGCAGAGCTTCTGCATGGCAAAGGACATAGCTAGCAAGATCAATAGAAAGCCCACAGATTGGGAGAAAATCTTCACTAGCCATACAACGGACAAGAGTCTCATATCTAAAATATAGTTGGCATCCACATTCTTTGGCAAGACCAGCCCCAGGGCTCAGCCCCATAGCTCACCTGCCAGTGGGGTGCTTGGGGCGGTTTCTGCCATGGGGCTCTCTAGCAGGAGCGCCTTGGGCGGTACCCGAATTAGGGCCCCATCCCAGCGGTTTGCCCATCAGTACCTGCACCTTGAGCAGGACTCGCCCTTTAGGTCTCCCTCCATCCCCTGGATTCAGGGCAGAACAGATGCAGGGGCCTGACTGGGCCCACCCACTTCCTTCTGCTCCCACCTGCATCACAGGGACAGACTCGCGACAAGGCCCTGCCCTTTCAGGCTTGCTGGCATCTGTTTCCTGAGCCTGGTCCCGCCCCATTTTTCCTGCTGTTGCTTGGATCCCAGTGCCTTGTTCCCAGTAGGCCTTTTGCAGCCCCGGTACCCCAGGCAAGACCCTCAGGCTGAGGCCCCAGCAACTCTTCCTCTGCCCCGCATCAGCCCATGGGATCAGGACAGCTCCAGAAGTCATTTCCTGGAAAGCAGAGAATGGCCCTGGCCTGGAAGGGATGAGGTTGGAGCAAGCTCCAAGACTGGTAACTGACTCTTAATGGCCCATGGAGCCTATGCCATTCTGAGAGGGCCGGGCTGCCAAGGAGGGGTGGGATAAGTGGAAGTGGCATGAAACTTAGGACAGTGGCAGGCCAGGAATGGAGGAGGTAGGGCTGATGGGGGAAATGGAGGAGCAAGGATGGAGCAGATGGAGATGGGGTCTCGGTGTTGTGCCTGCTGGGCCCCTAGGCCCCTATGGTTAGGAGAAGCAGGAGAGGGACTGGAGGGGCAGGAGAGGCAGGAGCAGTTAGTGGGAAAGGGCCAGCCAAGCGGGGAAGAGGAAGGCAGGATTTCTGGGCTTCCTCAATGAGAACCAACCCGGGCTGCCAGGGAGGGGCAGCAAATGTGGAGCAGGCCAACCCAGCAGTGTGGGTGGACTTAGTAGGCAGAGCCCTCAGAGACCAGTAGGGGAGAAGGGGTGGGCCTCCATCTGGGAAATCTTGAAGTTGGCCTTCAGGGAAGGGAGAAAGTAGGAAGGGAGAATTTGGGGCTGCTGCCATATGCCTGCAGGGGGGAGGGGGGCTAGGCCTCCCTTGGGCTTTGCTACAACACATCCGACCATACCAGTGGGGCCACGGGGCACCAGCACCTCCTCCCAGACTAATATCCTGGGATGAGGGAATGTAGGAGATAGGAAAGGCTGCCCTCAACCTGTGGGTCCCCTCTGGCTCCTGAGGCCTCTCTAATTCAGACCCACTGTGGCTGACATGGCCCAGGTGCCAACAGAGAGCCTTGGCTCTGTGTGTGGCTGTGGCATTGAGAGGTCATTTCCCAGGGAAATGGGTGAGCATGGGGGAGGGAACTCAAGACACATCCGAGAGCAGTGGAGGAGAGAGCCTCCCACAGGAATGCAGGCCAGCTTCTGGATTTCCCACACAGATCAGACTTGGTTGCATAGGGCTGGACAGCCAAGAGGGATCCAAGAAGGAGCTGGGGATGGGAGTGGGGTGAGGGGGTGGGGAATCAGCTGGTGACCTCTCCAGGTGGGGTGAGAAAAGGCATCTCCAGAGGAAAGGGGTTGGGGGAGGCCGTGTGCACCTGCAGAGCCCACAGCAGAAACAGTCCAGGAAGGAAGAGGGGGAAACATGAGCCAGGTGCTTGGGCCTACTCCTGCCCCACCAGGGAGCCCATCTCTCCCAGTGAGTTGTCTCCCTGGAGTCGGGGGAGTGGTGGTATTGCTCCTTTGGCTCCCTAGGTGGGGCAGGGGGCAGGGGCATGTCTCACAAGCCTTATCCAGACATGGAGAGGTCCTTCCTGCATGGGGAAGGTGGAGAGGGAAAGCACAGTGCAGAATCAAGTCCAGGAAGGAGCACTGGAGGATGCACGGTGTACAGGAAGCACCCTCTGGCTCAACAGTGGGTGGAGCAGTGAAGGGCTGGCAGGGGGGAGGGGGAGAGTGGGTGGTCGGTTCAGATGCGGCATCTGGTACTCTGTGTATGTGGGGGGGGGGTTCTCCTAAAATCTATTCCCAACAGATGGAGAGACCCGCACTCAGGAAGTGAAGAAGCCTGAGAGATCTTGGTGGTCATGAGTGGCCAGGGATAGAACAAGGTAGGAGGGACGAGGAGGGAAGATGGCCCCCTTTGGGGTGGTGCAGGACCTACTCAGGAACTTGGGCTTCTGGGGGCATTCTGGTGCAGATCTGATCTGTTTGTGTGGGGGGCAACTTTGGCACATGTGGTGGGCAGGGCTTCTAAAAGCTATTTCTGCTGGGAGGGTGGGTAGGAGGGGTTTCTAAGAGCAGGAAGATTTAAGAAGCAAAAATAAAGACATTAGACCATGAAAATTATGTAAAATTGGAAAGGGTGTGGAGGATTTGACAGGAGAGTGCTGGGGTGAAGAGGGGCTGCATGTGGTCGAAATTAAGGAGATGTGGCTCCACCTGCTCAGCTAATCGGCAGCTCTGGCCCCATACAGCCCAGGGATGGGGGGTCTCATCCAGAGGGACACTTCCAGTACACAGATCGGGGTAGAAAGAGGGGGGAAGGAGGTTGAGTCAGATACCTTCTAAGAAGTCACCCAGACTTCCATTTTCCATTGGTCTCTGTAGGTTCCAAGGTAGAAGGTGGCTCTGAGGCTTTGTGTAGAATCAGGGTCAGTATGTGAAGATCCACGTTCAGACCCCCTTGCAGAGACCAGGGACTCGGGAAGGAGCTGGACTCGGAGCCACAGGTCTCGAGCAGAAGAGTGCCTGCCAAGTGGGAGAAAGACATGCCGGATTATACAGGCCTGTAGAACCAGAGTCTGGGCTCTGGTGTACACACACACACACACACACACACACACACACACACACACACACACACACACACACACACACACACACACACACACACACACACACACACACACCGGCCTTGCCTAGAATACCTATCTATAGGTAATGGTGAGAGAAAGATATCCTACACAGGGAATATACACATAAGGTGTCTTCAACCTAAGCCAACACGGCTTAGGGCCAGTGCAGACAGCATAGCCAATTAGATGTAGGTGGGAGTTCATCAGTAGCATTTTTTTAAATTGCAAAAAATTTGGACAGGGAACAAATATACACATTTTTCAACCATCATATTCCACATCCTTCTTCTTCCTTCCTAGGAAACACACCCAATCAACAAAAAGGCTTAGATATGGCTCTTGACCATGAAAGTGGAAGCAGAATATTTTGGATGTCTGAGCTGTTAATAGTGTTTTCAATAATAATGTCACATGCAACAGCCCTATGAGTCCTGCAGGTCAACACTGTACTTCCTTAGTGATGTGATAGGAATGTAAACCTTACTGGACTTAGTATTGTTTTCCACTTCCTTTTCTACCACCTGGCCCAAATTATAATACAAAGTAATGGAAAGAAAAAGTAATGCCATCTTAAGAAAGTCATTTAGGGTTCTGAGAATTTGGCTTCATGGTACAGTGATTGCTTAGCATGCATGAAACCCTAGGCTCAATTCCTCAGTACCACATGAACAGAAAAAGAAACACTGGAAGTGGTGCTGTGCCTCAAGTGGTAGAGTGCTAGCCTTGAGCAAAAAAAAAAAAAAAAAACACCGAAAAGCTCAGGAACATTTCCTTGGCCCTGAGTTCAAGCCCCAGGACTGGCAAAAATGTCACTTAGCTAGTAAATGCCGAATAGAGAATCCATACTTGGAATATATAGTTGCTCCTTCCAACTATTACGTAACAGTAGTCCTTAATTCATGTTTTTTTTTTAACCTATATTAGGATACTGTGTTTAAAAAAAAAAAAACCCTTTTGTTAACAGGTCACAGCAATTAGTGCCAGGAATGTGCTTAGATATCAGGTGAAGATTAATCCTGGAAATTCAAAGATTCCATGCTTTTGAATTGTCACTTCTAATCACAATGAGAAGGGTAGTCTAATTGAGATTTGGAAATCTTTTTTGGTCAGTTATGGCACCAAAAAGGCAGAGGCCAATTAATAGTTTTAACAGAAGTGAAGGAATAACCCCAGCTCGAAGAAATAAATGATAATAATAACTAAATTATACCAGAAACTGTTCTAGGGAACTATTTTGGGTTATTGAAGAACTAGTTATCAACTAGGCTCATTCCACATTGCCTTTAGCATTCTAAATCACTTTGGCTAGTTCTTAATCTCTGTGTGATAAGTTGTATCTCCTTTTATGTTGTTCTTTCATTCCTGATATCCTTTGCTTTCTAAAAATCTGTCTTTCTCTATTTCTCTATGAACAATTCCTAATATTAAATAACACCTACACAGATGGCAGAGGATGCTAATGTAAGAGTCCCATAGTTCATGAGTCATTAGTATAACAACATGGAAAAACGAGGACATAGTTATTCCTACCTCAATTTTTCTGAAAAGCTGCAATGTCATCATTTGATTCAAATTTCCATTCTTTGCATACATAGTGTCATTAAATGCAGTAAATTCAAACATGAGCCAGGTGCTGGTGGCTCACGCCAGTAATCCTAGCTACTCTGGAGGTTGAGACCAGAGGATTGTGGTTCAAAGCCAGACTAGTCAGGAAAGTCCATGAAACTTTTCTCTTCAATTAACCACCAGAAACCCGGAAGTGGTTCTGTAGCTACAGTGGTAGAGTGCTCAACTTGAGCTGAAGAGCTGAGGGACAGTGCCCAGGAGCAGAATTCAAGCCCCACGACAAACAAAACAAGTGCAAATATGACTTTCAGTTTCCCCAAAAGGAACTACGAAGTCAATATTAATCTTCCTATGCATAAAAAATAATTCCAAAATGATTCAGTGCACCTACTTTAGTTGAGTTATTTAAGTTATGGCTTCTTTGATGGATATATTCTTTTATTTTAAAAATTACTAAATATTAGCTTTATAAATAAACTTCTTCTAATACTTCTTGTTTCAAAAGAGAAGTCCATACAGTTGATGTCACTTGGTTTTCTCAGTTCAAAGCCAACCCAGGCAGGGGAGTCTGTCACATTGTTATCTCTAATTAAACACCAAAAAAGCCAGACGTGGGGTTTTAGCTCAAGTAGTAGTATACTAGATTTGAGGGCAGGTAGACAAGAAAGACAACTGTTCAGGGACAGGGTCCAGCCTCTGAGTTCCAGCCCCATATCCAGAAAAAACTGAACAAATGAAGAAGCAAACAAAAAACCCACATATTTCTTTGGGACCATCCTTACAGCACTGGTTTGAGAAGAGGCTCCTTTTGCTTATCATATTCACTGGAACCTGCTTTTTGGAATCCTCATTGCTATGGTGAACTCAGGACCAGATTAAAGGAATGGATAACTGACTTTTGCAACAAGAGAATCATCTCAGGAGTTAAATACCCATGCATAAGACATTTTAAAACCTCATGTCTTTGTTTCTTTGAAGTAGAATACTTTAAAACAAAGTTATTTTCTTTTTCTATGCTGGCCTTCAAATGGCAGATTGTTTCCTTTTGTAATACTCTCAATTTTAGAAGTTTACAGAAAAGTTTTATATGAGTAAAGAACAAAATGGAACAAGTCAGGGACAGATTTTCCTTCAAGCCTTGGATTATTTTCTTGTACAGTAAAAAGGACAGCACAAATTAACTTGAACTTGGTCATTGCCCTATGTTCAATTCCTCTCTTGGAATCAGTATCCACTTCCCATAACAGTTCCTTCCACTTACTTCCAGGAACAATCTATGGTGCTACTCCCGATAAAATGAATGTTTTCTGGCTTCATTGAAATAGCACAAGTACATCTTTGGACATGAGGTAACACGTGTTTCAGAGACAACTTAGTAATGAGAAAATATGGAATTGTCATGGTTTATAAAACATTATCCATGTACATATGGCCATATAAGATGATGTTAAGTAAAATGAACCTCAAGATAGGAACACAACTTGTTTTTTTCTTTTTTGTTATTGTTTTTAATGTACTAAATGTACTATGTGATTTTTTGTTTCTCTTCTATTTTCTTCCTCCATGGTGTAACCCCTGTTTTCACTGTATTTGATGTCGTTAATCTGCACCTTACATATACATTTTTCTAATGTGGGGAGGGGAAGGGAAAAAAAAACGCTGAAACAAGGAAACAGTATGACCCATTGTAACAACAAGATGAACAAGACACTATGTTGAAAACGAACTTTAAAACTTGGGGATGGGAGGGGGAGTTTGGATGGTGGAGAGAAAAAAAGATGACGGGGAAAAACAAAGAGGATGTAACAATGCTCATTAGATAATGCACTTATTAACTTACTTATGTAACTCTAACCCCTCTGTACATCATTTTCAAAATAAAAAACATGACAGAAATTATCCTGGAGTACATTAAGTTGAAATTTCCTATGCTCTGTAAATTAAGACCAATTTTAAGTGGGAAGAAGATTCTCAGAAACATTTTTTAGTAAGTGTGTGTGTTCATTAGTTCCCTAGTGTACGTAAGTTAACAGTAGGAGATACAATGAGAATAATAGGAGAAAGACAAGTTCTGTGTTTAAATATAATGGTCCAATACACTATAGAAGACTCTGCAAAACACAACTTTGAAACAATAAAGCCAAAACCAGTATTTAGATCTATGGGAGTGATATAGAGAAAGCATTACTATTAATGAAACATGAAGGATAAGGCCACTCTCTTTCATCTACTAACTCTAAATCATGGTAGCTAATCATGCAAATTTGTAAAAAGTAGAATGGAAAAATAATTCTGGTTCCAAGTAAGTCAGATATAAGAGCATGGACTTAATTGGAAAAAAAGGCCATGTTGATAAAGCAGGAATTATATTAGCAATGAACTGGTGGCTAAGATCACATTTCTTTTTCCATTTTTCTTTCTTTTTTTTTTTTTTTTTTGGATGGTTGTGGGCTTGAAGTCTGGGCCTCCACTCTTCAGTCCAAAGCTAGTGTTCTACCTCTTGAGACACAGTGCTACTTCCAGTTTTCTGCTGGGTAATTGGAGATAAGGGCCTCAGAAACTTTCCTACGCATGCTGGATTTGAACTGCAATCCTCAGATCTCAGCCTCGTGAGTAGCTAGCATTATACGCATGAGCCACCAGCATCCCTCTTAACATCACATTTCTAACAGTGTATACTCAGTATATGTAATGTGTATGTTTCTCTATCTTTATATGAACTCGAGTTAAAAATCTGGGCTACAGCTTTTGCACTCACAAAAATGTTTCTAGTTTAAAAGTTGATACTCCTGGAAAAATAGAACCTAAGAATGTAAAGGAGTCTGGGAAGTTCAGCTTGCATCAAGCCTGGGAGAACAGTCTTTGAGACACTATTTATAATTACCAGCCAAAAGCTGCACTGGAAGAATGGCTCATGTGATGGAATACTAGTTATAAGCAAGATTGCTGAATAAGAGCTTGAGGTTATCATATATATATATATATATATATATATATATATATATATATATATATATATACACAAACATGCACATACACACAAAGGCACTTATATGTGCAAACACACATATGAAACAACTCTCAGAATGTGCAGAAATGTTAGAAAATAATAAAAAAAAATATGTCCTAAGACTAGAATCAAGTGATAATTTTTTAATTTTAGAAAGTCCTCAAGTGAAATTTCCCCCCAAAACGCTTGAGAATATTACATAGTTAGGGACCAGAGATAGTAAGAAAGTCAAGTAATCGTTATTGAAGGGGTTGGATCCATGGAGGAATGAATCAGAGACCCCTGCAGGTGCATCTGAAAACGTTCATATCCTGTGTCAAATGTTAGAAAATAGTACATAAACATTCTGAGCCATCAGTCTTTTGAAAAATATTATCGGAGAAGTTCAGAAATGCTAGTCTATATCAAGATTAAATAAACCAACAAAGTATGGTAGGACAATGAGATACAAGCCTGGAATTCTAGCACTCAGACTAAAACAGGAGATCAGAGAGTGGAATTACATAGTGGTACCTTCCCTGGACTAGGTAATATAATTTTGTCTCAATAAAACAAAACCAGAAAGGAATAAAAAAAACAAGAAAGGAATATACAGTTGCAAGTTTTGGCTAATTTTGTCATTATGTTTTAAGAAGTCAAGTTTCCTATTGAAATGCAACTCATATGTAATCCTCAGTTGTGTTTTAAATGCTGTCATCATTACAGAACATTCCTAGATGCTAAAGAGCTCAAGATTCCCAAACAAAAAATTGAAAAAGTAAGCATCATTCTGTTGGATTCCAAAGAAATGATGGATTACCAAAGCTTAAGCCTAGGGAAATAGCGAAGTTCATCTAATGTAGGACTTTGTAGACCTGTCTAAATTAGAATTTAGATTTAAAATAAATATTTTTGTTTGTAATTTTTGTTTGTAATTTCATATTCTATTTCATATTGTATTTCATATTCTATAGGATAGAAGATTTAATTCACAAATTCACAAATGATTCTGGCATTCTATTTGCCTAAAATATTCTGTCAAGTGAGGTATAATTAGAACTTAGTTAATAGATAATTGAAACAGTTCCTGTGTAACATGATAATGTGAATAATCTAGAAAAAGTTGCCAACAAATTTATAACATTAATTTATAAATTTAGAAAAAGAGGAATTTTGTGAGACTTTGGTACACCATGGTATGTATAGAGTAATTGTGTGACATCCTTTTTCTTCTACCTATATATAACACAGGAAGAAATTTCCTTAATTACATACCTCTGTATATGATGAGAAAAATGCTAGGTTTGGGGTTTGTTTTTATTTTTGTTTTTTTGTTTGCTTTATCCTTGGGCTTAAATTCTGGGCTTGGGTACTGTCCCTGAGCCTGTTTTTGCTCAAGGCTACTGCTCTTCAATTGAACAACAGTACCACTTGTGTCTGGCTTTTCGTGAGCAGTTTATTGGAGATAAGAATCTAAGGAACCTTCCTGCCTGTGTGGGCTTTGAACCATAAGCTTCAGATCTTCATATTCAGGTATTCAGATCTCCTGAATATCTGTGATAGATAAAAATATAGCTATAAATAATATTTGCAAGTGTTTTGATCTCAAGAATACCACTGGGGGGAAAATGATGCAGCAAAGTTTAGTGTAATGTTCTTTCCCCAATAGGAAGAGCATCACATTAGCAGAAGTGTAGTATTTTTTCACAAGAATGATAAGCTAGTCCTGATGTGAATTTAGGGAATTTTAAGGTCCACCTTACAAGTTGGAAACTGTTGGGCTAGGATGAATTTACAGCATAAAAACTTAGGATTGATGGTCATAGAAATAATAGCTTACTCTGATGAACATATGTTTACACTTGAGGAATTTATTATAGATACTTCATAGTTTTATCTTCTACCAGAATGTGGCTATTTTTTCTGTTGACTTTTAAATATGTACCCCCCCCCACTGGAAACTGCATCAGTTGCAGAATAAAATGCAAACAGGTACTGTTTTGAATGTCTCTGGTTCGGCATGTTCAGAATTTGAAAATGAGTAGTTAGTAGTTACAGGAATGTTGAAAAATACATATATTCTGTCCTCTTAACAATTAGTCAGTTTTAAAAGTTAGGAGTTTCCATAGAATTGAACTGTTTTCTGTTTTAGTATGACAATACTAAAATAATGTGTTTTTTCCAAAATAATGGCAAGTATATTCTGAAAAATTTGTATAGTTTGATAACATTCAAGTTGATGACCATCTGATAAAGAAAGGGGTAATTAATACAAATTAGAAAACAAATAGCGTTCATTTTTTAAAAAGGTAATCCACATAGAATATTTACTATACCAATATAGTGAAATTATATTTTATGTGGCTTATTTTTTAATTTAATTTTATTGTCAAAGTGATATATAGAAGTGGTTGCAGTAATTGTAAGGTAGTAAATATATAGCATGTTGAACTTTTTACCTCCTCCCTCATTTTTCTCATACTTTTCCTTCACCCTAATACCCCTTACAAGTTGTAATGTAAATTTCCAACAAGTCTTGTGCGTATTGCTATTGCACTGGTTTGTCTTTTTTTTTTTTTTTTGGTCCAGTCGTGGGGCCTGAACTCTGGGCCTGGGCGCTGTCCCTCAGCTCTTCAGCTCAAGGCTAGCGCTCTACCACTTGAGCCACAGCACCACTTCTGGCTTTTTTCTTTTTGCTTATGTGGTGCTGAGGAATCGAACTCAGGGCCTCATGCATGCAAGGCAAGCACTCTACCACTGAGCCACCTTCCCAGCCCTGCACTGGTTTGTCTTTTGCCCTTTGTCTCGCCATTTTGTTGTTCCTCTTCTCTTGCCAAATTAAGATATATGTATATACAATACACAGGATCCCAAAATCAAATATAGCAGGGGATAAACCATAGGGGTAAACACAAAGAAAAAGAAATTACATTGTACATCAAAAACAACAACCTCAAAGAAAAACCTCTGTTTCCATATCTAGGAGTTTATTTTGCTCAGCATTATCTTATATGGTCATATATACATAACTATTGAGACATTCGGCTCATCTGCTAGGACTATCCTAGACATTTCCTACTTATTACAAATGAGAGAAACCATGGAATCTCTTTGTGTCTTGCTTATTTTACTTAGTAGGATATTTCCAAGTCTTTCCATTTCCGTATGACTTAGAAGCATAGAATTCCACCGTGTGTGTGTGTGTGTGTGTGTGTGTGTGTGTATACCACATTTTGTCAATTCGTTCATCAACTGAGTGGCATATTGGTTTAAAACATGATTGCATGTAAGTATCACTTTGGGTCATTCAAAAATGACAGATGCCACTTCCCCAGACATTCTAAAATCATGATTTCTATGTCAGGATTTTATGGTGGCAGGTGTTGAGATATCTGAATTAGTCTATCTATATCTTGCACTGAATTAGGCAGGAAGATATCCAATATCATATAGGATAAAAATGGTAGTGATAAAATATTCCCTTGAGAAAGACATAGGAGGTTGCCAGAAGTATGAAGTAGTTGAGATAATTTTGAAGAATTTAGAAATGCAAGCTCAGGTATGTCTCTTTAAATAATAATTATGTAAGTGGAAGGGCAAAAGAAGGGGAAGAGAAGAAAATAACTGACAGCAGATCATTGTCCCAAATTAGAGTATAAAAGACATAATCTATAACTTCCAAGTTAAAAAGAGACCAATATAATACGTCGCACTTAATTTAGGTACATGCAAAATGTTTACTTGGCTTTTTCCTACTCTAATGCTCCTAAATAAATGAAGACATAAGAAAAGGTATGTGATTGCCATTATTTCAACCTGAACACTAACTGTGATGAGCCCTCTTTTTCTCACTTTGCACTTGGAAAATAGTACCTAAGTTGATGATGTTGTGGCTGATTAGAGGTAGACTAAGGAGCTTCTAATTGTACAATTATCCCAGAATAGTTTAAAGTAGTTTTTTCTCCCAAGATATCCAACTACATTTTCTGAAGTTGTGCTTTGAACACACCCTCACACATGAGCAGATTATTTGAAATTATACTTCAGCATTTCCTTGGCACATTCTACTTTGTGCCTTTGTCTTTTTTTGCACATTCCTTTTGAGTTCATGGTTGCTCTATTTCCATTTCATCTGTAAAAACTGCTAAGAACATTGTTCAACTACCACTTCTTGTTTGCACATGCCCAGTCTATGTATGAAGGTACTTTGTACATGCTGAGGAGAATAGTTCCACATTATAACCTTATGCTCACATTAGAGGGCGTAGAATTTAAAGCATTTTGAGACAAACAGTGATATTAGAATTGAAAGGCTACTTAGGGACATTTTCTTGGAGCTATTAGTTTACCCAGGAGAAATATAAATATCCACAAAACCTGGAGCTTATTAGTAAGTATCCGAATTAACACTAGATCTTAGATGCTGTGTTAATACAAGTCACCATTGTATTATTGTTACATCAGAATCCTTCCCTATTGCAAATATGGATGAGAAAATGAAAGAAAGGCATTACAAAATGTCTTATCTTTTTAGGCATTTAATCCTAGTGGCGAGGGTAATGTCTGAACTCTCCCATTCAATAAACATTTAAAGTTTATAAGAGTACTTCCTACATATAAGAAGTTGTGGCATGTTGATTGACAGGGTTATTTCAGCATGGAGATATCCCTAACAAGAACTAGATTTAAATAGAATATATGTCAGTTATGATGTGTCAATCAGGCATTTTCTATTCTAAAGAAGAATCAATTCAAGGACTGTTCAGTAACATCAGTAACATCAGTGTTACTTGTCCTACATTTATAATGAATAGGCTGATAAAATATCCAAACATATCTGAAGATATTTCAATAAAATCCCAAACTGAATGAATACATGGCTCACTCATTGAAACTGTAGACAAATTAGTCTTATCTGTGCTGTAGATCAATCTATAATCACCTGGCTAAACAAACTCTTCAAAAATATTCACAGAATTCCTCTAAGTAAAGATCATGACAGTTATATCTGTATAATTCTTCTAAGGTCAGGATAAAAGAATTTGTTCTCAATATTTTAAATCAACAGGATCTGTTGAATTCATGGATCCAGAATTTTATGGCTTCACATTCATATCTCAAAATTTTATTAATATGACTTTCACCAAAACACTGTTCTTATTGAACTTGTCTATGTCCTTTTAGTTTTCAAATCCAAATAGCATATTTCCTTCAGTATCTTCCTGACAATTTGTTCCCTCATTTACCTCTCCAAATCTGTTTTTGGTCGTGGATATTTTAATGATGTCTAAAAAGACTTATCTATGCATCTGTTTAACATAAATTTTAGAACTATCAGAGAGTTTTTTCCTCTAAATCCATCATTTCCACCTGTAATCCTTATCACCAAGAATATTACTAACATGGTTGCCAGCCAGAGACGTGGGAGCACTTTAGATTTCTTCTTACCCTTCTTACTTCCGTCTGTTAGATAAGATGAATGATCAAGATTTTCTGTTTCTGTCACTAATATAATTTCTATGTACTCCTTTTTATGCAACTGAAACTGGCCTGTTTCAAATACTCATCATTGGTCACTTTGTCCTAAAACAACTGCTTACATAGTATGCTTTTTCCCCATAGACTTTTCATATTGTTCTTCTCCATCACCAAATTACTGCTCCATGTAAGCACACAGAGTGAATATCTCAGACACAAATTCTAGTATCATTAATTACTCACTACATTGACTGTTGGCATTACACTTCTCATCTGTAAATGGATATAGTCTACCAGAAATATTGAAGAATGAATTTGTTGAATTCTAGAGCAAGAAAAAAGAAAAGTGAAGAGTCCTTACATTTTCCACCTTACCTTACAAATAAGAAAAGAGTCAAATTCAGTTTGTTGGTTTAAAATCACAATTTTTTTCATGCAGAAATAAAAATAAGTCATCATCAGGCTACACTGTGGTCATCATCCTCACCAAAATTATTATTAGCATCATAAGTGCTAATTATTGAAAGCCTGGTATGTGTCTATGACGTTGCTATTATTTGTCTTTTGATTAATAATTTTAATGTTACCACTGTGCATGCATCCATATTAAAATTTTGAACAAATAAAGAAACTAAAAAAACTAAACTATATCAGGTAGCTTGACTATGTGCTTTTAACAAATTATGGAATAGATTTTTGAAGCATTACAAATTCCTAACCAGTATGAATTAACTTCCTCTCTCTCCGTCACTACACACAAATATTTAAGAGTTTGAACAGAACTTTTTTCAAGTGATATACTCTAAATGTTACTACAATATCATGTGTATATCTAAAATTTCCTTTAAAGTAATAAAGTCTACTTTCAAATCAAGTATTAGTTATTTTATTCTCAGGAACTTTTAGATAAAGACTGTATATCTTTGAAATGAAAAAGGTCAAAATAATAGCATAAAAATTTTAGAGGGAGTCTGTCTTCAGAAATACATATACATATATATCTATATATATGTTATGTGCAGAAAGATATAGAGTTTTAGAGATTATTTGTCATCAGAAATATGTACATATATTTAAATTTCTGTGTAGAATGATGTACATTATAGTGAAAGATACATCTTAAAACATAATTAAAATTAAAAAAATACATCAAACCAAGTGCCAGTGACACGCTTATAATTCGAGCTATTCTGGGTGCTGAGATCGTAGAATTGTGTTTGAAACTAGCCCAGACAGAAAAGTACTTGTTAGAGTCTTATCCCCAATTAATCACTAAAAACAGGAATTAGCTCTGTGCTTCCAGTTGTGGAGTGCTGTCCTTGAGCATAAAAACATTGGGGACAATGCCAAAGTCTTGCAAACAACAACAACAACAAAATGTATCACATTAATTTCACAAAAGCAAATTTTAACTGTTGTGAACATTTCTTAGAAACATGAATACATGCCCCTGGAAAATGTTAAGTAAAAGTATAGAATATTTACGTCTATGTTAAAGACAAGACTATTTAGATTGTTTAAGATATTTAGGTAATGATTAGGAATTAAGAATAATGATAGTTAGGTAATAGATTGGGATTGGACTTTAATTCTAGTTTACAGTAGTAATAAAATGATATTTGTAATGATTATATAAAATTATTCTTGCTTGGTATATGAATTATAATAAGTGATAAACATTTTAAAATGATTTCCAATGCAAAGGATTATCAATTCTTTTGTACTTTCAAAACAATTAAGAAATGTATTCCAAGGCTAGTTTGCTCTAAGACTATATTTGTTTTCTAAAATTAATTTAGGAATGAGTTAAGATTTAGATAACGATGCACAGCAGAAGAGAGTGAGAGGGGATAGAATGATGGACCACATAGGAGCTGTATGTCATTTGTACTGTGTTTCAACAAACAGAAACACTTCAGAGAAGAGAAACAGGAATATAAGGTGTCCTGAATCAAGTTTCATTTTAATCCACCTAATAGTTTGACTGAGAATCAGAGAACATGGGAAAAATAGAAAATAAAGCATTGTGTAAACCTGTTACAATGTAAAGAAATTGTAATAGGAAGATGATATTTTCCAAAGAAATAAAAGAAAGGACAGGTAAACTCTAAAGGGAAAAAGAATGAAGAGAGAAAAGAAGCAAAATAAACCTTTATCAATAACAAACACAGGAGTTTGGAAGTGCAAAGCCAGTAGAAATATTGTAAATAACAATAAAATAACAATAAAAATTGCTAATGTGGATAGAAGATGGATCATATTTTATCATATATGATTTTGAAGTAATAGGAAATGAAAATTTAAAAGTCATAATTTAAAACACTATAGCCCAATGGTAAAACATTGCCATAGCATGTGTGAAGCAATGGTGTGATCGCCCAAACATTACAAAGTACACCCAAAGCACACACACACAAAAACCCACATTAACACACACACACACACAACATACACACATTTGGAATATTGATATTATCATATTAAACAGAGATAATTATCACAAATAGTAAAAATATGTTAATATGAAATCATATTATTGCTCATACTATTTAAAAGTTTACTAGAAATAAAATACTCACAATATACTTAGATTCTTATAGATCAACTAAATTGAAAATTAAGAAATAGAAGACACGAGAACCTTTGCAAACAAGTTTTAAATAATAAACATTTTGAAACATGTATACTTTTATTTTGACAAAAGATTGATGTTACTGGTATTTTAACTCAAGATTTAGAATATGATAACCAGATGCTCTATATCTCGCTAGAGATGGCTATATTTCTAATCATTTCACTCTGGATACTTTTATAATAAAGGTCTCATCATTTCAAAGCCTCTCCCGAATCACAAACCCTGCTTATATTTCCCACCATAGCTAGAAAATGGAAGCCACAAATCACCATTCCCTGCTCAAACATTTTTTTAATTCAAGTACAAATATTTCCAAAAAGTGACCAGGTAATGAAGCCTTCTTAATAAAGTATGTGCTTCTTGGAAACACAGTAAGGACAAATATGTTTAGAACTATAAGAAATTAAAATTATTTAAATTCACCAACCATATAAAAATTAAGAAAATAATTTTTAAATATTCATGTTAAATATTTTAAAAGCAAAATATATGTGTCTAAATAATTTACATTGTAAAACTCATGCAAAATTAAATTAATCCTTCGACTCTGAAAAAAGAATTACTCTAAAGAAACAAAAGAAAATAATTAAGTTCAAAATTTGAAATTTAGAAAATGAAATGAATTGCATTCTTTAGTTGACTGAAGAAACTGTAAACCCTCTGTATATCAATTTTATAATAAAAAATGCATGACCAAAGAAAGCAAAAGTACCCATTGATCAATAGCACCAGCTAAAGTATCAGTATTTCTTTTTTTGAGTGTACAAGAAAATCGATGGAGGGGATAACAATGTTCCTTCCATTAAAAAATGTACTCATTACCTTACTTATGTTACTGTAACCACTTTGTACATTATCTTTACAATAAAATTAAATTGAAATTAAAAATAAACTAAATAATATACCAATTAAGAATTCTTAGAAGCCATTGGTTAAAAACTTTGTAAAAAACTGTCTTAGGAACCCAAGAAATATACTTTGATGATACTATTTAAATACTCAAACTTCAGCAGAGAAGCAAAAAGTTTATAAATGTTACAAGTAAAGTAATAAATCAGAATATATTACTATTAATAAAAATCATAAGATGAATTTATAGTGGTAGTCAAATATGTAACAAATGAGACGAATTGCCATTCGTTTGCACTTAATAAGTGAGAAAGAACTTTCTAGGTCTTTTAAAATATATATTAAGATAATGAAGAAACTATTCTGTCACATCATATGATAATCAGATAAAGATGATATTAAAACAAAGAACAGATTGTACTAAGTTGTGGGATGTTAATGTATTTACCTATTTTGGTTGTGGGTAACTGTGGGGATTTCAACTTGGAGTATTGTTCTTGCTAGGCTGGCGTCATATCAGTGGTTAATTATAGGATAGGGGTTCCCTTTCCACAAGAACATGCACCTGATCTGTCCTTTTAGCCTTCCCATCATCAATGGCATCAGAGTTGCACACCAACTTGTCTAGCTGCCTACCTTGGCTGGCCTGGATTCTGCAGTCCTTCCAATCTTTGCCTCTAGATAGTGCAGGATCGTGGAAATGATCCAGTTCACCCAGCTATAGAGTGAGAAGGAAGTCCACTAAACTTTTGGCTTGGGTTCTGTACTCAAGCCTCCTAAGTAGTTAAGAGTAAAGATGGGAGCCCCTGGTGCCAAGCAGTAGCAGTATTTTTAAAAAACTTGACATATATATGAGTTAGGCTTGTGATTACCTCAGGAAAAGAATAAAAGAGCAGTGAAGCATAAAGGACAGTCAGAACTTTAACTAGCTACTCAGAGGCTGAATCAGCTTAGCTAGCTACTCAGGAGGCTGAGATCTGAAGACCACTGTTCAAAGCCTGTCCAATCACGAAAATACATGTGATTATTTCCAAAAAATCAGAAGTGCAGCAGTGGCTCGAGTGGTAGACTACTATCCTTGGGCACAGAAGCTTAGGGATAGTGCCCAGGCACTAACAAGCTTCAGGAATGATGAATACATGCATGAGCTCCTGCAAATGTGCATGTGCATACACACGTGTGCATGAACACACAAACACACCAATGAGTATTTCAATGCTACCTTCTTTAATTTTTTTTTACCTTGTTGTACCCTATTGCCATGTATTGGTTCACAAATTAACAAAATCAGCTAAGCAGCTATTTACATATAACTGATCATGTTTCTCTAAAGTCTATTCTCTTTTTGCAAGCCTGCTTTTATATGACCCAAAAGTAAATTATTCAGGAGGGCAATTCATCTCCCTCAACTCTGTAGTATTAGATGATTGTTTAGGTTCTTCCTAGCTATATGATTTTGTGAAATCCTGCATCAAACAAAGTATTTCTTTCACGAGAAGGGAAGCCTTTGTCAAACAATTAATAATAGGATTTTCTCCTCCTGGCAAGCATGTATAGTTTTATTATCTTCATATATTTCATGATCTGTCTGTGTATGCCAAAGACTGCTGTGAAAATAAAAAGACCATTCTCAGCACTTAGCATTCGTATAACATTCATATGTATGAAGGTATTTAAATATTACTGAAATTGCTTTGGAATAAATAATGTTCACCTTGACTATGTTGAGAAAGAAGAATTGGTTTCTCAGCACTTAGGTAAGAACGTGAGTGAAAGAAACAAAAGGAAAGTTTGGAACAACTCAACACATACATTCAAATGAAACAAAACAACCCAAGAAAACACAAATTAATTCAGTACTTAAAAACCTGCAGGAAATCCTCCTGAGTAACCAGGATTCCAGGCATAAGCTGTCTATTTTTTAAATAGTTTAGTAAATCATGTAGTTACAGAAGTTATAAATTATCATTACAACCTGTGTAATAGATGTGTGTATGTATATATCAATGCATACAGACAGAAATATTTTATCGAATCTTTGTATCTACAGTAGATTTATGAAATATCAACCTTCGTTGTAAAATAAAATGGAAACAAAAGTTATTAAGGAGCAAAACAAAGGGAATTCTCACAAGTTTCTTGTTGAATGGAATATGAATTGCGAGAATCAGTTTGGGAAAACCATCTTAATTTAACATAATGGATAATGGGTATTAATTCCAATCTATCTATTTGCCCATATTGTGCATCCTCACACATGAGTATCAAAATCAAACCACAATTTTTGCTTTTGTATTTAACGCACCTGTTATAATTTAGGGGATTGATGAAGTACTCAAATAAAGATTAAAACAATAGTAAGTGAGGCGATGAGTTAGAGCTGAAAATGTTTTTAAATATTATAATAGCTAATTAAATTGAAATTTTCTTACTTTTACTCTATTGTCATGTCTCTCATTCCCACATTAGAAAATTATATAGAAGGTTCTCAGTAAATTATGTGTATAATCATGAAAAAAAATGTATTGAAAGAATATGGGCCCAGTGTGGTTTTAGCTTATTGAGACCTGTAGGGGGTAGTGTGTTTTTGAGGCCTTGCAAAACGTTGTGATGGAGATGAAAGGAGGGATGTGCTTATTCTTGAAAATTGTCTAGAGGATTGCTCCCAGAAAGATAGTGACGAATAATTCCAAAAGATACAGCAAAATCACTTCCACAACCATGTTCACTGCTGCACTATTTACCATAGCCATGTTATGAAAACAGCCCAGATGTCTTATGGTAGAAGGATGGTTGGAGAAAGTGGGGCACATATACACAATTGGATTGCACCCATCCATTATGAAGACTGTTACATAATTTGCAAAGAAATAGATAGATCTAAAAATATGTTAAGTAAACTAAGTCAGAGCCAGACACACAAAGGACCCATGTTCTGTCGCGTATTTGGAACATAGGACTTTATGCAAGTTTACACAACAGTATTCACCAAAGCATGCTCTTTGCAGACGAGTATTTAAAAGGTGTAATTTCTTATAAAATTGAACTTTTATTCCAACAAAATGAATACCAAGAAACTATCATTTGGAAGATATGAGCGGAAGTCAAAGGGAAGGAATAAAGAGAGTTATGGATGAAGAGAGGGAAGGTATAATATTCAATGCAGAAACTAGAAGAAATGAAAGTGGGGTGAGGTTTGGAAGGGTATTGGAAAGTTACATAAAGATCCATTGTACTTATAAACTGATTTGTTGAATGGAAATTCCTTCATACAACTATCTAATAAAAATATAATTAAAAACAATGGAGACGGGGCTGGGAAGGTGGCTCAGTGGTAGAGAACTTGCCTTGCAGGCCTGAGGCCCTGGGTTCGATTCCTCAGCACCACATAAGCAAAAATAAAAAGCTGGAAGTGGCGCTGTGTTTCAAGTGGTAGAGAGCTAGCCTTGAGCTGAACAGCTGAGGGACATCACCCAGGCCCAGTGTTCAGGCCCCACGACCGGACCCCCCCCCAAAAAAAAAAACAATGGAGACATCTGAACCTTAAACTGTGTTCTCTTCAATCATGAGTCAAAATAATAGTTTCCTTCTCAGAAATTTTCTTTGCAGTTATTTTCCTCAAAATGACAGAAAAGTGACCAACAAAATGAATGTCAATACATCACATTGCATATCCTAAAGAGAAACAATATAAAAATCACAGTAAAAATGTTAGAATTCATCACATGATAAAATAACAGGTAGAAAGGATCAAATGCTGATTGTTTTTCCAAGTACGTTACCTATGGTATCTAATTTAATCCTCACAATAATCCCATAAAGTAGAACTACTTCTATTTCTAATTCTCAGATGATGATATTGAAGTCTTCAGAGTTGGAATTACTAGTACAACATTTCACAAATGGTAAATCTTAGCCTGCGGCCCATTCCCACCGTACCAAATAACTTCATTCTATTTTGTGACTAAAATACCAGCACTTAGTCCACTAATTCTAGGAAAATTTCCCAGAATTATTGTCCACACTCTAATAATATTTCACTTTATCTTTGTTAGAAAATAGGAAACTAAGCGGGATGTCGGTGGCTACACCTGTAATCGTAGCTACTCAGGAGGCTGAGATCTGAGGAATGCGGTTCAAAGCCAGCCCAGTCAGGAAAGTCCGAGAGATTCTTATCTATAATAAACCGCTAATAAACCAGAAGTGGCACTGTAGCTCAAGCGGTACAGTGCTTGACTTGAGTGGAAGAGTGCAGGGACAGTACCCAAGCCCAGAGTTCAAGTGCCAAGACCAACTAAAAAAAAAAAAAAAGGAAATAGGTAACTGCAATATGAAAACTCCAAGTTCATAATCAATTTATACCTCCCTGGTGAAAGGAACTGCTAAACTATAACATTCTTGATTTCTAGCTCAAAATTGTAGAAATTATATTCTATCCCATGACAACACTGCATCGCAGTCATACTGAAAGAATAATCTCCCCAATTCCTGATGGAAACAGATTGCAGGTCTTATAGACCAATCATTTCCACATTGTAGCTCACATAAGTTGTTTACCATTAGAGGTATTTTGATTGCTTTTTATACCCAACATTTTGAGAGAAATGTATTACTTTAAAATGTTATTAAAGCAAGACTGATATAAAACTCACCTTTGACCCCAGATAAATATTTACCTTTCATATACCCAAAAATTCAGTCTTACCTATCATTAATGTTAGGAACGAGAGGTTAAAAATTATGGACACCAAGACCTAAGCATGAATTAAAGACTCTCCAACTTGTGAATACAATTGGTTTAAAAAGACATCAATACTACTGCATGTTTTTCAAAATTTCTTGTGATATTGAAGATTCAATGATAAAATATTAACACTTGAAAATAACTCATTTTCTTGGGAGTAGAACAGAAAACACAAGATTAATCCATCATTTTCAAATACCTTTATTTTTCTACAAATTCACTCTTATAATTATCAAGATTATAAAACTAACTGAAGTACAGAGCCACAAAGGAAATAATTTAACTGCATCATCTACATTCAAAAAACTGTTACTGGGGCTGGGAAGGTGGCTCAGTGGTAGAGTGCTTGCCTTGCATGCATGAGGCCCTGGGTTCAATTCCTCAGCACCACATAAGCAAAAAGGAAAAAGCCGGAAGTGGCGCTGTGGCTCAAGCGGTAGAGCACTAGCCTTGAGCTGAAGAGCTGAGGGACAGTGCCCAGGCCCAGAGTTCAAGGACCCACGACTGGACCCCAAAAAAAGAAAAAAAAAACTGTTACTAGAAAACAAAGTTATTCTAATAATTAGCTTACCAAATTCACTTATATCCTTTTATTCTATTTCATAATATTTCATAATATTCTATTGCATAAAAAGCCTATATACCCACTTACATCTTCAGATCTTAATATTTATTTCAGAAATGTCTATAGCTCTATAGTCAATGAACTGAAATAATACTAAAAATATTCAAAGGCTTTTCAGAAATTGCAAGACGCTCTCGGGGTTGTTATTTATATTGGAAAAGATATTTGAAAAGCCTTGTTTGTTAAAGTTGTGATAGTTACTTTCACAAAAGAGCCATTAGTGAGGATCCCATTGCATGTACAAAAGAACTTCAAATGCATCCACAATCTGGAGGTGACACATGCTTTTTGTTTGTTTGTTTTGAAAGGTATATCTAGCAAGCATATCCACAATACTGGTTTTCAGTCAATATGATGGGATATTCAAACCTAATAAATACAGGGTTGATTATCTTAGTGAGAATAGATATGATGTTACAAAGAAAGTTATTTTCAACAGAAATCCAGAAAGAGTTTATTCACCTTGTGTTTCACAGGAATAACCAGAGAGTAATACCTGTTTGGTCAAGTCAGTCAAACTCACTCCATGAGTATATCTTAAAATCATAACCAATTTAAGAGGTCAAATACATATTTTGTACTGACAGTCATCTTACAACAATAACTTACTACCTAATTATATCTGTATCTTCTTACCTAACATATAATAAGAGCTGAAAGTGGTCTCTTTTATCTAACTTAATGTTGTATATGCTTTGATTATGATGATGTTATTATTTGACAAATAAAATGTACAGAAGGGTGGCTCCACAGAAATGACATGACAGAACACTGATAAATAAAAACATTGCAACACAGTTAGCTCTTTTGAGCCTCACCTTGTCCACATTGGCAAGCAACATTGCAAGAGCACACACACACATATAAACATACACACATGTGTGCATATGTACACACATATACTTGCATGCTAAATTCAGGGTTTAGTACAAAAAAGTACAAATAAAATTTTAGTGATTAAGACAAATGTTAATTTGCCTTATTACAAAATAATACACAATAGAGTCACCATGGGTGTTACATTTTACTTGCCTCACCACATGTGACCACTTAATTTATTTTAATTAATTAATTAATTCATTTGTTTGGTGTTAATACTAGGCTTGAACTCATGGCCTGGCTCTGTCCCAGGATTTGTTGTTTTTTTGTTGTAGTTTTCTCAAGCCTAGAATTTTACTGCTTGTCCCACAGCTCCATTTCTAGCTTTTGCTGGTTACTTTCAAATCAGAATTTAATGGACTTTTTTTTGCTTGGTTTGGTTTCAAACCACAATCCTCAGATTTCATCTTTCTGATTAGCTAGGATAAACACATGAGCCACAAGTGTGGCTTCTAGTTTTTCCTCTATAGCTATCTAATACACATATTAGATAGTAATTTAAAACTTAGAGTATAGAAGCAAGTTGTACAGTGATGATATTGTCTTGTCAGAAATTTAAGCTAGCAAATTTCTTCTTAAAACCATAAACAAAAATACCATGGTATAATATAAGAGAACTCACTATTGAACATATGAGCTTTAAGAGCTTTCTAATAGATCCATTATTTGTTACCCAACATTAGAAAAAACTATATAATGCAGTAGTAAAATAGAAGTCCTTTGTAGGAATACTTAATTACCTTGTTTTTAAAGATACTTGTTTTCATCCAAAAAAGTAGGCCTCTCTATTGTCTTCATGTGATTTTGATGATTGAAGGTGCTTAATGAGAAGTCAAAGTGTATTACTAATCCTTTGCTATCAATTAAATCTCACCTTTTCTTCTTGGAACTTATAATTATTAAAGAAATAGTTCAGAATCAGCAAGCAATAGTTCAGATTCACACTTCCAGTGCAAGTGGATCACCAGTAATTAATCCTTGATACCATTTTCCACAAAGTTTTGTCACAGATACAATCGGTCTGCCTTCTCTAGCTGTTTTCCTAACCTGAACCTATTCCTTCACTCTACAGGAAAAGTGTGATTCAACTGATTTCAGTCAGATCTGTTACTAGAATTATCAAGGATTTAGATTTTTGTCTGTAATTTGGTCAAAGCTATGTCTCTTTATGTAGGCTAATAAAAATGTATTTACTAATTTCAAGTAAATTCATAAATTCCATTTCCACCTCTTTTAAAAAATAAAATTGTTTGCTCTATAAATTGATCAGAGGCATGGATTTTGTGGCTAGCTAGGTCATTGTACATCTGTCTCTCTCTTCCTCTCTCCCTTTCATGGTTCTCATAGATAATGTGACTGCTCCATAATTATCCTAATTTATTTTGCTTTTATATTTTTGGTTGCATCATTTCACTTTCTGCTCTGCCATTTCCCAAATCATTTACTTAGAAGGCATTATTTCATATTTTCTCATTCCTATAATAAGCTGCACATGAAGACACCACTGGTCCCATTTTCAGTCTGTACCTTTGAATATGGAGGAAAACCTTTCCTTTGCTCTCTATGAATTCCCTACTCTCCAGTTAGAATAATTTCCAATAGTAAAATTGGAAAAAGAGAAAGAAAATCATGGTGAAATAAGAGATGTAGAAAATTCACTGGATTTTTCTGACCAGTTCAACCAACGTGAACTATTAGGGAATACATGTGCACCCCATTCCCACTGGTACTCACTGTCTCTGGTTAGGCAATTCTGATGAAGACAAGGAACAAGATGAAAAAGTGAGGAATGTCATCATTTGCAAAAAAAAAATGGAGAAGTATTAAAGCAAATTTTTGTTTGGGCTGCTGAAAATAATTGGCTTACTACAGTGCAGACACTGCTTTCCTAAAAGGCCACTCATGTGAATACTAGGGATGATGATGAATATACCTCTCTTCATCGGGAAGCCTCCAGTGGGCACTTAGACATTGTCCATGAGTTGGTGGCTCAAGGCAGATATTCATGCAATTACTGTGAATGGCTAGACACCCCTGCACAGTGCTTATATATTGAATAATACCAGAGTGGCTGCTTTCTTAGTTCACATTGAGGCAGATACCAATGCCCAAACTAAAGTCCTCTTGACTCCCTTGCATCTTGCTGCTTGGAATAGAAATAGCGAAGATATGCTGGATCGCCTTCTATTGAAGCATTATATCAAACCAGGTCTGAAGAACAACTTGGAAGAAACTGCATTTAATATTGCCAAAAGGATAAATATGTATCACTACCTCTTTTAAATTGTGGAAGGCTGTAAAAATTGTTCTCCTAACTCATAATGGTTTGGTTAAGATTCTTAAATTTCAAAAATGCCAATCCATCTTTGTGTCTGTACAAAATATTTTCACAATACAAAGCAACAGCAATATCTTACTTTAAAAATTCATGGATTCCATAGTATTCTTCAAGTGAATTGCCTGACTGATGTCAAAATGTATTCAAGAGTTGTTTGTATACATCTATAATGATTTCTGCAGGGTTTGTGATTTTTAAATCAGAAATCACTTTAACTTATCTGTTGAAATGAGTAGTACAGAAACTAAAAATATTTCTGGTGCTTGTATGAAAAAAGTATATTTTAAAATACTCTGTATTTTATTTGTATAATGTCCATAATCTATTTAATTCTCTCCTAGATATAATACTTTGAATTATACATTGTTTTATAATATATAGGTTCGTTAATAAATGTGTTATTTCAGATAGCATTCCATATAGAAAAAGTTTAAGATTCCTTTTTTTTCCTAGGTCCTTATAGTATTTTATTTCTTTGGGATAAAATGACAATGTTATCCAATTTCAAATGTTTTGTAAAGATTATGCTATGTAAAGGCCATTCTAAGGTGAGGATTTAACGCACTGATGTCAAACTAACTTTCAGTTCAATGAATTACGTATATTGTTACATTTGCCTTTTTAAATTTTTTATTGTGAAAATACTGTACAGAGGGGTTACAATTACATGGGCAAGATAATGAGTACATTTCTTATCAAGCATTGTAGCCTCCTCCTGTATTTACCCTTCCCTTCCATTCCCATCCTTCACCTGCTCCCCCACTCAATCCTCCCTGCTACCCCTCCACCCGCACAAAGTTGTAAAGTTCATTTTTCGACATAACGACTTGTATTTTTGTAATCAATTTTTAATAACTGTTTTTCATTTCTTGCATCTCAAGAATGAAAAATATGGAGTATTTCACAAATTTTCATATCATCCTTGTGCAAGTGCCATGATAATCTCTATATTGTAGTAATTTGGGTAAACGTCCTGCTGAAGCATGTAGTAGCCTGTAAATTTAAGTAGTTATTGATGCAATCTTTATACAGGCATATATCCTTGGTTGACTGTTTGTAACTAGGAAACCTTATTGTTCCTAAAAGTTATTGATCTTACTTCTCTAAAATTCTGTGTATATTGGGAAAAGCTTATATTGTTTGGTCGATTGCTCACATTTGCAATTTTTTTTGTCTATGACTATTTTAAGTCTTTTTCATTTTAAATTTGATCATACTTTGAAGCCTTTATAGCTAGGTCCAAAGATGATTGTTTTTCAAGTACTTATTTATAAACTGAGTTAGCTTTGTGGAGCTAATGGATTCAAAGTAAGTCTTGCTTAAGAGCTACTTCTAAACTTCTGCAGCTTAAAAATTCCTAAATGATGTCTTACTGGTACAAATGTCTACCTGACCCTTTACTCTTCTTCCCTGTAGCAACAGACCAACCAGAATATCTTACCCTGACAGCATAAATTTTCTTATTGGAACAAAACTAATATTAGTTAAAAGGGATCATAGAGAGATAAACAGTTAAGACAGAATCATTTAGGCTAGAAGGTATTTTATCAAAATATAATAGTTTTTTATACCTAACATTTCAATAGTAGCTAAAGCCAAGAAGGTGAAAAAAATTTTCACATGCATGATTACCAAATGTCCTGGCCTGTCTACCATCCATCCAGGCAGGAATTTACACTACTGCCTTTCTTTCATCAAATATTTTCATAGTTACAAGAGAAGTCTATATGTTTCTCCTCGATATTAGGCCTTAAATTGGTAATGTTTTAATCACAGTGTTTCCTCTTGTCTCTAGGCTGTAAATCTCCAAATGGTAAAGCTTTAGGTCCAACTCTACCAAACACTGAGGTAGAAATAATGGAATAATATTTTAAAACACAGTTGCCTTTGATACCCTAACCACAACAGAACATTGCAAAACATGTGCCTTTTTTCTTATATTTTATAGTTATATATTTTATATTTATACGTGCTGATATTTTATTTCACACAGTGAAACTTACTAGAATTAATTGATAATTTGACAAATAAATAGACATTTATTACAATAAATAGATTGGAATATAAATAATAAGGTTTAGAATGTACATTAGAATATAAAAAGTATCAATGCAATGTCTTTGGTATAAACTTGTGATATGTTCTAAGTATTCTTGGTCTCCTGAATTCACATTGTAAAAAAAAAACAATTGTTTTCCTCTAATCTATAAGGGATTTTACTCTGCTGCTCTGTTTATTGTTTTAACTCACTGGTTGCAAAATGTTTTTCTCTATATTTCTGAAGCATTTCTACTGATTGTACCCAAATTTTGCTGATATGATATCTAAAAGGTATTATTCTTCTGCAGGACCCATGGGTCCTAGGATCCCAGGTCTTAGTTATCCTCTTCATCTGATAACAAGGGGAAGATTTCTCACCTAGGCTCATGAAACATGCTAACAGAAAGTAATTGAAAATCCATCTCAATTCCTTATGACCCCGGAATTAGTGGTAAGCAATTGTGTAATGCAATGCAACTTAAAATGAAAGATGAGATCACAAAATCTGAGAGACAGTACAGCAATTCAAACTTTCAGTTTACAAATGACCAGCCCATATGAGTGACCAAGATCACAAATGTCACAAAATTATTTTTAATACCCCTCTTCTAATGATTACTCAAAGATTTCAGTCCAGGATAAGTAGGCAAAAATAAATAGTTCCTAGAACGATAGATCCATAATTGGTCTACCAAGGCTAGGAAAACTTGACTTACAGGTCAAATATAATTCACAAAAACATTAATTGAGAAGATCGTTAATGCTTCAAAATACTGGTACTTCAGTAAAACTTGTTTCTGTAGAATAAAAATGTTATCATTCTCAAACCAATGATAACCTACACTTAATCTCCTGAAAACAGATTCCTTTTCAAATAATTTTTTAAAAATCACATACACCAAAATAACATTTGACAAGTAGACAATATTGACATTACAAAGTTTTCAAGTTTAGGGTGCAAGTTACAATAGAGTTGTTTTATTTACCCAGCACTAATGCCAAACAGGTTCAACCATTCATTAAAGTGTAGAAATAGTACCACCCACCATTTGTGTTTTTCAGTAGGTGCCTTACAGAGATGTGTCAAATAGAAAAACCTCCCATAATTCAAACCCAAACACTAGCTAATAAAGTAAGTTTAATCACTTACTAAGGTACATTTTAAAAAGTCACAAATAGTTGCTTTATCATATGTTGTTTTATGTTTTACCTATCAGTCTAACATAGTAAGAAATATGACTTAAAGTCATGAATATGGGTACTCATCAGAGATGTGACAAACATAAAATCTGTCTTCTATTTCTACCATATTCCTGTATAGTAGTAAATTGTAGTCGTCTTCTTTTTCCAAAACTTATAGGTAGTAGAAAATATTATCCCATGTAAAATAAAATAATCACAAACCTTTTTTCAAAGCCATTTATAAAATTTGGTAGTTAGGAATATATTCTAAGCCATTTTTAAACTTTCTTGTTGACTAAAGATTAATCTTACAAATGGATGAGAATAAAATCATGTCTAGGTGCTTCACATCTCCAGTCTTGCAAATTGTTATTGCAGATGAATGAACTATGGAAATATAAGCTGACATCAGTTCAAGTGTACGCAGGATTGAAACTCCATGGATATTATATAAACCTTTCAAAATATTAACAGTTTAACAGAATGACTATCAGGAAGTTGAAACCAGAGGGGAATAATAGTAAAGACAGAATGAATGAAAAATGGAACAAGGGGCAAGTACAGCTAGAATACTCAATGTACACATGTGATAAAGGAAGTGATAAATCTGAAATACATCTTGGAGAAGGGGTTGGTTGAGAATGATAGAAGGAGTCACTCTGATCCAGGAGCATTGGACAATTAGATGGACATATTTATTGTAATACACTTGCACAACCTTTTGAAATTTAATTAAAAAACACAACAAAAAACAAAAACACACAAAAATCACAACCAAACAGCAATCTCTAGAGAGGATGTATATGACCTCTCAAAATTTTAAATAGTTCATGAAGGGTAGTCTTGGGACTAGTAAAACAAAGCTGTTCAAAGAGGGCAGTTTGGGGTAGCAGAGAATTTTGAACAGATTTAAGTAGATTGTCTAAGGTTGTGAATCACCTACATCTGCTGCAAATATTTTCTTCTGTGAGTTCTCTTTGTCTGCAATGGATACTCCAGTCCTCAGCCACACTTGATAGCTTGTGAAGATAGAATGGAAGAAACAAGATAAAGAATCCATTACTCCACTGGAGACAGAAGAGTCCTCTATGTTTTCTCTCATCTCTCTTCACTACTCTTTCTTCATACTTTTAAGTCAAGTGATTTTGAATTATATCTTTCATTCTTTGTTCTGGCAAAGTAATTAGCCAAACTAATTTCCTAAATATTATTTGCCATTTTTTTCTACCATGCTGTTTACTTGTCCAAGGGAGTCCATTAAGCTTCACCCTTGCATTTGGTTGCCATGAAAATCCATCTATGTTAATGAGGACAAACTCTAATGTAAAACTTTGTCTCCAAAAAATGGATCCAAGAAGCTGTGATCACAAATATTTAGCTATACTTTTTTTCTTTTACCTTGAAAGTCTTCTTCTGTCTAAAGTTCCACAAAAATAAGTACTCCACTACTTTTTGGTTCAATCACTTCTAACCTCAAAGATATATTTTGCTAACAAGATGCTTAGAGGAAACCGAAGTATACTCCACTTTTATGTTCTCTCTTAAGACTCTCCTTAGATACCATATCAGGATCAGTGAAGTTATTCTTTGCAAAATTATTTCAATAGATTATTTTTTCTTAGTCTTGCATTTGCTCAGCAAGATGTATGGAATAGAATAGAGTTAAATCATCCATACCTTGGGTAACAGTGTCTATTACAAAGGACAATACTTCTATGTCCTAATTCTATGTCCTCCTCTTAGCTCTTCCCTGATTTCCAATTAAGCACAGCTTCTTGACTTCAAGTCCAGTGAAGCTGAAAGACTATAAGATCTCCTCCCTACCCCACCCCGCTACATCTTCATGGTTTCTCTTTTAAAACTCTTTTAAGTTGCCTCATTTGGACGTAGAATTTATTTTCCTGTCCTCATTCAAACTGTTCTACATTGTAGTGAGCCAAATAGGCTCTGTAAAATCACTTTAGGTAGCAAAAATATTAAGACAATCTATATCAAAATTTTTGGCCTCCCTCCACTGCTGAACTAAGTATGCTTAGATAGGGCTTCTAAGAACATTGTTTTCTTCCCCTTTCAATTTTCTCAATTCTTTTCTGATCCCAAACATTTTGGCTTATGTAATAAGAGAAGTCTTCACTACCTCATGTTAATAAGGATATTATTTTTTGTGAGCTACTTAGAAATGTGTAATCATTGGCGTAACCAATCAGATTTTTTTCTGTGTTTCAGTGCTTCACGTGCAAAGACATTGTGGAAAGTGTTACAAACAGAAAAGTGTGAACCCAATACCTTCTTTCATTTTGAAGGGCCCTTTCTCCCTAAGTATTTTGACCCAAATTATCTTTTTCAAAGAATAATTTGGGTAATTAAAGGTCAATTCACAAAATTTGATGTCTTAGTTTTCTTAAGAACTTTGAATTTCACACAGTGAGAGTATATTTCCTGGGTAAGGACAATTCTCAAGGGAACCTACAGGATTTACAGTAAGGTTTCTGAAGTTTGTTTAGTGTGAAAATGAGCTATCTTTACCCACATTGCTCCCTCTCAACTAGGTCTCCATAGCTTTCTTTGCATGAAAGCCTATTTTCCCAGGCAATTTTCTTAATAGGCTAATTTGTTAAAAATTTGAACAATTAAAATATACCTGTCATAATTTTTAAACTCTTTTGAAATTCCTTTATCAGAATCACGTTTTCCCCAATCCTAATTCAACCTTTTCCATCAAAAACAGTAACATGTTGTTTATATGATATAGTGTCCATGCAACTATTATTTTCCAGTGGCTTTATGTGTATATATGAACATATAAGCTGATGCTGAGCAAAATGAACTCCAAGGTATGGAAACAGAGATTTTTTTGCAGTTGTTTTTAATGTACTATGTGATTTCTATTTTCTTTGGGTTTTCCACCTATGGTTTGGCATTGGCTGTATTTGATTTTGTGCCCTGTGTATTGTGTATACATTTACCTTAATTAGGGAAGGGAAGAGAACAACAAAATGGCAAGACAAAGGACAAAGGGCAAGCCAATGCAATAACAATACTCACAAGACAATATGTTGGAAATGTATATTAAAACTTGTGAGGAGTATTGAGGTGAAAGAAAACTGTAAGAAAAATGAAAGAGGGGGTAAAAAGTTTGAAAAGTTATGTTTTCACTACCTTACAATTACTGTAACCCATTGTTCACCAATTTGACAATAAAATTAAATTAAAAAATAAGCTACATAAAAAATAATTTCACTGTATTGTTATAGTAAATATTATTTTATGTAGTAACTTTTTAAAAATCAATATTATTTGGCATCTAATTTGAATTGATTACTCCTTTTTTATCAGAGAGTCATCAACTTGAATGTTATACAATTAGACAATATTTTCACAATAAACTTGACAATATTTTGAAAAAAGGAAAAATTTTGTACTTTCTCATACTAAAACTGAATGTAGTTTAATTCTATGGAAACCCATAACTTTTAAAAGTAAATGAGTTGTTAAGAGGACAGAATATATGTGTTCCTCAAAATTCCTATGACTAATAACTACTCATTTTCAAATTCTGAACATTCCATACCTGAGCGATTCAAAACAGTACCTGTTTGCATGTTAAGTAATTTTGCAATAGATGCAGTTTCCAGTGGAGTGTTACAGATTGAGAAGTCAACAGAAAAATAGCCACATTCTGGTAGAGGATAAAATTATGAAGCATCTGTAATTAATTCTTCAAGAGTAAGCAAATTTTATCAGAGAAAGCTATAATTTCTATGAACCATCAATCCAAAGATTTATGCCATAAAGTCATCCTAGTCCAATAATTTCCAACTTGTAAAGTGCACCTTAATATTCCCTTAATTCACATCATGAATAGCTTATCTCTATTGTGAAAAAAATACTACACCTCTGATAATGTGATTCTCTCCTTCTTCTGGAAAGAATACTACAATTAACTGGGTTGCATCACTTTTCCCCCAGTAAGATTCTTGAGATCAGAACACTTGCAAATGTTATTTATATTTATACTTTTTTAAACTATCACAGATATTTAGGATGCTAAGGTCAGAAGATTATGGTTCAAATATCCAATAAACTCAGAAAAAGTCAGACACAAGTGGCACTGAGATTGAAGTGGTAGCACACGAGCCTTGAGCATAAACAGGCTAAGAGACAGTTCCCAGGCCCAGATTTCAAGCCCTAGGACAAACCAATAAAATAAAAACAAACCCCAAATGTAGCATTTTTCTCACTGTATACAGAGGCACGTAATTAAGGAAATTGCTTCCTGTGTTACATATAGGTAGAAGAAAGAAGATGTCACACAATTATTCTCTTCATACAATGTTATACAAAACCCTCAAAAATTGCAATTTTTCTATATTTATAAATTAATATCGATTTGTTGGCAACTCTGTCTAGATTATTTACATTATCATTTTATACATGAATTGTTGGAATTTTCTATTAACTAAGATCTAATTATAACTCTCTTGAAAGCATATTCTAGGCAAATAAAATGCCAGAATCATTTGTGAATTTGTCAATTAAACCCTCTACTCAAAAAGAATTTTGTAGTATCCTATAAAATATGAAATTAGAAGCAAAACTAAACTATTTATGTTAATTCTAAATTCTATTTTAGATTCTAGCTAACAGAATCCAGAAACACATAAAAAAATAATTCACTATGACCAGGTAGGCTTCATCCCAGAGACACAGGGATGGTTTAACATACGTAAGTCAATAAATGTAATCCAACATATCAACAGAGCCAAGGTCAAGAATCACATGATTATCGCTACAGATGCAAAAAAGGCCTTTGACAAAATTCAACATTCATTCATGCTAAAAGCTCTGGAGAAAATAGGAATAGAAGGAACATTTCTAAAAACAATAAAAGCCATTTATGACAGACCAATAGCCAATATAATACTTAATGGGGAAAAGCTACAACCAATTCTCCTAAAATCAGGAACAAGGCAAGGATGCCCACTGTCTCCACTCCTCTTCAATATAGTCCTAGAACCTTTAGCCAGGGCAATAAGGCAAGAAAAAGACATTAAAGGGATCCGCATAGGGAAAGAAGAAGTTAAACTATCCCTTTTTGCAGACGACATGATACTATACCTCCACGATCCCAAAAACTCCATCCCCAAACTCTTAGAAATCAGAAATCACTTCGGCAAAATAGCAGGATACAAAATAAACCCACAAAAATCAGTTGCCTTCCTATACACTGATAATGTACAGGAAGAGAGGGAAATAAAGGGAGCAACCCCATTCACAATAACCTCCCAAAAAATAAAATATTTAGGAATTAACCTAACCAAAGATATAAAAGAACTATTTAATGAGAACTATAAAAAGTTAAAGAAAGAAATTGCAGAAGACACTAGGAAATGGAAAGACCTCCCATGCTCCTGGATAGGCCGACTTAATATAGTAAAGATGGTAATACTTCCAAAACTAATATACAAATTCAACGCAATTCCTATTAAAATCCCAATGACGTACATCTCTGAAATACAGAAAACAGTCCAAAAATTCATATGGAACAACAAAAGACCTAGAATAGCCAAAACAATTCTAGGGGATAAAGACAATATGGGAGGGCTATCCATGCCGAACTTCAAACTCTACTACAGAGCTATAATAACAAAGACAGCATGGTACTGGCACAAAAACAGACCCAAAGACCAATGGAACAGAATAGAAGATCCAGAAATAAATCCACAGGCCTACAGCCAGCTGATATTCGACAAAGGAGCCAAAGACATACAATGGAAGAAACATAGCCTCTTCAACCGCTGGTGCTGGGAAAACTGGGCAGCCACATGCAGAAAACTAAAAGTGGACCCCACCCTATCACCATGCACCAACATCAACTCAAAATGGATTAAAGACCTTAACATTAAACCTGAGTCTCTGAAACTACTGCAGGACAAAGTAGGAGAGACACTTGAACTAATAGGCACAGGAAGGAACTTCCTGAACAGAGTCGCAGGGTCACAACAAATTGGAGAGAGACTCGACAAATGGGACTACCTTAAAATAAAAAGCTTCTGCACAGATAAAGCTATCGCAACCAAGCTAGAAAGACAACCAACTAATTGGGAAAAAATATTTACCAGCAATATATCAGACAAGGGGTTAACATCCTGTATATACAGGGAACTCAAGAAACTAATCCCTCCCAAACCCAACAAACCAATTACTAAATGGGCAAGGGAACTAAAGAGGGACTTCTCAAATGAAGAAATAAAAATGGCAAAGAAACACATGAGGAAATGTTCATCATCCCTGGTGGTGAAGGAAATGCAAATAAAGACAACCCACCTTACCCCAGTCAGAATGTCCCACATCCACAAATCAGCCAACGACAAATGCTGGAGGGGATGTGGAGAACGAGGAATGCTATTACACTGCTGGTGGGAATGTACACTCATACAACCACTTTGGAAAGCAGTCTGGAGGGTCCTTAGAAAGCTAAAGATTGACCTCCCTTACGACCCAGTCATACCACTTCTAGGCATCTACCCTGAACAACAGGAACCAATATACAAGGAAACGTGCACCTCCATGTTTATTGCAGCACTGTTTGCAATAGCTAGGATATGGAAACAACCTAGATGCCCCACCACAGATGAATGGATCCAAAAATTGTGGTATCTATACACAATGGAATACTATGCAGCCATTAGAAATGACAAAATAATGGCATTTGCAGGGAAATGGATGGAGCTAGAAGGAATCATGTTGAGCGAGGTAAGCCAAGAACGAAGAGACAAACAGTACATGGTCTACCTGATAAGTGGATGATGAATCCAAAATGTTAGGTGATATGACAAAACTAACAGGACTTAAGAAACAAAGAACTCCCACTCATCTGGTTGAACCACTACTAAATATCCCCATGCTGCTGATCACATATATGGTATATAACATATGAGCACCGTTATATATTACAGACTGTGATAGACAATTTGCTCCAGGAAAGTTAGAATGAACTTGTGACTTTAAATGAGCATCATTATTCCACAATACTGTGAATTTCCGGAAATTATGTAATCACTTAATCACAATCAAAAAAAAAAAAAAAAAGAACCTTGGGGAAGGGAGGGAGGGAGGGGATGGTAGGGGGAAAACAATGGAGGGGGTAACAATGTTCAAGAGGAAGCGGAAGTGTACTCATTGCCTCACTCATGTAACTGTAACCCTCTGTATAGTATCTTTACAATAAAAAAATTAAAAAAAAATAAATTCTATTTTAGCAAGATCTACAAAGTCCTGCTTTAGATGAACTTTGAAATTTCTCTAGGCTTAAGATTTTGTAATCCTTCCTCATTTCTTTGGAATCCAACAGAATGATGCTTACTTACTTTTTCAAATTTTGGGTGGGAATCATGAGCCATTTTGAATCTAGGAATGTTCTGTAATGAAGAGAGCATTTAAAACAAAACTGAAGATTATATACGAGTTGCATTTCAATAGGAAACTTGACTTCTCAAAACATAATAACAAAATTAGCCCAAACTTCCAACTGTGTATTCCTTTCTTGTTGTTTGGTTTGTTTTATTAGACAAAATTATACTACCTGGTCCAGGAAATGTATCACCATTTAATTCCACTCTCTAATCTCCTGCCTTAGTCTGAGTGCTAGAATTCCAGGTTTGTATCACATTGCCCTGCCATGTTTGTTGGTTTATTTAATCTAGACATAGACTAGCAATTCTGAACTTCTCCAATGATATTATCCACTAGACAGACTGCTCAGAGTGTTTATGTACTATTTTAGAAGATCTTCTAACACTTGACACAGGATACGATCATTTTCAGATGCACCTGCTGGGATCTCTGATTCATTCGATCCCTTTAATAGTAATTACGTGACTCTCTTACTATCTCTCGTCCCTACCTATGTAATAGTCTCAAACTTTTTTGAAGAAAGTTCATGAGGACTTTCTAAAATTAAAATTCATCTCTTAATTCTTACTCAGGACATATTTTCTATTGCTATTTTTAAACTTTTCTACATATTCTAAGAGTTGTTTCATTTGTGTATTTGTGTGTGCACATATAAGTGCCTCTGTGTGTATGTGTATGTTTGTATGTATGTATGCAAACGCCTCAAGCTCTTATTCATCAATCTTGCTCATGCCTGGTATTCCATCACCTGAGACATTCTTCCAATTCAGGTTTTGGCTGGTAGTGTGGAAAAGACTGTTCTGCCCAGGCTGCATGCAAACTGAACTTCCCAGACTGCTTTACATTCTTAGGTTTTATATCTCCAGAAGTATCAACTTTTAAACTATGAACATTTTTGTGAGTGAAAAGTCTAAGCTGTAGCCCACATTTTTAACTCAAAAATTCATATAAAGATAGATGAACATACACATTGCATATGCTGAGTGTACACTGTTAGAAATGTGATCTTAAGCTGCGTGGTGGAGAGATCTGGGGATTGGGGTTCAAAGCCAGCCCAGCTAGGAAAGTCCCAGAGACTTTTTTCTCCAATTAACTACAAGAAAACTGGAAGTGGCACTGTGGCTCAAGCGGTAGAGCAGTAGCCTTGAGCTGAATAGCAGATGGACAGTGCCCAGGCCCAAAGTTCAAGTGCCAAGACCAACAACAACAACAAAATGCAAGTAAAGGAAAGAAAAAGAAATGTGATTTAGCCACTAGTTCATTGCGAGTATAATCCCTGCTCTCTCGAGATGGACTTGTTTTTCCAGTTAAGTCCATGCCCTTATATCTGACTTTCATTGGAACCAGAATTATTCTTCCATTCTATTTTTAAAAATTTGTGCGATTAGCAAACATGATTGAGAAAGGGAAAGGCCTCATACTTCATATTCCACTTAGGAACACTCCCATAAATCTACATATTGGACTTGGCTTTATTGTTTCGATGTTGTCTTATTTGTAGTCTTCTATATTGTATTGAACCCTTATACTTAAACACAGAACTTCTCTTTCTCCTATTGTTGCAAATGTTTCTCTTACTGTTAATTCATGTGCACTAGGGAAATAACACACAGCAAATACACTCACAAAAAGAATGATCTGAGGACCTTCTTCCCATTTAAAATTTGGCTTAATTTGCAGAACAATTATGAAGTTTGAACTAAATGTACTCATGGATAACATATTTATAAGCAATATAAATTTTATATTTTCTCTTTTACTAAGTTTTCTCTGAAACACCTATTACCTCATGTCCAAAAGTGTCCTTGTGTTATTTCAATGAAGACAGAAAACATTCATTAGACCTCAAGAAGCACCAATGATTGTTACTGGACTTTGTGGAAACTGAACCCAGGAGAGGAATTGAACACAGAGAAATGATAAAGTTCAAATTAACTTGTGCTTTCCTTTTTACTGTACAAGAAAAGAATCCCAAGGATTGAAGGAAACTCTGTCCCTTACTTTTTCCAGTGTATTTTTTATTCATATAAACTTGTCTGTAAACTTCTACTTGAGAGTATTACAAAAGATAATAATGTGCCATGTGAAGGCCAGCATAGAATAAAAGGAATTAACGTTGTTGTTTTTTAGTTAGTTTGTATTTGTTTTTGCCAATTGTGGGGCCTAAAGTCTGGGCCTGGGCGCTCTCCCTCAGATCTTCATCTCAACGATAGTGCTCTACCACTTGAACCACAGCGCCATTTCTGACTTTTTCTGTTTATGTGGTACTGAGAAATCAGGGCCTCATGCATGCAAGGCAAGCACTGTACCACTGAACCACATTCCCAGCCCCTAATAACATTGTTTTAAAGTTGTTCTACTGCAAAGAAACAAAGACATGGAGGTTTAAAAGTGTCTTATGTATGGATATTTCATCCCTAAGAAGATTCTCTTTTGGCAGGAGTCAGTTATCAATTCCTTTAGTCTGGTCCTGAGTTCTCCATAGCAATAAGGATTCCAAAAAAGCAGGATCTTGTGAATATGTTCAGCACAAGTAGCCTCTTCTCAGAGCAGTACTCCTTTAAGGACAGTCCCAAAGAAATATCTGGGGGTTGTTTTTGTTTGCTTGTTTGTTTAGTTTGTCCTGGTTCTGGGACATGAACCCAGGGGCTGGACCCTGTCCCTGAACAGTTGTCTTTCTTGCCCACCTATCCTCAAAGCTAGTACTCTACTGCTTGAGCCAAAACTCCACTTCCGGCTTTTTTTAGTGTTTATTTAGAGATAATAGTTTGACAGACTTTCCTGCCTGGATTAGCTTTGAAATAGGATAGTAAGAAAGCCAAGTGATATCGACAGTATGGACTTCTCCTTTGAAAAAAAATATTAGATGAAGTTTATTATAAAGCTAATATTTGACAATTTTTAAAAGAAGAGAATATGCCCAGCAAAGAAGCCATAACTTAAATAACTCAGTGAAAGTAGGTGCACTGAATCATTTTGTAATTATTTTTTATGCTTGGAAAGATTACTATTGACCTTGTCATTCCTTTTGGGGAAACTGAAAGTCATATTTGCACTTTTTTTGTGGGCGCTGTCCCTCACCTCTTTATCTCAAGTTGAGCACTCTACCACTTTAGCTACAGCACCAATTCTGGGTTTCCTGTGATTAATTGAAGATAAGGGTCTCATGGACTTTCCTGACAAGGCTTGCTTTGAACCACAATCCTCTGGTCTCATCCTTCTGAGTAGCTAGGATTACAGGCTTGAGCTACCAGCACCTGGCTCATATTTGCATTTATGTGTACTTAATGACACTATGTAGACAAAGAATGGAAATTTGAACCAAATGATGACATTGCAGCTTTTCAGAAAAATTGGGGTAGGAATAAATATGTCCTCATTTTTCCATGTTGTTATATTAATGACTCATGAGCTATGGGACTCTTACATTAGCATCCTCTGCCATCTGTGTAGGTGTTATTTAGTACTAGGCAATATTCATAGAGTAATATAGAAAGACTGAGGTTTTTAGAAAGCAAAGGAGATCAGGTATGAAAGAACAGCATAGAAGGAGATACATTTATCACACAGAGATTAAAAACTAGCCTAAGAGATTTACAATGTTAAAGGCAATGAGGTATAAACCTAGTTGATAACTAGTTCTTCAATAACCCAAAATAGTTCCCTAGAACAGTTTCTGGTATATGTTAGTTACTATCATTTATTCCTTCCATCTGGAGTTATTCCTTCTCTTCTATCACAACTATTAGTCTCTGCCTTTTTAGTGCCATGACTGACCAAAAAGATTTCCAAATCTCACTTAGACTAGCCTTCTCTGTGATTACCAGTGACTACTCAAAAGCCTGGAATCTTTTAATTTCCAGAATTCATCTTCCCTTGACATCTAAGTACATTCCTGGCATTAACTGAAGTGATCTAATGAACAAAACATTTTTTTTCAACACAGTATCCTAATATAGGCAAAATGCATGAATTAGGGACTATTGTCAGGTATCAGTATGGAAGGAGCAATTATATATTCCAAGTATGTGTTCTTTATTTTGCATTTACTAACTGTTTTCTTTTGTTTTTGACAGTCCAGGGGGCTTAAACTCAGGACTAGGGAATTATTCCTGAGCTTGCTTTTTTTTCCTCAAGGCTACCACTCTACCACTTGGGGCACAGCATCTCTTTCAGTGTTTTTCTGTGAGGAATTGAACCCAGGCATTCAGGCAGGCTAGGCAATCACCACACCATGAAGTCACATTTCCAAAGCCCTAAATGACTTTCTTAAGATGGCATTATATTTTCATTCCATAACTATGTATCATAATTTTGGCCAGGTGCTAGAAAATAACATACAAAAAATACTAAGTCCAGTAAGGCTGATGGACAATGAATAACTGTTATAGTTTAGCCAGGGCACAGAGGGGCTTACCTCATGAAGCTGGTTCAACAGGCTGAGCAAGACAGCTCCTAACCCACAGTTTACCTCCAGAATGAGAGGGCCACCTTGGGTTCCAACCACATGGGGACGCTGGGAGACCTCCTCCAGCACACATTCATCCAGTTCCTGTGAGAGAGAGAAAAAAAGTCAGAATTAAACTTAAGCCGGGTGCCCATGGCTCAGACCTCTAATCCTAACTACACAGGGGCTGAGATATGAGGATCATGGTTCACAGCCAGCCCGGGCAGGAACGTCTGTGAGACTCTTATCTCCAAAGAAGCACAAAAAACTGTAAGCGGCGCTGTGGCTTAAGTAGTAGAGTGCTAGCCTTGATCTGAGGAGCTCGGGGACAGTGCCCAGGACCAGAGTTCAAGCCCCACGACTGACAAGAATTGGACTTCTCACCACAAGAAGTGGACTGAATAGCACCCATTGTCCTAGGGAGTATGGCAGAGAAGTCAGGCAGAGCTTCCTGTGAACTGGAGGTCATGAGTATGTCACCTGGCTTCTCCTTGCCTCAGTATCCCCAGCTGCAAAACTAAACACAGTGAAGGATCCCCTTCCTCATGGGGACAAGGTAAGGATGAAAGAGAGACATGTTTTGTTTCATAATCCCTCACCTGTTCCACGATTAATAAGCTCCACGTGAGCCTTTTCCAGGTATCTTCCTTTCATTTGCTCACAGAATTGCCAGGAACCGTATCTAATGGCCGCTCCCTCTGTGCCCTGTGCGAGAGATCCCTCTGTATAAATCCCTTGTTTCCTCACAACTGTTCCAAGAGGAGACTGAGGTCCAAGAGTTGAAACCTAACCCAGGGCTTACCCTGTGGTCAAGAATTGACTGCTGTGCACTAAGAGTTTGAGATAATCCATCTAAACTGATGACTGAACATGGTGCTACATGTCTACTATCCCAACTACAGAGGACCAGGCCTGGTGGAGCATGCCTGTCACAGATAGGAGTACCATGATCCAGCCCAGCCTGACCATATATTTAGTCTCTATTTTGGAAATGCCCAAGACAGAAAGGCTTGGCTCACATGGTGGAATACCTGACTGGCAAGCCTAAGGCCTTGAGTTCAAACCCTAATATACCAAAAAGAATCAGAGGCCCAGTGCCAGAGGATCATGCCTGTAATCCCAGCTACTCAGGAGTCTGAGATCTGAAGATCATAGGTCAAGATTTAAAATAGGGTTGGCCTCAACCATCAGACATCATGATGAGAAGACCCGGAGTCTGACTTATGCTGGTGCACTCCATACTCGCAGGGTGCATATCCTTACTAAGTGCTGGCCACACACTCTGTCCCCCTGGGAAACCACCCCCTGTGAGACGCACCCCCAGGTCCTACCAAACTGCCACTGCCACCAACCAGGCCCAAGGGAGTAGAGAGCTCCAGGGCACACAAATCCCTTGGTCTTGTAATTTAAAGGTGATCAGTCCCCTTCAAGCACCTTACCCTTCCAGGTCCCTGGACCTCAGCCATGAAGCCCATGCACCCCCCCCTCCCCTCGCGAAGATAGCAGGAAAAGTTACCAAAAGGTTCGACCATCTTTGTTGTAACCCACTTCTACACACACACAAATCCAGACTGGTGACAGAAGACTTATCCATGCAGCACCTGAAATTTGCCAATTGATCACTCACCTGAGCACTGTCAGGATGTACAAGTAGAAAGATGTTGAGAGCCCTGCAGGGAGTCTCTCTGCATGATAAGCTTGACTATCTCGCTGGAACATCTCTCAAGGTTATTTACAGAATCTGGTCTTTGCATCCTGCCCCAAACAAAGACCAGGTAGCTGCTATGGACCACCTTTTCACATTGCCCTAAGCAAACATCTTGCAGCTGCTACGGCCAATGAAAAAGCTTCCTTATTCTAAGCATATAAATACCCCTGTGTGAAAAATAAAATTTGGCAGCTTGATCAGAATCCTTGTCTTGCTGTCCTTCTTCGTGTCTCTTGTCCCTTCACTCCTTCTCACTTAGGTTCATTGCCCTGGTTGAAGTCCTGCAGGTAGGGACAACTGGCGCCCAACGTGGGGCATGAGCCTCTGACTAAGGAAGGAACGCCATCCTCCGGGAAAACTTGGCCAAGTACAGTCCGAGATCATGAGATCGCCTCGACAGACCCCGCCGAGAGACAGATCCAGGAGGAGAGTGGGGATGCCCCATGGTGAGTGACCCACTATGGGACAAGCAACATCATCACATGATCTATTTCTGTCAGACCTCAAGGAGGCCCTCAAGACATGGGAAACGTGGGTTAAGAAAAAGGATTTAGAATTATTTTTCTCATTCATAGAGGACTTGTAGGAATCATAGATGCAAAAAGATGGCAAAGAGTAGGAGATTGTTTAAAAGATTATTATGAAACCTTTGGTCCGAAAAAGGTTCCTGCTACCCCTTTTCCTATTGGAATTTGATTAATGAAGTTTTGAAATGGTCTCTATTTGATAGTGGAATTTTAAAACTTGTAAAAGCAGGAGAGGAGGTTCTCCAAAATGCCTCTCGGCCCCCCACGGCTTGCCCATCAGTTGTATTAGATATGACTGCTGGTCAATTTATTGAAAATCCCTCCCTTTTGTGACCTGGCCTTTCAAGGGCCCACTGCCCCTCCAGATCCAGATTTTTTTCTTCCAGTCCTTTAGCTAACCTGGCACCTTTATGCGAGACTCTTCAACATAAGTGAGAACACCTTCAACTTTTAAAAGAACTGTGGTCCCTTGATTATGAACTCCGCATACTGGCCTTGGCCGATAAGGCAAAAACGCCTGATAAAATTAAGGCTAGATCAGGCCATCAATCAGTTCTCGCCTTTCCAGTAACTTGGAGCCAGACAGATAGGACCTCAGAGGGTGGGGAGGATGAATCAGAAGAAGAGGAAAAGGAGGATGAGGAACAGGATACTGGGGATGAAGGGGAACAACCCACCCAGGGAAAAGGCCAACAAGAGTATAAGAGGCTTAGGCTTCCGTTTGTTGAAAAGCTTAAAAATGCATGTGCCCAATATGGCCTGACTGCCCCTTATACGTTAGCCTTGTTAGAAAACCAAAGTGCGTGCTGGCTCACCCCTAATGATTGGAAGTTTCTGGCCCGTGCCACCCTTAGTGGGGGTGATTTTGTTTTATGGAATGTGGACTTTAAGGAACAATGTAGAGAGACCGCGCAAAAAAATTTGGCTAAAACATCTTCAAAAACCTGGACCTATACTAAACTTTTGGGTAATGTGCCCTTTGATACCAATGTTAAACAGGCGCGCTTTCCTGCCGGACTTTTGGCACAAATTCAAAATGCTGGCCTTTATGCTTGGAAGCGACTCCCTCAAAAGGGATCGGCTACCGCCATAGGTGCTGCCTTTACCAAGCCCTTTCAAGGTTCAGTCCCCAGCTCACATACTTGCTTTAATTGTAAACAACCTGGTCACTTTGCTCGTGAATGTCCCTTCAGCAAACAAAGCCAAGGGGAAATGCCCTCCCAAGCTACAGGTAGACCACTCCCTGCCACTCTTTGTCTTTTAGATCAAGAACAAGCAGCCCCAAGGTGGCTGCCAGAATGCTTGATAAAACAGGTTAATGGCTTACCACAACCTAGGGGAAACCTTCCCCCGAGGATGATGCCTTTTCTCTTGCAGATGCAGCTAGAACTCCAGACATGGACCATCCTTTTTGAATTTATTAAATAACAGATTAATCTCTTGGCTTCTAAGCCCATACAGGTTCATCACCATACACATTGCCTTGATATGGCAGACTGCGGCATTGAGATCTAGGATTTACCCCAGGCTTTTAATTAGTGTTTTGCCATGAGCTTGTTCCAGTGGGAAACAGCCCCCCTTTCTTTTCTTATTTAGAAAATCCTTCTCCTTATTCATACCTCCTGACCATTCAACGGGCAAGACCTATTGCCATAAGGGATAGGTTCGCCCCTCCTCCTATAGGCCCCTGCGCTTGGGGGAGGATGCACCTATGGGAGGAAGAAAAAATGCTCAAATCAAGGGTGCAGTTAAGACTGCAGGGGGATGGATCCGCGAGATCCCAAAACCCAAGACCCCTGAGTGGCAAGCTCTGGTGCATGACGGTTGGCATGCATATCCACATGCCATCTCCTCAAAAAACATGCCAAGGCCTGTAAAACTCCCCACCCCGAGTGAGGATGCTTGCTCAGAGCAGAGAAAAACCCTGGGCCCTTAGAGGAAGAGAGCCTCTGTCACCCCCTCAAAAAGAGCAGCCAACAATTGATGGTCAATTTTCTAAATAAGAAAGGGGGAGATGTTGGGAGCCCTGCAGGGAGTCTCTCTGCATGATAAGCTTGACTATCTTGCTGGACCATCTCTCGAGGTTATTTACAGAATCTGGTCTTTGCATCCTGCCCCAAACAAAGACCAGGTAGCTGCTATGGACCACCTTTTCACATTGCCCTAAGCAAACATCTTGCAGCTACTATGGCCAATGAAAAAGCTTCCTTATTCTAAGCATATAAATACCCCTGTGTGAAAAATAAAATTTGGCAGCTTGATCAGAATCCTTGTCTTGCTGTCCTTCTTCGTGTCTCTTGTCCCTTCATTCCTTCTCGCTTAGGTTCATTGCCCTGGTTGAAGTCCTGCGGGTCGGGACAGAAAGATGATCTCTCTCTCTTTCCCTCTCTCTCTCTCTCTCTCTCTCTCTCTCTGTCTCTCTCTGTGTCTCTGTCTCTCTCTGTCTCTCTCTCCCTCTTTCTCTGTCTCTCTTTCTCTAATGCACACACACACACACACACACACACACACACACATACACATGACTCAGAGCAGTGCCTCTGTTCGTTTCTCATCTGGGACAATGTACAAGCTGGAGCATGGAGGTTCCCTTGAGACAACCAGGGGCTCCCACCCAAGGGGAGCACCACTCAAATGATGCAACACCACCCCGCCTCTCCGTTTCTCCAGGGTCAGATCCTTCCCCTTGGGAACAACCAGCCTTGACTCTACATTCACCAAAACCCTAGGCCAGGATGCTGGGTGAAGGAGTCCTGAGACAGGTGTCTCCTCAGAGCCTGGGAAAGGAAACTAGCAGAGGGTCATGTTGACCTCAGAAGGGTGTCTGACCAGGGGTGGGGCACTGTTGGTGAAATGGATGGAGTCCTGAGGCTACATACATCGACATACTCCTTCCTTCTGGCCTACATGCTTCTGGGCTAATTGGTGGATTCTTGGGGAGGATGAGGAGACCAAATGGACCAAGCATCAGAACATGCTGGCAGAGCTGGGAAAGGTGATGACCCTGTGAGAACTGTTGACAGCTGAGGGGTAGGGGAACAGGCCGGGTGTATGTGTGTGTGTGGGGTGGGGTTATTCCTCCCAGATATTCACCTTCTGCTTTGACCGCCTGCGCCCTTCACCTCCCTTCTGGGCTTTTCTGGGACCCTCTTCAGGTGAAAGGATGACCAAGCACAGAAGACAAGAGCTCACACAGCAAGGGGGGGGGTCTATCTTCTGCATCCAACAACCCCCATGCCCAGAAAAAAGGAAAAGACCTGAGAAGGCAGGTGTGGAGGTACTGTTCCCCACCTTTGACTAAAGCCACCAAGTTCCCACTAGGGAGAGAAAGGGTGCAGATGCATGGCTCTGTAGCTCCCACTGCTCCAGGCCAGGGACGATGTGGTGCTCCCTGTAAGGTCCGCTCCTGGATGGCGAGCAGACTCCACCCTCCTCGCAGCAAAGTCTCCACCCAGTACCTGCGTTACCTAGGCAACTGGGACACCTGGAAGAGGTCACATCTGAATTTGATGTGGCCACACCTTTCCCCACCCATACCCTACATAAGGGCTAGCCCAGGCCCAGACTCTCTCCTTTTTCTCTCTCTGTTCATTTCTAGCTCTTGCTGCTCTTTTCTTGCTCTCTTGCTCTCTCTCTTTCCCAGCCACGTGGAGTGCTAACCTTGCCTGGTCCCAGCAGATCTACCCCTTACCTGAATACCACGTGAGTGCTACTGTTCTTACCCCTCTCTCTGCTCTTTTCTCTCTCTTTCCTCTCTTCCCAGCTCTCTCTCATTCCCAGGCCTTTCCCAGCCACGTGGAGTGCCACCCTTGCCTGGTCCAAGCAGGTCTACTGAATAAACCTACCCCTTATCTGAATACCACGCGCGTGCTGGTGCTGTTCTTACTCGGTTACCTCTTTTTAAAAAACCTAACACTCCCTTTTCACCCATCACTGCATCTGCCCTTTTCCTGGGACATTGATCACTAGGGATGGGAGTGGGATCCCCGGGTTAACACCCACCCCCTACCCTTGGGGCGCATTAGTGGCAGAACCCTGGCTGGACTGTGGGGTGTGAGGGAAGTGCAAGTCCGTCACCTGGGGGGGTGTCACCAGGTACGGGTGTTGCAGGGTGCAGGCCCACTGGGCGACCACTCACCTGTGCTGCTGGGAGAAGTTGTTGGTGGATGCTCCTGGTGGGGTGAGCAGCAATGGAGGGGGCATTGCAGACACTCAGGTCCAGAGCAAAGGACTAGGGGCCGGGACCAAGTCAGGGCTGCAAGCCTGCCAGCAGCTTGCCACCACCTGAGGTTTGAAATGCAGTGCCTTGGAGGAAGCAGGGGAGGGGGCTGGGAAGCAGGAGGCCACATCAATTTCCTACTCCAAAGTAGCTTCAAGACTCTTGCTCACTACTCAGCCATCTCTACCTTCTTCAACTGCTGGTAGTGGTGACAACCAACCTAGGGAATCCCAGGGGGTACGAGGCAGCATGGAATGTGGGCGTGGCCACCATTCTTGTATTCCATTGGTCTGAAAGAAACATGAAAGAATGGTGGTGTGGCCAGAATCATGTGATGCAGGCAGCATGGGCAGAGTCAAGATGACAGCAACTCCCCCAGCCACTTTCCCAGGGAACAATGTCCAATTCAGTTGGGGACAAGAGGGTAACCTGCTTTAGCCAGATGGCTGCACAGAATCTTGTGTGTGCCTATTTGTTGCCAGTCCCAAAACTTGAAATCAGGATCTGAGCACAGTCCATGAGCTGCTTTTGCTCAAGGCTAGCCCTCTACCACAAGAGCTACACAACTCTTCTTCTGGCTTTGTTGGCACTGAAGTTGGACAGGGGTCTCAAGGACTTTCCTACTTAGGATAACTTTGATCCTCCCATCACAGCCTTGTAAGTAACAAGGAGGATTGCTGAGAGCCACTGGGCCTGCCTAATCACTGGTCTTGTTTATGTTCTTGGACAGACTGGTGAGTTCCCTATCCTCAGGTTGAAGTGGTGGGAGCTGGAGCCCACTATTCGAATCCAGGTCCTGCCATCTCTAAATGGTAGGAGATCCTAAGAAACTTGTTCCTATCCATATGATTACCAATGTAATGTGATGTAAGTCATGATTGAACAGTTCTTGAATAATTCTAGGATAAAATGATACACAATTATATTATAAGACACTGATTGATTTTAATTAATACTTTATTAAGCATTTAAACAATCACATTCATAAAATGGAGGCATAATGAAATACCTAAGAAATGGACCTTATATACTATAAAGGTGCCATTTTTTCTGCCAAGACTGGGATTGGAACTCATGGTCTGGGTAACTCTCTTGCACTGTGTGGGAAGGGGAAGATTTCCTCCTTGAAGTCAAGAAAATCAAGTCTTCCTTAAGCCTGAAATTGATCCCCACCACTAGAAAATATCCTACTCATGTACAATTTACATATATGATTTATATTTATATACATATGTTGACTCTATATTGCATTCAGTGGAGTTATTCATTTTATTTTTTGTTTTAATCATGTATTGACCGTTTATTTTATTGACTATTATGACACATAGAACATTGATTACATTGATTACATAGGACATAGGTCTGCATATGTATTCCACTTCATACCTGACACCCAGAAGATTCACAGTAAAGGAAAACATGTCACCATCAGATTCTTACTCCACGATTCATTGTTTGGGAGTGCTGGCATCTGAACTCATGGCCTACAAGGCCAAATTCATGAATGGGTGAGTGTCCACATGCCATTCTGGGGCAAATTGAGCTGACAGGCAGTTCCTATGACCTAAGATTGAGCCCCAGGGATTGACAAAATAAGAACAGATTGACACACAGGTGGCAGTATACTAATAAATATATATCTTTATACCATTCCAGAGATGTCTGTCCATTATTCACTTATATAGACTACATTTGTACCAATTCTTGGATATTTATTATATTTCCATGTAATTATTGTTATTGTTTTCATCTTTAAACTATTAATGAACTCTGTGTCTTGAAATTATTGTGTTCCTGTAATAGTATTCTTTTAATGCTTCATAATATTAAATAAAATCAATCAGCCTCCTGAAATTATGCTGTCTAATTTTATAGAAGCATCATTCACAATCAACTCATTCAACCGTGACATTGATAACATTCCATTGTTATTCCTATTGATGAGAATAAGTCTCTTAGTATCTCCTGCCATTGGTTGTGTCAGGACAGGGATTCAAAATCAGGGCCTACATTGCCACGTGGGCCTATGGTTTTCCCGGTATTCTGCCAGTCTTCAGCAATGCAAGGTGAAGTACCCTTTGCAACAGTGTCATTTAGACCCAGGAGGTCACCGTGCAAAGGAAGAAAACATAAAAAGCTGTCTCACAGCATTTTTCTGTGTATTTTTCCCTGCAAGGCCTGGGGGTTTAGGATCCCAGGAGCAGCTATGGGTCCAGTGGCTCCATCCCAGCCTTGAGTGATCAAAGATGAGGCAGAGTTGCCACGAACTGAGTTCAAGTGCCGTGCTGAGCATAAAATAAAATAAAATAAAATAAATTAGCTCTCTGGTTTGCAATTTGCACTGTTTATTCTGCACAGTTTTCGATTTGAACTCAGGGTCTGGGTACACATGCAGCACTGTGGATGAAGCGGAATCTTACCATACTTGAAGATAAGAAAGTTAGGCCTGTTCATTAGGCACGAATTCAAGCCCCAGCCCTGGAAAACATACTATTTATATACATTGTAAAGATAGGATTTATACTTACCTATAGATGTTCAGTCCATACATGTTTGGTGTGGTTGTTCCTTGTATTTTTTTATTCATTTATTTACCATTGATTTTATTTACTACGATGACACCCACTCCATTTATTACATTGATGATATACTATCACATAGCATCTAGATTTGTAGACATGTTCTCCATCATGCCTAACACCCAGGACTCTCAGAGAAAAGAAAAATAATTTTCACACTCAGTTTCTTACTTCATGATCCACTTGGTAATGCTGGGATCTGTCTCAGGGCCTAGCAGGACCAATTGGTGAATAGGTCAAGGTGAACAAACCAGCCTGTGAGTAACTAAGGAGCTAGGCCATTCCCAGGACCTGACAATGATCCTCAGGGTGCCCCACTATAGTCATAAATTCATTATTTAAACATAGGATCTATATTTACATACATGTGTGGACAGCATTTTGCATTCAGTGTACTTCTTATTTTGTGACTAATTCATGGAGGTATTGTGTATTTTATTGAGTTTGGTGACAGGTATAACTGTGCTGACATGGATAACAACCTGTTCATATGGTTATAGGGTTGCCTATGCATTCTCCATCCTTGTTGAGACCCCGCATTTCACAGGAGAGGAAAACATGTGCAACGATTGCTTTCTGACATAAGGATGAATTTTTGTCAGTGCTGGGATTTTAACACAAGTCTGGGTAACTCTGTGGCACAGTGGGGGAAGGGGAAGCTCACCATCCTTAAAGACTAGAATGTCAGTCCCAGTCCAGAGCCTAATTTGAAGCCCCAGCACTGGACAAAATAATAAACCCATCTTTTTTAAAGATAGGATCTCTCTTTACCTACAGGTGTCGTATGCATCTTGCATTCAGTGTAGATTTTTTTTATTTTTTATTTATTCATGGATATATTGTGTATATTATTGAGTATGGTGACAGATATAACTGTGCTGACCTGGACAACCTATTTCTATGGCTATAGAAATAGAGTTGCCTATATAGCATTCTCCATCCTCTCTGAGACCCAGGACTTTCACAGGAAAGGAAAACAGGTAGATCGATTGGATGCTCACATCAGGATGAAACTTTTGGCTGTGCTAAGATTTGAAGTCAAGGCCTAGCAGACCCAATTGGTGAAAGGGTCATCGTGAGCACACCAGCCTGTGAGCCACTAAGGCGCTAGGTCATTCCCTAGACCTGAGATCGAGCCCTGGTGGGGGACAATATAGTCATAAATTCATAATTAAACCAAGGATCTATATTTCCATACATGGGTGGGCAGCATCTTGCATTTGGTGTAGTCATTCTCTTTATTTTGTCTCTTATTCATTGATATATTGTGTATTTTTTTGAGTATAAGATGACAGATATAACTGTGGTGACCTGGATGACAACCTAGTCCCATGAGTATAGAGTTGCTTATACATTCTCCATTCTACTTGAGACCCAGAACTTGCAAAGCACAGGAAAACAGGTGCAATGACTGGCTTCTCACATTAGGGTGAATTTTTGGCAGTGCTGGGATTCACACTCGGGGCCTAGGAGACCCAATTGCCCAATGAGTCTACGTGAGCACACCAGCCTGTGAACCACTAAGGAGCTGGTCTGTTCCCAGGAGCTGAGATCGAGCCCTAGGGAGGCCACAAGAGTCCTCAATTCATCATTGAAACATGGGATGTATATTCACATCTGTGTTTAGACTGCATCGTGCCTTTAGTGTAGTTATTCTCTATTTTGTATGCTATTCATGGATATATTGTGTATTTTCTTGAGTATATGATGACAGGTATAACTCGGCTGACGTGGATGATACCCTATTCCCATGGCCACAGCGTGGCCCATGCATTCTCCATCCTAGCTGAGACCCAGGACTTAAACAGGAAAGGAAAACAGGTGCAACGATTGGCTTCTGACATCAGTATGAATATTTTGGCAGGCTGGGATCTGAACTCGGGGCCTAGCAAGCCCAATTGGCAAATGGGTCCATATGAGCACAGCAGCCTGTGAACCACCAAGGAGCTAGGCCATTCCCAGGACCTGAGTTTGAGTCCCTGGGGAGGGAGAAGGAGAGCACAATAGTCATCCATTCATAAGCTGAATTTAGTATGCAAATAAGTACATATTTGTATAGAGTAGGAGAGAAGGCGACCTGTGATGGAATCCAATCTACCGTGTGACTTCCGATTTTTGGATCTTTTTTTTTTAATTTTTTTATTATATAGAAGAATTTTTTATTTTATTTTATTTTATTTGTGAACATACTGTACAGAGGGGTTACAATTACATGGGCAGAGCATTACAAAGAATTCTAAGAGGGGGGACACAACCTGAAGAAAGCAACCAGGAACTGGGGCCTGCCCCAAACAGGCGTTACTCAAAGTCTAACTGAGCAAGCACAGGAGGAAAGGAAAGAAGAAAAACTTAGGAAAACGGAATGACAGGGACAACAATGCATCTCTCTATACTTTCTCTTAATATAAATGGGCTGAATTCGCCAATTAAAAGAAAATGAACTGAGGACTGGATCAGAAAACAAGACCCATCCATCTGTTACCTTCCTGGAGACCCACCTCTCAGCCAAACATACAAACAAACTCAGAGTGAAGGGGTGGAAAAGGATCTACCAATCAAACGCCCCCAGTAAGAAAGCAGGTGTAGCTATCCTGATATCTGACAAAATAAACTTTTCATTAAAATCAGTACAGAAAGACAAGGACGGACACTACATATTAATAAAGGGAACAATCCAAGAGGAGGATATAACCATCATCAACTTATATGCCCCAAATATTGGTACACCCAGATATGTCAAACAAATGCTCTCAAACTTACAGAATAAAATAGATCCCAATACGATAATACTAGGAGACTTTAACACACCACTCTCGCCAAAGGACAGGTCTACCAACCAGAGGATTGGCAAAGAAGCTACCGAATTAAGAGAGGCCATACTTCAAGCGGAATTAACTGACATCTACCAAGTATTTCACCCTAAAACAACACAGTACACATTCTTCTCAGCAGCTCACGGAACTTTCTCCAAAATAGACCATATCATAGTTCATGCAAGGAACTTAAGCAAATACAAAGAGATCGACATAATCCCCTGTATCCTATCTGACCACAGTGGAATCAAGCTAGCTCTCAATAACAAAGCATACCGCAGAAATTTCTCTAATACATGGAAATTGAACAGCACACTCCTTAACCATGCCTGGATAACAGAAGAGATCAGAGAAGAAATAAAGCATTTCCTACAACTCAATGAAAATGAAAACACCTCACAAAGAAACTTGTGGGACACAGCAAAAGCAGACCTGAGGGGCAAATTTATTGCCCTCAGTGCCCAGATCAAGAGAATGGAGACAGACCAAGTAAATAATCTCATGTTGTAATTAAAACAGCTAGAAAAACAAGAAAAAATGGGACCTAAAGCTACTAGACAAAGCCAGATAATGAAATTAAAAGCAGAGATTAACAATTAGAAAATCAGAAAACCATAACCAAAATAAACCAAACAAAAAGCTGGTTCTTTCAAAAAATAAACAAAATTGATGGCCCATTGGCTAGATTAATTTTAAAAAGAAGAGAGGAAACCCATATTAATAGGATTAGGGATCCACGGGAAACATCACAACACGTACTCAAGATATCCAAACAATCCTAACAGACTACTTTCAAAAGCTATACTCTCTAAAGGAAGAAAATCGGGCAGAAATGGATGCATTTTTAGAGAAATACAAGTTGCCCAAACTGAGCAAAGAAGAAGTTAACCAATTAAATAAGCCAATATCCTATAATGAGATACAGGAAGCTATCAAAAGTCTTCCAACAAAAACAAGCCCAGGACCAGATGGATTCACAGCAGAATTCTATAAGACCTTTAAACAAGAACTAATACCCATACTCCTCAAGCTCTTCAGAGAAACAGAGAAGGAGGGAGCTATCCCAAACTCATTCTACGAAGCCAATATCACACTCATCCCCAAACCAGGCAAAGACCCAACCAAAAAGGAGAATTACAGGCCAATCTCCTTGATGAACACAGATGCAAAGATCCTTAACAAGATTCTAGCTAACAGAATCCAGAAACACATAAAAAAATTAATTCACTATGACCAGGTAGGCTTCATCCCAGAGACACAGGGATGGTTTATCATACGTAAGTCAAGAAATGTAATCCAACATATCAACAGAGCCAAGGTCTAGAATCACATGATTATCGCCACAGATGCAGAAAAGGCCTTTGACAAAATTCAACATTCATTCATGCTAAAAGCTCTGGAGAAAATAGGAATAGAAGGAACATTTCTAAAAACAATAAAAGCCATTTATGACAGACCAATAGCCAAAAGCTACAACCAATTCTCCTAAAATCAGGAACAAGGCAAGGATGTCCACTGTCTCCACTCCTCTTCAATATAGTCCTAGAACCCTTAGCCAGGGCAATAAGGCAAGAAAAAGACATTAAAGGGATCCGCATAGGGAAAGAAGAAGTTAAGCTATCCCTTTTTGCAGACGACATGATACTATACCTCCACGATCCCAAAAACTCCATCCCCAAACTCTTAGAAATCAGAAATCACTTCGGCAAAATAGCAGGATACAAAATAAACCCACAAAAATTAGTTGCCTTCCTATACACTGATAATGTACAGGAAGAGAGGGAAATAAAGGGAGCAACCCCATTCACAATAACCTCCCGAAAAATAAAATATTTAGGAATTAACCTAACCAAAGATGTAAAAGAACTATTTAATGAGAACTATAAAAAGTTAAAGAAAGAAATTGCAGAAGACACTAGGAAATGGAAAGACCTCCCATGCTCTTGGATAGGCCGACTTAATATAGTAAAGATGGTAATATAGTAAATATAGTAAAGATGGTAATATAGTAAAGATGGTCATGGAGCTTGAATTCTGGGCCTTGGTGCTATCACTCAGCTCTTCAATTCAAGACTAGCATTCTACCACTTGAGCCACACTGCCACTTTCAGTTTTCTGCTAGTTTATTGGAGATAAGAGTCTCATGGACTTTCCTTGCCGAGCTGGCTTTCAACCGCGATCCTCAGATCTCAGCCTCCTTAGTGAGCCACGGGTGCCCAGCAAGAGTTGGCTTTTTGGAGTATGTGAAGAAGTAAAGAATTTTGAAAGTCAAGGTAAAGAAAAGCAGTCAATGTCTATGTGGATTGTAATTCCTCTGCATTTGTCTCTTATAGTAAATTCACTGATGTCTTTCATTTGAAAAGCCTTATTAGTCCCTCTCCAGCTATGTTCCCAGGCACCTGCTCAGGAGGCCTGGGAGAGTAGAGGTAGAAACAGGCCCCTCCCTGTACAGGACAGAAATCCAGGCCTGGGGCATAGGAGTTGTTTTACAGATTTTCACACAAATATATTTGCCCATTTCTTATATTGTTCTTATATTCTTGATGCTGGTTTGCACACATATTTAAAAATAGACCTCCATTTCTGTTCTATTGGAGGTGAGGAGGTGCCAAAGGGAACGGAAAAATGAATGTGTGTGTGTGTGTATAATATATATATATTATATAATATATATATTATATATATACTACACCTGCCCCCATGTATATATATAATATATATTATATATAATATATATTTGTATGTATATAATATATTATATATAATATTATATATAATATATTATAATATATTAAATTAATATTCTATATTATTATATATTATATATAAAATATATATTATATATAATATAGAGTATTATATAATATATAATATTTATAATATATTATATATATATACATCGGGGGCAGGAGTAGTATATGGGCATGCCCTTCCTAACCAATGCCTCCTGCTTAAGTTTTTGAGGTTCTGTCCTCCCACGTAAAATGAAGGCAGTAACACTCACATTTTAGAGAGGGTTGATATAAAGATTAAAATGTATTTAATGAAATAAATGAACATTAAATAGTTGGAATGATGCCTTGTACAGAGCAAGACAATCATTATCAATGCACATTAACATGGTATCTTAAAGCTTAAGTTCAAAATGTATTTGAAGGCAAGATAGACGTTTATTTGGAGGAATATTGGAAATGCTCCAAGAATGCAATCTCTCGTTGTGTATGTGTATGTGTGTTTTTGTGTGTCTCATTTCCTCTCTCTCTTTCCCCTCTGTCTTTCCATTTCTTTCCCTCTCTCTTCTGAACCCCAGACACAAGCTTACGTAGTTTCTCATTCTCTTCATTTTTCCTCCAGGCTTGATTGCTCCACTCATTGAACGCACTGTGGCTGAAAATAGACTTAAGCTCTATCACAGACTCCTATCTGCTGCCTCATTTTCAGGTCCTCAATTCTATTTTCTGAGGCAAGATTGGCATATTAGACTTGGTTGGCAGAGTTCTTCTCTCCTGTCATGTTGTCCTGGTGCCGACCGTTCCAGCTGCAGGGTTAGAGTGCCATGAAGTGATTGAGACTGATTCTAATCTCTTGCAAACAGAAAAGAACAAGTGTTGAGGGAGGAGAGAGAAGGAGAATATGTGAGTAGATGTGTGTATACATGCACACACTGTTGAGGGAGCACCTAGAGTGGTGATTCACATCTGTTACTTGCAGGAAGAACAAATCATAGATTTCAATCCAGTTTGGACAAAGGGAATGAGATAGTATCTCAAAAACCAAATAAAAATCAAAGGCTGAAGTGTTGTAGAACACTTGCCTAAAGTACATACAATTAGATTTAATCCTCAGTATCAAAATAAAAAGAGTATTTAGCATAGACTCTGCCACTAGAAAATTCATAAATGTTTTTAGTGAAATAAACAGAAAAATGCTAGAGGAAATTCACTAAGACAGTAACTGTTCGGGCTGTTTACAGATGATTATTTCTCATTGTTCTCAAGATATTGTACTTAAAATAATTTTTTACAATAAATGTGCATTTCTTACTTATCAATACAGGACAGAAATGTATAAATTAAAGAGTGACAGTTTATTTTAATTTATATTCAACTACTGAATCCCCTATATATTCGACTGCAGGAACATCATTTTTAGCCATGCAATGGACAAAGATCTCATATCTAAAATATACATGGACCTCAAAAAAAATAAATCCCCCAACAACAAATCTTCAAAGAAACAACTGCCCAATAAATAAGTGGGCTAAAGACTTAAAGAGAAACTTCTCCGAAGAGGAAAGAAGGATGGCCAATAGACACAATCAATCTACCTAGCCATAAAAGAAATGCAAATCAAAACAACATTGAGATACCACCTCACCCCTGTTAGAATGGCTATGATCAAGAACTCTAATAAAAGCAGATGCTGGAGGAGATGTGGACAAAAAGGAACCTTACTTCATTGTTGGTGGGAGTGTAAAGTTGTTCAACCACTTTGGAAAGGAGTATGGAGTTTCCTCAAAAGACTCCACATAGAGCTCCCCTATGACCCAGCAATTCCCCATTTGGCATTTACCCAAATATTTACAAACAAGACCACACTAAAGCTACCAGCACGACTATGTTTATTGCACCCCTATTTACTACAGCTAAGATATGGAACCAACCCAGACACCACTCAATAGATGAATGGATCAAGAAAATGTGGTATATGTACACAATAGAATTCTATGCCTCCATCAGAAACAATGACATTGCCCCATTTGTTAGGAAATGGAAAGACTTGGAAAAAGTTATATTAAGTGAAGTAAGTCAGGCCCAAAGAAACATAGGTCCCATGGTTTCCCTCATTTGCAATATCTAGTATATGTCTGAGTCAAGCAGAAAAGGTCAGATAAGGTGATGTTAGGGAAATGAACCCTAAGATATGTACTCAAATGATTTTTTTTATTTCTTGAGATTGTTTCTAACACATTTATAAGATTATTTCTTTGTTGCTTTGTATGTCCCTCCCCCACAGTATGACCCTTGCTTTCACTGTATTTGATGTTATAATTTGTGGAGGGGAAGGGGAAAAACACATCGTTGAAATAGGGATACAGATGGACCCATTGCAACAATGAGATGTACAAGTCGTTATGTCAAAAACGAACTTTACAACTTTGGTGCGGGTGGGGGGGAGATCGGGGAGGATTGGGTGGGGGGGGGCGGGGAAAGGATAGGAAGTGATGGAAAGGGGAAACAAAGGAGGAGGCTACAATGCTTGATAAGGAATGTACTCATCTTGTCCATGTAATTGTAACCCCTCTGTGCAGTATTTTCACAATAAAAAAATGTAAAAATAATAAAAAACAATAAATGTGCATTTCTTACTTATCAATACAGGACAGAAATGTATAAATTAAAGAGTGACAGTTTATCTATTTTATATTCAACTACTGAATCCCCTATATATTCGACTGCAAGAACATCATTTTTTGATGGTACTGTCCTTTTAATATTCTTATTTCTCCAGTTTTTTTTCAGGGTAGGGGGAGAGGTTAAGTGTTGAGAGGTACCTAACTGCATGTGCTTTGTGATATGTGATGGTTTCAGCAGTTGAAATTTTGCGGTACGTATACTGGATAGTTTCCAAGTTGGTAAAGTAGAGAGAAAGCATTCAAGAAATAAAAAAAATGCAATGTACACTTAAAATCTTCAAACCAAAATTAGTTATTTAATCACAAGATGGACATGTTGTTGCCTTTGATGATTGTTTGGTATCCATCAATAGCACCCAGATAATTCCTATCATCCTAAATGTTGTTTTCCTTTTTAAAGATATCCTGCCTTGTTTATCTGATTGCTGAGTATAATTGCTTTGTCTTTGATTTCAAAATCAGAACTTTTCAGCAAAAAACAAAATGTAAACAAAAAGTTTTCTTATCTTGGATAATAAAAGTAGGAATAAGCAATGGTATCACACAGAAAGACATAGTTTTATATTTTAGCTTGATGCCCTATCTGCTGTGAGAATCTAGTACTTCTTGGTATTTTGTTAATCATAGATAACTTTTCAGATTGTTACCTGGATTTCACTTAGAATGTTTACCCTTAGAAAGTCTAAAGTCACGGGTGATCTCTCTCATGTGGCACCTTCAAATTGCCAAGGTAGATTCTTAGTCTGAAGACTAATAACCATTCAAGTCACAACATTTTAATGAAGAAAGGGGAATATGGGCTTAGACTGTCCAAGTTGTATCTTTCTTGGGAAACAAAGCAAATTCTTTGCCCCTTTGAAATTGCCACTGAGTCATTGTTCATGTTTCCTTTTGTTCTGGGCCTTCCAAGAAACTCAGAAACACATCATAATCAAATTGTGACAATGATCCCTTAGAATTGTTTTGTGTAATAACATTCCATTATACTTTTCTTTTCTTTTGTTTTTCCTGTAAATCTATTTCCTTAACTATATCATTTTTACCGAGATTGCTCCATAAACTAACTCAAAACTTTATTGACATAAAAAATTGCTTACGTAAAAAGGGAATTTTATAAGCCTTATCCCAATGTAGCTGCTGGTATAGACCCAGGACACTTTAAAAAGCCTGTTACACTTTTTTTAAGAAGGGAATTCATTCCTATGGTTTAGTCAGTGTCCACTACACAAAACTCTGTAGCACCACTGTGAACTTGTGACAAGTTAAAGAATTACTCTGAAGATTTAGAAAGTTCCTTTGCTGCATACATCAGCACTGTCCTTAAATCTCTTTTTCAGTTCAATTTTATCCATAAAGTATTTCTATCTACGGGATTTTTTTAGCAGATATTTATAATTTAGAATAAAACTTATATGCATATTTTTTCATGGTCCTTTTGTGTATCTCTATATAATGGTAAGAAATCCTCAAAAGCTCTGCAACAGCTTCATAATGGCAGCTCTATTTCAAATGTGTGGAGACAGAAGATCACATTCCAGTAAGCAGCAGGGATGGGAATGAAAGGCAGGTTCTTTTATTTCTAGGCCAGTCTGTTCCGAACTCTGAACCATGACAGTATTCAAGCTTCTAAAAATTAATGGTCCTTTCCCCAGAGGACACGGAGGTTCTCAGGAAGCTGACCTCATCCTACTCTGCCCTGTTATCACTGAATATCAGAGGCTGAGTGGACTGAGGGAGCTCTTACTAACACTGTCTCTGCATTTATGACTCTCTTTTCAGATTTCAAATCTAAATTCACTTGGAGGTTTTTCAGCCTTGTATATTTTAAATCATGCATAGATACTTAGTATAAACACAAGCTTTTCTACAAAACTCCCTTTGCAAATCAATTACAAAATGGTTTTGTGTGTGATGTTAAAGAATGCAAATTTTGGGGAGGGGGATAAGTTAGATTTAAAGTAAAATAATACATACAAAGTCCTTGCATTCAGAAAAGAAAAAAAAACAGCACAATGTTAATAGAACTGACATTGTTTAAATTGATGCATTTAAAACAGAGATAAAATATCTTTATTATTTGAACTTTATATTTGTAATCTAGCATGTCAAACACAAATTAGACTTCTTTTTCTTTCTTTCAAGTGAACATATACCTTAAAATTGTATTATCTTTAAGTAGTTATACAAATGGGTTTTCTTTCAAGGTGTCAGGTTCTGACATGACATCTTGATTAATGTATCCCCTTTCAACATTCTCTGTTCTCTACACCCTGCCCCTGAATACTAGGATTTGAACTGAAAGCCTTGTGCTTATTAGACAAGCAAGCACAAACCTCCAGCCCTTTTTTCTGTTTACTTTATTTTCTCAGATAGGGTCTCTCTTTTTAATCTCTGTTTCTCTGCCTCTCTGTCTCTTGTCTCTGTCTCTGTCTCTGTCTCTGTCTATGTCTATGACTCTCTTGAATTTTAGGCCTATTTTATTTCCATTACAGCATTTAAAAAGTCTTGTGAGGAATAAATGATGATGTGCCCTATGTTTTATACCACAATTCAGATAGCATTTTAGCATTTAAAAGAATTTTTAGACCTATAGATTTATCCAGAGTGAATTAATGAGGCACAGGTCTAATGGAGGACCAAGTGTTATTTATTATCTTTTGGCCCAGGGAAACCTCAGACTGTAATCTTCCTACCTAGCTGAAATCACAGGTGGGAAATATCATGCCCAGCTTACTGAATGAGATAGGATCTCACTAGCTTTCAGTTATGATTAGCCTTGCATCCCAATCCTCCTGATCTCCACCACCCACGAAACTAGGATTACAGGTATACACCACCTTGATGAGCTCTATTTAGAACTCCTGAATTTCTTTTCCACCCACCATACAAAGCAGTTATGTGCACCCATACACCAAGTTTCCAAAAATTATTATTGGCCTCTCCATTCTCCTTTTGCCTCAAACTGAGCAATCATTTTTGCCTCTTTTTTTTCCTTCACATATTACAGCAAAATATCCCTGGAATCACAACATTACTGACACACTACTGAGTTCTCCAGAGGTCTTGCTCTAGTGGTCACCTACCTGCATTCCCTACATTTCCACTGTTTCTCGTTGCCCCCTACATACCCTAGCAATAGCTGGAGTTGTTGTTTAGTGTGTAATTCATTTGGTTCTTCCTATCCATTGCCTTCTTGATTTTTTTGAGATCAGACCCTAATCACCTCTTTCTCTCTTTCTTCTTTCCTTCTTTCCTTCTTTCTCTTTTTCTCTTTCTCCTATCTCCCTGCCTACCTCCCTGCCTCCCTGCCTCCCTTTCTTTCTTTCTTTCTTTCTTTCTTTCTTTCTTTCTTTCTTTCTTTCTTTCTTTCTTTCTTTCTTTCTTTCTTTCTTTCTTTCTTTCGTTCTTTCTTTCGTTCTTTCTTTCTTTCTTTCTTTCTTTCTTTCTTTCTTTCTTTCTTTCTTTCTTTCTTTCTTTCTTTCTTCCTTTCTTTCTTCCTTTCTTTCTTCTTTCCATCCCTCCCCCTTCCTTCCTCCATTCTTTCCTCCTCCCTCCTCCTCCTCCTCTTCTCTGTATATGTGTGTGTGTGTATACATGTGTGTGCATGGGTACACATGCATGCCAGTATTTGGGCTTGAATTCATGGCCTTGTACTCTCTCTTAGCATTTTTGTCTCAAAACTCTACCACTTGAGCCACATCTTTGCATCTTTTTGCTGGCTAATTGGTTACAGAGTTTTTTTACCCAGGCTGGCTGAGACTCATGATCCTCAGAGCAGATCTCAGCCTACATTTCCAGCCTTCTACCCTTGGACTACCCTTGGGATTCCTTGAACTCCAATCTGCAGGAGAGGTGGCATTCTTGTTTGTCTTTGAAATGCCCTGGCTTGGCCTTCGCCTCAGGCTTTGTGTTCTTCACATCTTTCTGCCTGAACACACTTTCTTCTGAACTCTGTGTTGTCTACTCCTTCAATTCAGTGTCCAGTCTTCAGAGTAGCTCTTCACTCTACCAAAGTGTGGCTCCTTCATCTCTACTGCTGTTTCCTCGCCCTGCTGCTTTATCTTCACAGCAAGTTAACTACCTGGTTGCTGCTGAATGCACATTCATTTCTAATCTGCCTCTCCCTTGGGAGCATTGGCAACAGAGGTCCCTGTCCACTACAGCCCTCATGCTTACAGCAGTTCGTATGTGAATGATGCTTTGCTTTAACTTACAATCTATAATCAGAAATGAAGTACATGCTTTTTCCTAAGCATGAGTAAAGACCCATTTATACCCTCAGAATATTTTTCAAAATGCAGCCATAACAAAGAAAAAAATGAACTCTCAGGAGAATTGAAGTTCAATGAAGAAAGTGAAAGTTGAGCTGAGTATGACCTGAAACCTGGCATTACAGAGACTGAGAAAGATAATAATGGAAGAAAGAAAATGAGACTGAAATTAAATATAGGAAGGTCAATGAAAGCCAGCTTCTGGGTCATGGATGGTGGAGCAGCAGAGGGAACCAAAATCTGTAATGCGCTATCTGTAATGCCCTGGGAAAAGAGCTGCCAAGGGCTACACTCTGTGTCAAATCTTGGGGAACCTTTTAATGAAGATGACTGACACAGTCGTGTAAGGTTAGTTGCAGAGTGCATCTGAGATGACAAGAGTGAGATCACATAGCTCATGTAAAGTAATTGTACTACAGGTAGTCAGAAATGTTGCTCGTACAGAAACCACACACAGAACAGGCCATGTGCAAGAGGAGTACAAACTGTTTTCAAGATCAGGATTCCTAGAATCATGTCTAATACTATACATGGCTAATTCTATAAACTATCCACTTGCATAAAAGAAAAAATCTAATATACTAGATGAAAAGGCAGACAAGACAGTGGTTCAAAACAGCAGTTAAACATGGATGTGAAACAGAGTTGAGCATCCCATACAAATAAGGCTGAAGAAATCTGGAGAGTCTAAATCATTGCACACATGCACAAACATGAACATGCTTATGCTTTACATACAGAATAACATAGGAGAATATTTCTGCATGTACTTGATTAAAGATACCTCCTGGTAATAATTTGACAACACTGAATTCAAAGCCAGAATCCCTGGGATTCGAGAACAGATCAGATTGCAAATTAGTTGAGCCATCTTCTCAGTCATTCACTCCTTGAAGCCTCACTTTTTCTCATGGCTAAAGGAAGAGCTCTAACAATTTATGTGCTATAATATTTATGACTAATTTGAGCTAGAAGAAGTATTACAAGTAGAACAAAGCTCATGAAGAATAGGCCCATTCCTATGAATGGCTTGAAGTCAACTACCCTTTGTTCACCATTTATCTGCCCTTCATGCAGCAAATATATACTTAGTAATTACTGTATGCCAAGCACCACTTTAAGAGATTCAACAGGCATAGATTATATTCTTTCCCATAGAGAATTCAACAAGAAGCCAAGTGTTGGTGGCTCATGGCTATAATCCTAGCTACTGAGAATCTGAGAATTGTGGTTCAAGGCCGACCCAGTCAGGAAAGTCCACGATATTCTTATTTCCAATTAATCACAGAAAAAGCCAGAAGTGGCATTGTGGCTCAAATCAAGTGCTATTCTCAGGAACAATGCATAGGCCCAGAGTTCAAGACTTATAACCAATAGCAACAAAAATTTAACAAGGTCAATTGCAGTAGCTTAAATTTATAATCCCAGTTATTGGAGAGGCAAAGTCAAAGACAATCTTGTTTAGAAAATTGGAAAGATCGGGGCTGGGAAGGTGGCTCAGTGGTAGAGTGCTTGCCTTGCATGCATGAAGCCCTGGGTTTGATTCCTCATCACCACATAAGCAAAAAGGAAAAAGCTGGAAGTGGTGCTGTGGCTCAAGTGGTAGAGCACTATCCTTGAGCTGAAGAGCTGAGGGACAGAGCCCAGGCCCAGAGTTCAGGCCCCATGACCGGACCCCCCCCCCAAAGAAAATAAAAGAAAATTGGAAAGATCACTTCTGAATCAATAGCTGACAGTGGTGCTGTGTGTCATCCCAACTATATTAGAAGTATAAATAGGAGAATCATGGTTCAGGCCACCTGGGAATAACCATGAGGTGAGACCTTTTCTGAAAAATAAAGCAAAAATGGCTGGAAGCCTGGCTCAGGTGGTAGAATGCCTGACTAACAAGCTAAAACACCACTAACATAAAGATGGAGGAAGAGGAAGAGAAGGAAAAGAACAGGAGGAGATTAATGAAGGAGGAGGCTAATTAAAGGTGAATTTGGCTTCAGGATCTGGCTAAGATTCTCTTACTGGTAGTAGACATGAATTTATTTAGCAACATGAAATTTGCATGCCCATGTTTATATCTGTATTTTCTTGTAAATCATATTAGAATTGTTGCTACAAAGATTACATATAGCCATATACACATATGCACACTTCCATGTTCTGCATTCTGGCAGCCTTATTAATATTGCTAAGCATAGTTTTTGTTTAGTTCACTTCTCCAAGTTGGTTCACAGGACTATCCTCAATAGATTCCACACCTGGGTTTGGCCAAAGCGATACTACTACTTGTACAGCAACTATGGGAAGAAGTGCCATGTATACCTTGACTCCCCTAGGTGGTGCAATGAAGCACAGAGTTCCCCTAGGGCATTCAGTGGTCTCACTTCATCATATGTCTCATTCTCTTTTCCATGCCCATTTCCTGGAGGATGAAATCATTTATCTTTCCTTTTTCCTCTTCAGGATGGTCTCTGGCAATTTTTCTTCTTATTTTGACTTGCCAGCCATTCCTAACATCCCTGCAATTTTGCCAGAACCAGGGTTGATATTCACTTGGAAACTTTTATTAAAATAAAATATCTAAGCAAGATGACCTTGGTTATGAATTTGTGCATCCATTGTGTGTGTGTGTGTGTGTGTGTGTGTGTGTGTGTGTGTGTTGGAGCTGGGGCTTGAACTCAGGGCTTATGGTTTTGTCCATGAGCTTTATTAGCTCAAAGATAGCACCCTATCACTTGAGCCATAGCCACTTTCAGCTTTTGGGTGGCTAATTGATGATAAAAATATCATGCACTTTCTTGCCCAGGCTGGCTTCAAACTATTGGCTATACATGTTTAGAGAATTGAAGTTAGATACTTACATATCATCCTGCATCAGACTCAACTGCATATAGATCACAGACCTTGAAGTAAGAGCAGATCCTCTGAAAATATGAGAGGAAAGGATAGGAGATACACTAGGACTCCTTGGCACAGGTTGAAACTTCCTAAATAAAGATCCAGAAACACAACAAATAAAAGAAAAGCTGGATAAAGTGGGATTGCATTAAACTGTGGAGCTTCTGCATGTCAAAGGACATAGCTAGCAAGATAAATGAATGATATAAAATACTTAAGTAGCCCTCTCTGACTGCCTGTAAGTGGGAAAAAAAAGCCCAAACACACAAAACCTTCAATAGCCTTTGAGAGTTTGGATGGTACTTACCCCATAGTGAAATACACAAAAGGAGCTATCATTGGTTTGCAAAATTTAATATTTTTAATCTTTATTTACCATTGATCATTTACTTTAGGCCATGAACCATACATTCCTTTACTTCCCCAGTGTATGACCTGTGAGAAAGAGAAGGGTTATTTATACGTATAGTGTGACTAACAGACATCACAAATGAATCCCCATGAATTATCATGGCATCATGCAGCTTGGTCTCCAGCTTCTCCACTTGCATAATGGAATCTCTCAAGGCTCTGTAGCAAGTCCGAAAATTGCTGGGCTGGTGGTCATTAGCTGTAATCCTACCTACCTAGAAGGCTGAGGATTATGACTCAAAACCAGCCCAAGCAGACAAATCCAAGAGATTCTTATTGCCAGTTAACCAGAAAGAATAAAGTATCGGGGTAGCTGGGGTTGGGGGGGGTTGTTGAAGTGTAAATGTGGCTCAAGTTATAGAGCTCCAGCCCCGAATGAAAGAGTTAAATGCGAGGGTGAGACCCCCTCAGTTAAGCTCTAGTACCAGCAAACACACACACACACACACACACACACACACACACACACACACACACACACACACACACACACACACGTCCTAGAATTATGGTCACATGGTCATATGTTTCTCCTAGCTTTTTAAAAGTAAGATAGTTCAATTGAAATCAGGCTAACTTTTGTCATCACTTTCCTCTAATGACAGTGGAGATGTTAGTAGCAAATGAAGACACATTTCGGGGGATAGTGACATACCTATGTTTAGCTATTGACAGTCATCACAACGTAGGATATGTCTCTAATAATACTGCCAAATTATGACACATAATACAGGAGCAGAGGTTGGGTCACCACATCAACTTGACACCTCTTTCACTACTAATTTTACTTTTATATTTTCTATTTTTCCTAAAAGAAGGCTTCTAAAATTGGATTTATACCTGAAGGGTGTGAGATGTAATCAAAATTTAAATTCAGGTCTGTTTGATTTCAAAACCAGCCCTTGTTATGGTTTAGAATTAAACAATTAATTAAAAATTAATCATTAATTTCTATTATATTTTTATTTTCTTTAGGTAGTTACAATACAACACAGCACATTAGAAATACATTGCCATTCCCTGCCCCCCTTTTTTTGTCAGTTGTAGAGCTTGAACTCTGGGCCTGGGTGCTGTCACTCAGCTCTTCAGCTCAAGGCTAGCACTCTACCACTTGAGCCTCAGTGCCACTTCTGATTTTCTGGTGGTTTATTGAAAATAAGAATCTCACGGACTTTTGTGCCTGGGCTGGCTTTAAACCATGATCCTCAGATCTCAGCCTCCTCACTAATTAGGATTACAGGCATGAGCCACCAGGGCCTGGCAAGTGAAGCATCCTTTACTCATAATGGCTGTGAGCCAGTGACTGCAAGCAGACTCATACCCCCCCAAAACTTGCAGTGCCTAATGCAGCTAGTGCAAAGTTTTTGAAGGCAAAAGCCACATCAAGGCAGATGTCACATGGTATGGGAACTAGCAAAGTGTATTTTACAGAAGCAAAGCAAGCTATCCAGGGGTAACAATCAGGGTCAATCAAGGGCCAGTTATCTAAGGGGAACAATAAAGGATATGCAAGGGCAAGTATTCTCTGGAACACATTTTTTTCTGGAGCTAAACAACCCATGATACATCTGCAATTTAACAACTCACAACACAGCTGTAGTTCAAAGAGAGTCCTATGTCACCTCTATAGTTCTTGGAACTGGGTGAAAATTTCCTAACACCTATTAAGACACCAGGATGGTGCTGAGGACAGATAGTATTATTTAGACAAAGTATCCATATTTCACCATCTGAGGCTGTTTTTCATTTTTCTCTGATTGTTCTTGAAATATGGATACTGGTTCTAACTGGCAGCATCTTTGACATGTTGATGGATGAGAGACTTTCTAAAAACTCTTATAGGTGAATCCTAACCCTGGGTGATAGGCATGCCTGAATTGTTAGAGGCAGGGGCACAGACTTGGACAATAGGTTACTGGACCACCAGACCTGTACCATGAACTCATGAGACTCTTTGAACTCTCAAGTTCCTCATGACCCTTTCCCTGACCATGACCGTATTTAGGTCCCAACACCTCAGCATCATTTTGTGCCATGCCTCACGTCTCATGGCCCTCCTCAAGTCACCATGGCATCCCTCTCAACTCTCCATTAGAGTTTATCTGGTTTGTTTTTCTGCTCTTTCTTTCCTATCTACATGCCTCAGTGTTTTAAAACAGTTCTAAGTATATTTGAGGCTGTGAGTTTCTTGGGAACATGTATCCCTCACAGTTGTTGGCTTTCTAATAAAGACTCCTGATTGGAACTTTCAGACTGTGACTTCTCTCTATCTTGTGATCAAATTCCTGTATAACATTCTGAGGCTACTATTTACTTTCCTAAGGAAGGGCTTTAAGTTGGTTCTTTTTGTTCCTAAGTAGGTTTTGGTTATCTCAAATGTATTAAATCTTAAACATTTTTGGCATTTTAAAAAATTCACCCACATTTGTCATTTTTTTTGAAAATATGTATTTTTATTGTAAAGATATTGTACAGAGGAATTACAGTTACGTGAGTAAGGTAATGAGTACATTTCTTATCGAACATTGTTACCTCCTCCTTTGTTTTTTCCCCTACTGTCTCTTCCCTCCCCATGTCCCCAACTCTCCCCCACCATAGTTGTAAAGTTCATTTTCACCATAGTGTCTTGTACATCTCATTGTTACAATGGGCCAAAATGTATCCTTATTTCTGCTTTTTGTTATTTTCCTTCCCCTTCCCAAATTAGAAAAATGTATGTACAAGATGCAGGGCACCAGAATCAAATGCAGTGAAAACAGGGGTTATACCATGGAAGAAGAATATACAAGAGAAATAAAAAAAAATCACATAGTACATTATAAGTACATTAAAAACAACAGCAAGAAAGATAAAACCTCTTGTGTCCCTATCTTGGGATTCATTTCACTTAGCATCATCTTATATGCACATAGATTTTAAATAGGGATACAGGTGGACCCATTGCAACGATAAGATGTACAAGTCGTTATGTTGAAAAATGAACTTTACAACTTTGGTGCGGGGAGGGGGACGGGTAGCGGGGATGATTGGGTGGGGACAGGGAGGAGGATGGGAAGGGATTTGAAGGGGAAACTAAGGAGGAGGCTACAATGTTTGATAAGAAATGTACTCATTATCTTGCCCATATAATTTTAATCCCTCTTTACAGTATTTTCACAATAAAAAATAAAAAAGAAATAAAAAATGAAAAAAAGAGGTTGGTATAATTTGTGGAGGGGAAGGGAAAAACAAATCGTTTAAATAGGGATATAGGTGGATCCATTGCAACAATGAGATGTAACAAGTCGTTATGTGGAAAAATGAACTTTAACTTTGGTGTGCGGGGAAGAAGATTGGGTGAGGGGTGGGGGGAGGATGGGAAGGAATGGGAAGGGGAAACAAAGGAAGAGGCTACAATGCTTGATAAAAAATGTACTCATTATCTTGCCCATGTAATTGTAACCCCTCTGTAAAGTATTTTCACAAGAAAAAACGAAAAAAAGAAAAAAAGAAAGAAAAATTTCCAAGGCATCTCTGATGCCATCTCTCCCTTTCTGACACCTTACCCTTTAATTTTGTATTTTCTATTGCTCTTTCTATTGCTTGCATTTCTCTCCTCTGCCTAGATTGTACTTTCTATCACTCATCTGAAATAATTAAGCAACTATCAATGCCATCCACTAGAATGCAAGGTATAACTTGGACATGAAAGATGTCTATCTTTCTGATTCTAAATAGAGATTGAGGATTATTTGGGGAACTTCAAAAAAAGTTGCAAGTAACAATTTTCAGGTAACCTACCTGAAATATGTTTTAGTATCCCTGCCTTTTTTAAGTTTACATTTCAATGACATAATCTAAATAATTAGAGGAGGAATGGGGCTGGTGTGCAACTTCTTCTTTGAGGGAGATTGTTGATGACAATTCAGCTAAAGCACCGAAAGCCCTTAGGGGAGGAAGGCAGGGGTGACAATGGGAGCAACACTATCAGACATCCCATTCTCCAAAGGATAATTTTGTGTCTGCATCAATTTTGAGAGAGTTAATAACTGCAAGGCTATTAAAGATTCATCTGGTCTAGGGGTGACAACTTGTTTTCTGCTAATGCTGATGAGTTTTCTTTGGTCTATATCATGGTCTTCATAAAAATTATGCCAGCACATAAAAATTCTGAAGATCTATACTAATGCAAGCTGTGAGTCTTAAGAACCATTAGGAGATTTGACAATTCAAATTTCATTATGGCAAATGTTGGCTCAATCTGATCATTTATATTTGTTTGTTTGTTTATGCCAGTACTAGGGTTTGAACTGAGAGCCCGAGCTTTTTTGCTTAAGGCTCATGCTCTACCATTTGAGCCACAGCTACGATTTTGGGTTTTGGTGGTTAATTGGAGATAAGAATCTCACAGAATTTCCTACTTGGGCTAGATCTTAGCCTGTTTATTTTTTGAAATTAATTTAATTTATTGTTATATAGTTGAGATACAGAGGGATTACAATTCTTTTTTTTGGGGGGGGGTCCGGTTTTGGGGCCTGAACTCTGGGCCTCAGCTCTTCAGCTCAAGGCTAGTGTTCTACCACTTGAGCCACAGCAGCACTTCCGACTTTTTTCCTTTTGCTTATGTGGTCCTGAGGAATCTAACCCAGGGCCTCATGCAAGCAAGGCAAGCACTCTACTGCTGAGTCACCTTCCCAGCCCGGGGTTACAATTTCTTAAGTCACCTATTCAGTACATTTCCCTTTTATCTGTTTTTTAAAAATTTAATTTTATTGTCAAGGTGATATACAGAGGGGTTACAGTTACATACACAAGATAGTGAGTACATTTCTTGTGGAACATTGTTACTCTCTCCCTCATTTTTCTCCCACTTTTCCCTTCTCCACAAGGTCCCCTCCCCAGGTTGTAAAGTTTCTTTCCAACATACTGTCTTTTGAGTATCACTGTTGCATTGGCTCTCATTTTGAGTAGCTAGGATTACAGATGTGATCCACCAGCACCTAGCTTAAGCTGCCCCTTTAAATGGAGGTATTCAGTAGATATTGATGTCTAACCTTACAATTGCTCGTTTACTTTTTTTTTTTATTACAAATGTGATCTCCTAATCTCACAAGTGTTAAAATTGATGTTCCAAATTCATGTAGATAGGCATGTCATATTTTCATTTGTAGAGCTCTTTCTACATGCCACATTGTTTCCCAACACTACTTGAATCTAATCATTTGTAATATGCAGAAGCAATGACCTGAATACTATTAGAGACACAAAATTCAGGTAACACCTTACCTTAGCACCTCCTTTTTAGTACAATGCAGTTTGCTCAGGAATTATTGTCATTGGGCCAATCAACAGCTCTAACCTACTTGATTACCTAACTTGCAGTTGTGTTCCTACTATAAAACTCATTGTCTATTGAAGCAAGCACACAATCTTCATTTGTATTTCTTACAATCTTGCTCAAACCACATGTGCTGAGGGTCAAGCCTTCTTCCTAGAGTTGTAACCACTTTTCTTTTAGTTTCTAATCAGCTAGGGGAAAATAAGAAGCTAAAACTGATTGTATAGTTTGTTGTCATATTAGAAATTCCTTTTCTCTGTATCTTTAAATATTATTGGTTGCAAACTCCTTATTATCATTACACAAGAAAATTCCAAGTGAACAGAGATTGCAAAAGTTCAAAAGCAGATGAATAAGCACATCAGTGAGGACACTCCCAGTGAGCCACACACACACAAGTCACTGCCATTGTTCCATCTCTATTCTCTCTAGCAGGCTGACTGTCAAAGGAAGCACTGGAATTATTGTTGGGTTGCCTTCAGCCTTGAAAAGTCACTTTGCCTATGAACACTACAAGCAAAGCAGTATTGTTTGTTAAAGAGTACAGGTACAAGTACAGGAATATACCATAGCTAAAGACTTGTGCAGAAAAAGCACATAACCAATAGCTAATCCTTAGAGGGATATAAAAGTGTGATTCCTTCAGTCTGGATAATCCTGACAAGTAAGTTTCCACATAGTTTTCCAGAGTTTGGCTGTAGGATAGCAGTGATCAATTATCTACGACAATAGTTGACTTGATAACTAACAAATCACTTGGCGGTGGCCCTCCCTCTTCTGAGTGCTTTCTTCCTTACCTACCCATGTTCTTTGCATCTGTAAGAAGTCTATTTGACTCAGAGATCTTTGGCTCAGAGTTTGATTTGAAGGATACTTCAACTAAGATAGAATCACTTAAGATTTCCAGAATGTCTCTTATAATAGAGAATATATATGTAAATAGTTACAAGAGTAAAGTCACAGAGGAACTTCAGGGAAAACAATTCCATTTGCTCAAATTAGACATGGTGTCAAATTACAATGTGTCATTTGAAGTAAGTGGAGAATAGTCCTGATTAGATAAAATAGTACCAGCAGCTCAACTATTTCTGCCTTTGATTCTCATGAAAGTTGTATAAGTGTTTTTAAACATTTTATAGGGTGCTTTCTTATGTTCTAATTTTTATAAATGAAGAAATGGGCATTTGGAGAAATAATTCAAACTGTATAAAGTTGTTCTGCCTGCAAATGGCAGGTTTAAAATTTAAACCTAGTAAATACCTCCTGATAGTCAGAGTTCTTTATGGCATTAAAAGAAAATAGCCTTTCAAGGCAGAGCGAGGTAAGCTTGAATTTTCTCATGTATTAGCTGAACAGAAATTAACAGCTAAGTCTATTATCTCAACTGAAATGGAGATAATTAGTCTGAAGGTCTTGGTATAAGGTTTTACTAAAATGTAACATGTAATATATTTTGTCCAATGCTTGTCATTAAGTATGAATTAAAAAATAAGCAACCCTTTTGTGACAATAACAACGATCATTGGGGGCATGTGAAAACTTCATGTGTTACATCTAAAAATCAGTCTTCTCAGCCTCTGATGGGGTAGTTTAGTTCTGGAGTATAATTTTAAATGATGGAAAATGAGGTTGCCATACAAACTTAGAAACGAGTATTTAGACATTTATGTCAGTTCAAGTAGTTGACTATGTTCTGCAGAAACAAACCATCAAGGATTTTAAGCAGGGATGAAGAAAGCATGTTAGTCATGCATTTTGGGATTAAGTATACTGGGGGTCACATAAGATGGCAACCTAGAATCACTAAGAATGAAAGATTAGAGGCCTGCAGACTTTTCTGGAAGGCTTTGGGTTCTGATGTAGAATTTTACCCATTCTTATTGTTTTCTAACACTTGTAGTTATACACAAAAATGATTGTGAGTGAAATCAGAGGTGGGTGTGTGTGAGGGATAGAGAGATTAGAAGAGAAAGTGGGAGGTAAAGATGGAGAAAGACAGAAAGAGAGAGAAAAGGGAAGGAAGGAGGGAGAAAGGAAGAAAGAGAAAGAAAAAGAGGGAAAGAGAGAGAAAGTGAGAGAGAGGGAGGGAGGGAGGGAGAAAGGGAGGCAGGAAGGAAGGAAGGAAGGAAGGAAAGAAGGATGGAAGGGAGGGAGGGAGGGAGGGAGGGAGGGAAGGCAGGAGGGAGGGGTAAAAGAGAGGAAGAAAGAAGGAAAGAGAAAGGAAGGAAGGAAGCAAAACAGGAAATAGTTGGGCTGAACTATCATAAAAATGAATAAATAATCACCAAAAACATTGAAAGCATTCCAGGAATTCTAGTCAAGTCAAATTATTTCCTCTGAGGGAATCCGTGTCTATGACAGCCAGTCTCCAAGATGCAATCTGATGATCAACATCTCCTGGAACTCATAATCTTAGGTAGCCAGCCCCTCTCCCACATCAAATCAGTACTATAGATATGTGACTAACAAAATACCAATGGAAAAGGTAGTCTGTAAACAGTTTTCATCTTGATTCCCTAAATCACTCAAACATGTGTACAACCAAGCAGCTCCAAGCAAAAGTCATAATAGAGAGAAACAGGTTTCAAGTAGACAGTCCAAGCCAGCTTGTCCTTCCTTCAGATGACTAGTCCAGGTTGACTTCAGACTGCACTGCATGAAAGACTGAGAAAGGACAGACGAACCTAGCCCTTTGGACTTCTTGATCCACAGAAACTATGAGAATGTATAAGGTAATGATTGCTGTTTTAAGCTATAAAGTTTGGGCATCAATTACATGCAGCAAAAACTAAAGTACTAATATTTTTCGAGTCTATCCTATATGCCAGAAATTCTATAGGTAATTTTATACTGTCCTAGAAATTCTAAGATTTTTCAATACTAGGTATTGAAATGTTGTTCATTTCTATGCCTACTCTTTTGATGCAGAGAAAGAGAGAGAGAGAGAGGGGGGAAGAGAGAGAGAGAGAAAAAGAAAGAAAGAAAGAAAGAAGGAAGGAAGGAAGGAAGGAAAGAAAGAAAGAAGGAAGGAAGGAAAGAAAGAAAGAAAGAGAGATATGAACACTTAACAGAATTTTGAAACGTTAAGGAGAGTCCATTATAAATGACAACAGTCTTTAAGCTATTTTATTCTAGTCTAGGGTTTCTTTAAACTTTGGTTAAAGAAACAGCTTGGGTAGACTCCGGGATGCAGAAATAGATGGATAAAATGCAATAGCAAAGATGCCACAAAATACTATCCTCTCTTATAGCATGAGCTAGGATGAAAAGAATGGGCTAAATCTAGGAGAAGAGGAAAAGATTTGAGCAAAAAGAAAGAAAGAAAGAAAAGGACAAATGAGAATTAATGAGAAATGTGAAGCAAAATGGATTGTCTCTGAAAGGCACCTGAGACTTAGTGCCAACCAGTAATTCACTACTGATAGTAATCAAATGTCCAGCTCCATTTTGTAAAGCTTTGGAATACTCAGGAGTCACTGCTTTGGTGGGTACATTAAGCAAGAAAGAAAGCAAGATACCAATGAATCAGTTAATACCTTGACAAGAACTAAAGTTTATATGTCTGTTCCAAAGGAAGTTTAGCACATTTAGGAGTTGAGCTTTTCTTCAAATTTTAGGTAAAATTATCTTCCCAGCCTTTTTTTTACCAAAAATTCTCATTCATGTTACTTATAAACCTCCAGGGGTTCATAAATATTCACATATACAAATTGAGTGCTGATAGAGTGATAGAATTTCATGCATGAGTGAACACCTTAGAATTTATTTTCATAATCTTCAATTTGTAAAGCCCAGAGCAGTTTGTTTTCTCATTTGCAGAGTGTGACTTTGGAACTGTGATTGATTAATTCCTTATATGAGAATCTTTGTTTAGAACCAGTAACAAAAGTATTCATAGCATTAAAATGGAAATTATAGGATTGAAAAATAAAACTTTCTTGTATAGAGAATTATACTGTGACCTATGATTGTGTCTCTGAATAACACCTTTGTTTAAAAGGGGTGGGGGAGATTGTCTGTCTTTAGTCAGTAGGCATGTAAGATAAAGCTATCATCTGACAATGTGTTTATGAGAGAACACCAAGGTGATATATTTTGTCTTTTTTGAAGACTGGTCATTATTCATTTTTCAAAGAGCTATCTTTATGCCAACAGAATAAAAATGATAATTTGTGTCCTGATTTCCAAACAATTTATTTGAAAGGTGTTTATTTTGGGATACCTTTTGGAAAAAAATGATTGTGAACCTTGGAATTAACATAATGAATGTACTTTATCTTCATTTTCCTTTTAATTAATGCCCATAGTTTTAAATTTCATTGTTAACTAACCTAAAAAAAGTTTTCAGTACACAAATCCCTGGCTCTGATGAAACATTCAGTCAGGGCAGTTATGGAAGATATAATACCAGTGGAAACAAAATTTTCCCAATGGGGAATTATTGTTGAAACTGTACATATAGAGTGAGAAAAATATAAAACTATGAAGTTTAAAATTCTCACCACAATGAAAAGCTGGTTACAGAACTAATAGGAACTTTAATTTCTAATCATTCTAACCTGCTGTATTTGGTAAGGTGATGTAGTTAATAAAAGAAATTCCCATATCTGGGAAAGTGGCTTAGTGATAGCATTCTTGCCTTGCATGCATGAAGCCCTGGGTTTGATTCCTCAGTATCACATAAACAGAAAAATTCAGAAGTGGCACTGTGGCTCAAGTGATAGAGCACTAGCCTTGAGCAGAAGGAGCTCAGAGACAGTGCCCAGACCCTGAGTTCCAGCCCCAGGTCTGGCAAAAAATAAACACTACAATAAAATAAAATAAATTCCCATATCTCAGAGGGTCCATTTGAGAGAAATTTTCCTTCACTGAGGTCAAAGACTGATTGAAAAATAACTTCCTACAAAATGATTAAAAGATTCATATTCTTTCATCCTGTGGCTTTAACAACTTCATTAAGTTGTTTTCAAGAACATTACTTTCATTTTTGTCAAACCTGAAGGGAAAATGACAGAGACAACTACACAAGGTACCTGTTATGGACTGGCCCTAAAGGAGTATGCATTTTCTTTGCTCTCATTCTATTGAGTGGAGTCACATTGCAGTAACTTTAAGATACTGTCAGCAATAAATTCAGTCTAGCTGGATGCCTAGAAAGAACAGAAAAATTCGATGTCAACAACTAGAATTGTCTACCATAATAGCCAAATGCTTTGTACGTTTTATTGTCATTGTGATATCTAAAAGAAAATGAAAAATTTCAATATTTAGGAAGAATAAACTAAAATATAACTTTTCATTTCCTTTTTTTTCAGTACTGCATTTTGAGCTCATGGTTTTGCCCTGCAAGTGTTGTACCAATTAAGCCATTCCCCAAGTTGTTTTTGTTTCAGTTATTTTTCTAAAGAGATCTTCTGGTCTATGCCTGGACTATTCTAGACCCTCTTGTTTACCTTTCCCACTTAAACTTGGCATAGGCCATTACACCCAGTTTTTATTGGTTGAGATGGAGTCTCCAACTTTTTACCCAGGCTGACCTTGAACCACAACCCTCCCAATATTTACCTCCTCAGTAGATTGGATTACAGGCATGAGACACCAGGCTTCTCCTCCATCATTAATTTTTCTAAGATCTCAAATTTGTCATTTTACAGTTCAGGGAAACAAAATAAACATGTTGCTTAGCCTTTGTGCTATATGAGCAATTCAAAATATATATTTATTTTTGTTTAATTTTGGTTTTGACATATGAACCTGAAATCTTTACCTTTAAACAGTTCACATATTCTATTTTGTCATTATTGACCTAAGTAGAAATCTAAAAGGGTTTATGTTGCCAAATTATCACACCATGTGGCCTAGAGCTCTCCTCACATTTTCTTGTCCCTGTCCTAAAAATTATTCTTGTAGTTTCTCTTCCTCTCAAATATCTCAAAATAAATCTCTGTGCTATAATTAAAAGAAGCAGTATACTCTGGTAATGGGAATAATGGGCGTGTTCTTGATTCAATTTGTTTCTCAGCTCAAGTTTACCATAAGAGCTCTTTTTGGTACAGGGATTCTCAAGGGAAATCAAGAGAATGTAAGAAACTTGCTGAGAATTTCCAGGACAAGTGCAAGGTGGAGGCTATGACATGTCTATGACACCTGCAATTTCCAGAGCAGCTTTTGTCCCCTAAACTAGGAACATCTGTCGATAACACCCCTGCGCTTTTCATCTAATTTCAACTCAGTCATCAAATATATTAAACTTGAAATGCTCTATTTCATGAAGGTGTTAGTATTGCTGTAATTTGTTGAGAAATGAAAGAATATTCATTATATATTATGTTAAACGGTTCTTTGTCTACTGAGTGACTTGAATAATAGAAGGTTGTGTTTGAATTCACCCTGGTTATAAGATTTTTTTTTTCCTTAAGATTGCTGCTGGGCATTTTATCCCAGTAAACATATAGCAATTTGCTTTACATTAGGAAATTTTTGTATTTCTTTAAATACCCCACATTTTATTGGCAATAAAGGAATTTTCAAAAAAGGAGTAAGGTAGAAATATCATATTAATCAGTTTTCTAATTTTCCAAGTTCAATTCTTATTCTTACCTATAAAAGATAGTTGATGTTTACCTATGGATATTGATATTGCATACACAAGGTAATGAATACATTTCTTTTTTTTTTTTTTTTTTTGGGTCCAGTTGTGGGCCTGAACTCTGGGCCTGGGCACTGTCCCTTAGCTCTTCAGCTCAAGGCTAGCACTCTACCATTTGAGCCACAGCGCCACTTCCGTCTTTTTTTCTTTTTGCTTATGTGGTGCTGAGGAATCGAACCCAGGGCCTCATGCATGCAAGGCAAGCGCTCTACCACTGAGCCACCTTCCCAGCCCATAAATACATTTCTTATCAAGCATTGTTGCCTCCTCCTTTGTTTCCCCTTACCGTCCCTGCCCTCCCATCCCCCACAACTTGTAAAGTTCATTTTTTGATATAACCTCTTGTACATCTTATTGAGTGTTCATTTTAAAGAGTAATCAATAAATGTTTATTAACAAATATTTATTTTTGTGCTGCTATATGCTAGCTTTGGTCTTAAGATCTAGATGACAATCAAAAGAAGCCATAAACTCTACTTTAAGAAGCTTACATTCTAAGATGGAGAAAGACAGTAAGATGTGAAAATATAGAGAAGGAGATAATTGTGGAGAGTTAAGACTTTGAACTATGGATGGGAACTGGTGGCTAATGCCTGTAATTCTAGCTATTCAAAAGGCTGAGATCTGAGGAACATGGTTTGAAGCCAACACAGGCAGGAGAATCCATGGAACTCCTATCTCTAATTGAACACCAAAAAACAGGAAGTGCCACTGTAGCTCAAGTGGTAGCAAGCTAGTTTTGAGTACAAAAGCTCCCATGCCCTGAGTTCTACTCCCAGTACCCACAAAAAATAAACTACTGTAAATTCACAACTGGTTGAAGACCCAGGAAAACTACGATTACAAAGACTGAACGTTTTGTTTGTTGGTGGAATGTCACAAAGGTGACTATGACCAAAACAAGGTGAGGGAATGGGAAGCTGAAACAATAAGGTTAGAGAAGTCAATAGAGAACACAGAAAGATAACAAAAAAAGGCCTAGTTATAAGCATTATGCTCACGTTTGGTCCTCAACTCAGCCCAGACCTGAGCTGCTCCCAGGCCTAGAGTTCTCGCCGTACACCTGGCCTCTCCCTCTCTCTGCCAGGCCCACCTGAGCTCCCACCTACCTCACTTCCTGCCCCAGACCCTCCTGCTACCTGCTTATGGACAGGTGCCATGTGCTCCCTCTTGAGGGAAATATGACTTCTCTAATAAACCTTGTAATAACCTTTCTCCTGTGCCTGCTTGCCTCCATGTGGTCCCCTGGGACGTATGTGAAGCTCTTTCATTGATGGCCTTTCAATAGTGAAAGGTGCTGTGGCACCTTAAAAGTCAAGAAGAACAAAGTGAGGGGTGGTGTTAAAAGCTGCTGAGATTCAAGGTATATTTGAAGGTAGAAGTTAAAGGGCAGAGGTTAAAATGTGGAATCTAGGGCAACTCCAAAGCACCCAGAGTACTATGGTATCATTTGTTGTATTAGAGATGATTTGATGATATTTATTCATTCAAACATTTATTAAGTGATTATTTTGTGTCAGACACTATATTCAACCTGTAGTCAGAGATAACCCTCCAAAGAATTCTAAACTAAGCAAGGAATTCTGAGGGCTGGCATTAGGCAGAGGTAGAATGATGTAGAGGAAATGACAAATTTAAGAAGTATGTGGGAGTCGGAGTTGGCAGGGTGTGGTGCCTCATGTTGAGAGTAAGAGGACTCTAGGAGCACTTTAAAATTTCTGATGCAAGTGATAGATGGAATTGCTATTAATAAAGACATGGAATGTGTAACAGTAAATTAGTTTGTGGAGAGATGTTAATATAGACCTCTAGATTTGCGTGATGTCAGTGCCATCGATTTACCAACTTTAAAGTTTCCTCATAAACATCTCTCTTAATGGCACATGCAAATCTCAAAGACAGTGACTAGAGACATTTTTTCATTTGGAGTTAATAAATCGTGACTTTCGAATTCTTAAAAAGAAAGAAAGAAATCGGTTTGTGGAGAAAGTTATCATAACATCAGCAATGGCAGATCCTGAGTGAGTACTTACTGCTTCCGGTGTAATAGGCACTCCTCTTACTACTTAACATAAACAACCTCATTTCATAATTAAGACATTTATATTGATGGCACTGTTATTGTCCCTGTTCTTGCATAAGCATTGCCTGGAACTTGGAGAAGTAACTTACTCAATGTCAACATATTCAGGGATTAGGAGTGCTAGGTCTTGAATGTTTTCCTTATGCCAATGTTTGTAGCAGTTGGGTTTCAGAAGATTTGTGAACTTGGACTCTGAAGTTGAGATACAAGCTGGAGACAAATATTTGGAAATCATCAGCATAAAAATGATGCTCTGACTGCATACCATCAATGGATGCCTTCTTCCTATCTCACTGTTGTGCCTCTCCTATTGTATGACCCAGGATCATTTTCCATGTAAGCTATTTGCATTTGAATCCATGTCCCAAAGTCTGCTTCTAAGGAGCTAGACCTCAGAGAGAAACTGATGAAAAGGTAATAGAGGACGAGGAATAAAGGACACTAAAAGTTTTCTTAGGACTTAGTTAAGAAAGTAGGGAAATAAACAGGAAAATAATATCACAACAGAATTCAGGACTACGTTTTTTTATTTATTTTATTTGAGAACATGATGTACAGAGGGGTTACAATTACATGGGCAGGATAATGCATACATTTCTTACCAAGCATTGCAACCTCCTCCTTTGTTTACCCTTCACCTCCCTTCCCATCCTCCCCCCTCCCCCCCAACCAATCATACCCCCCTCCCCCCCCCCCACACCGACATTGTAAAGCTGGTTTTGACATGACATTTTGTACTTCTCATTGTTGCAACAGGTCCACCTGAATCCTTAAACGACTTGTTTGTCCCCATCTCCTCCACATGTTATACTGACATCAAATATAGTGAAAGCGGGGGTTACACTGTGGGGGAGGGACATACAAAGTAACAAAGAAATAATCTTATAAATGCGTTAGAAACACATGCATGAAAGAAACGAAAACATTAAAATACATATTTAAGGGTTCATTTTCCTAACATCACATTATCTGACCTTTTCCGCTTGACTCATACCTATACTAGATATTGCAAATAAGGGAAACCATGGGACCTATGCTTCTTTGGGCCTGGCTTACTTCACTTAACATAATTTTTTCCAAACCTTTCCATTTCCTAACAAATGGGGCAATGTCATTCTTTCTGATGGAGGCATAGAATTAAATTGTGTATATATACCACATTTTCTTGATCCATTCATCTACTGAGGGGCATCTGGGTTGGTTCCATATCTTAGCTATGGTAAATAATGCTGCAATAAACATAGTCGTGCTGGTAGCTTTAGTGTGGTCTTGTTTGTAAACATATGGGTAAATGCCCAAAAGTGGGATTGCTGGATCATAGGGGAGATCTATGTGAAGTCTTTTGAGGAACCTCCATACTGCTTTCCAAAGTGGTTGAACAAGTTTACATTCCCACCAACAATGAAGTAAGGTTCCTTTCTGTCCACATCCCCTCCAGCATCTGTTGTTGTTAGAGTTCTTGATTTTTGCTGTTCTAACTGGAGTGAGGTGATATCTCAATGTTGTTTTGATTTGCATTTCTTTTATGGTTAGGGATGTTAAACATTTCTTCATGTGTCTATTGGCCATCCTTCTTTCTTCTTCAGAGAAGCTTCTCTTTAAGTCTTTCGCCCACTTATTTATTGGGCAGTTGTTTCTTTGAGGATTTGTTGTTGGGAAGTGACGCTGTAGCTCAAGTGGTAGAGCGCTCTACTTGAGCTGAAGAGCTGAAGGACAGCGCCCAGGCCCAGAGTTCAAGCCCCACAACCAACAACAACAACAAAAAAAGTGAAAAGGACTACTTTTTAAGAAGGGAAAGAATTAGCAGGAAGGGAAACACTGAAGAAGTCCTGGAAAAGAATTTTCTCAAGAGGTTAGCAAACCAAAGGCAGCAGTAGACAACAAAAATAGAACTAACATAGAGGGGGAAAATCCAAGAGTCTAGGGAAGGAAAATAGTGGCCAGAAAGGCATGAACAGGTCAGACAGTCTTAATTCATCTAAGGTTTTGCTGAGTTGATCAAAGATCACTTGAATAAGATTAGACCTCCTATCTCTGATTTACCTTTTCAAATTCTCTACACTTAATTTGATATACCACTGCTTTAATCTTGAGACTTCACCAATAACCTTTCTGTCTTCCTTTTCATTAAAATTAAGGAAATTATGAAGTTACTCACTTGAAGAATCTTTACAACTAGAAATATACTTTATACAAAGAAACTGAGTCCCTGATCCTCAGCACCACATAAGCAAAAAGAAAAAAGCCGGAAGTGTCTCTGTGGCTCAAGTGGTAGAGCACTAGCCTTGAAAATAGGAGCTGAGGGACAGTGCCAAGGCTCAGAGTTCAAGCCCTTCGACTGGACCCCACCCCAAAAAAAGAACCTGATTCCCTGAGGAGATCTCACTTTTCATGTTTGTGAAATCGTGGTAGGAAACCGAGACGGTCTTTTCTACATTTAGGAACAAGCAAAAGCAAAGAGATTATCTGTAAAAAGAAAGTGTGTGGGTTGATATCAGAAACCCATTTTGAACTCATAACCATTGTGACATCATAATCACTTTGTGACATCACATTGTCATTGTGATATTACTAAACTATTGTGGCATCAAAAACCTGTCCTGTACTCATAAATTTTGCAACATGCATCTGTTTTGGCATCTTAGGCCCTTTATGAGCTAATATTCTGGTATTAGCCTCATAATATTTCAAATATGACATGTGATATTAAAAATCCACTGTGACATCTTGAACATTATGACATCACAGTGCCAGATATCATGACCATTGTGTTATATTATGAAAATACAAACCAGTTAGGACTTGAGAACATTTGAGACAACACATGCCTTTGGAGACACCACGGTACCTTTGTGAACACATATACTCATTGTGAATTAAAGAAAATTGAGACCCATCATGCCATTGTGACAGTACAAACCCTTTGTGACATTACAAACCTATTATGACCAGTATGGCCTCACCAATTAATTGTGACATCAAATCATGACATGATATTTTGACATCACACTGCCATTGTGATATCACTGTTCAATTGTGTTTTTACATAGTTTGACCTCATAATATATATACAATGGAATTCTATACCTCCATCAGAAAGAATGACTCGGCCCCATTTGTTATGAAATGGAAAGGCTTGGAATAATTTATATTATGGGAACTAAGACAGGCCTAAATAACCAGAGATCCCATGGTTTCCCTTATTTGCAATTACTAGTATTTGTCTAGAACAAGCAGAAAAGGTAAAAAAAACTATGTACATATGACCATGTAAGATGAAACTAGAGAAGTGAACCCCAAGATAAGGACACAAGTGGTTTTATCTTCCTTGCTATTGTTTTTAATGTATTTATAATGTGCTGATAGTTTCTTATGAATATTTTACCCCATGGAATATCTGCTGTTTTCAATGTTTCTGGTGCCCTGCATCTTGTGTATACATTTTTCTAATTTAGGGAGGGAAAGGGAAATAACATAATGCATAAATAAGGATACAAGTTGACCCATTGTAGCAATGATATGTACAAGACACTATGTAGAAAAGGAACTTAGGGGAGATGAAAGAGTGGAGGAGGTGGGGAGGGAAGGGATGGTAGGATAACAACAAAGGAGGGGGTAACAATGTTCAATAAGAAATGTATTCATTACCTTACTCATGTAATTATAATCCCTCTATAGAGTATCTTTACAATAAAAATATATACAATAAAAGAAAATACAAAACAATAATTTATATAATTTCTTACTCTATTAAAATGATATAAAAATCCCACAATGTGATCTCTCAGGGAAAGGGGTAGGGGCTGATCATTGCTGCCTTTACTACATGGGATTAGTAAAAGGTCACCTGAGACAATAGCCAGCACTTCTCACTTCCTCTTACCTGGTAAGATGGGGACCTGCCTGTCCCCTTATTGGCAGTAAACCTTTTCTTTGTTCTTCCAAAAAAAATGAGATTCCACCTCACCCCTGTTAGAATGGCTACAATCAAGAAATCTGGTGGCTGGGAAGGTGGCTCAGTGGTAGAGTGTTTGCCTTGCATGCATGAGGCCCTGAGTTCAATTCCTCAGCACCACATAAGCAGAAAAAGTTGGAAGTGGTTCTGTGGTTCAAACGGTAGAGCGCTAGCCTTCAGCTGAAGACCTGAGGGACAGCACCCAGTCCAATGGTTCAGGCCACATGACCAACAAAATAAAAAAAAAATCTAATAATAACGATGCTGTTGGGAATGTGTCCAAAAGGGAACTTTACTGCATTGTTGCTGGGAGTGGAAACTTCATATTGGAAAGCAGTATGAAGATCCCTCCACAGATCCACATAGAGCTCCCCTTTGACCCAGCATCCCACTTTTGAGCATTTACCCAAAGAATCAGAAACAAGGCCATAAGAAATCTACCAACACAACTATGTTTTATTGCAGCATTATTCACCGTAATTAATATATACAACCAACCCAGCTGCCCCTCTGTAGATGAATTGTTAAATAAAATGTCACAAAACTACAATTATATCTGTATTTTGACATCACATTGTCATTGTGACATCCTAGAAACATTGTGAATGCCTATTCTGTGATTCCATTCTGTCTCAAATGTGGCATGTTGGTTGATGTCAGAAACCCATTGTGACTCCATTAGCTTTGTGACATCACAATCCCTTTGTCATATCACATTGTTATTGTGATTTCAATAACCCACTCTCACATAACAAATCTGTCCTATCCTCATAATTTTTGTGTCATGCATTCATTGTGGTATCAGGAATTTTGTGTACTCATAATCTGTGTTTGAAATCATGATACTTCAAGTATGAAATGTGATATCAGAAATCAACAGTGACCTCAGACCACGGAGACATCACACTGCCAGAGGTCCTGAACTTTGTATCACATTGTGACATCACAAAACTTTTAGGACGTCACATTTGTCATAACATATGCCTTTGGAGACATCACAGTCCCTTTGCAAACTCATATACTCATTGTGAGTTAAAGACAATTGAGACCCAGAATTTAATTGTGACAATGCCAGAAAATTGTGATATACACCTATTTTAACCTCATCAATATTATGGCACCACCAACTAAATGTGACATCAAAACATTATTATGTATTGATATAGTGACATCACATTGTATTGTAATACTACTGTCCTATCATTTTTCAAAAACGTATAATAGGACCTCATAACATTTTAGTAAATTCATGACCCTTGGGACCTGAAGCACATACAGTGTATACTCATTGTGAACTAGCAGCAATTGAATTTTGATCTGTGAGTGTGATATTACAATCATTGTGACATCACAAACCAAAGGTAACCTCATCACTATTGTGACATAACAAACCAATTGGGACATGACATTGCCATTGTGACATCAAGATCACATTGTGAAATGACAAATCTATTATGACTTGTTAGAATCTTTAAAAAAATAAACACATGATCTTTGTGATATCCCACTTCCTTTGTGTACCCGTATTCTCATTGTGAACTAACAGTTGAGATGTGCACATGAAAATGTAACATCACACACCCCTTGGGACATCAGGTCGATTGTCATACCATTGTCTTTATGACACAAACTCATTGTGACATCACCAATCTACAATGACGATCATAGCCATTTGACATCACTTTGTCATGGTGATGTCCTAGACACATTGTGAATTCCTATTCTGTGACTTCAATCTATTTCAAAAGTGGCATGAATTTTGACATCAGAAACCCATTGTCACTTCATATCCAGTGTGATATCACATTGCCATTGTGATATCACTAACCCACTGTGACATCACAAATCTATCCTGTCCTCATATACTTTTGACCTGCTGCCATTGTTATATCTTAAACCTTTGTGATCTCATAATCTGTTTTTTGACCTCATTATATATCAAGTATGACATGATATCAGAAACTGTGACTTCATGACTGTTGTAACATCACACTGCTAGGTGTCCTGAGTATAGTGTCAAATTGTGACATCCCACACCTGTAAGGACTTCATCACTTTTATGATAACACATGCCATTGGAGACTTCAAAGTCTCTTTTTGAACTCATATACTCATTGTGAATTAATGTAAATGAGGTCGGCCATTCCATTGTTATATTACCAACTGATTGTGATTTCACAAACATATTGTTACACCACCAGTATGGCATAACCAATTGTGATATCAAAACATTATTATGGCATGATATTGTGACATCATATTGCCATTGTGATATCGCTGTCCGATTGGGTTTTCACAAATCAGTTGTGACTTCACAATAATTTAGAAAATGTATAGCCTTTGGGATTTCAAGCTTTAGCTGTGTACTCCTATCCTCATTGTGAACTACTAGCATTTGAATTTGGGTGTGATTTGGATATTACAAACTCATTGTGACATCAATATTCCATTGTGACTTCATAACCACTGTGAAATCACAAACCCATTGTGATATCACGTTGCCATTGTTATATCACTAAAGTATTGTGACATCACAAACCTGTTAGGCCTGAAGAACATTTGTGACAAAACATGCCTTTGGAGGTATAACAGTCCCCTTGTGATTTCATATACTCATTAAAAAAATGAAAATTGAGATCCGGCATTCTATAGTGACATCACCAACCCATTGTGACATCTCAAAACCATTGTGTCCTCATCACCAGTATGGCATCACCACCCAATTGTGACATCAGTACATTGTTAAGACATGATATTTTTACATCACATTGCCATTGTGATATCATTGTCCCATTGAGTTTTCACAATCTGATTAAGACTTCATAACATTTTAGAAAATTCATGACCTTTGGGATTTCAAGTTCCTCGTTAACTCGTATCCTCATAGTGAAATAGTAGCAATTGATATTGGACATATTCTGATATTAAAAACTCTTTTTGATGTCACAAACCCAAGTTACCTCATTACCTCTGTGACGTCACATTGCTATTGTGACATCATGATTACATTGTGACAACCCAAACTTATTTTGACCTCTTAACACCTTTGAAAAAACACATGGCATTTGTAACATCACAATTGCTTTGTGTACCCATATCATCATGAACTCAGGACAATTGAGAACAGACATGCCATTGTAACATCACAAACCCTCCATCACATTATCACCAGTATGATATGACACTGTCATTATGACACCATCAGCTCATTGTGATATCACCAAACTACAATTACATCGTAGCATTATGACATCAGATTGACATTGTGATGCCATAGATACATTGGCAGTGCCTATTCTGTGATTTCATTCTAATTCAAATGCGGCATGTGTGTTGATAGCAGAAACCTATTGTGAACTCATAACCCTTGTCACAACACAATCCCCTTATGACATCACATTGCCATGGTGATATCACTAACCCACTTTGAGATCACCAACCTGTCCTGCCTCTGTAATTTTTTGGCATGCAGCCATTGTTATATCGGTGGCTCTTTGTGAGCTCATAATCTTTTTTTATTTCAAAATATTTCAGGTGTGATGTGATATTACAAATCCACTGTGACATCATGACCACTGTGATATGATACTGCCAGACATGACTATTGTGCACATTGTGAAATCTAATATCGCTTAGGAATTCAGAACATTTGTGACACATGCTGTTGTAGATATCATAGTCCTTTTCTGATCTCATATATTCATTGTGAGTTAATGACAATTGTGATTTGGCATGCCATTTTGACATTACCAACCCATTGTGACATCACAAAGCTATTATTACCTCATTACTATTATTGAATCACCAAACAACTGTGACAAAACATTATTATGATATGATAGTGTGACATCACATTGCCTTTGTGATATAGTTGTCCCATTGTGTTTTAAAAAACCTCGTATGAACTCATAACATTTTACAAAACTCAATGGATTTGGAGCTTCAAGCTCCTTTGTGAACTCGTATTCTCATTTTGTACTAGAAGCAATTGAAATTGCAATTTTATTGTGATACTAGAAACTAGTTGTGACATCACAATTCCATTCTGACTTCATCAACACTGTGACAGTCCAAAACTATTATGACATCTGAGCACCTTTAAAAAAAATGGCCTTTGTGACATCACAGTTCCTTTCAATACACATATCCTCATTGTGAACTCATGAAAATTGAGATCAGAGATGCAATTGTAACACCACATACCCTTTGAGAAATCATCACCAGTGGTTCATCCCCTCATTGTGGTTTCAGAAAATATAATGACATCATAGCACTAAGACCTCACATTGTCATTGTGACATCATAGTTATGTCATGATCATTGATGTCACAATTAGTTGGTGATGCCATACTAGTCATGAGGTCACAATAGGTTTGTGATGTCACAATGGTTTGGTGAGTTATAATGGCATTCTAGATCCCAAATTTTTTTGTGATGTCACAGTGGTGATGAGGTCACAACGGGTTTCTGATGTCACAATGAGTTTGTAATATCCCAATATGTCCAAATTTACCAATGGAATAGAATTGAAAACCCAGAAATGAACCTACAGACCTATAGCCATCTAATCTTCGATAAGGAAGCTAAAAAAATAGAATGGAAGAAAGACAGCCTCTTCAGTAAATGGTGCTGGCAAAATTGGTTAACTACATGTAGAAAACTAAAGCTAGATCCTTATATATCACCCTGCACCAGAATCAACTCCAAATGGATCAAAGACCTTGAACTCAAAGCAGACACTCTGAAAACATTACAGGATGGAATAGGAGAAACCCTAGGTCTCCTTGGCTCAGGCCGAAATTTTCTGAATAGAGACCGGAAACACAACAAATCAAAGAAAGGTTGGACAAATGGGATTGCATAAGGTTGCAGAGCTTCTGCAGGGCAAATGACATAGCTAGCAAGATCAATAGAAAGGCCACAGATTGGGAGAAGATTTTTACTAGCCATACAACGGACAAGGGTCTCATATCTAAAATATACTTGGAACTCAAAAAATTAAACCACCCAACAACAAATCCTCAAAGAAACAACTGCCCAATAAATAAGTGGGCGAAAGACTTAAAGAGAAGCTTCTCTGAAGAAGAAAGAAGGATGGCCAATAGACACATGAAGAAATGTTCAACATCCCTAGCCATAAAAGAAATGCAAATCAAAACAACATTGAGATATCACCTCACTCCAGTTAGAACAGCAAAAATCAAGAACTCTAACAACAACAGATGCTGGAGGGGATGTGGACAGAAAGGAACCTTACTTCATTGTTGGTGGGAATGTAAACTTGTTCAACCACTTTGGAAAGCAGTATGGAGGTTCCTCAAAAGACTTCACATAGATCTCCCCTATGATCCAGCAATCCCACTTTTGGGCATTTACCCAAATGTTTACAAACAAGACCACACTAAAGCTACCAGCACAACTATGGTATTGCAGCATTATTTACCATAGCTAAGATATGTAACCAACCCAGGTGCCCCTCAGTAGATGAATGGATCAAGAAAATGTGGTATATATACACAATGGAATTCTATGCCTCCATCAGAAAGAATGACATTTCCCCATTTGTTAGGAAATGGAAAGGTTTGGAAAAAATTATGTTAAGTGAAGTAAGCCAGGCCCAAAGAAGCATAGGTCCCATGGTTTCCCTTATTTGCAATATCTAGTACAGGTATGAGTCAAGCGGAAAAGGTCAGATAATGTGATGTTAGGAAAATGAACCCTTAAATATGTATTTTAATGTTTTCGTTTTTTTCATGCATGTGTTTCTAACGCATTTATAAGATTATTTCTTTGTTGCTTTGTATGTCCCTCTCCCACAGTGTAACCCCCACTTTCACTATATTTGATGTCAGTATAACATGTGGAGGAGATGGGAACAAACAAGTCGTTTAAGGATTCAGGTGGACCTGTTGCAACAATGAGAAGTACAAAATGTCATGTCAAAACCAGCTTTACAATGTCGGTGTGTGTGGGGGGAGGGGGGTATGATTGGTTGGGGGGGAGGGGGGAGGATGGGAAGGGAGGTGAAGGGTAAACAAAGGAGGAGGCTGCAATGCTTGGTAAGAAATGTATGCATTATCCTGCCCATGTAATTGTAACCCCTCTGTACAGTATGTTCTCAAATAAAATAAAATAAAATTTAAAAAATAGGTCCAAATTTAATTGGTAGTAGTTTACAGTAAAAATAGACATTCACAGAAGGAGCTTGAAGTCCCAAACAGCAAGAATTTTCTAAAATGTTATGAGCTCATACTAGATTTTTGAAAACACAATGGGACAGTGATATCATGATGGCATAGTGATGTCACAATATCATTTCAAAATAATGTTTGATGTCACAATTATTTCAGAATGCCATACTAGTGTTAATGTCACAATACTTTGTGTTGTCTCAGTGGGTTGGTGATGTCAAAATGGAATGCTGGAACTCAATTCTCATTTGTTCAAAATGAGTATATGAGTTCACACAGGGACTGTGATGTCTCCAAAGTTATTTGTTGTCACAACATTGATGAAGTACTAAGAGGTTGGTGGTGTCAAAATGTGATATTGCGGTCATGACGTCTGGCAGTATAATGACACAAGGGTCATGTCACAGTGGATTTCTGATATCACATGTCATACCTTAAAAATTATGAGGTCGAAAACAATTTGTGTGCTCACAAAGTGCCTCAGATATCAAAATGGTGACGTTACAAAATTTATGAAGACAAAACATTTTTGTGAAGTCACAGTATGTTAGTAATATCAATATGGCAATGTGATGTGACAAATGGATTGTGATCTCACAATGGCTATGAGGTCACAATGGGTTTCTGTTATCAACCCATATGACATATTTGAAATAGAAATCAATCCCAGAATAGGCATTCACAATTTGTATATGATGCCACAGTGACAATGTCATGTCATAATGCTATGATGTCATTGTCATATTGTGATGTCAAATTGAGCTTATGGTGTCATAATGACAATGATATGTCACACTGGAGAGTTTGTGATGTCACAATGGAATGTCTGGTCTAAACTGTCCTCAGCATCCAACATTCTTTCTTCAGCCTCCTCCATTTTTCTTTGAAGACATTTTACTTCACTTTCTATCACCCTTCTTATTGCTGTTCTTTCTTAATGGTGGCCAACTCCTTATTAAAGTTTTCTTTTAAGTCTTGAATAGATTGCCTTACCTTCTGGCATTGGTTGCCAGACTTTTCTTTCCACTCCTTAATCTGGGTCCTTATCTTTTCATTAGCTTCTTTATTCCTCTGCTGGAGTTCCTTTATCTTTTTATTTCTGGAGGCTATGAAGTCATCTATTAGCTTCTGGTTGGCCTCATCACACTCTCAGAATAACCTATTCAGGGTATCCAATTTTTCATTCAGCAGGTTTACTAGCCTTGCAGTTAATCTATCATGAACATTATCCTCTAGGTTATTCTGGGACTGTTCTGTAGCTTGTTTGTGTGGAGATAGTTTTGAGGTTTTTGATTGGCCATATTCCTTGTGTTTCTGCAGTTGGTTCTACCCATTTGGAGACAAGAATCACATTGGTATGACAGTAGGACAGTCTTTTTATGGGGGAGGGGGAGCGGAGCCAACCCAGTGTCATGTACATATATAGATCTTAAGGTTTCAAAGTTATGTGTAAGTGTTTTCCTATTTAGCTCTCTTTTTCTTTGCTTGGAGAGGGATATTGTGGCTTCAGGGTCAAGATTATGTATAGTTGCAACTTGTGACATCCTGGGTTTGGGTGATAAGTACTCTGCTCCTTAGAGTTAACAAGATGGTCCCCTTGTACTCAAAATAGTCAAATGGAACCAATTTTGTGGTCAAATATAGAACCAAATGTAAGTTGGTTCATATATTAACCGTTAGGAATCAGTGGGCTGGAGCAGATGGAGAATTGAAGGGTTAGGATTGGAGAGATATGATTTCAAGTTCAGAAAAGAACTTGGGTATAATGATAGTAGAGGGATAAGAACAGCTTGGGGGAGGGGTATATGTATGTAGTACAATGAGAATAAAGACCTTGTTATCAAGTGTCAGAGGTGGAAAAGAATTTGAAGAAACGTTATGTAGGGAGTAGCTTAGAGATCGAGATGAAGGTAAGAAAAAGAAGTGTATTTGGAAAGTTGCTGAGATTAGAGAAAGATTTTTCAAATATTATTAGAGAGTCGCTTAATCTAAGTTAACTCCTGTAATTATTGTTTACACACGTAGAAGGAGGCCTTACTTTGTGTATAGAACTAGGCAGGGTAGCTCTGATGGAGTATTAGTATAATGTGGAGAGAGAGGAGAAAGGGAGAGTTAGAAGAAAATAAAGAATAAAAATCTGACAAATTAGATCAGAAAGTGGAAGAAGAAACCAAATAATAATGAAAAATAGAAGCTTTAAGAGAAATAGCAAATCCTAAATCACAATACACTTAAATCGTACACTTAAATAATACGTAGAAATAAAAACAACCAACAAAAGATCAGACATAAAGCCTAACAAAACAAAAAAAACAAGAATAAAAACTGAAGAATTGTTTTTTGGGGAGTTCTTTAGGGGAGCTTTAGTCTCCCCATAGATCTCAGAGCAGATTCCTGATAGAACATTGTATGTCTTGCTGTAGTCAACTTTCCTTGTGGCTTGGTTGGGAGTAGATGGCCTTTTGATAGGAGAGGGTGCCTGTTATCTAGAGTCACACTCTCAGGTCTGGTGGCAGGGAGTTTTGGGGGTTTCAGGTTTGTAGACTGCTATCATAGGCCTGCAGCTGCGTCCCAGGCTTTTCCAGGTAGCCACACCAGCCTTAGGAACAAAGCTTATGGCCGTGTTTTGTGCTGGTATGATCCCTTCTTTTGGAAGTGGATTTGGGTCAGAGGGCTTTGGGATTCCACATGGAATTGCCACCCCCAGAGATTAGACCCAGTTGGGTTACTCACGAGGTCTGTAGCTGGTGGTGTGCTGTGGCAGGAAAGACTTGGAAAAAATTATATTAAGTGAAGAAAGCCAGGCCCAAAAAAACATAGGGCCCATGATTTCCCTTGTTTGCAATAACTAGTATATGTCTGAGACAAGCAGGAAAGGTCAGATAAATTGATGTTAGGTGAAAGGAACTCCAAGATAAGGATTCAAATATTTTTGCTTTCATGCAATTGTTTCTAACATATTTATAAGGTGATTTGTTTGTTGCTTGGTATGGCCTTCCCTCATGGTATAACACTTGGTTTCACTGTATTTGATGGTTTAATTTGTGAAGGAGAAAGGAGAAAATTGTATTTAATGGTGAAAAAAAAAAGCCATTCCCTCTTAACTCAGGAACAAGACAAGGATGTCCACTCTCTCCACTTCTCTTCAATCTAGTATTAGAATGCCTAGCTACAGCAATAAGACAAGATGCAAACATAAAGGGGATCCAAATAGGAAAGGAAGAAATAAAAGTATCTCTCTTTGTAGATGACATAATCTTGTACATAAAGAATCCCATACACTCCACTCCCAAATTACTCAAGCTGATTCAAAACTTTGGCAAAGTAGCAGGGTATAAAATTAACCCCCAAAAATCAATGGCTTTTCTGTATGCCAACAATAAGAAAAGTGTGGCTGAAATTAGGAAAGCAACTCTATTTGTAATAGCGCCACAAAAAATAAAATACCTAGGAATTAACTTAACCAAAGAAGTGAAAGACCTCGATGATGAAAACTTTAAAAGCTTGAAAAAGGAAATCAAAACAGAACTTTAAAAAATGGGAAAATCTCCCATGCTCCTGGATTGGCAAGATTAACATCGTAAAAATGGCAATACTTCCCAAGGCTATCTACAAATTCAATGCGATACCTATCAAAATTCCACCCTCATTCTTCAAGGAAATAGAAGAGGCAATCCAAAAATTCATATGGAACAATAAAAGACCCCCAATAGCAAAAATGCTCCTCAACGGAAAGAACACTGCTGGAGGAATATCAATACCAAACTTCAAACTCTACTATAAAGCCATAGTAATCAAAACAGCTTGGTATTGGCACAAGAAAAGACCTCAGGACCAATGGAATAGTATTGAAAACCCAGAAATTAACTTACAGACCTATAGCCATCTAATCTTTGATAAGGGAGCTAAAAAAATAGAATGGAAGAAAGACAGCCTCTTCAGTAAATGGTGCTGGCAAAATTGGTTAACTACTTGTACAAAGTTAAGCTAGATCCTTATATATCACCCTGCACCAGAATCAACTCCAAATGGATCAAAGACCTTGAAGTCAAAGCAGACACTCTGAAAACTTTACAGGATGGAATAGGAGAAACCCTAGGTTTCCTTGGCGCAGGCCGAAATTTTGTTAATAGAGACCCGGAAACAAAATAAATCAAAGAAAGGTTGGACAAATGGGATTGCATGAAGTTGCAGAGCTTCTGCATGGCAAAGGACATAGCTAGCAAGATCAATAGAAAGCCTAAGGATTGGGAGAAGATCTTCACTAGCCATACAACGGACAAGGGTCTCATATCTAAAATATACTTGGAACTCAAAAAATTAAATCCCCCTACAACAAATCCTCAAAGAAACAAATGCCCTATAAATAAGTGGGCTAAAGACTTAAAGAGAAACTTCTCTGAAGAAGAAAGAAGGATGGCCAATAGACACATGAAGAAATGCTCAACCGCCCTAGCCATAAAAGAAATGCAAATCAAAACTACATTAAGATACCACCTCAAACCAGTTAGAATGGCAAAAATCAAGAACTCTAATAACAATCGATGTTGGAGTGGATGTGGACAGAAGGGAACCTTACTTCGTTGTTGGTGAGCTAAGATATGGAACCAACCCAGATGCCCCTCAGTAGATGAATGGATCAAGAAAATATGGTATATATACACAATGGAATTCTATACCTCCATCAGAAAGAATGGCATTGTCCCATTTTTTAGGAAATGGAAAGACTTGGAAAAAATTATATTAAGTGAAGTAAGCCAAGACCAAAGAAACAGGTCCCATGGTTTCCCTAATTTGCAATATCTCGTATATGTATGAATCAAGCAGAAAATTTCAGATAAGGTGATGTTAGGAAAATGAACCCTAAGATATATATTTAAATGTTTTTTTCTTTCATGCATTTTGTTTCTAACGCATTTATGAGATTATTTCTTTGTTGCTTTGTATGTCCCTCCCCCACAGTATAACCCCTGCTTTCACTATGTGGTGTCGATATAATTTGTGCAGTGGAAGGGGAAACACAACTCCCTTAAATAAGGATACAGGTGGACCCGTTGCAACAATGAGAAGTACAAGTTGTCATGTCGAAAATGAACTTTTCAACTTCGGTGGGGGGTGAAGATTGGGTGGGAGAGATGCTGGGAAGGGATGGGAAAGGGACACACAAGACTATCTGCTAGTAGCAGATGGTGTGTACCCAATCCCAGAGATAGACAAGTGCTTGAGGGGCAAGGGCAGAATTTCCTCCATGGCCTATAGTCACATCACCTCCCTGTGTTAGGATCAAGATTAAGGAATGAATATTATGTTGTCCCTTTCCTATTTACATTTCCTTCTGGGCTACTCTGGTGCTGATTGCACTCTCTAATGGAAATAGTTTTGACCATGGAGGCTCGATCAGTGGTGATAAAAGAGTTTTTATTGGAATGCTAGTGTTGTACAGGTGGCTAATTTCAAAGACCTGCAGCCAGCAAATACACAACACAGGAAACAGACCACAGAGGAAACAAAGGACAAAAACAATGTAACAAACCAATTCAGCTCCAATGGATTGCTGAATGAATTTGGATGCCATGTTGACCAGAGAACAGCCAGGAGACAGGAGACAGGACATGAACATGGAGACATATGACATGGTGTAATGGCACCTGAGCTGGTCCACACATGAATCGGGTCAGTACATGGGGAGAGTCAAGGAAACTCCCAGTCCCAGGCACTGAAATGACAGAGTTAAAAACCTACCAGCCAGATGTCTACCCAGAATTTAAAATTCTGCCATTACCAGTCTATTGTCTTACTAGAAACTTTTATACATTCTGTGTATTTTTCTTGTTCGATAATGTTTGTATTTTTTGGACTAAAACTTTTCAGTAGTTTTGTCGGATATGTATGGTGGAGGTTTATTCTTTTAATTGCACCACTCTGGAAGTATTTTCGTGCATTTGTCCTTTATCATTCACTTGTGAAAAATACCTTAGCAAGGTACAGTAATCTTGGTGGATAAAATGCATTTTTTCAGTACTGTAAGGACTTCCTAAGGACTTCTACCATGCCCTGCTGGTATGTATGTATTATATTTAGGAGTCAACTGTTAGAGGAACAGGGGCACACCTAAGTGTTATGAGTTCCATTTCTCTCCTATTCTAGAGAATCTTCCATACAAAATTCACTTTTGACAGCTTGATCATACAATAGCTTGCTATAGATGTGTAGATGTCATTGACAAAAATTTGATTAGCATTTTATGTTTTTGTATCTTAGTATATATTTTTATCCTTGTGTACATAGAATTTTAAATACTGTCATTACTTATTAGAACAAGCATTTTAACTTGTTGGCATCCTCAACCATTTATTGAATCCACAAAACACTAATATTTACTATTATATATACTGTTGTCAACTTTTGACAAAACTTCTTTCACATGTCCTTATCCTTGCTTTCAGTTTAGTCAACCATATTTACATGTTTGATTAGACTTCCTTCAAGGTAATTATTTTCTTCTGTATAGAAGATATCACTAACCTAACTGCAATAAGTTGAGAAATTTTAAATGTACATATATATTTATATACATATAAATATATATACACTATATATTGAAAAAGTTCATATTCTCATTTGAATTTTGATGTTCCCACTATTGTTTCTTTCTTTGAACAATTCATCTTTACTTCCTCATATTAATTTCCTTAAAATGTGCACACATACATACATAGGAATGAATGCACAAACATGACAGAATAGAAACAAATGTACTTTAATACTTTTTAGTCCTGTTTTCTTTTCTAACCACTATCTCAATCTAAAAATATTGTGAAGGTAATAGTTATTACTGCCTTTTATCATAGTGGCCTTGGAACTGGGATTAAATGTAGAGTTTGCTCACAATTCTTTCCTCATCCCTCAGGTTGGATGTCCCGCTGTTAAGAATGAATTACTTAGAGTTGAATGTATCCCTTTGTCTGTGTTACATGAATGAAAATACATTTCCCCCACCTAATATTTAAACTCTTGTTCTGGTTGATATTTCAGGAAGTGTTGTTCACTATTTTGGGTGTGTGAGCAGAGCTTGCTATAGAATCATATCTAAATGACACTTTGCTCCTGAAAGATGTTCTTAAATTGAAAATTTGTTAGCCTGACCTCCCATACAACCACATACCCTAAACTGATTGACTCAAACCCAAGTTTTAATTTTATTTTTTTTAATTCCCTGGCTTGAACACAGGACTTGAGTGTTGTCCTTGAGCCTCTTTGTACTCAAAGCTAGCATTCTACTACTTGAAACAAGGCATCTCTTCTGGCTTTGAGTGGTAAATTGGAGGTTAATATCCCACGGGGACTTTCCTACTTGTGCTGACTTTGAACCATGATAGATAGATCTCAGACTTCTGAGTAGTTAGGATTACAAGCGTGAAACACTGGTGCCCAGCAAAACAAAAGTTTTTTCACACACATGGAAATTGTTACTCTGAGATAAAGACAACTGAATACTTGATGTCTCATGAAAGTCTATTCCATATTTAAGGGACAGGTTTGTACTGTGGTGCATGTGGAAGTGGGGATAAAGCAAGCTCTCTCATGGCTTAAGTAAGTTTCTGAATCTCATTGATAACAAATTCCCTTCATGTCCTTACTTATTCCTATTTACAAACATAAGTACAATATTTGCATTCCATCCTGATTAGGGTAATATTTTAACATATTCATTGGCAGAGAAATAAGCATTCAGTCCATCAAAATCTTAAGTTTTTAAAAACTCCTCAAAATTCTATGCTTATTATGTAGGCTTATTTTCAAGAACTACAATTTGTTTTGGGCTTGGATTTTACTATTGAGATTTTTTTAAAAACATGATCTTTTACATAACTTGATTCTGGGATTTGATATATATGAGGTTCAATATGGAAGTTGGACCACATTTACAGATCCCTTCATTTGCCTCTTTAGGAAGTTCGAGATCCCAAACTACTCTTGTATGAAAGACTAAGTCTATAGCGTTTACAGATTCATCAGGATTAAAATCTTCCCAGACTTGGACACTACTGGACTTCTACAAGATTCAATAGGTGAAAGTAGGACAAGTGAGGAGATACTTTAAAATGTCTAACTTGGTGCCCTTTCAGGTATTAGAAAAGAATGAAAGGAGGCTGAGAAAATGCCATCGCCACTAAGATGCAGCCTGCAACAACAGCAGTTAAGCTGGGAAAGTTTGACTTAGAATGTTTATCAGACCTGAGCCTTTGCTCCTCTCCCCCAGTTTGCCTGACAGCTAACCATACACGTCTGCATGATGCCTCAGGTTGACCACCTCCACAGCCCTTGCAGGCTGGACGCTGGCCTACAGCCAGGATTACAAGGAAAGCTAGCTGAACAGATATTTCAAGGAATTATTCTTTTTTCTGGAGTAGTTGGATTTATCTATGTGTACATGGCTGAACAGTTTAGATGGAATATATAACTATAAACTATATAGTTGGCCGGATTGGCTTTTCTGTGTTTGCTGACATTTCTTCCATGGCCCATCTACAAATGACATCCCCTCACAACTAAGGAACAGAAGACAAGAAAAATGGGATAGAAAAATTAAGAGGCATGCTAAAATAATTGATTGGGGTTTTCATGAGAACACATACTTTTGTTTTCTCTGAGGTGATCTAAATTGATATCATAACCAAATTATGAGATTAAAACTTCCTATGCTCATAAACAAAGTTGCATGTAGATATAGTTTTCTTTATATTTCAAAGACAGTTAGAAATAACTCAGTTGTGTTTGACTAATACATATTTTAAACCAACTCTTCATTATCTTGTTATGAAATGGAAAACTAAACACAAGTATACAATGTTTCTTCCAGGTATAAATAATAAATGCCTCATAAATGACAGCAAAAAAAAAAGAAAAAAGATGAAAGGGAAAGGTATTTAGGAACTTATCAAATTTTGTGATATCCAAGAGTGCATTCAGCCAAGCTCTGGTGGCTCACTCTTGTAATCCTAGCTACTCAGGAGGCTGAGACCTGAGGATCACAGTTAAATGCCAGCCCGGGGAAGACAGACCATGAGACTCTTAGCTCCAATAAATCACAAGAAAAACAAAAGTGGCACTGTGGCTCAAGCAAGAGAGTGCTAGCATGGAGCTAAAAAGCACAGGGACAGCCCAGTGTTCAAGCCCCACAACTGACAAAAAAAGTATGCATTCAAAGATAATGGGATATCTATAATCTAATTAGCTTGGAAAAGGGAAAGGAAAAGTTACTGCAGATTTCAGGTTTATTTAGTTTTAAGCCTTATCAATAATTTCCTTTAAGAACTGGGAAGTTGAAAACGACTTTAGAATAAGAAAATATGTTAAGCTGGGTGGTTCACATGTGTTAATCCTAGCTACTCAGCAAAATTATCTATAATTAACAATGAAAATGCAGGAAATAATTTGTATTTCAAGGAGTAAATGCTAGCCTTGAAGCAAAAACAAAAAAAAATGAATGAGGCTCTCAGGTTGTGAAACTGAACTAGCACACGCACACGCACACACACATTCACACATTCACACACACACACACACACACACACACACACACACACACAAACATGCATGCTCATGTGCAAGGTATGTTGAAGTAAATCAGTCTCAGAAAGAGAAATGGGGTCTGTGTCCCCAAAAGAAAAAAGTAAAACACACATATCCATTGTCATGTATATCTGATCAAGCTGCCTAAAGTAGAGTACACATAGAAGTAAAATTTTATGGTGTAACCTCTTTGACCAACTAACAGTATCAAATGTGAACAGTACAAAGATGAATCATATATTGTCTCAGTGGGGTAGGTGTTAAAGAAGAATTGAAAAGTGGCAAAGGAATAAGGAGTCGATGGTTGAGAAAATACTATGTTAAGATTCAATGTACATATGTGAAAATGGAACTAGGAAAGAAAAGGGATGGATGGTGTTTTTATAGATTGGAGCAGTTGAAGGAAACTGTAACAAAGTCCAAGAGATATTGTCCAAACCTACAACTGTTTAAGAAATTTATCCATGGGGCCTATAATCCTAATTACTCAGTTGGTTAAGAACTGAGGATTGTGGTTTGAAGGCAGTCATGGCAGAAAAGTTCATGAGACTCTTATCTCCAACAAACTACTGAGAATAGGCTAGAAATGGTGCTGTGGCTTAAGTTTTACAGGACTAACCTTCATCACAGAGAGATTCTGAAACAGCACTCAGATCTTGAATTAAAATGACAGGACAGGCACAAAAAAAAGAAAAAAATAAACAAACAAAAAACAAAAAAATCTTAATTTTTATATTTTTGAAAATTACAAGAAAAATCAATGTTCCACCTACTTCAAGTAGTTATATAATATACATTATTACAGCGATTATGGTGGATAGAAATTTTCTCATTTATGTAGCATCCAATGTTCATTCCCTTTAGCTTATTTTGGAGCTTTTGATTACACCCTGAACAACAATAAGTTTCCTGTTCTCTATCGGATTGCTTGAGAGGACACACCAATAGCCACTGCTCTGGTATCGTTATTGCTTCACTTCAGCTGATTGGGACTGTTAATAATACAAGATGAGAATGGTTTGAGGATTCTTCATGAATTGAAAGAAGAGATGACTAAGAAATGAATTTGTGTAGCCTTTGCAATAGAAAGAACTCCTAAACAATGCCATTTCATAAATATTCAAAATTATGGAACGTTATATCCAGATTAATACATCTTCAGCAAATATCCTCATTATATATGGGAATAATGAATCCCTGTTGGACTAAACAGTGTGTTTTGAGCAATTTTTAATAAAAGGCAAAGTTTGCATTGTGAACTCACATTGGGATTTAATGATGAGAAGGAAGTATTTCATGCTAGATTGATTTCATGTACCTCATTTTTTGCACCATCACCCAGATATTTCTGGATTCAGAGATTTTCTTAAGACAGTTATTCCTTCCAAATACCCAGAAATTGTTTTTCCTTCCTGGGCTATGGTTTCTCTTTTTTGATTGTTCAGATTCTAAGTCTGACTAATGTTTGAGAAATGTCCTCCTGATAACTCCTTTGACTGGTTACCTAGGCATATTTTTGACATGACTATGTGTGGACACAGTTACAATATATACAATGCTGTTCATGCTGTGGCGTAGGCTCTCCATGAGATGATTATTTATCAAACAATACAAACAATGGGAAACAGAAAAGGGAGAGTTCCTTTCCCTGCAAATATAAGGCCTTCTTTTTTGGATGGTACACACTTACAGAAAAGTCACTTCCTAGAGAGGTTTCTTAGTGTGTAAAATTAAAAACTTAAGGTATTTTTCCAAAACCTAACAAATTATAATTATTTAAATTTCTGTGAGGTACTCTAGATATGGGTTCACGTGCTTAAGTAAAAACAGAACAGTTACAAGGACAAAATGTATTCGACCTTTCCATAATTCCTTTTAGTTACAAATAAGCTCAACATGCCCATAGGTTATGTTTTGAAAAGTAAAAATTCACCCTTCTCCTATGAGTTTCATAAGTATAAACCAAGCACAACCTGCTAAAACTAATTATCTATACTTTTCAAAAGTGATCTAGATTTGTTCTATGTATTAAAATTTTTACAAATCTCACACTGTATACATTAGTTATTGTAGAAAAATACAGCTGTGAATAGTCTCATTCATGATTCTTTACATGGAATTGGCTTTTCTTGAAGAGAACCTTTTTTACTTCTTTGCTGAGTGACCAGGAATTCAAAGGTTTATTTTGATTATTCTCCCTAGAATTTCTTCTTTTTTTATTAATATGTCTTTTTGATTGTTAAAATATCATACAGAGGGGTTACAACTACATGAGCAAGGAAATGAATACATTTCTTATCAAGTATTGTTGACTCCTGCTTAGTTTCCCCTTACCATCCCTGTCCCCCATTTCCCCCCACCTCCCCGCTAAAGTTGTAAAGATTTTTTTCCACAGAACATCTTGTACATCTCATTGTTGCAATGGGTCCACCTCTATCCCTATCTAAACAATTTGTTTTTTCACTTCCCATCCACAAATTATACCTACATCAAATCCAGTAAAAACAGGGGTTTGTGTACCGTGAGGGAGGGACATAAAAAGCAACAAAGAAATCATATTATAAACACATTAGAAATAATAGCAAGAAAGAAAAACTGACTGAGATGCCCCTCAGTAGATGAATGGATCAAGAAAATATTATACACACACACACACACAAATACACACACACACACACACACACACACACACACACACACACACAATGGATTTCTATGCCTCCATCAGAAAGATGACATTGCCTTATTTGTTAGGAAATGGAAAGACTTGGAAAAAAATATTTTAAGTGAATTAAGCCAGGCCCAAAGAAACATAAGTCCCATGGTTTCCCTTATTTACAATAACTAATATATGTCTGAGAATAGTTGAAACAGTCAGACATGTTGATGTTAGGTAAAATGAACCCCAAGATAAGGACTCCTAGAATTTCTTACATAACAATTCATCACCGATCTGTGCTATTTTCAAATTATGAATCTGAAATTAAACACAATCAGATTTTCTGTTTTAACTCTGGGATGTACTTCAACATAAGATGGTGTAATTCTTTTAGCGGTACCCTTTCTGATGAACATACAATTTGACAATCCTGCTGGATATCAAGTGATTTTGCATGAGAGAAGTAAGTTAGAGGCAGAGTGTGACATTGTGAACCTTTGGAATTTTCCAGGTCTTCAACTTCAGGTAAAAGTAGGAAAGTTTTCTCTGTATACACTCCGTGGCATTAACTGTCTTTATCTGAAGATATGATATAGTGGGCCATTGGAACTAGAAAATGTGTTGGATCTAACTCTAATGATGCAAAATTCACCCTTAGAAGTTATACTTGTTTGTTTCTAGTAAATTACTCCTGTAATACAAGCAATTTAGATCACTGAGATAGTGATATGACTTAAAATCATTCCTAGCAGGGAAGCCTGTGAGATTCTATTTGCCAATTAATCACCAGAATCATGGAAATGGAGCTGTGGATCAAGTAAAACTCAATTACAAAGCCCAGTTCAAGCCTTAGTTTTGGCACACACACACACACACACACACACACACACACACACACACACACACACACACACACACACACACATACACACACACAAACATACACACACACAACCTTTATGCCCTATGTACTTAGAAACAACCTAGTATTGCACATTTAAGTATTTTTAACTTAAGAAAATGTATTAATTGACTACTAGATAGAAGATGAAGTAAATAAATTAACAGGGGTAGACACTGGTGGCTCGTGTTAGTTTAAAGCCCAAATGGACAGAAAGTTCTGTGAAACTCTTATCTCTATTAACTACCCCAAAGCTCAAGTAGGATTGGAGCTCAAGTGGTAGAGTGCTAACCTTGAGCAAAAAAAGCTCAAGGAGAGTGTCCAGACAGTGATTTTAAGCCCGAGGATCACTAACCAACACCCTCCAATACAAAGTTAGTTTGTTTCTGAATGTTTGTTTAGAATGTTATCATAAAATATAAACTGCTTTTTCCCTAGCAGGTTTCTATGCTGTAACAAAGCATCAGAGGATCACTTTATGTGTATTAACTATTTATTTTGCTGGCTTCTGTATATGTTCCATTCACTGCTATTTGGACATATTTGGTGAGAAGAATCAGTGAAGAACACTGTATGAGAATATTCTCACAGCATGGCCACTGCATAAATACGAAGAAAATGAGATTAGACTGGGGCTTCATGTAATTGTCTAAAAACAGAGACATGTGCTTTACCCTACACTCTACTTTTAAAGCTTCAAATAGAATTCTTCCTTGGTCCTCATCATGTCTCTGATGAGTAGGATACTGTGAATAATGACATGAATTCAGGAAAAGTGCATAGGGCTGGAGACTAAGATTTGTTTTCTCAGCACTAATCTCTACCATTTAAAAGTCTCTCACTTGTCAATAGTTCTTTGGTCTCGTTAGAGATCAAGGTTGTTATATGATGTGGAATCTATAACAGCATTGATGTAACTGTCTAGATTTATGCTTATAGAAATACTATGCTTATGGGAATGTGACTCAGTGGTAGAGTGCTTGCCTGGCATGCATGAGGCCCTGGGTTCACTCCTCAGTGCCACATAAACAAAAAAAATTAAAAACATTTTAAAAAATAAATACTATGCTTAATAATGCTATTCTTTGAAACATTGGAATTTTTGGGTAAAACGCTGAATATTAACTGGCACATACCAGATATTTCTAAGCTTCCTCATTTTGTCTGCAGTGCAAGTTTTGATCCTGTATTTGGGGAATCACATCAGGAGGGAAAGGCTGCCTGTTGATTTGATTGTACCCCTTGCTGAGAGTATAAGATGGCTAGTCTGACAGGTAATTGCATGATTTAGGTAGAAATACATTCTCTCTCCCCAAAAATCCCTGCTCCTTTCAATGCAAAAGTTATGTATTAGAATTGTAGCATCAGTATTTCTTTCCTCACTTATTAATTTAATTGTAACTATAGATGATACTGCTCCATGAAAAAGAATCACACAGTTTGAATTACTTGTAGGGTTATTTTTTCTACTCTGTTTTCTGTATGTTTATTCAACTACTCAGTAATATAAGTACCTTTGATTGTATTAAATTCAAGTCCTTTTTATGGACAAGGTCTCCATCTTCTTCAAAATTACCATTAGACTATAAAGAAAACAGACATCTTTCACATGTCAATTTCCTAGTGCTTAGAAATGTTCTTGAACAGAGCAAGTGCTTTGTGTTGGTTTTAGCATAAGGAGCAGTCAAAAGTGTTCTGTATAGTATGACTTTGGAGCCTCAGAGTGTGATTTGATTCTCTGTCCCAATGCATTACAGGTGACAAGGAGTGACAAATTCAACAACTGAAAGCATGGGCTACATAACTAATTAATATTGAACAGAAGCATACGGGAATTTTAATTTCAGCTGCATAATTTTGGATGAATGGTTTGAATAATACACACAACGCTAAGAATTATTATGGCAGTGCTTTGCGTTCAGAAAAATTATGGATTATGGATACTTTTGTATATTCATTTATTTTGTCATTCTTATACATCACTATGCTTCTTAATACTCAAATATATTTCATTAATATTTTCTACTTAACAACGTTCCATATTTCATACACTTATTAGTGTGTTTTCTATAATAGTTGTAGAGTTCTATTCATATATCTGCTTTTTGCCACATCTGTAAGTTTGTTTTGTTGGATCAGTCTCTCCCCATCCTCTCTGTTTCCTTTCCTCCTTCATTCTCTTTTTTTAATTAATAAGCTTTTTTTTATTTTGAAAATATTGTACAGAGGGGTTACAATTACATGAGCAAGGTAATGAGTACATTTCTTATCAAGCATTGTTGCCTCCTACTTAATTTCCCCTTACCATCCCTGCCCTCCCAGCTCCTCCCTGACCCCAACTCCCGCCAAAGTTGCAAAGTTCGTTTTCTGACATAACGTCTTGTACATCTCATTGTTGCAGTGGGTCCACCTGTATCCCTATTTAAACAATTTGTTTTTTCCCTTCTCCTCCCCAAATTATACCAACATCAAATACAGTGAAAACAGGGGTTATACCGTGGGGGAGGGAAATGCAAACCAACAAAAAGGGGAGGGACATGCAAAGCAACAAAAAACATCTTATAAATATGTTAGAAACAATAGCAAGAAAGAAAAACAATTTGAGTCCTTAGCTTGGGTTCATTTCACCTAACATCAACTCTTTTTCCTCTACTTTCTCTAAATTGCTTTAGAATTTCAAGAATTGATTTATATCATTAAAATACACTTTAAATGTGTATCATGATGCATTGGATGTGTGGAGTTCTGTTTCACGAAAATATAGATTTACAATTGTTTGCTTATCCATGGTTGTATTTTTTTAAACATATTCTTGTTTAATACCTTTAAAATATTATACATACAAAATTATAGATGTATACTTTGTATGATACCAATAGATTCTACATCTCTTGATATTAAGTAAATATTCAATGTCCAATATTTTAATTGTATAAGAAATGCATTGTTCATTATTTAATGGACTAAATTTTCGGATTCTGTTCAAGATTTGACTATTTAAAACACATGGTCACCTAATGGCAGGTCTTCCTACCATCATCTATTGCTCATTGTGCATTTCCTCTGACAGTATCATTTATAATAAGTGAGTGATTGTGGGCTAACAATGGACTTCTATTGCTTTACTATTTTGTCGGTTGTGGGACTGGAACTCTGGGCCTGGGTACTCTCCATGAACTTTTCAGATCATGGCTAGCATTCTACTACTTGAGCCACAGTGCCACTTTGGTTTTTTGGTGGTTTATTGGAGATTAGATTTTCCGGAATTTTCCTGTGTGTGCTGGCTTTGAACCGCAATCCTCAGATCTTAGCCTCCTGAGTAGCCAGTTTTGCCAGCAGCACCTGGCTGTTTTGAATTGGAATTGGCAATTGAATTGAAAATATAACTATGTATTGAATTGGAAATATAACTATATTGGCAAAAATCTTTATATTTCTTTTCCTTTGAAATGGAATATTACCTAGCAAATATTTCTATATCATTAGTAATTGTATAAAAAGATGGTTAAAATACTTCAGTTTCTATTGAAGTTCAGGTTTGTCTTCTCTGGATTTTAATAATTGCATCAATAGATTGGATTAATGTTGCTATGTAAAACATTAATTACTCATTCAGTAGCAAACAATTCTCATCCAAAAATGAATTCCCCACATGAATTCCACTATGCAAAATTCAGAGTACATTTTGTCAATCAGGAAAAGAGCAGATTATCAAATCTGAGTTAGAAAAAAGAGACTAGCGATGATGATTAAGACATTCTGTCAATATTGTGCAAATATTATAGTCAATTGTAGAGAAGACATTGGTGTTGACATTGGTGATAGCAAGGCAATGAAAGAAGATATTCAAATGCTTGCTACCCACTTAAATGAGGGGTAATGAGATGAACAGAGCATTCAAATTGGTAGCAAGTATCCCAGGGAAGTACATATTAAATATACACATAATAATTTATGCATGTATAGTTAGTATTCACTAGTGGGGCAGAGGTTTGGGTGGCATGAGTTCCTAAGAGCTCCACAGAATGATGTCTTCAGGCATTTGCTCTATTTAACTTCAGGTTAGGCACAAAAAGAGTATATACTGTTACTATCATAGTACAATGGTGTCACCTAGTTTGACTATTCAGTTTCTCCAGGAAAGATACAGAAATCCATCCTTTCATGGACACACACACACACACACACACACACACACACACACACACACACACAAATAGGAACACAAATGTGCACACTCACATACACACAAATGTAAAGGAACTAAAAACTAGTCATTTTTTTAGAGGCAGAGAATTAAGATCAAATGATATATATATACAATTCAGGCTGATAATAGAACTATAATTTTTCATGTGCACTAGTGGCTCACATGTAATCCTAGCTGTTCAGGAAGCTGAGATCTAAGAATCATGGTTCAAAGCCAGCCCTGGCAGGATATCCATGAGACACTTACCTACAATAGACCAATAGAGAATCAGAAGTGGAGCTGTTTCTGAAGGTGGTAGAGTGCTAGCCTTGACCAAAAAAGAGCACAGGACAGTGTATCTGTCCTGAGTTAAAGACTCACCACAGAGAAGCAGTGTGTTTCTTCAGCTTAAATCTCTTTAAATAATCATAGATAAATCTAATGTGTCTTGAACTGCTGAATGCAGAGAGAAAACAAATTTGAAAATACCAAGAAGGTTTGGTAGTATATTTATTAGACACTAAAAACAACAAAATATATACCAAAGGATAGTGGTGCTGGAGGTTTGCCCTGGCTTTGAGCTGCACAACTTCTGATATTATTGCTTATAGATCCTTAATCTACTTGCTTATTATTAGTTGATGTCAAAGAAAAACTCTGTTAGGACCACTGAATAACTACAACTCTGTTAGCCAAGGTGTGTTGTCACATTGGTTGCTTCTCATCCATTATTTTAGATTCAAAGTATTTCAATTCAATGAAAAGTATTTCCTATCAGATCAGTATCACATACTTCAGAACCAGGAATTTTAAGCCAGGCACACAGTTGTTAAGAGAACTTGTACCTCTGTACAAAATCTGCTGTTCAAATGAAGACTACAACACATAAATATGTTTCATAGAGGATGGTTGGTGAAAGTGAATGGTACCATTATGGATTAGCCACTTATTCTTCAAGCAAAGAGATCAATGATGTCTACATTTAAGTTGTGTTACCCAATTTTGAAGAAAAACACAACAGAAGTTTTATTGACAAAATAAAAATACCAAGAAGCAATGAAAAGTTGAATTAATGCCACAGCAGATAATTCATGAGGACTGAAAGTAAAAAGTGACACAGGATAAGACATCTTTCCTGGCATAAATCATTAATGCCTTAAAATGGAAGAACACCTCTGGGCACCAGTATATCATGCCTACTACTTATTAGGTCGAGATCTGAGGATCATAGCTCAAAGTTAGCTTGGGCAAGAAATCCCATGAGATTCTGCCCTCCAGTTAACCCACACACACAAAAAAAGAGCCAGAAGTGCTGTTGTGGCTCAGGTGTTAAAACACTAGACTTGGGGCTGGGAAGGTGGCTCAGTGGTAGAGTGCTTGCCTTGCATGCCTGAGGCCCTGGGTTCGATTCCTCAGCACCACATTAAGCAAAAAGAAAAAAGCCGGAAGTGGCGCTGTGGCTCAAGTGGTAGAGCGCTAGCCTTGAGCTGAAGAGCTGAGGGACAGCGCCCAGGCCCAGAGTTCAGGCCCCACGACCGGACCAAAAAAAACAAAAAACAAAAAACAAAAAACAAAAACAAACAAACAAAAAAAAACACTAGACTTGAGCACAAAAGCTTAAGGACAGTGCCCAGGTCCTAAATTCAAGGCCTGTAACCTTCACAAATACACACACACACACACACACACACACACACACACACAAACTAGTAAAAGTGAAACCCACTCCCACAATCAGCAGGAAGGGGCTAATCTTTCCCTTAGTCTTCCCTTTTGATTCATGTAATAAGCCTTGTTTCCCATTAGGTTGCTAGTTATTTTTTCTGGTCTTCTTTTGATTAATAAAAGTGACACATATGGATGATTTTCTGCTTGAAAAGATACAAAACTCTTTGAAACAAGTAGCCAAGAAAAAGATCTTTACCCATCATACTTACAATCTAGAAGTAAATACGGTATGCTTACTTCTATTTGAGGACCATGGCACACTCTACTGGTGTTTCTTAATCAAGCTGTTTGGTGTAACACCTGAAAAATCTAGTTTCACCTCTTCTGCCTCAGTCCTTCTCCTTTAGTTGAAGGAAAAAGATAGAGTGGATTTTCTCTTCTTTCTCCAATGTGATAACCTGCCCCTCTAAAAGTATAACTGTAACACTGTCTTCTCAGATGCATGAGGTGAAAAGGCTTTGTAAAATGCAAAGAACTTTGGGAAGAAATTTGTTATACTGCACTGATAGATACCATCTTGAAAATACATCGCACTTCCTTATCTCCCACATTTTAGTTATGGTCAATTTTCAGAAAGACTTTTCTAAGAACATTGCTTTTAGAGGTACTAATACCTTGGAATGTAAGAAAGAGTTGCATCACATTTGTACTAGAAAAAACAGTTTATTGACCAAGATCACTTCATTTGCTTGACTTTCTAATATATACTCTTTCAATTGTATATTCTTAAAGGTTGCAACACAGAGACTTAAACAACCCTATTTTTAAATAAAAAGCTGTACCATGTACTCACACTGATATACAGAGAAAATTCCTTGAATTCTGACACTGTGGAAAAGACAGTAAAGAGACCAGATTGAAACTGTAGAGTTTTGCCTATGTTCTGCTATAAAACAAACAGATTTCCCAAATGCCTAACCAACTCAGAAATTTCTAAAACAAAAGATTACTACACTTGAAAATAGTGAATCTGATATCTAAACTTTTGCCATTTTGTTATCCAAAACTCTATTCTAAAATGAAAATGATGGAATAAAATATGAAAATGCAATGTAAAGATAATTTCAGACACAACACTGATTAGACAAACCTTTTTCTCAACTGTCGGAAGTGTAATGAAAGGGATTATATGAACCATAGCACGCAAATAATCCTTAAAACCAAGGGGAAAGAATGTAAGTATTTACATATCAACAAATAATTAGAGATCATCAAAAAGACCACAGAGAAATTATGTCTGTATAAAAATCACTTAATGAAGTCATGACTATAGTTGCTGAATGGGGCAGTAGAGAAAGAGGCAATAAAATCACTCATGCAGATTGAAAAACAACTATAAAAAGTTCTTTCACATAAAAAGAGTGGAATTAAACAGTTTAGAGAAAAACATAAAATGATTAGACTATATTTCCAGATGTCACATTATAAGAATGGTTAAAGGGAATTATCTAGAGAATAGGACAAAACATGTTAAGAACTCTGATTACACAAATATGCAGTGTTAAGAATAATTACACAAATTTGGAACAAAAATTCAACTTTCTATGTTCAAATTTGGTCTCCCAGAAAATATTTTTGATATTATGGATATATCACCAATGTAGTTAAGAGTTTATAGATAATGGTACTATAAAGTGAGTGATTTCAATTGTTTATATTATGGATACCTTGAGTTGGGAACATGCTAAGATATGTGCACTGCTAATGAACAGTAAAATGTAATCGGAAGACTATTTAGATGAGTTTAAATATATTTCAGTAAGTGGGAAATCACAAAAATGCACAAAAATATACTTTATTTCCTAAGGGGGCAGAGAAAACCTATAAAGCACCAAATTAAATGAGTAGACAAAAAGCTTAAGAAGTTTATTTGCAAGGACCACACAAATAGAAAACTTACAGATATGCATACATTTATCAGTAGATAAATGATCAGTTTTAGTAGCAATTATCAAATGCAATAATTAAAACACAGCCACAGTGAATTGGATGGCCAGGACCAACTTTTGTGGCTATACAAGAAAGTACATTTGAATAAAAAGGTACAAGATTTGGAATAGAAAATAATTTCTACAACTCCTAGAATCTTAGCTATTCATGAATAGCTCAGGGTCACAATTAAAATACAAAGGGGACAAATATGTCCATGAGACTTTCTAGGCTTCTTTAGCTAGGGTTGTGACTAAATAGAACAATGGCTTTGACAAAAAGCAGCTCATTTATGGAGCCCAGGCCTTGAGTTCAAGTCCAGGAACAGCACAAAATGAAAAAGAAAGGTATGGAGGAAGGGAGGGAGGAAGAAAATAGAAGGAAGAAAGGAATGAAGGAAGGAAGAAAGGAAGCAGGGAGGGAAGAAAAGATAGATCATTTCCAGATATCTATGTGGATGTTCAAAATTTGGGCTGGCTGCTATTCTTGGATGCTTTGCAGGCTCAGGGAATGGGCCATCTGTGGGAATGACTTGCAGAATTAAGGTAAAAAGGTGCGGAATCCATTGAGTTGTTTGCCAACCATTTGAATGAGGAACAGGGCTGTGGGAATCAGGCCTATGATCCTATCACCTTCGAGTTTCTTCAGAAGGTGCCCGGGTGCTGGGTGTGGGTCAGTAATCCCAGCAGAAGCTGCTGTCTGATTGAAAGGTATGTGTTGGACAGTGGGGTCAGGTTAAATTCATGCCAAGGGACCAGAAATTAGTACCAGAATCTTGAAGCTTGCAGTCAGTGCCTGGCTCTGATGAGATTCAGAGAGTCCTGCACACAAGGTCCATGTCTGGTACACCAGGATGAGCATCAGGACCCCATCCATGCTCTAGCATCTAACCTTGCAAAGCCTACTGAGCAACCACTCCTTTGTCATTTCAGCCCTGGAGAATCTACCATTGCTATTATTCCCTACTCTTTATGGAGGGCTGTGTCCAGGGCCACTCAGAGGTGCTGAAGGCCACGGTGTAGGCCTGGCCCTTCCTCTTCTTTCCCTTGAGGGATCTGGCAGAATCACCAAACCTGGAGGCCTTCAAAGGGCTTGATCTCCTAGTGTCCTCAATGGGTTCGATCTCCTAATTGTCAAGAAGGAGCACCCCATTGGGTGGAAACAGCAAGTGCTGTTTGTGGCAATTTGTGGCAATTGCAACTTGAGATAAGGATTTAGAATTATCATTCCATGGCACGAATATCTTCTCTGGAAGTCCTGACTGAAAGGTCAACAGAGAGTCACCTTTCAGCTGGGACTGAAGAACAGCCTTTGATCCTCTCCATTAACCTGACTATCGAAGATGGCACCCAGGATGAATTCCAAACCTATCTCCGCTAGTGGGCCAGGAAGTGGAAAGAAGGAGTCCAACTGTGCTCAACCAAGCTTCAGATTCTGTCTGGCTCCTCTACAAAATCCGGAAGGCTCTGCATGAGGTGAGCCTTGACTCCATCACTGAACTTGTGTTGAACAATTTCTGGTGTCCAGAAACCATGAGAAAATTTTCTCCTTCCCGGGGTCAGACAAAGAACCTTTGCCTATTCTTCTCCAAGATAAGTGGCAACTTCTACACTTCCAGCTTCAGTAATCTCTCATATTTCTGCAAATACATGGCGCATCTGGGGCAGCCTCAGCATCTCCAGGAGTTTCCTGTGCAGGATATCTTTGTCCTGTATGGATGGCTACCCTCCATCCTCAGGAACCCGACGACTTTGAACACCTTTACTTTGAGTTCATGTTCACTGAAGGAAGCCAATGTGAAGTCCTTGTGCCAGTGTCCCTGTGCCAGGCAGCTCAAGCACCTGTATATGAGGAGTTTGTGCATGGGCTGTTTCAATCCTGAGTCCCTGTGAGCCCTGCTGGAGCAAGTGACCGGCACCATGGAGATCCTGGCCTTGGAGCACTGTGACATCACTGAACCCCAGCTCTTGACAATCCTGCCCTCCCTAAGCCAATGCTCCCAGCTGCATTTCCTCAGCTTCTATGGAAATTGCATCTCCACAGCCACCCTGAACAACCTACTGTACCACACAGCCAGGCGAGGCCATTTAAGCGAGGGCCCCACCTTACCCCACTGGAGAGCTACTGCCCTCCACAGTGGGGCCTAGGGAACCTTGACCCCTACAGATTTGCCCAGGTTCAGGCTCAGTTGGCACAGGTCTTGAGAGAGAGGGGGCCAAACCAGAAGGTCCAGATCTGTACCAATTTCTGTCATCACTGGCCAAAATGCCAATTATATAGCCTGGAGCCCCATGGCTACTAGCAGCTCACCCCCGAGGGTCTTCCTAGCCTTCTGCTCTGCTTATGTAGTCACATGCATCTTCTAGAATCTCTTGTCGGCATCACAGAGGAAACCGAAGACACAAGTTCATTTTCCATGGAGCACACCCTGCATTCTTCTGTGCGGGTGGAAGAGACTGGGTGTCTTTTCCTGAACTTCCTAGCTATCAAACCCCTGGACTTCTCATCCCAGTAGGCATCTATGTGTCCTGTGTACACAATATTAGGAAGCTGGAGTGGTCTCTGCCTGGTAAGAACTGGAACATGATCCTGTTCCTAAATGTTTGTAAGCAAACCTACAAGTGCTGCGGCAATCCCTCAAGATCTTTCATTTACTGTATCACTCCCTTAATAAAACAAAAATAAAGGAAAAGCATGAATAGAATTGTGTCATTTCTAAGCACCAATGAATGAAACTATTTTTGGTATTGAGAATCCTAGCTACTCTACTAGTCTGAGATCTGAGCATCATAGTTCAAAGCTAGCCTGGGCAAGAAAGTGTCTGAGATTCTCATTTCTAGTGAATCACCAAAAAATGCTGAAGTGGAGCTGTGGTTTAAGTAGTGGCATGCTGGTATTGTGCATTAATGCTCAAGGACAACTCCCAGGAAGTCAAGTTCAAGACCCAGAATTGGTACAACCCAACTACCATCAAATATACCCATGATCAAGATATGGATCCAATTTTAGAGAAAATGGAGTGGGTGGGGAAATTCAATATCAAATACCAAACGACATCCATGAAAACAAGAGAACTTTTTTCCAAAGTGTTTTGTGATGAGCGTCCTAGTTACTCAGCTAGTCTAGGGTCTGAGGATCACAATTGAAATCCAGGCAGGGAAGGAAGGTCTGTGAGACTCTCTTCTCTATTCAATCACCAGATACACTCTTAGTTGTCCTATAGCTTAAATGTTAGAGTGCTTGCTTTGTACATAAAAGCTCATGGACACAATAATGGAATATAAGGTGTATGAACCCTATAAACATGTTTGTGAGAATAAGTATCAGTATCCCACAGTGATGTAAAACGTTTGAAATTTATGTATTCACTTAATCTATATAAAGAAAAAAAAAACTAAAGGGTACCACTACAGACCCTGAATTTAAGCCCCAATGTTGACACAAAAACAAAAGCAAAATAATGCCATGATCACACTCAAATATAAATATATCCAATCTTAGAGAAATTTATAAGTAATTTTCAAAGTCAAATGTTATAAGACATTACATGTAACAAAAGTATTTCTGCTTCTACAGCATATTTTTGGATGATAATTTTCAGTATGTAAATGTGGTTTGTGGTTGATCAGACATGTCTTAAAACTTCAGGCTCACTTCAATTTGTTTTTCTATAAGGAGTATTAACTCTGTGTCCACCCAGGCATGCCAAAAATAAAGAATGAAAATATATGACCTTCGGTATCCTTCCATGAAGAACTATAAAGTAAAGTATGTGACATCACCTTCCTATGATGGTAACAGAGTTTCACTGGTTTTTTTTTTTTTTTGCTTCAAATCAAAATAAACTAATCAAAGCGTGGGGACATCTTTATGGAGCTGTGAGGGAACTGAGACCACCCACACTTTGACCCATCATTGAATACCCATTATATGTACATAAAGTATTATATGTGTATATTTAATATGTATTACTCTGGGATATTTACTATCAGTTATGTGTGACCTGCTTAGCTCATGACTCCTTATTGAAGTGGGTATTTATCCATTGAATGTCATTTTTTGGGGGGGGGCGGTCGTGAGGCCTGAACTCTGGGCCTGGGTGCTGTCCCTCAGCTCTTCAGCTCAAGGATAGTGCACTACCACTTGAGCCAAAGCGCCTCTTCCGGCTTTTTCTCTTATGTGGTGCTGAGGAATTGAACCCAGGGCCTCATGCATTCAAGGCAAGTGCTCTACCACTGAGCCACCTTCCCAGCCCCTGAATGTCATATTTTTATTATTACTAATGTCAATACCAGAACTTCATCTCTACAATTGGCCATACTATTTGCATAACCTTGTCAGTTTGTGTAAAGAATCATCTCTTCTCTTTTTTTTCCCAGATTTATAACTTTTTTTTCCTTCCTGATGGCCTAAATGCACTTAGTTCTGCATAATGGATAGTTGGGGACCTCATGTGTCGCGACGAGTGTTAATGTGCAATCAGTGTTTAATTCACCAATAATAATCCAATTGTATTGAAGAAATTATTAAAATAAAGAAGAAAGATAACGTGAACTTTCTAGAAACTAATGTATTTTGACCATCTCTTGATAAAATACTAATAATTTAGAAATATTTGCAAAGTAGTATGCCTTATGAAAGGATAATAAAGAGTAATGTGGAATTTTGCCAATACTTCCAATTCAAAACTAAAGTCCATTGTTAGTATATAATCATTCTCTTAGTAGAAATTAAATATCATTGGACTCATTAATTGCATGTTGAAGGAAAACATTTATAGTACTCAGATATACTAAAAAATAGATTTTCACATAAAGCAATACAAATGCCAGAAGACAGAAAGGTGCAATAAACCAAAGGACAGGGCAGAAAGGCATGCCATTATGTGACCATTTGTCAGAAATAGTCATGTCTTTCTTTAAACATAGTATAAAACCCAATAGTTCAATCTGTTTCGAATAATGCATTTCTTATAAAATTAAAATAATAGAAATGTAAAAATTATTTGTTATCACATCAATTGGAAACATAAAAAGAAAAAGTATTTATAGACAGATAAAATGTATATAATTTTAAGTCAGGTGACAGTTGCTCACCCATGTAATCCTAGCTACTCAGGAGACTGAGATCTGAAGATCACTTTCAAAGCCAGCCCAGGCAGGAAAGTCTGTGACTCTTATCTCCAATAAACCACTTGAAAACCAGAAGTGGTGCTCTGGCTTAAGTGGTAGAGTGCTTGCCTTGAGCTGAAGAGTGCAGGGACAGGATTCAGGCCCAGACTTCAAGCCCAACAGACCGACAATAAAAGCATATAATTTTGTATATATAATATTTTTAAGGCTATAAAAAAAAGAATTACTTGAAAAATACATCCAGCCATGGGTAAACAACGTACTATGAATCTTTACTTTTTAGCTATTACTTCATAAAGCTAATACATTATGGTATACAATTGAAGTGTATTTTTGTAGCTTATAAAATCCATTTTTGAAATTCTGAAACAACACAGAGAAAGCAGAGACAGAAGAGGAAGAAGAAAAGGAATAAAAGGAAAGACAGTGGGAATGAAATTGGACATGGGGAAGATGGATCTGACAAAATAGATTGAGGAATATGGAAAAAGGCAGATGTGTGAATGGAAATATATAACAATGAACCAAAATACATTCAACTAAGTATATGAAACCATGCACTTTTAAAAGTGCATAATATGAATGAATTGTGACTAAGAAGAATAGTGATATAAAGGCAGGCAGAAACTATATTTCAAAAATTAGGAAAATATGTATAAACTAAGCTACATAGAAAGTTTTGATCTGGTGGTCAAGGTTAAAAGCTAAATTGGACAGGAAATCAAAAAGAATATTAATTCCAGTTAACTATTACAGAGCAAAAATTAGAGTTCAATTGGTGAAACATTATCCTTATGCAATAAGTAAATAAATAAATAAATAAATAAATAAATAAATAAATAAATAAATAAATAAATAAATAAATAATTAAATGGACTGTACCAGGCTTTAAGATCAATTCCCAGACAGACTAGCAGCAAAAAAACAAATTTAGGCAAATGCTTAAGAAAGCATAATTTGTAAACTAGAATCAATGAAAATACACTAGTGGAGATGATTAGATAAGTACTCAGTAAATAGAAATAAAAAAATAGAATGATATTCAAATTTACCTGGCTTTGGTTGCAACTTGTGACTCAACCATTACTAGAAAAATGAGTGCGAATCACTTATTCATGGAATTCATTACAACAATATAAACTAATATCTGATGGAAAAAAGAATGTAGACCATCTACACATTTGGTCATCCATGTAAGTTCAATCATAAGAGGACTTATTTTTCATAATATGTGTTTTGTCCCAGAAGCCATGCAGAAAATTTCTATCTGGCCTTAACAAAATGATGTAGCAGTTGGGGGCAAAGATGCCACCCAGCAACTCTTACTGGAATCCAAGATGGAGAAAACCTCTGTAGCCACCCTGACTTTCCTTTTGTCACTGAGGTAGACAGGCAGGAATGTGAACCGGATACTACAGAACACCAGCATGCTGAAGGTTAGGAACTTGGCTTCATTGAAGGTGCCAGGCCAGAAAAAACATAATGAAGCTGGCCAGGGCCAGGGGAGCCCAAGTATCCCAAGACACAGTAAAAAGTGGTGAGGGAACCCTTGTTACACAGGATGAGCACATGGCCACATTTAGAGTGTATATCTGTGTAAGAGTAGGAAGGTGAAGTCTCTAGTCAGAGTACACAGAGAGGTACCTAGATCAGAGTACAGATAGGAATGGTGACGTTAGGAGCCCCTGATAGCAGCAGCCACCTCTTGTTTCTCCCTAGAGAAGTGACCTTGAAGGCCAGACCCACATTTACAGTTTTGGCCAAGACAGCAGAAATAGATACTGTGAATGCAACTCCAAACGTGGTTTGCTGTGGAATGCAGGTGATTGTGTTGGAACAGCCATTAAAGAGCAAAGGAAAGTGAGAACAGAAGATGAGGGAGATGAGCAGGATGTACCTGAGAGCCTGGCTACTAGCTTTTTTTTTAATTGTGAAAATGCTGTACAGAGGGGTTGCAATTACATGGGCAAGATAATGAGAGATTACTAGCTTTGACAGTGGAGGTGTTCTGATGTTCACAAAGACTCCAAGGACAATTCCCTGTTAGTGTACATAAATAAATGGCCATGCAGGTCAAGGCCATTCCCAAGAGCTCTCCATTAGCCAGGAAACTTTCATCTCTTTAAGTCACTGGTTACTCTCTGCATTGGCATACTGGTGATCAGGACACTTTACACATTGCTCCATATCTAGTGAGGAAGTCAAATAACCAATAGTCACTTTTCACTACTTAAAAGAATATTGGGAATCCCTACATAGGGATAATACTAACATGTCAACACTTACTAACAACAAAAGAAAATATTATCAATTATTCCTTGATATGTTCAGTACTATTTCTATTTCTTCTTCATGTTCCCACACTCTTGCCTACATTTTCCTTTTTCAGTTTGAATCTTTTTTTTTTACATACTGTGACTATCACCCATAATATTTATTTCCATTTGTAAAAGCCTATGAAAAAATTTTTGCACATACTGGAGCATGTGGCTAATGATATCTGAAGAGTATGGTTCGAAGCCATCCCAGGCAGGAAAGTCCATGAGACCCTTATTTTTTTTTGTGGGGGGGGGGCGGTCATGGGGCCTATACTCTGGGCCTGGGCGCTGTCCCTCAGCTCTTCAGCTCAAGGCTAGTGCTCTACCACTTGAGCCACAGCACCACTTCCAGCTTTTTTCTTTTTTCTTATGTGGTGCTGAGGAATAGAACCCAGGGCCTCATGCATGCAAGGCAAGCACTCTACCATTGAGCCATCTTCCTAGCCCATGAGATTCTTATTTCCAGTTAACCACCAGAAAACCAGAAGTGGTGATTTAGCTCAAGTTGTAGAGTGTTTGCCATTAGCTGAAGCTTAGAGACAGCAGCCAGGCTCAGAGTTCAAGCCCCTTGACAGACCAAAATAAAAAGAACGTTTCTGCATGTTAAATGCTGCCATACTAATTCTCAGTCTTTTGTGTACTACTCAAACCACTAATCCAAAATTCTGGACAGAAATGTTTGGAATTCCTTGAATGTCTCTATGCAATATAAATAAGAACCCATTAGCTATTCCTTGCAGACATTATATTTGTCCATCTGACTCATCAATAAAGTGGTGGAGAACAAAAGCTGTACAATCATCCTCTGCAAAACACTGTTGCCTGCTTCTTCGACCAAACCCAACACAGAGTGCACACTCTGTTGAAAGAACATTTCTGGTCACTAGGAAATAAAGGTGTACAAGATGTCTGTTTTTTTTGCACCCTAAAGTGAACTTGAAGAAGATAGAGACCATGTACTTAAAAAGGCTTCGCACTTCATATGATAGACATTAAACTTACATTGCTAAGGAGTGGAATAATCATGTGTAAAATGAGTAGAAAAAAATAATCTTACAAGTAATTCAGAGCCTATATTTTTTATTTCAAGGAGCAGTGTCATCCAGTGTCACAATTAATTTACAAGGTGAAAGAAGGAAGTCTTTGAGTATGCAATTATTATACAACATTTGTGTTTCAGGGATTGGGTAACACAAGGGAGTAATCATAAATTTGTTCCTAAGTCATGCACTTACCTATTAGCTATCTCTTTCTCTGAGCAAAGGGTACAATCAAAGCAACAGGTAATCTTTCCTTCCTGAGGGGATTTCCTGAATCCAGGACATATCTCACTGCAGACAGTGAGGAGCCTGAGAACAATAAGATATTTGTCAGTAAATGTATAGAATTTTACATAATACTAAAAAGTCCATTGATTTAAAGAATAGGATTATTAAGGATATAATTGTATGAACATAACTCTAATAATGCAGTTATAGATTCCACATCATATATCAAAAGTGTTATGTAGTATATACTTAGTCTCTATCTAGCCTGAACTACTGAGAAGTGTCTGTCCTTTAAAAGAAAGAGGATAATGATGGGAAAGTAGGTCCTGGTTGACAGCCTTCTGGAATTTCCTTGAATTCATAATATCCTATGTAGTCTCCTTCTCATCTGTGACATGTTGAGGGACAAGGAGAAAGAATCCTCTTGATGCTTTAAAAGTATGCTATAAGATAAAGCACAGGCCTCATCTTTATAGGGTTATATGAAGCCCAGGCCCTTCCAATCTTCTTTTCATCTATCCAGTGCCATGCATTGAAAATCTGCTCACACAAGCTCTTTCACTGTTTGCTCTCTCCACAGATCATTAAAGTAGCAAGACAACAAACCATTGAATGGATTCTCCACAGAAGGGAGCAAAATAACTCTTTAAAAAAATTAAATGTTTCCTCTGATACTTTCTCTCAGCATAGAAACCAGCTAAGAAAAATACAATTTACATTCTATGATAACATTCTAAATAAATATTGAACAACACACTTTTAACTTTTTATTTTTTGGGTGCTTAACCTAGAGATAAAAATCTGTATCTGGCCACTGTCCTTGAGGCTGTTTTGCTCAAGGTTACCACTCTACCACTGGAGCCATAGCTCCACTTGATCTTCTTGGTAGTTAATCAAGATAAGAGTCTCACAAAATTTTCTTCCCATTTTAGCTTTAAACTGATATGTAATCTTAGATCTGGAAGGATAGGATTACAGTCATGAGTCCCCAGTGCTCAGCTGCATTAATTTATTCTGTTTCTTTTCTATCCAAGAGTCAATCAATAAAATTTCTTAAGTTTGATATACTTAAATGTTAGTAAGCACAGAGAGTATAAAGTCTGTGTGGTTTTTTTTTCTGTGTGTGAGAGTATATGTGTGAGCCAGAACTATTGTTGAATTCAGTGCCTGGGCTTTGTATCTAAGCTTTGCTGCTTAAGGTTAGCACTGTATCACTTGATCCACTGCTCTACTTCCAGTTTTTTGGGTGTTTAAATAAAGATAACAGTCTCACAGGCTTTTCTGCTAGGACTGATTTGAAACCATGATACTAAAATCTCTGACTTCTAAACATCTAGTATTATAGGAGTGACTTTTCTGGCCCCAGCCAGGAATACATTTTAAGGGTGAAATCTGCTTATTTATATGAAATTACAATTAGATCCCACCCACCTTTGTAGTTCCTATGGCCCACTCTACCATATTTTATTATTCAAACGCTTGTGAACATGTAGTTTATGTGGAGAAAAATGGCCTACTTCCACTTGAGGTCAGACCTTCTGGAAAATTCCAAATGTTCACAATGTCATACTCTTCTTCTAATTTCCTTTTCTCAATCAAAATCTCTTGGCCTCAAAGAGGATTATGAAATTGTATTTTATTCACAAAATGGGTACACCTAAAAAAAGATACATCATCTTATGATGAAGTACATCTCAGACTTAAAACAAAAAATCTGAAATGAGTAAAGCTCCTGATTAAAATTTCAGATTCAGCATTCCAAAAGAGCAGAAAAACCTAATGAAGAAATAAAAAATTCTATGGGACAAAAAATCATCAAAATAATCTTTGGACATCCTGGTCACTCAGCAAAGAAATAGAAGTCTTTGTTTCAAGAGAAACCAGTTCCATACAAATACTCATAAATGAGACAATTCCCAATTTCCTCACTACAGTTTCACATAACTAAGTTTGTAAAAATCTATAGTTTGAGAATGGTAAAATTTTCATGCATAAAGTTGAATGAATTTAATTTACTTATAAAAATATGGATAATTCTGTTTAGCAGATTATCTTTACTAGTATTAAGAAACACATCAGGAAAAGGTGAATTTTTAATTTTCAAAACATTAGCTATGAGCATGTTGAGGTTATTTGAAACTAAATGAATTTATGGAAAAATGGAATATATTTTGCACTTTTTACTGACCTGCTTTAAATTAACAGCACAAGCACACATGTGTAAGAGACCTCAATTACAAACTGTTATACAGTAAGAGACCTGTCTAGGAAATGACGTTCCTCACTGTACCATCCAAAACTTTAAGTCCTTACCTGTGCAGGTGAAGGCACTGAACCTTTTCTATTTTCCGTTGTTTATAATATTGCTTGATGAAGAAGAGTGTCATGGAGAGCCTGGGCCACAGAATATACAGCATTCTATATACTGTAACTGTCTCCAGACATAGTCATGTCAAAAATGTGCCTAGGCAACCAAGCCAAAGAGGCATCATGAGGATAGTTCTCCCCATTACCAAATCAGAATCAGAACCTGAGCAATTAAAGGAGAAACCACAGCCCACCAAGGAAAATGTCTCCTGGGTATTTGGAACGGTTAACTACTTTGACAAAATTTGTGAATCCAAAAACATCTGGGTGATGATGTTAAAAAAATGACAGGTACATGTAATGAACTAAGCAGAAAATATTTTTCTTATGGTTAAATGCCATTCTACAACTTTTCCTTTTATTAAAATTTACTCAACACACACCATTAAATATAGTAGGAATTCATCATGGACATATAGGATGAGGACATACGCTGATGATTTACTTATATGGTTATAGGGTGCCATGATTTTTAAAATATACATCACTGGTTTGTTATTGCCAGATCAAATTATTCTTGGCCATCTCTTCTTTCAATGCAGGAAGAATCCGCAAACATTTTCATCTTGTAATGTTAACAGTCCTACCCAATTCCAGCTGAAGTGAAGTAGTAATAAGACCATGGCAGTTGCTACTGATGTGTTCTTTGGGGACATCTAATAGAGAGAAGGAAACTTTTTATGGTCACTCAGTACATGATCAAAAGTCCCAAAGGTAAACTAAAGATAAGGAATAGAAGATGCTCCATGAATGAGAACATTTCTATCTATGACAATCCCAGTCATCATATATGTTATATAACCATGTGAAGAAAATGGAAGGCATGTTTTTTTTTCTTTTTTCTTTTTTTTTTTTTTTTTGCCTCTTCTTTTTTTCTTTTTTTCTTGCCCATGAAATTGTAACCCCTCTTTATGGTATTTTCAAAATAAAAAAATAATAAAAAACAACATTGAGATATCACCTCTTTTTATTACTTTTTTTTATTTTGAAAATACCATACAGAGGGGTTACAATTACATGGGTAAGATAGTGAGTACATTTCCTATCAAACATTGCTGCCTCCTCCTTAGTTTCCCCATACCATCCCTTCTCCTCCCCACCCACTCACCCCCACACCCCCATATCACAACCACCCTACCCCCTCCCCACCTCCTCACCCCGCCAAAGTTGTAAAGTTCGTTTTTTGGCATAACGTCTTGTACATCTCGTAGTTGTAATGGGTCTACCTCTAACCCTGTTTAAACAGTTTGTTTTTTCCCTTCCCCTCCACAAATTATATCAACATCAAATACAGTGAAAGCAGGGCTTATAAAGCATTGTTGCCTCCTCCTTTGTTTCCCCTTCCCATCCCTTCCCCTCTCCAACTCCCCATTCCCCCTCAATCCCACCACCACCACCACCACCTCCATTTGATAGGAAGTTGAAAGACTTGGAAAAAATTATATTAAGTGAAGTAAGCCAGGCCCAACGAAACATAGGTCCTATGGTTTTCTTATTTGCAATAACTAGTATATGTCTGAGACAAACAGAAACTCTTAAACAAGTTGATGTTAGGCAAAATAAACCCCAAGATAAGGATTCATCTGGGTTTTTTTTTCTTTCTCACGATTATTTCCATCATATTTATAAGATGCTTTCTTTGTTGCTGTGTATGTACCTCCCCCATGGTATAACCCCTGCTTTCACTGTATTTTATTTAGACATGTTTTTCTTTTAGTTTTTGAAAAGAAAAAATAAAACTTTTTAATTAAGTGTAAAACAAATCAATTTGTACAATGTCTTTTGGTCTTTGTCACTGTCTTTGTCTTTGTCACATCAACTCTTTTGGTCTTTGTCACATCAACTCCTCTCATTTGTATCTACCACAGGTATTCCCTGACTTTAATAGTTCCATTTTCACATATGTACATTGAATATTATGTTGTATTTGCCCAACCATATTCTTCTTTTACCTTTACACCTTTCCACATCCCCTTAAAACGCCCCAAGAAGATATGCTTCTGGGGCTCATTTTTTATATTGTCTGTTAATTTTTCAGAAAGGTTAGATTGATATGTACTATAATTTATTCAGATTGATCATGTATATATGTAAGTGAATATATGTGGGCTCCATAACTTTATAATATTTCATGAGCATAATTTTTATCTAATATTACATATGAGAGAACACATACCTACTTTTACTTTCTTTTTTTCCTGCCAATTGTGGGGCCTGAACTTTGGGCCTGGGCACTGTCTCTCAGCTCTTCAGCTCAAGTCTACCACTCTACCACTTGAGCCATGGCACCATTTCCAGATCTTTCTGCTGAGCAATGGAATCCAGGGTCTCATGCTTGCAAAGCAAGCACTCTACCACTGAGCCACCTTTCCACCCCCTACTTTCACTTTCTGAGCCTGACTTTCTTCATTCAATATATCTTACACAGAAGCATATGTATATGTGTGGTAATACAGGGATATAAACTCAGGGACTCATGTACTACTCCTTTCAAAGCTACCAATCAACAACTTGAACCACACATTAATTCCTGTTTAATTCTTGTTGATTCAGAATGTTTTCTGATTACTTGCACACTCTGCTTAACATATCTCTACACTTTCAAGTCATTTCCTGATTTTTTAAAGAAAATTAGTAAGGGTAAAACTTAAAAAAACCCTCTTTGATGTGAAGAGTAAACAAAGGAGGAGGCTGCAATGCTTGGTAAGAAATGTACGCATTATCCTGCCCATGCAATTGTAACCCCTCTATACAGTATGTTCACAAATAAAATAAAATAAAATTTAAAAAACCCTCTTGTCATATCTAACTTTTCTCTTTTCAAACCAAAGGGACTATCCTATTCCATTATATTTGAGTACTTACTCTTTGATATTACAAAATTTGATAGGTTCATAAATCCAATCTCCTCCTATCATACTCTCCTAACAGCTGAAATGGCCCCAAATTTGATATTTTTACTATCGCCTACCCTTCCTATTCTTATCTGTGGACCTGTAAAGATTCAGAAATGTAACAATCTGGGCAGATATTCTTCCTGATGGTCCTGTAAATGCTGCTATGGACTTTTTTCCCTCATATGATTGTGGTTTGCAATATTATAATTTCTCAAGATGCAAATGAAGGGATCTTTAAATGCTGTTGAATTTCCATATTGAACATTATATACATACATACATCTATATCTATATCTATATCTATATCTATATCTATATCTATATAATCCCAGAGTCAAGTTATGTAAAAGACTAGGATATTTGTTGTGCTCTTTAATAGCAACTACCACAAAAAACACACTAGTAGTTCATGAATGTCAACCTGAATAATGAACATAGAATTTCAAGACTAGTATTTCAAACTTAGGATGTTGAAGTATAGAATGCTTACTTTCTTGCCCATATATATGTTAAAATATTACCCTAAATTGGGATATAATGTGAATATAGTTTCATGTGTGAAAGACATAAAGGAAATTTGTCATGAATGAAATTTAAAAAGTTAGTTAAGGCACAAGATAGTTTGCTTTATCTCTACTACCACATAAACCACAGCAATCATTTTCCATTAAATGTGGGGCTGGCTTTCATGAGACAACAAATATTCTATTGTTTTCATGTTTGGTAACTATCTCCACATATGAGAAAAGTTTTATTTCAAGCCACCTAGTTTGTGTAATGTGGTTATATTGCAGGTCAGAGTAACTAACAAATCTTCCATGTAAGAATGTCTTTCAGAAGCTAAGTGTCATTTAAGGAAGATTCTATAGCAAGTTATGTTCACAGACCCAACATAGTAAAAAAAAAAAAAAAAACACTTGATGCAATATCAAGCAAAACAAGAGCTTAACCATCAGGTGATGGAATTTTATTTCTCATTCATATAACAATAGTAAAGGGAGTCATCCAACTCCCAGGTGCTTATTATGGAGAGAGTAACCTCCAACATGGGGATGAGAATGTCAGCAAGCTTTACATTGAAATCCAATTTCCAAGGCCACCGTAGCACAATGCAGTAATCACTTCCCAATATATTTAGATTGAGATATTGAAAAGAATGACTATAAAAAAGTAAAGAGGATCAAAGTACTTTTCATTCTCTTTTGTCATGTTTATGTGTATAAAGTTATTCATGTGTGCACATTCTAAAGAAATTAATGCAATGAAATCAACAAACCTTTAAAGTTAACAATTGAGGCAATATTAAAATATAAGTAATTAAGAATTACTTATAGAATCCATAGAAGAACAGGAAACTGGCAATTAAAGTTTCATAAAAGTATAACCAAGCAATAGGGCAGATAATCAAGATACAGAAGAAAGGTGAGTAACATGTTAGGAGTTACTAAATAATTCTCAGTCCTAAATATCAATTTTATTGGACTTGACCCTACAATTAAATGACATAGATTGAGTAATTGGATCAAGATATAAAACACATCCACCTGCTGTCCCAACCAAAAAAATTATCAAATAGAAAGCAAACCCACAAAAAATAGGGTGGAGTAGCAATCCTAATATCAGATGAAATAGACATCAAATTAAATTAATGAGAATAAACACAGAAGGACATTACATACTAATAAAGGGAACTCTTTCTCAGAGTAATATACCAATTCTAAATATCTATTCACCAAATGCTGGAGTACCCAATTTTATTAAACAATGCATTTTAATCTAACAATGCACATAGATCTAAACACATTGATAATTGGTAACATCAATACATCATTGTCATCTCTGGATCATCCAGGAAAAGCTCTGCAAAGAAAATTCATACATATATGATTGTATGGACCACCTAGTTTTTCCAGATATCTAGTGAATATTTAAACAGGAGCATCAGAATATAAATTCCTCTCAACAACTTAATGAACACTCTAGCAAGTAGATCATATTTTAAGTCGCAAAACAAATCTTGCAAATTAAAAAAATATGATATTATTCCCCTGCATCCTGACATATCAAAATGGAATAAAATTACAGCTCAACACATAATGCTATGACAGAAAATTCTGTAAAGTGTGGATAATGAATAATATATCACAGAATGAAGAGATTAGAATGGGAATTCAAATATTTATTAAACAACATATATGAACCCATAAAATACAGATCCTCTAGGACTCAATGAAGACAGTACTCAGAGGAATATTTATAACTCTGTGCTTACAAAAACAAGTTGGGGAAATCTCAAATCAGTAGTTTAGTGATGAAAATCAAGGTTCTTGAAGAACAGGAATAAACCAAAAGCCAAAGTAAAAGGTTGAAACACTAAAAATTAAATCAAATAAAATAGAGAAGAAAATACCATAAAACATTAACAAATATTGGTTCTTTTAAGAAAATTAATAAAACTGGCATACTCTTAGCAAATCTGATCCCCAAAAGAAGAGTATGTACACACATAAAGAAAATTATAGGCAAAAATCGGAAAATCAAGAGAGATACAATCAAGCTTTAGAACATTAGAAGGGAATAATTTGTAAACATTTATCATGACAAATTGGAGAATTGGGAGGAATGGTGAAATTTCCAGAGAATGTTGATATATTCCAACAAACAAAATACATTGGAACCAAGACAATAGACCCATAACAAGTAATGAAATTGAACTGGCAATATAAGACCTCCCATCTAAGGAACGCCCAGGACCTGATGAATATATAGCTGAATTCTATAAGGCCTTCAAAGAGAACTCACTCCATTATTTCTTAAAAATCTTCAATGAAACAGAAAGGGAAAGATCACTACCAAAGTTCTTTTTTGAAACCAGCAAAACGCTCATCCAAAAACAACATACACTCATCATGAAAGAGATCTGTAGATCCATTTCTTGGATGAACATCAATGCAAAACTTCTAAATAAAATTCCAGCCAACCTAATTTAACAACTATCCAAAGAAGTTGTATTCTATGATCAAATTAGATTCAACACATCAACAGAAACAAGGACAGCAACTACAAAATCTTATAAACAAAGTATTTGACAAGATTCAACACCTCTTTATGAAAAATGCTCTGGAGAAGCTAAGAAGCCATGGACTACAGCAACTATAAGGTAATGGAATAACCTTCCATGGTCCTGATTGGGAAGGATTATCATCATGAAAATGGTAGTAGTGCCTCAAGCTATCTACAAATTCAATGCAATACTAAGAAAAATCTTAAAAACATTCTTCAATGATATAGAAGAAGCAATCTGAAAATTCTTGTGGAATAGTCAAAGACCAGAGCAACAAGAACAGTCCTCAGCATGAAGACTGGTACTATAAAAATATCAATACCCAACTTCAAACTCTGTGATAAAGTCATAGTAATAAACAGTTTGATAATAGTACAAGAATAGGGCAGAAAGCAGAGCAACAGCAGCTCATGCCTGTAATCCTAGCTACAGAGGAGGCTGAGATCTGAGGATCATGGTTCAAATCCAGCCCAGTCAGGAAAGTCTGTGAGACTCTTATCTCCAGTAAACCACTAGAATACTGGAAGTGGCACTGTGGCTCCAGGGTGCTCGCCTTGAGCTGAAGAGCACAGGAACAGCACCCAGGCAAAGAGTTCAAGCCCCACAACTGCCAAAAAAAGAGTAGAGGTGAGGACCAATGGAATAGAAGACCATGAAATGAACCCACATACTTATAGCCACATAATATATCAGGAGAGAAAAAAAATAGGATAGAAGGAAGACAGTATCTTCAACAAGTTGTCAAAAGAGAATTGTGTAAACATGTGCTGAAAACTTCAAAGAGATTAGAACAGATATTATAGAACCTTATATATCACCCTTCACCTAAATCAATTATACAAGAAACTAAGACCTCAGTGTAAGACCTGATACCCTGAAGAGGTGGGGAAACACCAACGATCCTCGACACAATTCAAAATGTCTGAAGTCAATATGCAGAATCACAACAAATCAAAGAAAGTCTGGATGCATGGGATTGCCTCAAAATGAAGAGTTTCTGCAATGCAAATGGCATAGCTAGCAAGATAAATTGAAAGCCCACAGATTGGGGGAAGATCTTTATTAAGTATGCATCAGACAAAGGCCTCGTATCTAAAATATACTCAATGGTCAAAACATTAAACCTTTCCAAAATCAAGTCCTCAAAGAAACAATAACCCAATTAATAAATGAGTTAAAGAGTGAAAGAGAGCTATCTCTGCAGAAGATGTAGAATGGTAAATTTATCCATCAAGAGAGAGAGATTTGACATTTCTCTATATGAAAGAAATATAAATCAAAACAAAATTGAGATTCCACCTCACCCCAGTTAGAATGCCCAATATAAAGAAAACTAACAATACCAGATTTTGCCAAGGATATGGCCAAAAAAGAATGCTTACTAAACTTTTGATGCAAATGTAAAGTTTTCAACCACTCATAAAAGAATTATGGACATTCCTCAAAAGAGTAAACATAGAGCTTCCCTATGACCCAGCAATTACATTCTTATTCATTCATCCAATAGAACACAAAAAAGACCACAGTGAAGACACCAGCCCAATGATGTTCATTGCAACATTGTTTACCATAGCCATGGTATGGAATCAACCCAGATGGCCCTCAGTGGATGGATTAAGAATGTGTGGTTTACATAGCTAATGGCATTGTATGCTCCCATCTGAAAAAATGATATTGCTAGTTTCATAAGGAAATGGAAAAACTTTGTCACTGTTCTTGATTTCTGATTTTATATAAGTTTATCTGTTTTGGTAAGGATAAGGGAGAACACAGAAATGGTGGAACAAAGTGTGAACAAATGCAGCAGTGATACTAGACACTAGGCAGAAACTGAAATATACAACTTGTGTGGAAGGGGCTTAGGAGGGAAAATCTGAGAGAAAAGGACAGAGGTTGCACCATTCCAAAAGAAAAGTACTCATCCAACATGTAACTCTAATCCCTCTGTATATCACCTTTAAAATAATAACAAAAACTTGAAAAAAGTGGAATAAAACATTACATGCAAATGAAATACAAAAAACTATGCGCAAGCATGTATAACATCATCACATCAAATAGACTTTAATGAAAGGATCAAAAAGTAACAAGATTTTAATGTCATGATAAAGGAATTAAATCAACAAAGTGAAATAGTAACTGTAGGTGTTTATTTTCACACTTCTAAGCAATTAACTATACTAACTGACTTTGAGATAGTCCTTAATACAATAATAGGTGAAGATTTTATGGAGAGATTTGCCATTCGGAATCAACAGGCAGGCATTAGAATTTAATTTCACCCTTGATTACGTGAGCCCTATATATGCCAAAGAACATTTTAACCAACTTCTATTGAATAAAGCATTGTTCATCAATGTAATGAATTTTCTCCAGGAGAAATGATGGGGTAGGGCCAAATACCAGCCATGTTTTAACATTTTACAACTATCTTGAGCACACATGTAGGTTACACTGTAGTAATGCTAGAAATTAGCAAGGAATATGGGCACATAATATGAAAATCAAATGAATTATATTTTAACCATTATTACTTAAATAATAATTGCATTAAAATTATTCATTGAAAAAATTGCTTCATGATAAAGTGAATTGTTTTTCAGGGCACATTTCATGAAATAATCTGGTCCTAGGAACAAATGAAAATGAAAAGAACATCAGAAACACATAGTTATAGAAAACAGGACTTAAAGGAACTATCAAATTTTGCTTAAACCAAGAGAAGGAATAATGAACTAAATAACTTGCACTGCATGTCAATGAACAAGAGAAACTCAAGAATAGTAGAAAGAATGAAGGAAACGATGTCAGGAGCAAAAGCATAGTGGCAATCAGCAATGAATCAAAAGGAGTTTGTGCAAAACAGAAGGGTTATAAGGCTGAAGTAAAAATCCTAAAGCAGCAATCAACAGAATGACATACATTAATCCATATCTCCATGATTCTGCATGGGCTGAATCAGTATGGTGAAAATAGCCATATTACTGAAAACCATATACAAGTTCAGTTCAATCTCCATCAAAATTTCTATCCCTTCCTAGACAAAAACAGAACAGGCAGACTAAATTTTCTGAAAAAGGAAATCCTTTATTCAGAATGATGTTAAGACATAAGAACAGTACTGAAAAATCACTGCCTTTCTCTTATGCTATGGGGCCAAATAACAAAAAACCACATAAATCAATGAAAAATAAGACAGAAATACTTGTAACATCTACAGATATCTGATTTTTGGAGAATTGACAAAAAATACATGGCCTAGAGATGGCACCCAAAATAAGGCATGGAGCCGTTAAATTGGTTATCCATGTGGCAAACATTGAAACTAAAGCCTATCCTTGAATACACAATTTTTTCAAATGAAAGTTGATTAGTTTTCAAATAGATACTGGAACATTGAAAGTAGTAGTGAAAATGAAGGTCAATATAAAATAACGATAACCTTAATAGATCTCACACCTGTCATAAAATAATAGAAAGATTTAAGTGTGGGGCTCGGAAGGTGGGTCAGTGGTAGAGTGCTTGCCTTGCATGCATGAGGCCCTAGGTTCAATTCCTCAGCACCACATAAGCAGACAAAAAAGACCAGAAGTGGCTCTGTGGCTCAAGTGGTAGAGAATTAGCCTTGAGCTGAAGAGCTGAGGGACAGCGCCCAGGCCCAGAGTTCAGGCCCCACTTCTGGACCAAAAAAAGAAAAAAAGAAAAAGAAAGATTTAAGTGTGAACTCAACTAGGTGGTAGAATATTTTTCTTATTTACAAGGCCCTAAATTCTACCCAAGAATGGAAATTTATAGCAGCTTTGTTTGCATCAAATTGAAAAGGTTCAGCACACTGAAAGAAACAGTGGGACAGCCAAATATTTGGTTGAAACTCATTAAATCATTTTAGCAATCAATACAATAAAAATAAAAACTACATCAAGCCACACAAAATTTTGCAGTGTTATTGTAACTGAATATTGGATGTGGGCGATGAGTAAATGGCAAACCTCAAGATAATCTTTAGGGCAAGAGACATTTAAGTTAAAGGAGAGCATAGCAGTGTGGGCAGAAGAAATGTATTTTTAAATGATGATATCATGCATACCAAAGCTCAGGGATGAGGTCTGAGATGCATGCTAGGATCACAGTATTGTAATAATATATATGAAGTAGCTTCATATATATTAACTAATTTGCTAATTGTTTAAATGCCTGCAAGGTACAGTTTTACTTCTGTAATTCAGGGAGGGGAAGGGAAAAAACAAAATACTTAAATAAGGATACAGGTTGACCCACTATAACAATGACATGTACAAAACACTATGTGGAAAATGAACTTTACAACTTTGGTGGGAGGGGGTAATTGTGGCGGTAGGAGGGGAGGGATGGTAGGGGAAAAACAAAGGAAGAGGCAACAATGCTCAATAGGAAATGTACTCATTACCTTGTCACCCCTCTGTACAGTATTCTTACAATAAAAATGTACAAAAAATTAAAAATAACATTCAATGATGGAAACCAATGTCTCATGTCTGTAATGTTAGTCATTCAGGAGGCTGAGATCTGAGGATAACAGTTCAGAGCCAGCATAGGCAACAAAGTCCATGAAACCCTCCTCTCCAACTTAACCAGCAAAAAGCTGAAAGAGCTGTGCCTCAAGTAGTAAAGCCTTACCTTGAGCAAAAAACTCAGGGACAGCACCTGAGTTTAATCTCCGGACTGGTATGAACACGCACACAAACACACACACACACACACACACACACACACACACACACACACACACACACACACACACACACACACACACTCCATGCAAACACAGTAGTAGATCACATACCTGTAATATTTTCACCTTATTTCCTAGTGATCGCATTTAATTTTAATTTGTTTCATTTTTTCTGCTAATAGTTATTACTTTAGTTGTACACACTTGTGGAGGTACAATGTGACTAATACATGTATTAATAATTAATATAATGTAATTATAATGATCAAATTAAGGTAGTTAGCATTTCCATCTCTTTAAACTTGATCTGCATGTTTTTTACTAGGATGGAATAAATAAAATTTTGAACAAAAAAAATACAGTTTTAAAAATACCATGCAAACAAAGAACCTGCAGATTATTGCCTTACAGGATCCCACTGATAGAGAACGGCATTACATTTTCATTGTTTATTTCTGTCTTGGTAAAGTTTCTCAAATGCCATGGGAACTAGAGGATTCTCATTTCAATTATGACTTTTAATTATATTCATAGGTGGTTAACTTGCACTCCTATTTGCCATTCAAGCACATTTGTACCTGGATCTGTAAGAAACAAACCAACTAGTTCTTTATAAAGATGATCTAGAACACAAAGGTAGCTTCTCAAAATCATTGCTGAATTTCTTTAGTAGAAAAAACAAAAATAAGGGGCTGGAAGGTGGCTCAGTGGTAGAGTGCTTGCCTTGCATGCATGAGGCCCTGGGTTCGATTCCTCAGCACCACATAAGCAAAAACGAAAAAAAAAAGCCGGGAGTGATGCTTTGGCTCAAGTAGTAGAGTGCTAGCCTCGAGCTGAACAGCTGAGGGACAGCGCCCAGGCCCAGAGTTCAGGCCCCCCAACTGTACCCCCCCGAAAAAAGAAAAACCAAAAATAAGAATAAATTTATTCCAAGTATGTTGTACTCATATATGGAAATACCACAATGGACGCCTATCATAATATAATTTGTACAAATTCAAAACATACTAAAATATTTTAAATCCCTTCAAATGATGGTAATGCTATATACAAATTAGAGATTGGGAATACATCCAGAAAGTCTGGAAAATTATCTGTGCTGGGGCCTCATGCGTGTAATCTTATATAATCAAGAACCTGAGAATTGCAGATACTAAGCCAAAGTCAACTAGTGTAGAAAATTCCTTGACAGACTTTTCTCCAGTTAACCAAAAAAATCCAGAAGTGCAGGAGTGATTCAAATGGTGAGAATCAACCTTGAGAGAAAAGGCCAATCAAGAGTACAAAGCAAACCAAACACTAATATCCCATACCTGTAATGCTTGCTCCTTCAGGAAGGTGAAAATGAACAGAAATAATTAGAGATGTAGGAGAGAATAAAGGATGTAGAAGAAGGCATAAAAATGGAATTAAATAGACCATGTGACTATGAAAAAAGTTCATGGTTTGCAGGTGGAACTACAATATGAAAAATTATTTGGCACAAGTATCATATTGTTCAGAAATTGAGAACGATTGTGGGTGTAGAATTGAGTGAAATTTCTCATTTACTGCTGTGTAATTGCCATGGTCCACTTATATACAGGAAAGATTTCATGTATAAATATTATTATCTGTAGTCAATAATATGAAGGGTATGGTTTTTTGGGGGTCTAGTCATGGGGCCTGAACTCTGGGCCTGGGCTCTGTCCCTCAGCTCTTCAGCTCAAGGCTAACGCTCTACCACTTGAGCCACAGCGCCACTTCAGGCTTTTTTCTTTTTGCTTATGTGGTGCTGAGGAATCGAACCTAGGGCCTCATGCATGCAAGGCAAGCGCTCTACCACTGAGCCACCTTCCCAGCCCCACCATTAATGATATTTTACTAATACAGACTATTCTTTTCTTCATATCTATAGGTAGTTATGAGATTTGCTGAGATTATAATTCTCAATGTGTTCATATTAGCACAGAAACAAAAGTACACAAACATGTTTTGGGAAATTAAGAGAAGGAAAGTTAGCTTAACATGGATAAATACTACGGAATAAGAAAAATAAACTACGCTAGGGACTGGTGCATCATGCCTGTAGTCTTAGGTACATAGGGGTCTGAGATGTGGTGATCATGTTTTGAAGCTATCTTGGGCAGGGGTGACTGTGAGACTCATTTCTCTATTTAACAACCAAAAAGAATCAGATGTAGAGCTGTGGCTCAAGTGGTAAAGCACTAGTCTTGAGCAAGAAAGCTCAGTACAGTGCACATGCCCTGAATTTCTAGTACAAGCACAAAAGAAAAAAAGATAAGCAAACATACTACTGGCATATAAGATAAGGACATATATATATATATATATATATATATATATATATATATATATATATACATATACATATGTGTGTGTGTGTTTGTGTGTGTATAATAGGAGGGAAGGGAGTATCTGAAGCCTTTTAGTACATAATTGGTGACACTGACTCAAATGTTTGAAATAGCAGCCATCCCATCATAATCTGCAGTGACTTCTGGGATTAAGAAGATAGTTGAGTAAAGTGTAGTGCCTAGAAAGAGAAGCTGTATATGGGAGGAAACCAAATTCATTTCCTACTAGTAGATAGAAATGTACTGAACCATAGATGAAAGGTACAAGTATGAAACTGAGCTTTTCACTGGTGCATAAGGATGGGTTGGCATGGTAGAGAAGAAAGAGAACACTCATCTGTGCACCTAAACTTCCCTCAGGCATTGCCTATCCTGAGAACAAAACAGTAAATGGAAATAGATTAATGAGTTACTTAGGGCTTGTTCTCTTCACGCCTTGGAAACATCGCCTGTTACTGCGATCTTTGTCTAAAGTGTAGAGGGCCAAAACACCAGCAACATCCCATCTCCATCCATGTGTGCTTAGTGCTTCATTGTAGAAAAGCACATAATGCCAGCCAAGGACTAACAAAGAGTGGAAGCTGGAGGAAAAGGAATGTGAAAGTCGAAAGGTACATCCATGAAGTATCTGCTAAGCTAAAATCCTGGTTCAAACTGAGGCCCACAGTTTTAGGTATACACACACACACAGACACACAGACACACAGACACACAGACACACACACACACACACACACACACATATGTGTGTATATATATAGATATCTTTGCACATGTGCACATGAGTCCTTTTATTCACAAACATGTGTAGTATAGTCCATCTTTCATGGAAAACTCTTGTGAATCCCCAGGAAGAATGTATTAAATTCTTCCCTGGAGCTCTGCGTCTGTGGCCTTGCATCCAGAAGAAAAACATAGGTTGGAAAGCACACTTGCAAATTCTCCTTATTCATCTCGGGTGCTACTGTTTCTTCCAAGACCACAGACAGTGAGTCCCTAGTGTTGAAGTTAACTTTGATATGTTTACTCCAATATCTGTGTCTATTTGCCGAAAAGTCATTCAGAATGATGCAATTGAATTGCATCAGAGGATCCCATGTCAGGTGCATGGTGAAATGGACAGAAAAAAAAAATGTATTGTAGTGGGATATCAACCAAAGTTATTAAGGCATCAGACCCAATGGGTCAGTTCATAAATTCAATGTCCACAGAACGTTGCTGGTTGATCTAGGCAGGGTTCCATAAAATTTCCATTTGCACAGGCTTCCAAAAATGTACCTGCTTACTTCTCCCTGGAAGCAATGATGATGCTGAAACCAACAAAATGTTACTAAGGGCTCTAGAATTTATATCTAATATATTCTGATAAATTCACAGATTAGTACATCATAAAAATATCCTCAGTAAGTTAGTCTCAATAAATCAAGTTTGATGCCAAATTGAATGTCACATTTGCATTCTGAACTTTCACCTTTACACAGGTAATTTTTACTCAACCTGCTTTCACAATATAGTTTTGTTTTTCAGGACATGTTTTTGAGAACATATGGTAATAGAAGACTTCCTTCTCTACCATGAGCCTAAATCAATATCGGTACAGACTCTATGTTTTCTACTTGTCATAATATATTAGACACAAATACCACACAGAGACCCCAATGGCCCTTGAGAGCAGAGCTACTTCAGAGATGTGTACACACTCTGCAAATGTCGCAACCTTCCATGCACATGATGTACTTGCCCATAATCACGTACTACGTATCAGAAAATGTGCATTGCTGTTTAAACAAATCAGCAAATGTACTATAGATTGTAGAAGGAAAAACTTTTATTTATTGTGAAAATATCATACAGATGGGTTACAATTACATAATTTGCAATAACTTGTATATGTCTGAGACAAGCAGAAATGGTCAGATAAGTTGATTTTAGGAGAAATGAACCTCTAGATAAGGATTCAAATGGTTTTTCTTTCATGCGGTTGTTTCTAACATATTCATAAGATGATTTCTTTGTTGCTTTGTATGTCCCTCTCCCAAAGTATAACCCATTTTCACTGTATTTGATGTAGGAAAAAATTTTTAATGAGATTTCCACTGGCCCTTTAATCTTGTATACTCCTTATATTATATAATTATATCACTTACTTTTTCATTCTTAGTAGCATATGTTAATTCTATAGAGGGTTTATTTATACACATACATGTACATATGCAATGAACCTCAATCTCATAAGGTAGTGGTATTGGTTCATATCTTCAATCTATTTATCATTTTTGTGGGGTTTTTTTGTCAGTCATGGGGCTTGACCTCTGAGTTTGGGTGCTGTCCCTGTACTCTTCAGCTCAAGAAGAGTGCTCTACAGATTGAGCCAGAGTGCCACTTCTGATTTTCTAGTGGATTTTTGGAGATAAGTATCTCACAGGGGCTGGGAAGGTGGCTCAATGGTAGAGGACTTGCCTTTCATGCATGAGGCCCTGGGTTCGAGTCCTCAGCACCACATAAGAAAAAAGAAAAAAGCCAGAAGTGGAGCTGTAGCTCAAGTGGTAGAGCTCTAGCCATGAGCTGAAGAGCTGAGGGACAGCGCCCAGACCCAGAGTTCAGGTCCCACAACAGGAACCCCCCCCCCCCAAAAAATAGAGTCTCACAGATTTTCCTGCTCAGGCTGGCTTTGAACCGCATTCCTTAGATCTCAGTCTCCTGAGTAGCTAGGATTACAGGCGTGAGCCACAAGCATCCAGCTTTTTATAATTTGTGAGAAACTACATACATTTCCATAGTATGAAATGATATTCCTATGAATTGTGTATAAGTGATCATTTTATTTTGCCAGCATTTTTATTTGTGTTCTTGGTGATAGACATTGTCATTGAAGTGTGAAAAATTCAATGTCCTTTGGCTTTGCATTTCCTTTATGCCAAGGATGTTGAGCATCTATTTTTGTATTTTAATTGGCCCCATATACTTCCAGATGTCAGGAATATCTTTAAATTTGCTTGCCAATGTGTTCATTGACATTACTTAAGAGTTTAGATTTCTAACCTTCCTTCATATTCTGATAATTAAGTTCTTGGCTGATGTTAAGCTAATCTGTAAGCCATCTATTCACCCTAGTTACTGTTTATTGTGTTGTGCCACATTTTTAATTCAGTGTAACCCCATTTGTCAAATTTTGCTCTTATTTACTGAGATATTTGAAGTTTTAATCAGTAGCTTACTGTCTAAATAAAATGTTTCTTCTTTTATGTTGTCTGTAGTGTAGTATTTTATTTTACATTTTAGCTCTTCAATTTTTATGGGCTAGAAAAACAAGGACCATTCACAACTTAAGGCATACTGGAATACCTGGAGACAGTGTCCAGGAGAAGATGACTGGAATTGCGGTCAGAGAGAGAGAAGCTCTGTGAGTGGAAATATTTACTCACCACAAGTGCTGCCCTTGTGTACACATGTGGGACCTTTGGAGCCAGAGCGATCCTGCTTGTCTCATGGACTAGAAGTCTCCCTGAAGCCAGCAGTTGTTTCAAGTACTCAGAAAGTAATCTTGTGAAGTGAATCAAATATCCATTTGATGTTTTTAAGAATCAACGATATAGGGCTGGGAAGGTGGCTCAGTGGTAGAGCGCTTGCCTTGCATGCATGAGGCCCTGGGTTCGATTCCTCAGCACCACATAAACAAGAAGAAAAAAGCCGGAAGTGGCGCTGTGGCTCAAGTGGTAGAGCGCTAGCCTTGAGCTGAAGAGCTGAGGGACAGCGCCCAGGCCCAGAGCTCAGGCCCAACAACTGGACCAAAAAAAAAAATCAACAATATATTAAATAAAGCTACAATTTACAAATTGTCCACATACACTAATAGGAATCCTTATGCATTTCTGATCACAATAAGTAATGGAGGAAAGATTTTACCTGTTATTGGATTAACAGATATCTCCCTAGAGTAGTTTTACATATCCCTGATGCCATAAGGGTATCATGGAGTAAAATATAGACATTGTGACTTGATGAGTCTTTTACAAGGTATCCTACACTTAGACTTGTTGGAGTTGGTGAATTCTTCAAAACATGCAGCCTAACTCTGCTGACCATCTACTGGATGTTTGCCAACATCCACCTGGCACTGAACTATCTGTTCAAAATTTGAGTGCCAATTCTAATAATGTGAAACTCTTGACCTGCAGGAAAAGCATTGGAAATAGAGCCTGAAAATGGAGTGCTCAGATCAGAGAAGCACCCTCACTGGTTATTTTCAGCACCATGTTTTATGTGCCATGAAGATGCTGGCTTAGGCTGGCCCTTTAGAGTGTGCTGCTTACAGCTGTGGAATCTTCGGAATCTTTTTTTGTGCCTCTACTTTTGAATGAAAAAATGTTCTCTTAATCCAACTTCAACTATTTGATGCATGAGAATAAGAATCAATATTTATGAAGGGGGCACCTGATTCTATCTGAAAGGAGTTTCCCTAACCTATATATAGACAGAGCAAGGATAGCTTATAGCAGATTGTGAGACTTTAATCAAACAGGATTATTTGGAAAAGAGCTCGTTGTTCTAATACATTGCATAGATATGAACCACCTACAGTGTAACAGCATTCCCCCAGGCACTGGAAAACCCAAGCTCTGCTGCTCTCCAGGGAATGGACAGTTGGTCATTAACACTAGAAATCCTAAACAGTTTCAGTAGGTATGAAGTCCTCATGGGCTCTAGACACAATGAAATTCTTCCCAACTCCAGTTTGAACTTCATACCTTAGGACCAACTCACAAAGTGAGATTTTTGTGGGGTTGTTAGGCACTTTGAGACGTTTAGAATGTTTTTGACTCTTTTTGGAGCCCACTCTTGTGGCAACACTAGCATTAGTTTAAGATCTAAAGCCAGAGCCAGCTGTAGCACCTTGTGTTGGCCCACAGGCAGAAACTGTGCAATCTATATATTGTACTAATCACCCACAGTACCTGTTTGATTGGCAAAGCTGATATTCGAATTTTTTGTATTATCTGAGACAAACCCAACATCAGTTCTGTCAGGAGAAGCTTACGAGATGAGTAAGGAGAGGCCTCATAACTTGTCTTGCTTTCTTTCTTTTTTTAAATTGTGAAAATACCATACAGAGGGGCTACAATTACATGGGCAAGGTAATGAGTATATTTCTTATCAAGCATTGTAGCCTCCTCCTTTGTTTCCCCTTTCCATCCCTTCCCATCCTCCACCTGCCCCCCCAATCCTCCCACCCGCCTACCCCCACCCATGAGATGTATAAGTCGTTATGTCTTGCTTTCTGTACCTAGTGGCACATATTAATATATATGGTGAGGCTAAGGATGGGTCAGAGTTCCCCTTACTCTTGTGTCCTCTTGTTCTGTCTAGGACAACTTGCCTTTAAAAATGTTTTTATTGATACAGGTGGACCCATTGCAACAATGAGATGTACAAGTCATTATGTCGAAAACGAACTTTACAACTTTGGTGTGGGGGTGTGGTGGAGGGGAGGATTGGGGGGGTGGAGAGAGGATGGGAAGGGATGGGAAGGGGAAACAAAGGAGGAGGCTACAATTCTTGATAAGAAATGTACTCATTATCTTGCCATGTTATTGTAACCCCTCTGTACAGTATTTTCACAATAAAAAAAGAAAAAAATGTTTTTATTGATATTATAAAGGTGATACACAGAGGGGTTACAGGTACATAAGTTTGGACAGGTTCTGAAAGATTAAACATTAAAGTAGAGAGATGGGACCTTTTTCATTCCCATTAGAGCTGAACAGTCAAGCACTGGAATAGAGCTACAGCTAGGCAACCACTCATGCTCATCTGCCAGGAGAGTTTTCCATCTTCACCACGTATTGAGTTCCTGATATTCAGTGGAGCCCAGCCCACACATAATACTATTTGCTAGTAGTAGGATATGTTTACCTACACCAGGAGATAGACAAATGCTTGAGGGGCAATGGTAGAACTTGCTTCCATGACCAAGAAGTCACAACACCTCCCTGTGTTAGGATTGAGATTAGGGACTGAAAATTTTGTTATCCCTTTCCTATTTTCATTTCCTTCTGGGATACTCTGGTGCTGGGTATACTCTGTAGTTTAAATAAACTTGGCTATGGAGGCTCAGTCAGAGGTGACAAAGGAGTCTTTATTGGAGTGCTAGTTATGTGCAGATGACCAATTACAAAGACCTGCATCCACCAAATACACTGAACTCAGGAAACAGACCAAAGGAAAACAATACTAGCAAACCAATTCAGCTCCAATGGATTGCTGAGTTGGGATGACATGATGACTGGAGAAGAGCCAGGAGACATAAAACAGGACATGAACATGGAGATACGTGACATAGCATAATGGCTCCTGAGTAGGCCCATGCCTAGGTAGTCTTTTCTGGGGGCAGTATCAAGGAAACTCCTGGTCCCAGGCACTGGATGGACAGGCTTAATCGCCATTCATCCAGATACCCACCCAGAATTTTAAATTTTGCCATTACCAGTTTATTGTCTTACCAGTAAATTTTGTGCATTCTTGTGTATTTTCTTGTTCACTAATGTAGGTATCTTTTGGACTAAAAGACTTCAGTATTTTTGTAGAATAGGTATGGTGGATGTATAGTCTCTTAATTGCATCAGTCTGGAAATATGTTTGTGCATTTGTCCTTTATCTTTCTCTTGTGAAAGATATCTTTGAAAAGTACCGTTGTCATGGTAGATAGAATGCATTTTTTTCAGTTCTGTAAAGACTTCCTGCCAAACCCTGCTGGCATCTGTGTATTATATTTAGGACTCAACTGTTAGAGAAACAGAGACACACCTAAGTATTAGATCCATTTCTCTTCTAAGCTAGAGAATCTTCCATACAAAATTCACTTTTGACAGCTTGATCATACAATAGCTTGCCATATATGTGTAGATGTCATTGTCAAAAATTTGATTAACATTTTATGTTTTAGTTGGTATCATGTATTCTTATTCTTGTGTATGTAGGAATTTAAAATTCTGTCATTACTTATTAGAACAAGCATTTTAACTTGTTAGCATCCTCATCATTTCCTAAATCCACAAAACACTAATATTAACTATTATTTATACTGTTGTCAACTTTTGACAAAACTTCTTTCACATGTCTCCTCATCCTTGCTTTCAGTTTAGTACTCGACTAGATTTCCTTCAACGTAACTATTTTCTTCTATTTAGAAGACATCACTAAGTTAACAGGCATGAATTGAGAAATTTTAAATATATATATATATATTATACCATATGTTGAAAAAGTTAATATTCTCATTTGAATTTCCATGTTGCTACCATTGTTTACTCCTTTGAACAATTCGTTTTTACTTCCTTATATTAATTTCCTTAAAATGTGCACACATACATATATCAAAAGTGTACACAAAGAAAGAAATGTACTTTAATCCTTTTTACTCCTGTTTTCTTTCCTATCCACAATTTTAATCTAAAAATATTGTGAATATAATAGTGATTACTCCTTTTTGTCCTACTGGCCTTGGAATTGGAATTTCAATGTAGAGTTTGCTCACAATTCATTCCTCTTCCCCCATGTTTGATGTTCCTCTGTTCAGAATGATTTCCTAGAGTTGAATGAATCCCTTTGTGCTACATGAATGAAAATACAATTCCCTCACCTGATATTTGAGCTCTTGTTCTGATTGATATTGCAGGACGTGTTGTTCACAATGTTGGGTGTGTGAGCAGAGCTTACTATGGAATCTTCTCTAAATGACACTTTGCTTCTGAAAGATGTTCTTAAATTGAAATATTTGTTAGTTAGCCTGACTTCCCATATAAACACATAACCTAAACTGGGTGACTCGAACACAAATTTTAATTTTATTTTCAATTCCCTGGCTTGAATTTGGGGCCGTGGAGTTGTACCTGAGCAGCTTTGTACTGAAAGCTAGCATTTTACCACTTGAAACAAAGCATCACTTCCGAATTTTGAGTGGTTAATTGGAGATTAATATTCCATGGAGACTTTCCTGCCAGTGCTGGATTCTAACTATGGTAGTCAGATCTCAGACTCCTGAGTAACCAGGATTACAAGTGTGAATCACTGGTGCCCAGCCAAACAAAAGTATTTTCACACACATATGGAAATTGTTACCCCAAGAAAAAGACAACTGAATACTTGGAGTCTTATGAGAGTCTATTTCATATTTAAGGGACAAGTTTGTGCTGTGGTGCATGTGAAAGTGGGCATAAAGTAAGCTGTCTCAGAGCTTAAGTAAGTTTCTGAATCTCATGCATGACAAATTCCCTTCATGTCCTTACTTATTCCTATTTACAAACATAAGTATAATATTTGTAATTTATCCTGATTGGAGATAATGTTTTAACATATTCATTGGCAGAGAAGTAAGCATTCAAACAATCAAAATCTTAAGTTTTGAAAAACTCCCTAAATTTCTATGCTCATTATGCAGCTTGATTTTCAAGAACTATAATTCGTTTTGGGATTGGCTTTTTCTGTTGAAGAAATGAAAAAAAACTATAACTTGACCTTGGGATTTGATATTTATGTGGTTCAATATGGAAGTTGGACAGCATTTAAAAATCCCTTCATTTGCCTCTTTAGGAAGTACGAGATCCTTAACCAGCCTTGTATGAGAAACTGTAAGACTATGGCAGCATTTACAAGACCACCAGGATTAAAATCTGCCCAGATTGGGACACTACTGGACCTCTACAAGATTGCATAGGTGAAAGTGGGACGAGTGAAGTAATATCTTAAAATGTCTAAATTGGTGCCGTTTCAGGTGTTAGAAAAGAATGAAAAGAGGCTGAGAAAATGCAGTCACCATGGAGACGCAGCCAGTATGGGCAGCAATTAACCCTCAAAAGCAAGGCTTAGAACAATTTACCAGATCTCAACCGTGGCTCCTTGCCCCCGGTTACCCTGAAAGCGAACCATTCAGGAGTATGCAATGCCTTGACTCAACCACTTCCATAGCCCTCATGGGCTGGACGCCGGGTTACAACCAGGTTTACAAGGGGAAGAAGCTAGCTGAACAGATGTTTCAAGGACTTATTCTTTTTTCTGCAATAGTTGGATTTATCTATGCATAAATGGCTGAACAGTTTGGATGGACAGTCTATATAGGTATGGCCGGATTTGCTATTCCATGTTTGCTGATGCTTCCTCCATACCCATCTATGCACGACATCCCCTCAAATGGTTATCTGTTCAAGAATCAAGAACAGAAGACAAGAAAATTGGGGATAGAAAAATTAAGAGGTATGTTAAAAAAAATTCATTGGGTTTTTACATTTGTTTTCTCTGAGATGAGCTAAGTTGACATCATACCCAAATCATGAGCCTAAAACTCCCTATGCTCTTAAACACAGATTTCTTTATATTTTAGTTTTCTTTATATTTCTTTTTTGTTATTGTTTTGTTTTCTACCCCTAGTTAATTGAGTGTTGATTAGTTACAAAATAGTCTCCTATTGTTCACTTCTTATTTTGAAGAAGAAGCCAAAGCCAAGCCTGTCATAGTAGCACTAGCCTGGCCCTTCTCCTAGCCATCTGTGAGCATTCATGAGTGACAGTCAGGTTCAGCACATTCTTGGCTTTGCTTCTGTCTTTTTTGTACTTTTTTAATTCTAAAAATGCTGTATAGAGGGGTTACAGTTCATGAGCAAGGTAATGAGTACATTTCAGCTCCCCTATGAACCAGAAATCCCACTTTGGGGCATTTACGAAAGGATCACAAACAAGGCCATACTCAGGCTACCAGTACAACTATGATTATAACAGCATTATTTAACATAGCTAAGATATTGAACCAAACCATATGTCCTTCAATAGATGAATGGATCAAGAAAATGTGATATAGATATATATATACATATATACATATACATACATACATACTATATATACATATATAAACATACATACAATGAAGTTTTCTTTATATTCCAAAGGCAGTTAGAAATAACTCAGGTGTATTTGACTTACAAATATTTTAGACAAATATTTTAGACTTTTGGAAAACAAAAGTACATGTATGCAATGTTTCTTCCAGGTACAAATAATAATAAATGCCACATAAATGACAGCCAAAAAGGAAAAGGTATGATAGGAAAAAGGTGTATTTAGGAACATAATTTTTGTGATATCAAAGACTATGCATTCAAAGATAATAGGCTACTTATAATCTAATTGGCTTGAAAAAGGGAATGCAAAAGTTACAGTAGATTACTGGTTTATTTGGAGTTTTAAGCCCTATCAATAATTTCCTTTAAAAATTGGGAAGTTGAAAATGACTTTAGAGTGTGATAATATGTTGAACTGGGTGGTTCATACATAATAATACCAGTTACTAAGGAAAATTATCTCTAAGTACCCATCAAAACGCAGGGAGTAATTTGTAGTTTAAGTGGTAAAGTACTAGCCTTGAGGAAAAAAGCAAAAAGTGAATAAGGCTCTGAGTTTGTCAACCTGAACTAGCATGTGTGTGTGTGTGTGTGTGCGCGCACACACACACACACACACACACACATACACATACACGCACACGCATGCTCATGTGCAAGGGATGTTGAAAGACTCAGAAAGAGAAATGGAGTGTAAGTCCTTTCATATGTATATTAGATCTAAAATATGACCATGAAATTTGAAAAAAGTAAAACACATGTCCATTAATTATATATGAGTTCAGACTATATAGTACAGAAAGCAGTAAAATTTTATGTTGAATTAATTTTTTTGTGAAAGTATTGTACAGAGGGGTTACAATTACATGGGCAAGATAATGAGTACATTTCTTATCAAGCATTGTAGCCTCCTTCTTTTTGTCCCCTTCCCATCCCTTCCCATCCTCCCCCGCCCCCCCAATCCTCCCAGGCGACCACCCCTCTGCACCAAAGTTTTAAAGTTCATTTTCGACATAATGACTCAATTTTATGTTCTAACCTCTCTGACATAACAGTATCACATGTGAACAGTAAAAAGATGAAGCATATCTTGTCCTTGGGTAGGTGTTAAAGGAGAAATGGAAAGAGGCAAAGTAATAGGGAGTAGATGGCTTGGAAAATACAACATAAGATTCAATGCACATATGTGAAAATGGAACTAGGAAAGAAAGGGGATGGGTGGGGTTTTTATAGACTAGAAGAGTCGATGGACACTATGACAAAGTCTAAGAGGCATTGTAAAAACCAATTGATACATTGTACAACTGTTTAAAAAAACTATCCATGAGGCCTGTAATTCTAATTACTCAGGAGGCTGTGAAATGAGGATTGTGGTTTGAAGCCAGCCATGGCAGAAAAGTTCATGAGACTCTTATCTCCAACAAACTACTCAGAGAAGGCTGGAAATAGTGCTGTGGCTCAAGTTGTACAGGGCTAACCTTCAGCACAGAGAGGTTTTGGAACAGCATTTTGATCTTGATTTGAAGTGCCAAGACAGGCACAAAAACAAAACAAATCAAAAGATAAAAAGAAACAAACCAAAAACAAAAAAGATCTTAATTTTTATATTTTTGAAAATTACAATAAAAACCCATGTTCCACCTACTTCAAATAGTTAGATAATATACATTACATGGCTGTGCTTATGATGGATGGAAATTTTCTCATTCATGTAGCATCTAATGTTCAGTCGAGGCATGGTTTTTCATGCCTCCCAGGCTATGACTTGTGTAGGCTGAGGTTATGGGCTTGGAGCTGCAGATGCTGATACCCTTCTCAACCAGTGTTTCACCTCTTAACAGGGCAGTCATACCCAAGGGCTCCTTCAACTACAGCTTCATGACCTCTTCGTGGTCCTGTGGGCCCAGTTGGGGGTGCCATCCTGGATAGATGTGATTTGAAGTAAGTTCATTCTACTCATCCTCTATGCCAAAAGAGTCAAGTGTGAGAGGGTTTGCAGACATTTGAAGTAATGTACATACACGGTGCTCCAGTGGCCCCACATACCTACCCAGCATATGCCTGTGTATCCTAGGATTATTGGTCTGGAGCAGGGGATGCTTCCAACATATTCCCTAACTAGTGCTTCACCTGCTAAAGTGAATAAATGATTGAGAGCCTCTTGTTTACCTTAAGGAAATCTAAATTCCTGATCTGTGCCAGGCCACAACAGATGCCATCCCACATGCCCCCATTTCATTTTATGTTAGACATCTCCTGCCACACTGTGGGAACCAAATCACTGGTGAGCAGTTGTGCATGTATGTACACACATTCTCACTAAGGCATGTACATAGTGTCAGATTTGACTGGTTGTATACTATATATTATAGTACCAAAGTGAAAGAAGACTTGGAGATTCCTTGACTACGAGCTGTCCTGTTTTGCTATTTAGCTGTGTCCTGTATAGCCCAGGGTTGTGGGATTCGAAGTGGGCATGCGTCCACCTTCCACAACCAGTGCTCCTTCTCCTACAGGGAGAGCATACCCAAAACCCTGTTCTTTCCCTCTTGGACTAACATCTTGCAGGTCCTTCTCTGAAGACCGAGGTGACAGTGCCATTCCAGATGCCCTAGTTTCTATGCAAATAGGACCACTCTCCCTTTGTGGTAACTGAATATTTGTGTGGGGTTGAGTGAGTATATCATTGTGCTTGTGTATACACCAGTTTGTGGAACACAAGGACCTGTGGCAAGATTTTCCCACTTGGGTGCTGATGCCAGCCCAAGGGAAGAAAAGCATAGAGAGTAGGTCTTTCATGTCTCCCTTGCAGAGTATGGCCTGTGCTGCTTGGGATTACCGGGCTGGAGTTTGGCATGGTGCTGCACTTTCTAACCAGGGCTTATCCTGTTACAGGGAAGCCATACAAGGCGGCCAGTTTTTCTTCACTTTGGGACCTCTGGCTTCCTGGTATGAGTCAGCCCATGTGCAGCTATATGTGCCTATGTCCTTCTCAGTAAGTGGTTCCACTCCCGGTTGGAACTGTGGGAATCCAGTTGTGATATGTGTTGTGCATGTGTGTATACACATTCACAGGAGGGCACAAATGTGGTGCCATAGTGGCCTTGTTGTGCAATATATTGGATCCAGAAGAAGGGAAGCCATAGCTTGTCCTTTTTCCTTAGCTGGCTAATTTCAGTGTAGCCTTGGGAGGCCTTCAATTCAAAGTGATTCCATTCCCTCCTCTGTCCTGTGAAAATGAAATAATGGGTCAGGGATTTTGTGCATGTGTATACACATGTTCCCATGAAAGCACTTAACCTATTTTTAAATTAGATAGGTCCTAGGTGTTTTTGGACCCAAGAGAAAAAGGATGGGGTTGGAGACTGTAAAACATCCCTTTCACAGGCCTGTGGAGCCGGGCTTATATGCCTGGGACTTGGGGTGCTGCCTACCTTCCTAAATGTGCTTACTCCTGCTAAAGAGAGGTCGTGCCTGGTAGCTTGCTCTTCACCATGTGGACTACTGTCTTGCTGGTCCCTTCTGATAGGCCTATGCGCCAGTACACACTTTCATAAGAGGGCACATACATGATGCCAGATAGGCCTGATTGTGGGCATATTGGGCCTGGTCCTGTGTCCATACCCCTGTAATTCCTTTGTAGCCTGGGGTTATTAACTTGGATCTGGGTATGTTGCTACCTCCCTAACTAGTCGTTTACCTGGTACAGTGACTTCATAGTGAGGACCTCTTCTTGTTCATGTAAAGGAATTCTTTATTCATGATTTGTCAGCCTCAGAGACAGTGCCATCTGAGATATATCCATTTTCATGTAAAGATTGCTCCTACCCTGCCATTCTATGGGAACCCATTCATGGAATGTGGACACATGATTGTGTCTATGTGGTGCCAGTTGGACTAAGGGTGGGCTCTAGCGGGCAGAAGAGATGGCACATTGGAGCTTGGAGTATGTCCACCACCCTTCCCAACTATAGCCTATATACTGGGATTATGAGCCCTGAGCAGGGGATACTGTTGCTCACCCCATCCAGTGCTTCCCCTTCCACAAACAGGTCATGCCCAGTAGCCTGTTTTTCTTAATCTTGCAAACCTCTAGCTTCATGATTTGTGTTGTCCTAGATGCAGGTACCATTTGCAGATGACCCCAATTCAAAGGAAGCTGTTCCTCTCCTGCCCTTGCCCTGTGGGAACTGAATTGCAAAACAAAAAAGAAAACATTACGAACTAGTAAGTAGTGGGGTACTTGAAGTTATTTCACAAATGAGGGTCCTTATTAAGGCTTCTTACCCCCTTTTTTCTTCCTTGAAAAATTTTCCAGTGTACTAAAAATCATCACAAATACTTATGACAGTGCATATTAATTGTGATGTACTTCATATTATGTATGAAAATTTTCTTCATGAATTTTAGTCAGTGGTGTTTGATAACTTTTACTCCTCTATATGCAGTTTGCATAATGATAAAGTTGGTATCAATATCCACATATATTCTTATATAATCCTTATCCAATCATTTGGTATTGTCCAGTATATTTTTAACTTTTCCCTAGTCTGACAAGTGTGATATCTCTTTATTGTTCCTGATAGAATATTTTTCATAAATCTTGCCACATCACATATGCCTTTTCTTGTGAATTGCATGCTCAGATATTTTATTCAATATCATGTATCCTATCTGTCATCTTCTTGATTGAAATGTTCCTTTGTTGAATACATACTATTTAAATGTCTTCAGCCTTAAGAGAGGATGTTTATATTTTTCTTGATATTACTTACTCAACCAAAGGTGTTGCTGTAATGTAAACTTATTGATATTTTCCGACCTTTGTATTCATTTCCTTGGGGAAAATCTCCATTCTTAAAATGTACTCTTATTTCATTCTTAAAGCTTTTAAGTGTTGCTTTCTACCTTTGCCTCTTTGTTTTTAGGAATTGTTTGCTACGGCTTTAAGTTAAGGTCTATTTTGTATCTTATTCCATATAAATAGATAGCTCATCCAAATAGCTATTTGTTGAATAGTCTAATGTCAAATCTCAGGATTCTACATGGGCTTGTACTCAATTCTCTACCCTGTGTAATTCTTTTTCTTCAGCTGTAATACCAGATTGTCTTGATTACTAGGCTTTAGTATAACAAATCCTCATTTTGAGTTATGGTGTGTCCCCAAAATTGTTCTTTCATATTCTTTGTGTCTTTTGATCTTTACAAATCCTTCCCCTCCTCTGTTAGCGGGGACCAAACACCGAGTCTCTTGCATTTAAGGCAAGCACTCTACCACTCAGCAACTCACCTCATAACTTTGAGGAACAACAGTCACTGGGTCCAGGTGAGGTTTGGGGAAGTTTCCCTCTATCAGTAGAAACTCTTGACTTAGGGTCCTTGGTCACAGAATAAAAATTTGCAGAGTAGTCACCATGGTAAGAAAACTTGGCAATACTTTATTGAGTTAGCAAGCAAACAAACAGATAAGCAGATAAACAGGAAGACAGAGGCACACTCAGAGTGTGAGTGCTCTTAACAGTAGGCGCAAAGAGCTCTTTGACATCAGTGGCATTTATATAATAAAAGCAAGTCCTGTCATAAAGCCATATATATAGGTGTTTATCTTTGCTCTTAATCACTCTGGGGTTATACCATCTGAGTTCTTGGTTATTTGGTGATTCAGTCTTTAGTGTATTTCTTTTTTTGGGGGGGAGGGTCCAGTCATGGGGCCTGAACTCTGGGCCTGGGCACTGTCCCTCAGCTCTTCAGCTCAAGGCTAGTGTTCTACCACTTGAGCCCCAGCGCCACTTCTGGCTTTTTTCTTTTTTCTTATGTGGTGCTGAGGAATCGAACCCAGGGCCTCATGCATGCAAGGCAAGTACTCTAACACTGAGCCACCTTCACAGCCCCTTTAGTGAATTTCTTACAGGAAAGAATGCATATATTTTTGCCATAGAACAGATGCTCATCCTTAAGATGATGAATGCATCCTGAGTTAGAAGCAAAGAAGATAGTGCATGTATTATTCTAAATGTATTATTTCTATCAGAGTTCCTAGATGTCATTTTCCAGGTCTCATTTTTTCTAAGCTATGCAACCTGAAACTATAAAAAGTCCTGATAAGACTTCTCATAAAATTCCATTCAATTTATAGATTGATTTGATAGAAAACAATACATTCTTTAGATATTGAGTATTCCCATGAATGATTTTTTTTTGGAGGTCCGGTCATGGGGCCTAAACTCTGGGCCTGGGCACTGTCCCTCAGCTCTTCAGCTCAAGGCTAGTGCTCTGCCACTTGAGCCACAGCGCCACTTCTGGCTTTTTTCTTTTTGCTTATGTGATGTTGGGGAATCGAACCCAGGGCCTCAAGCATGCAAGACAAGCACTCTACCACTGAGCCACCTTCTCAGCCCCCCATGCATGATTTTGACATGGCTGTATTTTGCTGTTTTTCAGTTATTTTTTAATGATTAATGTTTGTTACATAGTATTATATATCTTTTGTATGATATGCTTCTTTGTGTGTTTTTGTTTGTGTGGTTTGGTTTGAACAACGTGGGGAATTGAACTGGTGTATGGGAGGAAAGCATTCTACCACCTAAGCCACAATATAGCCATGTTAGTAACTATTGAAGCTACTTAAAATAATCATCCATCTTATAATTTGTTATTTTTACCTTTTTTTCATCCTGGGGAACTGAGTATAGGAGTCTGGTTTTTTTTTTTTTTTTTTTTTTTTGTGTGTGTGTGTGTGTGTGTGTGTGTGTGTATGCACATGCATGCATATAAGTGTATATGTGCCAATACTGGGGCTTGAATCCTCTTAACTTTTTCCAGCCAAGGTTAGCATTTACCATTTGAGCATGTATACACCTTCAGTGTGGCTTTTCTGGTTAAATCCTACTCAGGAGGATACACATGGCAGTTCAAAGCCAGCCTGGGCAGAAAAGTCCAGTAGTCCTAAGAACTACTTTGAAAAACTACTATGAAAAACCTGGAAGTGGTACTATAGCTCAAAAATAGTGCTCAAGCTTTGAATTGAAGCCCTCAATCCTTAGGGCCAGCACATACAAAAATTAATGAACTTTGAATTGTATAACCATGATGTATTTACACGATGATCTACAGATCTCAGCCTCTCAAGTAGGTAGCATTGTAGGTGTGATCCTGTAGTAATAATAAGTCATTTATTATTGTTACTAATGGATATATTTTAAAGACATAAGTGTATGCTAGTGGCTCAAGTCTATAATCCTAGCCAGTCAAGAGGCTGAAGTTTAAGAATCTCTGTTCAAAGCTGACCCAAGGGAGAAAAATCTATGTGTCTTATCTCCAATTAACAACCAAAAAGTTGGAAACACAGCTGTAGCTTTAGTGGCATAGTAGTAACCTTAAGCAAAAATGCTTAGGGACAGTGCCCAGACCCAGAGTTCAAGTCCCAGAATCAGCCCCCAAAATTAAAATAAATAGAACACAGAATAACTCCAGGTATGGCTAGTGATAGTATGCGTAGTTTGCATGAAATTCTGAATTTGATTGCCACCAGCAAGAAAAATACACAAACCAAGAAAAAATGTTTCCAAAGTCAGAGGGAATTTTTTACTGATCCTTACTAACAGACAATTTTTTTCTTACACAATTTCATTTAGAAAGTTAGCCCAAGGCAGGTGCTAGTGGCTTGGCTCATGCCTGTAATACTAACTACTCAGGAACTTGAGAATTGAGGATAGTGGTTCTTGAGACTCTTCAATAAGCTACTCAAAAATAACTGGAAGTGGCCTTATGGCTCAAGTGATAGAGAGCTAGCCTTGAGCTCAAAGAAGCACAGGTACAGGGGCCAGGCCCAAAGTTCAAGCTTCATGGACAACAAAAATAAAAATAAAAAGCCAAACAATAACTCCAGTAGAAGAGAAATGATTATGCAATGGCTACTTTAGCAAGAATGCATTTCTCAGTTTAAAATGAGGTTTCACTTTGTATAACCTTATAAATATAAGATAATTAAATTTCAAGTAATTATTTAACTTCACTATCCACTAAGCAGCAACAAAAATGATCCTTATCAGAAAAAACAATGTTGGAGGAATATCAGTACCAAATTTCAAACTCTACTACAAAGCCATAGTAATCAAAACAGGTGGTTACTGGCGCAAAAACAGACCTCAGGACCAATGGAATAGAATTGAAAACCCAGAAATGAACCCATCTAATCTTCGATAAGGGAACTCAAAAATAGAATTGAAGAAAGACAACCTCTTCAGTAAATAGTGCTGGCAAAGCTGGTTAACTACTTGTGGAAAACTAAAGCTAAATCCTTATATATCACCCAGCACCAGAATCAACTCCAAATGGACCAAAGACCTCAGAGTCAAAGCAGACACCCTGAAAACATTACAGGACAGAATAGGAGAAACCCTGGGTTTCCTTAGTGTATGCCAAAATTTTCTTAATAGATATCCAGAAACACAATAAATCAAAGAAAGTTTGTTCAAATATGCTTTCATGAAATTGCAGAGTTTCTCCATGGCAAAGGACATAGCTAGCAAAATCAATAGAAAGCCCAGGGATTGGGAGAAGATCTTCACTAGCCATACAATGGACAAGGGTCTCATATCTAAAATAATAGTTTCATTTCATTTAAGTGTTTTTTTTTCTCAGTGGTGGGGCTTGAACTCAGAGCCTGGCCACTGGCCCTGGCCCTTTGTGTTCTCGAGGCTGGTGCTTTACCTCTTCAACCACAGCACCACTTCTAAGGAAGAAATGCTTCTGGGGGCTGGGCACTATAGTCTCACCTCTCTAATCCTACTCAGAAGGCTGCTATCTGAAGACTGAATTTGAAAGCACACAATTATCTCCATTTAGCCATCAAAACTGTGGTAATATAGCCTTAGCTCAAGGGATTGAACACCAATCTTGACAGAAAAAAACTAGAGGATAGTACCCAGGCCCTGAGTTCAAGTTCTCATACAAGCACAAAAAAAAAAGAAAACAGCGAGGTCGAGTAATAATGGAGCTTCCTGTTTTCATACCTTTCCAGGACTGCATGGAGGAAATAATCCTGTTATGTGAAAAGAAGTCCCCATTGAAGCAAATGAGTGAATAGTGGAAAATCTTCAGCAGCAACACAAAAGCTTTCAAGGTGGATGACAGGCATAGCAAAGTTAATGAGTGTTAGTAACATGTCTTTGATGTCCTTGTATTAAGGTAAGAAATGACTTGAAATTGCTTCCTACTTCTAAGCTTACTTCACTGAGCGAGGAACCTAAGCATGCCTTTCTTCTACAGTAATCTGGAATCTTTATAAACTTGCAGATTAAAGTTTGATGCTTAAAAAGAATACTTATAATTTGTGCATTAAAAGAGATTGATTATTAGTAAAAAGTTATTATGCATTAGGTTAGTATTGTTTTTTTAGTACTTGGGATTAAAAGCAGAGCCTCTGTTAGAGAAGTTCTGCACCTGTTTCTTTGAGACTGAATCTTCCTGTGTGTGTTACCCAGGATGTCCTTCAACTCCTGGGCTTGAATGATCCTCCCACCAAAAGTGACCAGCCATTGGTAGGATGAGGTATATGATCAGCTATTGCAGGGGACTGAGCTAAGGTTCAATGCTAATACTTGGTGTAGGTCTCAGGAGCGTGAGTAAACCAGATGTTCCATTTTGGAAATAGCGTTCCTGAATTTGAATTCCAATCCCAATAATCTAGACTATTGTCCTAAAGAAGGAGGTGTTAACATTGACTTAGATGGCTTGTAAGGAGAGTATCTTTCATGAAGCTGGAAGTGAGCCTAACAGTGGTCTGCTAAACAGAAATTCTGGACTAAGGAAAATGAGGCTAAGGATGGGAGGAATTTGCCACATTATGTTAACTCTCAACAAGAGAATGGATAAGGGATATCATTCCTTTTCCCTGCAAAGTCTTGAAGGTGATTTGGCCTTCAAGATGGGCTATTTTTAAGCCCATGGATTGGGAGAAGATAAACTAGCCATACAATGGACAAGGGTCTCATATCTAAAATATACTTGGAACTCAAAAAATTAAATCCCCCAACAACAAATCATCAAAGAAACAACTGCACAAGAAATAAGTGGGCTAAAGACTTAAAGAGAAACTTCTCTGAAGAGGAAAGAAGGATGGCCAATAGACACATGAAGAAATGCTCAACATTCCTCTCCATAAAAGAAATGCAAATCAAAGCAACACTTAGATACCACCTCACTCCAGTTAGAATGGCTAAAATCACGAACTCTAATAACAACAGATGCTGGAGGGGATGTGGACAGAAGGGAATCTTACTGCATTGTTGGTGGGAATGTAAACTTGTTCAACCACTTTGGCAAGTAGTATGGAGGTTCCTCAAAAGACTCCACATAGAGCTCCCCTATGACCCAGCAATCCCACTTTTGGGCATTTACCCAAATGTATACAAACAAGACCACACTAAAGTTACCAGCATGACTATGTTTATTGCAATATTATTTACTATAGCTAAGATATGGAACCAAGCCCGATGCCCCTCAGTAGATGAATGGATCAAGAAAATGTGGTATATATACACACACACACACACACACACACAATGGAATTCTATGCCTCCATCAGAAAGAATGGCATTGCCCCCATTTGTTAGGAAATGGAAAGGCTTGGAAAAAATTATATTAAGTGAAGTAATCCAGGCCCAGAGAAAAATAGGTCCCATGGCTTCCCTTATTTGCAATATCTAGTATATGTCTGAGTTAAGCAGTAAATGTCAGATAAGGTGATGTTAGGGAAATGAAACCTAAAATATATATTCAAATGTTTTTTTTTCTTTCATGCGATTGTTTCTAACATTTATAAGATTATTTCTTTGTTGCTATGTATGTCCCTTCCCCAAAGTATAACCCCTGCTTTCACTGTATTTGATGTCAGTATAATTTGTGGAGGGGAAGGGGAAAAACAAATCGTTTAACTAGGGATACAGGTGGACCCATTGCAACAATGAGATGTACAAGTGTTTTGTCGAAAACGAACTTTACAACTTTGTTGGGGGGGCAGGGGGATTTGGTGGAGGGGGCGGGGAAGATGAGAAGGAATGGGAAGGTTAAACAGAGGAGGAGGTTACAATGCTTGATAAGAAATGTACTTATTATCTTGTCCATGTTATTGTAACCCCTCTGTACAGTATTTTCACAATAAAAAAAAAACTAATTAAAAAATGGGCTATTTTGACACAAGCGATAGAATGGATTATATGAATTCTCTGGTCTTTCTAACCAGGATACAGGGGGACTCAAAAGGTAGAGAGCAAACTGCAAAAAACCATGTCTCTGCTAGCAGGCTTCCAAATTCACTGTATCCTTAAAATTTGAAACAAATTAGTTAGAACAGAAATCTTTTTTTTACATGTCTCCAATCTAAATGTTTCTTCCTTGGGTTTAGAACACTTCATAAACAAGCAAGAGCTAAGATAACACTGTATGACTCTCTCTTCCCCCAGAATTGCAGTTCTGCAGTGCTAGAACAAAGACTGTGTGTGAGGAAGGGACTGGACATATGTGTTTCTTGGATGAGAAAACTAGAGCTGATAAATTGCAGAGAACAGAGCAGATGTCATTCCTTTTCTTCCTTTCCTTGGGTAAGACTGATTCAACCATGATGCAAGATGCTGAACCAATGAATGAAGAGGGCATGCTGTGTAGGAGGAGGGGTTGCCCATGCCCAGGTGCAGCTGGGAACTTGGAGCTATTGATTCAACCTAAGGAATGTTTTTTTTTCATAAATATTAAGTCCCATTTCAGACTTCAGCACTGTCTGTGGCTGCTGTTCTGGTCTGTTTGTGTCTTGCTCTTTGGCTTTTTCCTTTGGTTACAATAGAAACTGCAGATGAAATGGAGAGTGTTGAGTGTGAGCTCAGCCATTGGGGATTAGTGATGGACTTTCCAGGCATGGGCATGCCTGTGGGATTGGAGTCTGCCTTTGACAAGCAGGGCACAGAGCGGGTTGTGCTGAGTAGAAAATGGAAAAGTCCTCTGATGAGAAAAATGCTCCAGAGAGACAATTAGCTCTAAAATGTATTGTTAACCTTCATGTCCCCAAAAAATGCTGGGGGATATTGGAGTAAATGGTTATTTTACTATAGAGATGGTGAACCTTCTGAAAAGATAAAATGGTTTAGGTCTGGGTGTAATGTTTTAAGCAATTGACAGCTACTCACAAGTTTGACTATTGATTTATTTCCATACTGATTGTTACTTTTGAGTATCTCTATTTTCCTTAGTAATTTTTTTTTCATATTGCCCACATTGGAATAGGTATTTTTTTTAACTTGTACTATTATTTCTTTGATTTCATGGTACATTATACATAAGGAAAACAGGGCAGAGGTAAATTAATTTCTTAGGCATGACTATGAATTAATTTCAATAATATGCATTGAGTATTTAAATTCTTCAACATACAATGTATGATCTAGGCTCAGTAGTTTATTCTAGAGGGAGTTTACCTTCATGAGCTAAGACAAAAGACAACTTTATGTTTTGCATCTCTATGCATAATTCCTGTAAAAAGAACTGTCTTTGAAGACTGGAAGGGTATGATTCTTATTTTGATTGGTTTCATAGAAAAATATCTCTACAGGTTGAGAGCCTTCACTTTACATCTAGAAGTTTTCTTGTTCTGTTTATTAGACCTGGAATTCAGCTTCAGGAAACCTTACTTCTTTTATGGGGAGGCAGTCAGTGTTATTTGTTATGATAATTTGTGTGTATTTGTATTTATATATGTGTTTAAATGCATGTACATACATATATATGCATATATGCATAAGTACATACATATGTATGTGTATGTATATATTAAAAATTTAGCTCAGAGTCCCTGGGTAAAGCCCTGGGAAGGGCAGAGAATGGAGCCACATAAAGAAACTACTTAGGTGTTGATGTGATGCAGTTTATGCCAACAGGCTGGTTTCTGAATCATTTTTCTTGTTTCTTTCTGGTAATTCAGGATGTACATGTTTCTAAGAGCAATATTAACAAGGCCTGTCTAGCATGGAGTTTGGTGAACTTGGCCATTGGGCACATACTTTCTGACCTGGGAAAGGTGACATTTGGGTTAGTTTCTACAGAGTATAGAATAATACAATTGGCATAATTTTGAAAGTTCTTTGGGGAGTTGTAATTGAGAGCTACATTTTGATTGACATTCATCTGGGACTGATATTCATCAGCCTCCAGATAGAACTTGGGACATAAAACAGATTAAGTCCTGACTGGATGAAACTCTGTAATCTCCAGGTGATTGTTCTCTTTTCCTCTGCCTTCCCTTTTAACATCTGAAGGGATCTTCAGTACTGTATATGGAGATGAGGTTAAAAAGGAGCATGGCTGCAAAAGTTCTCCCATGTGTTCTGTTCTTCACTTCTTATCTTTTAATATAACATAATAATCCCTTCTATGGAAAGAGAATCTAGCAGTCTTGAGTGCCCATCACTTACTCATCCAATGGGTACTTAGGAAGTACCTCCTGTGTTGTATTCTGATGTCTGCTTTTTAAGGGTATAGCTTTAAGAAATACGACATATCCTGACTTACCTTTGAATACTCAGACTGTACACCACCTGAAATAGAGAAATGTTTTTAATCTCTTCTTCAGTAGTACCCATTTCTTAGTACTGTGGACAAGGATTAAGGAATTTGGTAGCATGGAAAGCACAATAGGCACATGTCGTCTGCAGTTAGATGTTTGCTTATTTCTATTTAAGTAATGTTAAGAATTATATGACATATAGAATGTGGAAAAATTTAAAGAATGGTTTAATAATAGAAAATTTAAAACAGATTGACTGTCCTTCCTACAAAATACTTGAGAAAGGAGATATTTTGAATTTCAGATATTGGAACATTTGCATATATGTGATAAGGTAACTTCGTGCTGGGATTAATTCTAAACATAAAATGCATTCATTACTTATATACCTAGACTGAAGATAACTTTATATACTTTTAGTGTGCCTTGATGTTTTTTGTTTTCATTTCGTTTTGTGTTGTACCTGAGGCTTGATCTAAGGAACTGAGCACTTACCTTGAGCTTTTTGCTCAAGGCTAGTGCTCTACTACTTGACACACAGCTCCATGTCTACATTTTTGTGGTTAATTGGGGATCAGAATCTCAGAGACTTTTCTACCTACACTGGCTCTGAACTGTAGACATCCTTATATCTCAGCTAGCATTACAGGCATGAGCCCATAGCAGCGTGCTCCTATTTTGATGGCCACAGTCACAGGAAGCCCAATGTGGAATCTTCTCACTTGAGACAGCATCACAACACAAGATCCTCAGATTAGAGATGCTCAGCCTACATCTTACTTCTTAACCCCATTGGTTTGTCTGTAGCATTCCATTTTGAATACCACAGTTCTGAAGAAGTCCATAAAAGCATTTCTCCTCCTTCTCAGGGAGGTATTCCTGGGGTTTAGATCTTTTTAAACTCAAGTTATTTTGTTGTTTGTTAGCTTAGCTTCCTGATGCAAACTTATGCCCCCAACCCCTACCCTTTGAAATAAGAAAGTGGGTTAGGGTAAAGTAGAGACAGGTGTTTATAATGGCTTTTGTGCTGTCATTCTGAAAGGTAGGGGAGGGAAGGTGTAAGATTTTTGGGAAGGTCACAGAACATCAGCACTGGAACCCACCAATGGGAAGTCCTCATGACCAAGCCTCTTCTCCAATCAGAGCCCTCCAGGAAGGCAACCCTTTCCAGTTGTTTGGAAACTTTCTTGTCTCTGGGCAGTCACAAGGACAAAATGTTGGTGTGAGGAAGATGGAGCTCTACAGCTGTAGGAACCAAGTAGGCAAGTTAGTTGGAGGCATTGATTCTCATGACCCCATCTGAAGTCTTACGTGCCATGAGTGTGCATATGCCTGCATGTATTCCCTCTGGGGGAAATAAGAGGGACTCCCCTTTCTCCATGTCAGGGCAAAGGCCTGATGCCCAGCTGCCAGACTCAGGTGAAGGTTTGCAGGAAGTGCGATTATTCTCCCCTGTTAATTCTATAGGACAATGCCCAGAGACTCTCTTTGTGTGTCTAAGGAAGCTCACCTGTGCCTTGCTTACTCTTTGCAACCTCTGATCACTGGAGCTACTTCACATTTGTTGACAAGGTTTAATTCTTCCTGCTTACTGACTTAAAATTACCTCTAATTGTCTGTGTTCGTATGAAATTCTGTAAAGTTAACTTTCTTCTCTTTGTCTGAAGATCTACTTTTAGGTCTGTATGCTGTAAATCAGCATGTGATATGTCAACAAACTTTGTCCATACCCACATATTGTGGTCCACTTTCTGCCTATTGATCATGCGTTCCCAGGTCTCACTGAGGAATTGGCAGCAATTTGGGTTACATCTGTTTCCAGAACCAGACTTGCATCCCTTACTCCCTTTTTAATAAATCATGCAATGGCTTTGAAGGCAATGTGTTTGCAATAAGAATTGTTTGCAGAATGTTTGCCCTTCAAACTGATCATGGCCACATGCCCTGGCCATTGTCTATTGGCCATTGTCTATTGACCATTGACATTGGTCATTGTCCCAAATGTCCTTAATATGTTAAGTTTCCCACAGTTCCCCCTCAGTACCCAGCTAAGGAAGGTAATCCCATTACCACCATATTCTAACAATGAGATCAAACAAGCCAGGATTCAAAGCCAGGCCCTCACCACCAGCCTGCATGCCTTGCTCTAAGGGCATACACTTCGCTATTAAGAATAAACACTCGGTGTTTTCTTGTGAGCTGGGGTTCATAGCTATAATCTTAGCTGCTCAGAAAGCTGAGATGTGAGGGATCATGGTTCAAATTCAGCCAAAGTAGTGTGATTTGTTTCCCTTTTTTGTAGGTGGTTGTATTTTCCCACCTCCTGAGCAGATGTCAGGGACTGCATGAGACACCCAATTTGTGGCAGAGCAACCAGTCCCAGGACAGCACCAGTGAAACAGATAGTGGGAACACCACACTTTTAGTTGTGACAGGATAGCAGTTGCTCTGTTTTTGCATTTGGCATAATTATCTTGTGTCTAGAGCAAAGGAAGCATCATGATCTTGAAATATCACAAGTTAGTCTAAGCTGGTTCTGTTGAGTTGGTCTGCTTTTCCTGTAGCCATTCCCTTAAGTGTTTGGCAGGGCACCTGAAATGCTAGAATGACTGGGCATCTGTGTGTGGAGTCCTCAGAGACTGTCGTGTATACATGGTCTCTGGTGGCCTCAACACATGGCAGCTCATAACTGCAGCAGCTCAAAGGTGGCAGTGACTAGACCTTCTTCAGACTTAAGCCATAATTCTGTGGCTTGCCCTCAGATGAGACAAGTGAGGCCCATCTAATTCAAGAAGAGGGCCAGTGCCTGTGTGCTTGACTGGAAGCCACCAGTCAGACAGAAGCTGGGGGGTCCTTCAGAAGCTGAGGCTACTTCCAGTCACTGTTGGAGGCAGCGATTGGATGAGAAAGGTACCAAGGGCCTTCAAGAAGGTTCTGAGGAATTCTATTCGTGGATTTCACATCTGTTGAACCAATAACGTATGGGGGACAGAGCATTCCAAGGCAGAGCCCCCTCCTGTGCTACCATATGGCCTGGAAAATGGGATGCTATCCTGTCACATTGGTGCCAGTGAACAGCAGGCTCCTGTCAGATCCAACCTATGGTGCGATTTGCAACTGTTCTTCCCTAAGTGCGTTCTCTGGAGACCTCACTCTTCCGCTTGTGTGGTGGTGTCATTCAGCAAGAGTATCTCAAAGTAAGTGTCTGCACCTGCAGGGAAGTTAGGGTTATCTTGCCTTGGCTCCTGAAAGAAAGGCCTTGATATCCTTCACCATCAGGAGAGGTCCCTTTCCAGACCCCTGAGGAACTTTGGGCTGTGCAGTGGCTTCCATTGATTCATGTCCAATCCTTCCCATGTCGCTCAGACCTCAAATGGTTTCAGAGAAGGTGTCACCATATTAGGGGGTGTAGTGACTATTTGCCTATCAAGCCTGTAGAGAAGGAGATTCCAACTCAGTATGTGCACACAGGATTGTGAATCCAATGGTCACTACACTTGTCACATTGAATTGTCTGTTTGGAGGGACTGTTTTGAGTCTTCCCTGAGCACAGTCTTTCACCAGATACAAAGCATGTATCTGTTGTTGATTTCACGGTTTTGACTGCTATTTCACAATGATTCAGTGTAGCTTCCCTCCACAAAGCCAGGAAGCTGTCACGTTGTTATGTAAGTGAATGACCAAACCAGGCTCATGGTTTCATAGATGAGTTTGCCAGGTATTTGGTGAGAACGATTTCAGGTTCTCAGGTGAGGTGGATTCTATATGTCATGATGCAGATAGGGTTTGGGAAATGGGGTACTTGACATGCAGATTTTATTGAGAGTTGCTTAGAGATGGACTGTGAGAAAGTGAAGGGGCGCAGGGTCAGAGCAGTCACTATTGGGCAAATCATGAACATAGATGTGATGGGAATGTGTGTAGCCAGCCTACTTTGGGGTGGTTGTTAGACATTCAAAATGCATAATACCCCTTAGCTGGCTAAGTATTTTAAAGTTAGAAGCACAGGATTTTATGTTTTGGGAGAAAATTGTAACACATGTATTGAACTTTTTAAAAACCAAATTTAGGCTCTTAATTTTGTTTTTAATAAAAATTTCATCCCAGCTACAGGGAAGGGCTAAAATCAGGAGCATTGACCTTTCAGGATAGCATGGGGAGAAAAATTGAAAAGCTGAGGATGGTGGCATGCATCTGTCATCCAAGTGTGGCATGACATGCAAGTAAGAGGATCCCAGAATGTCTGGTCTTGGCATAAAGCATCACACAAAGGGATGTGGCATGGCTACAGTGGTAGAGCACTTGATTATCAAGAATGAAACACTGAGTCAGATGCCAATAATGCCAAAAGTACACAAATTAAGAGAATGAATCTAAATAAACCCCTCATGCCCACTGAATGGCCTTCATGAAATTCAAGGCCACCATTTCCTTCATCATTAGTGATTTTTGAAACACCACATGGGAATATTGGAAGGGCTGTCTGGGTTTTCCTGCTTCCTCTGCTGAGAAACCTGTCCATATGTTTTTAGATTTTAAGAACTACTATGAATTCTTTTTTTTTTGGTATTCATGTAAGGGGTAGGTTTATTCAAGATGGCACCAGGCCATCTTGGCCTTCCACAAGGCTGGGAAAGGCCTGGGAAAGGCCTGGGAAAGAGTTGGGAAAGAGCTGGGAAAGAGAACTGGGAAAGAGAGAGCTGGGAAAGAGAGAGAGTTGGGAAAGAGAGCATCTGGGTTAGGCCTTATCTGGGGTATGGGTGGAGAAAGGTGTGGCCACATCAAATTCAGATGTGACCTCAGTGGATGCAGATGTGACCTCTTCCAGGCGTTCCAGGCACCTAGGTAATGCAGGTACTCAGTGGAGACTTTGCTCTCCATCCAGGAGCAGACCTTACATTCCAGTCTTTTAATAATCATGAAATGGGGCACGGATTCTCTCTGGCTACTTCCTGCTGAACAGGGGCATTGACATTAGGGATAAAAGTCTGAAATTTGGTCCCCTCCCAGAGAAGGCAGTGAGCAGCTGCTGTCCCTTGGTGGTGTGAGTCCTTAGATGAACTCTGGAGAGGTCTCATGAGGCATTGAAGGGCTGGAAAAAAATACTAGAGAGCAAATAAATGGCAAGAGGAAGGACTGAAAATGTTGGTTGAAATGTCTCTAGCTACTTATGATATCTGGCAACTAGGTAGAGGATAAGTCAAGTGACAAAGACAAGAATATAAATTCCTGTTCAGTTAATAGGTAGACAGGTATAGACATTGGATGGGCAGGCTTCTTACTTCTATTGACCTCCCAACTGTGGTTAATTTTGAAAGGGCAGGCACAAAGTAGCTGTTTGACAACATCTCCTCTTACACCTATCCATGGTCCCTTGTTCCCCAGACTGGCTGAGTCTAGGTGCTCGTTGCTGGGATGGTTGTCCCAGTTGGTATTCAAGGAGGTTTGAACTCAAGGCCTGGGCACTATCCCTGAGCACTTCTACTCAAGGCTAGTGCTCTATCACATTGAGTTAAAGTACCATTTCCAGTGTTTGGCTGGTTAGAGATAAGAGTCTTGAGCCATGCTTCCAACCTGGCTCTTTTCAGGTTAGTTGGGAGATGGAGTCTTAGGGATTTTTCAGCCCAGGCTGCCTTTGAACTGCAATCTTTGCCACAAAGGCCCTTTATTATTTCCAATAAATCAACAAGGAGATCAAATAGAATAGAGAATAGAGCTTACCTGGTCCTTATCAAGAATTGACCAACAAATATTCTGCAATGACTAAACTTGTTAGATGTGATGAAAATTTTAGCACAGATAGGCCCAGTATTTTAAAACCACGTAGTTAGTAGTAGAATACACAACATAAAACAAAAAAGGCAAAACTCAAAACCTGAATTTTTTTTAATTGTGAAAATACTGTACAGAGGGGTTACAATTACGTGGGCAAGATACCGAGTACATTTCCTATCAAGCATTAACAACAGTGTGTAGACATCTTTGGTAACAAAGCACATCAGATGGTTGGGCCTCACTTACCAGGGCCTGAAAAAGAGCAACTTGTTAGCAAGATACCTTAGAATAGATGGATGGAGTAGTAAGCTTGGTGGAAGTTGAAGGGTCAGATCGGGCCAAACCCTTAACCCACCATGTGTGGCTTCCCCACTTCCCCAAGAGCCCTCTAGAGAAAAAAGGCCAAGTCCCAAAACCAAGCATCCTAGGCTTCAGAGGTGAGTGGCCTTTTTCAGCTAAAGGCTGTAGGAGCTCTCTGGCATGGTGCCATGTCTGGACAGAGACTGAGCAACTGAGAATTGTAGAGAGTAGTTTCACTCACCAGAGTAGAGAAGTGGTGTGGACGTGGATGTGAAGGCCAGCAATGGTATCGGTGTGATGTGTCCACAGCAGACAGACCAATTCGCAAAAGGCCATCAGAACTGTGGGTATTCCTCAGAGCAAAAAGGGAAAAACTAGCAAAAAAAGAAAAAAAGAGGAAAAAAACAGAGAGGAATCCCACCTATCCTGACTTTAAGCCCTTTATCCGAGTCACGACACCATTTATGTTAGATTTTTAAAAAGAGGTAGCTGAGTAAGAAGAGCACCACGCACTTGGTATTCAGGTAAGGGGTAGGTTTAGTCATTGTTCTGGCTGGCACCAGGCCATCTTGGCCCTCCACGCGGCTGGGAAAGGCCGGGAAAGACCTGGGAAAGAGCTGGGAAAGAGAACTGAGAAAGATCGCTGGGAAAGAGAGCTGGAAAAGAGAGAGAGCTGGGAAAGAGAGAGCTGGGAAAGACAGAGAGTTGGGAAAGAGACCTGGAAAAGAGAGAGTTGGAAAAGTACTATGAATTCTTGAATCATTTCTAGGAAGAGGGATTATGGGAAAGTTTGCAGGTATCAGGTCTTTGTTATGGTAGGCGTGAGGTTTCTACACAGCAAACATAGAGCCTCCATGATTTAAGGAGCCTTTCATTGGGTCTGGTACTCTTTAATTCTGTTGAAATACTTTCCCTTTTTCCTCTTGAAAAATAAGTTCCAAAATAGAGTTTATTTTAACTTCCATCACTAAAAGTTCTTCCTTTTACTCTATGGGCAGTTCACACATGACCAAAATATAAACCAGCTGGTTTTACTGCATCATATACCTTTGCTATGTATCAAATTTTTCATCCTAATCCTCAAATCATGTAATAATTTGCCTATTTATGACTGAATTGTAGTTCCTTTATTAATAAAAGCTACTGGGAAAGGATTGTGTATTTAGTTGATGAATAGACCTACATTTTATTTCCCTGAGATACTGTAGCAGAGTATTAAAAGGAATGTAATATATATATATATATATATATATATATATATATATATATTTGGGGGGGTCCCATCGAGGGGCCTGAACCTGGGCCTGAGCACTGTCCCTCAGCTCTTCAGCTCAAAGCTTGTGCTCTACCACTTGAGCCACAGCACCACTTCCAGCTTTTTTATTTTTGCTTATGGGATCCTGAGGAATCTAACCCAGGGCCTGCAAGGCAAGCGCTCTACCACTGAGCCATCTTCCCAGCCTGGTATATAATATTTTATTGATAAGTCTATCCCTTAAAATGAATATATTTTGGGGCTGGGAAGGTGGCTCAGTGGTAGAGCACTTGCCTTGCATGCCTGAGGCCATGGGTTTGATTCCTCAGCACCATATAAGCAAAAAGAAAAAAGCCAGAAGTGGCGCTGTGGCTCAAGTGGTAGAGCGCCAGCCTTGAGCTGAAGAGCTGAGGGACAGTGCCTAGGCCCAGAGTTCAGGCCCCACGACGGGACCCCCCTCAAAAAAAGTAATATATTTTAGGATGTCATTATTTTAATGTGAATTATGTAAATGTTGATAATATGCTGTTGGTTATACATTTAGTTTTCAAGAGTTTCACTTAATTGCTTTTTTTGCCCACATATAGTACAAGTCTATTTGCAATTGTTTTTTAATGGCACTAATAGTATAGTTTATATAGAGAAAATAGAGTTATTTTAGGACCCTATGATTGGTTATAGTATTAATAACTTGAATAATAATAATAATAATATAATAATAATAATAATAATTTGAAGTATCAATATTTCTCACCAATTACTGACTCTTAATGAGGTTGCGTGTGGAGTTTTGGAGTGCAAATGAGATGGTGGATGTATAGAGTTGTAAGGAAGTGTTTAGGGACCATTAAAAGGCATTGGGTGACCCCAAAGTGTAGGTCCCTGGTCTTCTGTGAGTAACTAGCTCTAGGAAGGTCTCAGGAGAGATCTGCATTGCTCCTGATATGCATACCCCTGGCCCACCTAGATATGTCCTTTCTGGAGGCCTGGCTCTCTTGTGACTTTATCTATGAAGCACCCAGCCCTCATGGGGGATTTGATATTTCAGTAGCTCTTAAAGCCTAGGCAGAATAGAAGACAGAGCTAACCTCTCCCAGTTCCCAGGTCTTGCTTTGAATGGATGGATGGAGAATAGGGGAGACATGAAGCTGTAGGTCAAGCAGGAGTGGCTCAGGTCATGTGCCAGAATCCCAGATGTTCCTTGTAATTGTAGAAGACTCCTATAGCTTCTACAGTGCAGTGCAGGGCAATGAATATTGGCATTGAAGGCAGGGACAACATCAGGTACCAGATGTGTCTCCTTTAAACATGTCCAGGCCTCAGCCTGCATTTCCTCCTCTGAGAAATTGGGATGGTTTTCTTTCCTGATGGTCTTGCTTTGTGTCTATGAGATCCACTTGGAAGTCTTGCTGAGAAGGTGATGCTGTGATTCCCTCATCTGGGCAAGGAAGGCAGGAGGAAGAGAAGAGAGTGTGAGAAACAGAATCCTTCTCTAAGCTTGTCCTAAGGAGGTCTGTCTATGTGGTAGATAGTGCTTCCAATCTGGCTTTGTGTCAGAGCCTCTGCTACCTGCCTCTGGCTTTACTGGATGGCACCCTTGGCTGCAGAGAGTATGGGCTCGGCTTGAATGTTCCTTGTCTCTTGTGTGTTGGTATACTAACCCGGCATCCTGATTGACGGCTGAGAACCCTATCTCACTTGGGGGTAAACTTATCTCCAAGAAGCTCCAGACCAGTCACCCCTCTGGGCATTTGATTTACTAGGGAACTAAAGCCTGAGCATAGCATGCACACAGCTGCTGCATTAGGGTGCCTGACAAACTCATCAGCCCTTTAGTGCTCATTTGTGCATACTTGTGGATGTGGTGCCTGGAGCCTACAAGTCCAGCTTCCTTGTTACCCTGGAGCATTGAGGACTTCAGAGTGAGTACTCAGTGAGTACCTAATGGCGCCCAGTACAGAACTGCTCTGTGTACTCACAGTAGTAGACATAGTGCTCAATTACTGTAGGTGATTCATAAGTGAGTTAAGAGGGCACATGGAAGAAGGATTGGTTAGCTTGAGTTCATACCAAAAATAGATGAGAAATATTTAGGTCTTCACAGGAAGGTGATATTGATTCTGAATATTGGGGGATGAGATATTCTTTGGTGGTCTCTGGGAAGAGTCTGAGGCCCTGGCAAGCTGTGCACTATTCTATTTGGTTCCTTGGTGCCAAATTGCCTGTCTAATACTAAATGGTTCCTGTTAGCTCCAATCAGATCCTATTATACTAGTGCAATTTGAGTTCCAGCATCAAAAGCTCCTTGTTCAGTTAGCCGAGCTCTTTGAGTTAGTTAGTAAATCTGTCTTTTGTGTGAAGCCTGCATGCTTGTTGTGGAAGAAAGTGCTGAAACATCAAATTATTTATGAAGCCTGTTTTCTTTGCTTACTCATAAAGGGATATATAGCAGTTTTGGAGCCACAGTATTGGCCGGAAAGGAGGAACAATGGCTCATTGTCTTCTCTAGTTCTGAAGGATCACTGTTCCCATGGGGCTCTAAAACAGAGCTAGCTGTGGGTGTGATGGGTTTAATCAAAACTGCTACAAAGACTTTACAAATAGGGCACAAACTCTTGAGAGTGTTTGCATAGATATGAGTCTTTTTTGTATTCATATAAGTAAATCAGTAGTACATTCCTCAGAATAAATACAATTTGTGCATTGTAGAAAATGTGTGTAATAGAGATAAAGCATGATGAAAAACTAATTCCAGGGGTTCCGGGAAGATGGCGGAGGAGAAGCTGGAATCTGAACAAGCTCTCGCATAGAAAGCAGTTTTAGAGTTCCAGTGAACAGGAATAAGCCAGAGAATCACACCAAGTGTGCCATCACAGGACAGAGAGTTAGACAAGAGAGGGGAAGCCAAGGAAACACATCAGCTGCCGCTGCGGCGGCAGGGTCGCGGCGGCGACCACCTCAGCGGGGTCATACCTGAGACACAGAGAGTCCGGGACGAAGGAGCCAGACGCAGCGGACGAGCGGATTCTACTCAACACCAACAAGAACCAACAAGGAGCGGACATCTTCATCCTGCTGTTTGCAGACCAGAGACGACCAGGATCCAAGACTCGGCGTGAGTACAAGCCCGACGTCCTCACTCCTTCTCAGGGAGCAGAGGAAGGAAGGCCACCCCTCCCCCCCCAGCACCGGTGATCTCCATCTTGGATACCGACAAAGCTCGGAGGAGCTGCTAGCTCCAGCTCAGGCCTTGGAATAAAACGAGTCATTTAGCAGGTCACAAGAACTTAACGGCGAAGTGACCTGCCAGACTCAGCTCCATCGAGGGAAAAGTCACCCAGCTCAGGCGCCAGCCATTGGAGTGCCTTGCCTCACTGGGTAACCAGAGCCAGAGGCTGCCCCTCCCTCTAGCAGTCTCAACAATCAATTGAAAAACAGAAACCCTGAGAATGGCTCCAGGCTGGGCACTGTGAGCTTTATCACAAAATAGCCCCAGGAAAAAGCTACTGTTTGTTGAAAGGCCTCAACTCTACCCAGAACCTAGCCTCATCACCACATCCCCCTCTTTTGTGATTCTCAAAGCAGATCACCCTCCCAGAAAACTAACCTGGGAGGGGGATCTCAAAATCTTGGGTAAAGCAGAGCATTATTCTGCCTCTTCCAACCAACCGAATTAAGAAACCAATCAAGCCACAGGACCTCAAGCTGACCAGAGACTCCAACAAGAGACTGGTTACAGACAAAAGAGAGATACAGGATTCTTCCCACTCCTCCCCCCCAAAAAAAAAAATCAAAAGACTTTTTTTTCTTTTTTTTTTCTTCTTCTTCTTTTCTTTTTTTTGCTTGTTTTTTGTTTTTTGTTATCTTATATATATATATATATATATATATATATATATATATATATATAAATTCTTTTCCCTTCTAAAACTTTTATTAATCTTTAATTTTTGCCTCTTCTGAAAAAATAATTGTTTTCCAGTAACTTCTTTTTTCTCATCTTATAATTTTTATTTTAGGAATATGTGAATGAGCGTTTTCCTTTCTTTTCTTGTCTTCTTTCTCTTTTTCTTTCTTTCTTAATTATCTTTTTGTTTTTTGTCTAGCTCTACTGAACTTCTGATCTTTTCTTCTCCCTTTCCCTTCCTTAAAGTTTTTCACATCTCCTCTATGTCCCTCCCCTTCTCTGAACATATTCACATTCCTCTCTAAATAGACGGTCTTTTAACCTCTATAATAACATTAATTTTTACGTTTCTATTTTTTTTCTGGTCTCTCTTCATTCCCCTTTCCGTCTCTTCTTTTTCTCTCTCTCTCTACTTGCATCCTACCCAACCCATTTCCTGCATTGTGATTAGGACATAGTTAACTCTCCCTGTGCCTCCCCACACCAATCTATTCCTATTTTTTACCCACATCTCTCCTTAATCCTAATAATTTCTGGTTTTCCAAATTCTTTTCTGTGGTTCGAAGTCCTTTAACATATAGTTGTTTGATGTTGAATAGATGAATCTGTTGAACTAGATTGTATCTGTAGACTATTGACTGTACAAACGCAAACTTTGGTTGATGGTTGCCTTAAGATAGTGTTCTAGCACAAAACTGGTGCAATCTTCATCTCAAATGGGCCGAGTAAGCCGGAAAACACAAGAAAAATGGCAAATTCGGGTATCTCAATTCCCAATCTTGATAATCAGGGATTAGAACAGTTAAAGAATAATCCAGAGGAGAGTTCCCAAATAGCTCTACAAACACTAATAGCAAACATGATAAATGAGAAGTTTGACAATGTACAAAGGACTCTGTATGAGCGTGATAGGGAGAGAGAGGAGACATCCCAGAAGTTTATACAGGAATATCACAAGCGTGAGGAAGCTACTCAAAAACTGATACAGGATTTGCGTGAACAACTTGAGAATACTCAAAGAGAAAGGGAGGAATGGCGTGAGCAGGCAGAGAACACTCAAAGAGAACTGCAGGAATCCCACAGATGGGAGGAAGCTAATCAAAGAGTAATTCAGGAATTGAGAGACCAGGTAGAGAATACACAAAGATCACTAAAGGCATTCATGGAATCCATTAACAAAGAGCTGAAGGAAGTCAGGGAGACCACAAAGGGAATGCTGAATGGAACCCAACAGAAGGAATGGGAGTCCAAAGAAACCATAACCAATCAACTAAGTGATTTGAGAGCAAACACTGAACACCAAATTAAGGAAGTAAAGAAATTCATACAAGACCTAAAACAGAGCTTCAACAAAGAACTTGAAGCCATCAAAGCTGACCAATTAGAAGGAAAAGAGATAAAAAACAAAGTAGAGAGTCTTGACAGCAGGTTAGACCATGCAGAAGATCGAATCTCAGGGATTGAAGACAGCCTAGATATTACAGAGAAAGAACATACAACCATCCAAGACAAGTCCAAGAAATATGATAGGTCTATCCAACACCTGGAAGACACCATCAGAAGGCCCAATCTAAGGATAATGGGTGTAGAGGAGCACCTAGAAACAGAAGTTAATGGTCTAGGAAATTTGTTTAACAGGATCCTAGCAAAGAACTTCCCAAACATACAAAAAGATAGGACTATTCAGATACAAGAAGCTTTTAGAACCCGAAATAGACCAGACCAGAATAGGACATCCTACCGTCACATTATAATCCACACAGGATCAACCCAGACCAAGGAAAAGATCCTTAAAGCTGTCAAGGAGAAAAGGGTAATCACCTATAAAGGGAAACCAATTAGAATTACCTCAGATTTCTCAGCAGAGACAATCAAAGCAAGAAGAGCCTGGAATGAGGTATGCCATGCCCTAAAAACAAACAACTATCAACCAAGAACACTGTACCCAGCTAAACTCTCCTTCATAACTGAAGGCCAAATAAAAACCTTCCATAGCAAAGAAAAATTGAAACAATACATCTCCACCAAACCAGCCCTACAAAAGATTCTTAAAGATGTCCTACACATAGAAAACCAACAAGACCCCAACAAAGGCCAAGAAACTGCACCAAAAATGAGAATCCAAGAACCTTAGGAAGAACCCAGTTTTCGCAGCCCCCAAGAAGGTGGATAACATGGCAGGAACTCCCAAATACCTCTCAGTCCTATCTCTTAATGTTAACGGACTGAACTCTCCAATTAAGCGACATAGACTGTCTAGTTGGATTAAAAAACAAGACCCTTCTATCTGCTGCCTGCAGGAGTCACATCTTGCCCGTAAAAACAAACACATTTTCAATGTTAAAGGCTGGAACAAAATCTACCAAGCAAACGGCCCTCATAAACAGGCGGGAGTTGCAATCCTAATATCAGATAAAATAGACTTCAAATTAAAATTCGTGAGAAGAGATAAAGAAGGTCGCTACATACTAATTAAAGGATCTCTCCTTCAGGAGGATATTACAATTCTAAATATCTATTCGCCAAACAATGGAGCACCCAAATTTATCAAAGAAACACTACTTTCCCTCAAATCCCATATAGATCCAAAGACATTAATTGTTGGGGATTTTAACACACCACTCTCCCCACTAGATAGATCAACTCGGCAAAAACTCAACAGAGAAACCGCAGATCTAAACAGCTGCATAGATCAACTAGACTTAACAGACATTTACCGAACATTTCACCCAGCAGCATCAGAATACACGTTCTTCTCAGCAGCACATGGAACGTTTTCTAAAATAGACCACATTTTAGGCCACAAAGCAAACTTGTCTAAATTCAGAAACATTGAAGTTATACCTTGCATTCTCTCTGACCACAAGGGAATAAAATTAGAACTCAACACCAAAAGCCACCAAAGAAAGTCCGGTATCACATGGAGGCTGAACAGCACACTGCTGAATCATGAGTGGGTCATGGAAGAGATTAGAAAGGAAATTCAAATGTTCATGCTATTCAACAAAAATGAACACACAAATTACCAGCTCCTCTGGGACACAGCAAAGGCAGTACTCAGAGGCAAGTTTATAGCTCTGAGCTCCTACATCAACAAATTGGAGAGATCTGAAACTAACAATTTAATGACACATCTAAACCTCCTTGAAAAAGAGCAGCAAGATAAACCCCAATCCAGTAGACGGAAAGAAATAATCAAAATTAAATCAGAATTAAATGAATTAGAATCCAAAAAAACTATAGAAAGAATCAACAAAACAAAGAGTTGGTTCTTGGAAAAACTTAACAAAATTGACAGACCTTTAGCAAACCTTATCAGAAAAAGGAGAGAACACACCCAAATTAATAAACTCAGAGATGAGAATGGAAACATCACCATGGAAACAACCAAGATTCAGAACATTATAAGGGAATACTTCTCAAAACTTTATGCTAATAAGTTTGAGAACTTGACAGAAATGGACCTTTTCCTAGCAAATATTGACATGCCAAAACTAAATCAAGATGAGTTAAACCAGCTTAACAGGCCCATATCAAGCATTGAAATAGAAACAGCAATAAGAGACCTCCCAGCTAAGAAAGTCCAGGACCAGATGGTTTTACAGCGGAATTTTACAAGGCCTTCAAAGCAGAGCTCACACCAATACTCCTCCAACTCTTCAATGAAATTGAAAGAGAAAGCTCACTACCGAACACATTCTATGAAGCCATCATAACCCTCATCCCAAAACCAGGCAGGGACTCATCAAAGAAAGAGAACTATAGACCCATTTCTTTGATGAACATTGATGCAAAACTTCTCAACAAAATTTTGGCCAATCGACTTCAACAATTCATCCAAAAAATCATACACCATGATCAAACAGGATTCATTTCAGGGATGCAAAGCTGGTTCAATATACGCAAATCAATTAATATTATTCATCACATCAACAGGAGCAAGAATAAGAACCACATGGTTATCTCAATAGATGCAGAAAAAGCATTTGACAAGATCCAACAACCCTTTATGATGAAGGTTCTGGAAAAATTAGGAATCCATGGAACATTCCTCAATATAATAAAGGCTGTATATGACAAACCTACAGCCAGCATTATACTCAATGGTGAAAAACTAGCCATTTCCTCTTAACTAAGGAACAAGACAAGGATGCCCACTGTCTCCACTTCTTTTCAATCTAGTATTAGAATGCCTAGCTACAGCAATAAGACAAGATGCAGACATAAAGGGGATCCAAATAGGGAAAGAAGAAATAAAACTCTCCCTCTTTGCAGATGACATGATCTTGTATTTAAAGAATCCCATAGACTCCACTCCCAAATTACTCAAGCTGATTCAAAACTTTGGCAAAGTAGCAGGTTATAAAATTAACCCCCCAAAATCAATGGCTTTTCTATATGCCAACAATGAGAAAAGTGTGGCTGAAATTAGGAAAGCAACTCCATTTGTAATAGCCCCACAAAAAATAAAATACCTAGGAATTAACTTAACCAAAGAAGTGAAGGACCTCTATGATGAAAACTTTAAAATCTTGAAAAAGGAAATCAACACAGAACTTAAAAAATGGCAAAACCTCTCATGCTCCTGGATTGGCAAGATTAACATCGTGAAAATGGCAATACTTCCCAAGGCTATCCACAAATTCAACGCGATACCTATCAAAATTCCACCCCATTCTTCAAGGAAATAGAAGAGGCAATCCCAAAATTCATATGGAACAATAAAAGACCCCGAATAGCAAAACGCTCCTCAATGGAAAGAACACTGCTGGAGGAATATCAATACCAAATTTCAAACTCTACTATAAAGCCATAGTAATCAAAACAGCTTGGTATTGGCATAAGAACAGACCTCAGGACCAATGGAATAGAATTGAAAACCCAGAAATGAACCTACAGACCTATAGCCATCTAATCTTCGATAAGGGAGCTAAAAAAATAGAATGGAAGAAAGACAGCCTCTTCAGTAAATGGTGCTGGCAAAATTGGTTAACTACATGTAGAAAACTAAAGCTAGATCCTTATATATCACCCTGCACCAGAATCAACTCCAAATGGATCAAAGACCTTGAACTCAAAGCAGACACTCTGAAAACATTACAGGATGGAATAGGAGAAACCCTAGGTCTCCTTGGCTCAGGCCGAAATTTTCTGAAGAGAGACTCGGAAGCACAACAAATCAAAGAAAGGTTGGACAAATGGGATTGCATAAGGTTGCAGAGCTTCTGCAGGGCAAATGACATAGCTAGTAAGATCAATAGAAAGCCCACCGATTGGGAGAAGATCTTTACTAGCCATACAATGGACAAGGGTCTCATATCTAAAATATACTTGGAACTCAAAAAATTAAACCACCCAACAACAAATCCTCAAAGAAACAACTGCCCAATAAATAAGTGGGCGAAAGACTTAAAGAGAAGCTTCTCTGAAGAAGAAAGAAGGATGGCCAATAGACACATGAAGAAATGTTCAACATCCCTAGCCATAAAAGAAATGCAAATCAAAACAACATTCAGATATCACCTCACTCCAGTTAGAACAGCAAAAATCAAGAACTCTAACAACAACAGATGCTGGAGGGGATGTGGACAGAAAGGAACCTTACTTCATTGTTGGTGGGAATGTAAACTTGTTCAACCACTTTGGAAAGCAGTATGGAGGTTCCTCAAAAGTCTTCACATAGATCTCCCCTATGATCAAGCAATCGCACTTTTGGGCATTTACCCAAATTTATACAAACAGGACCACACTAAAGCTACCAGCACAACTATGTTTATTGCAGCATTATTTACCATAGCTAAGATATGGAACCAACCCAGATGCCCCTCAGTAGATGAATGGATCAAGAAAATGTGGTATATATACACAATGGAATTCTATGCCTCCATCAGAAAGAATGACATTTCCCCATTTGTTAGGAAATGGAAAGGTTTGGGAAAAATTATATTAAGTGAAGTAAGCCAGGCCCAAAGAAGCATAGGTCCCATGGTTTCCCTTATTTGCAATATCTAGTATAGGTATGAGTCAAGCGGAAAAGGTCAGATAATGTGATGTTAGGAAAATGAACCCTTAAATATGTATTTTAATGTTTTCGTTTCTTTCATGCATGTGTTTCTAACGCATTTATAAGATTATTTCTTTGTTGCTTTGTATGTCCCTCCCCCACAGTGTAACCCCCGCTTTCACTTTATTTGATGTCAGTATAACATGTGGAGGAGATGGGGACAAACAAGTCGTTTAAGGATTCAGGTGGACCTGTTGCAACAATGAGAAGTACAAAATGTCATGTCAAAACCAACTTTACAATGTCGGTGTGTGGGGGGGAGGGGGGTATAATTGGGTGGGGGAGGGGGGAGGCTGGGAAGTGATGTGAAGGGTAAACAAAGGAGGAGGCTGCAATGCTTGGTAAGAAATGTATGCATTATCCTGCCCATGTAATTGTAGCCCCTCTGTACAGTATGTTCTCAAATAAAAATAAATTAAATTTAAAAAAAAAAGAAAATGCAAAAAAAAAAACCCCAAAAAAAACTAATTCCATATCTCAGCAGAAAAAATGGAACACTACCAACACCTTAATGTACAATGTTTTAAATGTCTCTAAGCATGTGTGTCTATCTTACCTTTAGCATACCTACTAACACTTTTAAAAGAAGGGCATTAAAAGTGTATTTTCTTTTTATTTTCATCACAGCCACTGTCTCTCTCTGGTTCACCAGGTTGCCCATTGACTTGACAACTCTCCCATAGTCTTAGCTGATCTGTTGTCATCACCCTTCCAATAAGAAATATTCTTAGCCTTACTAAGAGCACATAACTTGTGGGGGTGAGGTTATCACAGGAGTTACAGCTCTGTGGCCCTTAGAGTAGGGTTTCTAAGTAGTCCCAGGACAGGAGTTGGAATGGCTCTGTCACTTAGGAAATACCAGGTTTCTCTGAGTCCTTGGTGGAATGCTATTGGATAGGCCCCTTTATGGCTTACCCTAAGTTTTTAGGACAGTCAGGACTGAGTTGTGCTATGTCTCCAGCTCTGTCACTTGTCACTTTGTGGGTCATTGAAGATGCTTTTCACTGCTTGCAGATGGCTCCAGTGATGTTTATAGAAACAGTTTCATCAGAACATGCAGTATTTGGGAAATAGCATGGGAAATGCTTGGCTCTGTGGACCTTCTTGTCAGTGTGGGGAAGTAAAATTACACAAGAAGGGGCCAGAAAAAATTGTGTCTTCTCCTGATTTTAAGAAAACCTAGAGTTTTTTTTTTCTCTTTGCCTCTCATAATGAGTGTCAAAAAGTTCCATCTTGTTGCTGCTACAAAAGAATATTTGCTCAGTGTCCAGGTTCTCACATCCAGCCACTCCAGAAGGGGGAGATGAGTGTGTTCTTGAAGTCTGCCGAGGACTCCATTCTTAGTTGGAGTCCAAGACCCAGGTACCACCTGTTCATCTTGACAAGTTAAAGGCATGAGAGTCTGTGGCTCACCTCACCTCTCCCCTGCAGGACTTGGGCAGGAAATGTGAGGCTCAGCTACTTTGCCAATAACTGGCATATACCAAAGTACTTCCAGTGTCATAAAAAGGAACAGGATTTTCCCTGTGTCCTTTTACTTCTCTGATAGAAAAGAAGTAATGATTAATTTGTTTAATGCTGGTGATATTCAGCTATTGTGATACCAAGCGGTATATCTTTGAAGTTTGAGTCTGAAATGTTCCCTAAAGGCCCATGTGTTATAGACTTTGTGGCCACCCCATGATGAAGCTGGCAGAACATTCAGCTGTGTGCAGTGATCACCTCATAATTTTGTATTATGCCTGTCATCCCATTAATTGGGAAGCATATTAAGATTATAGGGAGGCATGAGTCAAGTGTTAGAGTGGCCTTCCAGCAATCATAGAGCTCTGAGTTCAATCCCTAGGACTTCAAGCAACCATTCAGAAACACACCCCATGCTATGGTAGAGTCAACCTTTTTATTCCACAGCTGAGGTGACCAGCTCCCAGTCTTGTCTACCTTCCTTCCTGCCTCCCTCCCTCTTTCCCCTTCCCTCGCTACCTCTCTTTCTTTCCTTCCTTCCTTCCTCTCTCTCTTTCTCTCTCTCCCTATCTTCTTCCTTCCTTCCTTTCTTTCTTGTTTTTGACCTTATAGAAACTCTTGCCTTGTAATCTGTGTTTACTTCACGTTTGTCTTCTGAGTGTGAAGATAGTTTTTCTCCCAAATGCTACAGCAGGTAATCATTTAATATTTTATGTGTTTCCCATCTGCATATTTGTTTGCTTGTTTATCTTGTTTACGTTTGAACTCAAGACTAGTTTGCTGGGCACATGCTCACACAGCCACTTGAGACACATCTCTACTCTTTTTAGCTTCAGTTATATTTTATATAGGACCTCATGTTTTTTGTCTTAACTAGGCAGAACCAACATCCTCCTGTCCACAGCTTCCTGGAGTTTGAGATGGGATACATGCACAATCATCCCCAGTTTATTGAGATGATGTTTCAATTTTTTGTGCAAGATGGCCTCCAACTTTGATCATCTTGATCTCCACCTTCTGAGTAGCTGGGATTTGGGGAGACAGACATGCACCATCCCATCCTTGGCTTTGAAAACTTCTTCATTTTATGTGTTTATTGTCTGTTTCTGGGGGCATTTTCCCCCACCGTGCCTCTTTCTTAATGAATAGAGATGTTATTCATTTTGTTCTCTGGTTAGGTTCATGTAAGATGTCAGCAAACTTTTTTGTGTGTGGCAGTCTTGGGGTAGAACTCAGGACCTGAGTACTGTCCCTGAACTTTTTTGTTCTAGGCTAGTACTCTACCACTTGAGCCATACCACCACTTCTGGATTATTGGTGGTTAATTGAAGATAAGATTCTCATGGACTTTTTTGTCAATGCTAGCTTTGAACCATGATCCTCACGTTTCAGCCACCTGAGTAACTAGGATTATATGCATGAACCATCAGTGTCCAGGTGTCAGCAGACATTTTTAAGGGGGAATGAACAAATGGGTAGTATTTCATTTTCACCTGTGTGTAGGTGTTTAATATTGGTCTGATTTTTTTTTTGCTTAGCTTTTCCTTGGGTGGAGTTAAAAGTTTCTGCTTTTCAACAAAGGATATTAATGTCTACTGAAGGAATAAGAGCTATATCTTAGAGAGACCATCCATATTCTTTTTGAATAAATGCTTATCTATGACAATCTGGATATGCATATTTCCTGGCAGGTTTTAGAAGCTCAGAATCTTCAGCATTTCAGCTTACCACAGACTCTAAATTATTTCATTCAGGTCTCCTGTTTCTAGGATTTCTGAAATTTTGAATTCTCTCCTTTCTTAGAAATTACAAAATAGGTAATTCTGTTATGCATTTCCTTTGATTTTACTGGGACTTTAGAGTGGTCTTCGATAAATAAATGGGTGAATAAACAAACTTTCTGTGATCTAACAACATACTTCTGGTGATAAGCTGAAAGTATTACATTCATTTTTCCTAATGATCTCATTCTTCTCTGTTCAAATTGTTGTCAGTCACTGATCAATGTTGCATATAAATTGAGGTCTCAAAAGCAAAATAATCCATAGCCTTCAAAATGGATACAGTCCCGTAATTATGAAGAACAACTACCTTCAAAGACCTCTTGTTATTAGAGATGTGCCTTATAAACCCACTGAGGGAATCTTTGGAGTGAATTTTGTAAGTTTCCTAAGGGCAGGATCATGTTCATACAATTCTGAGCACTTTCTGAGTGTTTTGTTATGTTGGCTTTTTGTCTTTCTTCTCTCAATGTCAAGTCTTAACATGTAAGTACTCAGTAGTACAGTTAATCAGGAGTGCAGCAGACTTGGTTTACAAAGAGGTGACTCCCAGTCACTTGTTTGTACAACTTCCTTCTCATTGGACCCTCTATGGGCTCTTATTAAGACCTTCAATATTGGGAAAAGGGAGGAGGACTGAAAGGGGATAGGCTTGACTCAATTGTCAATAGGTGAGGACTGTTTATTGAGGAACACCAAGGGGCACAGACCTTCCTACAGTTTGGAGGTTGTGGGTAGGAGCTGGGCTTTTCATCTGAGCAAGGAGGCAGAGATGAATGAAAGGGCCTAGTCTAGTGAATTGTGCCTTTCAAATGAGCTCACGTGGGATGTTCACAGCTGGGTTCAGGCACATCAAACAAACATACCTGGGAATTTGTCTGGCATCTGTATGGACCTGGGACAATAGGGTGGGAGTCAATCCTTCACTCTACATCTGATACTGTTGCCTTTGGTAGTCCTGTGACAGAACACCTTTTGACACCTGAATTCTTTCCTGTTCTCCTCACATTTTCTGTCTTATTGCTTAAAGACAAGCTATAAAATACTATTTCCTACTCCTGTGATTATTGAGCTTATGAATTGTCAATGAGCCCTTATACACACGGGATGAAGTAAATTTCTTCCCTGTGGCTTCTGGGCCCTGTTTGGCTAAGGTTAGCCTTTACATACACACACACACACACACACACACACACACACACACACACACAAGCACGCACACACGCACGCGCGTGTGCACACACACACACACACACACTCACACACACACACACACGCACACACATGCACACATCTTCAGACTCTCATTGTTTCTAGGCTTTCTCCACGGTATTCATTGTCCCAATCAGAATTACTTAAATACTGAAAATTGGACCCTATTAATAATTATTCTGGGACAATGGCACAAGTTGGTTGGACTCAGAGAACAGGAACACATGATCATTTTAGGTATATCTCACTCTTGTTCCCTTTTCTTTCTTTTCCCATTCTTTTCTATTTAGTTCAGCTCAAGACTCTCTTGTCCTTAGTGGCTTATTGCTAGGAAGCTTCTCTGAATGAAGTCTGAGTTTACTAGGTCAAAATGATGAGGCTCCATGTCAGAAGCCATTTTGTTCTTCAGCTCAGTGTTTAACTACTGGGGTAACATTTTGGAGTGTGGGTTCTATAGCAGACTGTGTCCTGGCTATTAGTAGCAAGAACTAGACCACAGAGGGCTCAATGTCACTAAATTGTCTGTGTTTGTTGTACATATATGTCTTACATTTGCCATTCTTTTTGGCTTTTCAAGTCCCCTATTCTTAGAGAAGATCAACATTTTAAAGCAGTACCTATTTAAGATAAAAGCCATTTTATTAATGTTAATGATTAGCATATCTAGTCACTTAGCTATCTTCTTATATCTTTTACAAAAAACTGTTGAAGCTTCACACCTCTTGTTTAAACTTGTGTAAAGGGATTAAAGGATTAATATTAATACCTTAAGAAGTATTTGATAAGCTATAAAATAGTATCCACGTGTTAGTCCTTATGTTCTGTTTCAAATAGTAAAATTTAATTCTTGACCAATAATGCTATATATCAAGTTGTATAACACTCTCAAAGAAGCTCAGCACTTATATAAGGAATCTACTCTCAAACATGGATTTTTAAATTCTTTGTTTTATATTTCTAGATCTATGTTTTCATTGCTTATACCAGTACCAGTTAAATATGTTTTATGGTCATTCTTTTAAATCATGGTTTGGCATTTTGCTCTCTGGAAAGTGTTTGATGATAAAGATACACTTTAATTTTAACATCAACAAATCTGTGCCTGTTTCGTTTTCTACACAACTGAAATGTCAGGTAAAGGCTTTTCAGTTTTCCTTTGAATCAGAGTTCAGGAAGGGATCATTTAGACTCTTGCCTGGCAAAGATATCAGCAGTGACAGTGGGCAGTGTTCTTAATGATGGCTACCATGGCAGATGTGGGTGGCAGCTCCAGCTGAGGTGTCTGCCCCTGGCACTGTGCAATCGGTTGCTTCTTGACACGAGTTCTGCAGATGTGGAGACTCATTCTTGGTGTTGTGCCTCTGCACCAAGAATATTCTTGGTGTGTTCTCTGGCTTTCCTGGATGTTTAGAGATGTTTGCATACATATTATAAAAAAATTTAGCCTAGCAGAAGTAGAGAAAAATTATATAAGGAATATTTACCTATCAGCAGGCACATTTAAAAATTGTGCAAATTTTATTGTTTTCTTTCTTATCCACTTTACTGTTGCTATTAAAGAATTTAATTAAATTTAATTAAAGAATTCACTCCTAACACTTCAGTATAAGTCTCCAAGAAATAAGGACGTTTTCTTTATAAGTTTACTATTCTTCATCTTTTCTATTAAGTTAATAGCATTTCTTTAATATTGTCATTTAAGCCTGTATTTCCTCGATTTTCTAAAAAAAACAAACAAACAAACCTCTGCCTTTTTGTGTGTGTGATATTGGAGACAGAACTCAGGGCCTTGTGCTCCTAGTGTTCCTCCACTAGAGTAATTCCTCCAAATGTGCTCATTTCTCAGCTGAGGTCTTGCAAACATTTCTGCCTAGGCTGGTCCCAAACATGTGGTTTGCACAGGAAGTAGAAATAGCCATGAGGAAAGACACATGTGGATGTGTTGTTGTGTATATAGCTATTGAAGGTAAAATATTCTTACACAGAGGCATCCCCCTCTAGAGTCTAATCACCCAATGTAGACTTGTACATGGTATTTGTAAGCAAATTTAGATGGGGAGAGAGATAGTGGTATGGAATAAATTTCTAGGAAGAAGTAATTCTGCAAAGGGCATGTTCAGGGAAGTGAACAACCTAAGAAAATTAGAGATTTGTGACAGTTTCTCAGCAATTGCAGGCTGTGAAGGAAATGGCCCAGCAAGGTAAGTGTGCTTACAGAAGCTATAGGCCAAGCTACTTTGAACAATGACTGGTTTGGTTTGTCACCAGAATGTTCCTGCAGGGGTAAGAGTACTGGCTTATTTCAGATTGCTCAGTCTCAGGTCAGCCATGCTAGGCTCTTTGCTATCAGTATACTAGTTTCATTGTGTGCCATAACAAAAACACTTTCTTTGATGCTTATCATGATCAGGACAATTGTGAGGGCCATAAGGTTTCAGACTATGACAATAAATGTATTCATTCATTCAGTCATTCATTTTTGATGTTTCAGTGTTGTTCTGCCATAGGTCTTGCTGTGCCAGCCACAGTTGAGTCATACCTCCAAGCTTCCTACCAACACCTGAATGAAAGTATTACAGGTGTGTATCCATCTGTTTATCTTCTATGTTGTATGGTTTCCAACCTTGAATTGATTATTCAAAGAAACCGCCAAGACTGTAGAATAAAAGAAAATAATTTCTTTGGATGCTTGTATATGAGAGGAACAGTGAGCAGCTATGTAAAAGAGCCTTGTGTCCTGAGATGGGTTGCATAGTGTTTATGACTTTTAAGTTATGCCTGTGTGTCCCTGTTTGTATGTCCTGAGGTTTGAACTGAGGTCCAAGGTGCTGTCCTGAATTTTCTTTTCAAGACTAGTTCTCCATCACTATAATCTTGCATTTGAAAATTAATGTTTGTTTGTCATAGGGCTTGAACTCTAGGTTGACATTGTCCCTCAGTTCTTCAGCTCAAAATTAGCATTCTGTCCCTTGAGCCACAGCACCTGTTTTCTGGTGGTTTAATGGAGATAAGAGTCTCACGGACTTTCCTGCACAGACTGGCTTTGAACCGTGATCCTCAGTTCTCAGCCTTCTGAGTAGCTAGGATTACAGGCATGAGCCACTGGCATCCAGCTGGAAATTACTGGGGTTTTTAAGCATAGCAAATATTATTGACAAGTAAACAACTGTGGCCTCATCAGAAAGAAGCCCCTTTGCTTTCCACCATTGTCCCATTCCTATAATCTTACCTCAGAAGGATGAGAACTGGAGAATCATGGTTTGAAGAAACTCCTAAAAACAAGTCCACAAAACTCCATCTGTAGTTAACTAATCATAGTACAGAATGGAGGCCTGATTCAGTTGGAAGAGTGTCAGCTGTGAGCAAGCAAACAAATCCTAAAGAACATGAGTTCATGTTCTTAGTTTAAGTGGTTGCAAAATATGTAGATGACATCTAGGCAGACAGTCAAATAAATAGAAGATGAGAGATCACACTTTCTTGTTGCAAGTTGATCCCACAAGGTAAAACAGCTCATAATACTGGATAAAATATAACTTTTAAATTATGAATTGGATTTGAAATGATACCCAATGCATACAATTCTTGCAGCTCCAAAAATAGCTCTTTGCACCCCCACAAATACCAGTTTTTGAAATCAGAGCCTTGCCCTTTCTTGCCTTTGCTTCCTCATCTAGCCGAGCTCTCTCTCTCTCTCTCTCTCTCTCTCTCTCTCTCTCTCTCTCTCTCTCTCTCTCTCTCTCTCTCTCTCTCTCTCTCTCTCTCTCATATAACTCTCATTCCATGAGAATCAATTCACTTGTCTTCCAAAAAATTCAGCAGTTTTCATTGTTCTGTTTCCATACATGAAAATAAGTTACATCAAGACTTAAAACCTTTAGCTTTGGGATATACCACTTGGGGTAGCTGGTGGCATACTCATCATTAGACATTTCCAGTCCTAAGAATGGTTGTTACATCTATTGGGAAAGCAGAGGAGGAGCACTGGAGGGCTGCTTAAGCATCTTGAAGACCAAAGAGTACCAGATGGTTAGAGGAAGCCTTGGTTCTCCATCAGGTACCGGAAGAGGGGTGCAGAAAAGTTCTGGTAACTGTTGATTTTGCTATTACCTCTCACAGAAACAGTACCAATTTTGATTCATGTGACCACCCACAAATACACCATTGGTGTATTTTCCAGGCATGAAGTATAAAGCCAGCAAAGCATGAAATCCCTTGTAATGACTAATTTAACAAGAGCCCATGACTTTTTGAGAAGAATGGACCTGGGGCCTAAACCCAGGATATAGAGTGAAGGGAAAGGAAAGGCACTGGGCAGAGCACAGTGACTGTGGCATCCCAAAATGGTTGATTAGAGTAACAGCAATTATTGTGCACTTCAGTCTAGTCTACATAGGTGGGTTTCAATACTGTAGTTGGATCCACTTACAACGAATGGGACAATGGTTGGAGGCAAAGGGGCTTCTTCCCAATGGGGCCACATTTGTTCATTATATTTGTCAAGAATAGTTTTGCCATTTTTTAAAGCAGTAATTTTCAGCTGGGTGCTAGTGGCTCATGCCTGTAATCCTAGCTACTCAGAAGGCTGAGAACTGAGGATCATGGTTCAAAGCCAGGGTGGGCAGGAAAGATCATAAGATTTTTAAGACTTTTTTATGTATCTAATCAAGCCTATTTCCTATTTCACCCTGACAAAAGCAATGTGAAATGTGTAAAAAATGTCAGGTTCAAACAAAAATCAATCCAGCAAGATACATTTGCAGTTTTAAAAGTTACAAGAAAAGTAGTGCCTTGTGGTAAAGTTTCTTACTCAACAATTTCAAATGTCTCAGTGTCTGTGTATAAAAAGATTATGGCAAGGCACGAGTGGCTCATGTCTTTAATCTTAACTATGAAGGAGGCTATGGTCAGAGGATTTAGATTCAGTCAGCCTGGAAAGGAAAATCTGAGAATCTTTTCTACAGTTAACCAGCAAAAAGCCAGAAGTGGAGATGTGGCTCAAGTGGGTAGAGTGCCAATCTTGAGGGAAAAAGTCAATAGATAACCTTAGGCCTTGTGTTTTTGCATTCGAGTCTCTGTACACACACACACACACACACACACACACACACACACACACACACAGATTATGGAAAGTTTGGCAGTGTGTAAAAATGTGAAAGGAAAATAATTTTCAGAAATTCACATGTATGTTTTCAAGATGACTTACTTTCCTCTTGATGAAAGCAATAGCAATATGATTATGCCCATTTTAAATGTCTCTGGATTTAGTTATCATAGTCCTTTAATAGTTCAGGAGTTTATCACTAGGCTTAATATAAGAACTCCTGTCTTTATAGAATTAAAATAATTTTCTTTATATTGTCAAGTGTGCTGGACATTACAAACAATTCTATATCATTTTAATAGATTTTTTTTGCATTTTGTAAACTGAATATGTCTTTTCTTTTGAATGACTCATGAGAAAGAGGTGGTGCCTCTTTGAATTTGCTTCTTTCAATATTGAACTCGGACATAGCTAAGCATTTCCAATCTCTCTTCTAAAACTCACCTTAAGACTCACCTTTGAAAATTAATTAACTTTAAGATTTCTTGCCATTTAAGTTGCAGACTTTGATTCTGCAAATCTCAGGTGTCAGCTCTTGCAGTGTCATGTAGTTCTTGTGAGACTGTTTATTTTCCTGGTGTGTATAATTTGTCAGATGTACTCAGCTTACAGTCCCATTATAAGTTTCAAATACATAGAAAATAAATCTGACTTTAATATTCTGATAAAACATTTAGCTACTTCATGTACAAGTTCTATATCCATGAATTCAACTCACTTTGGATCACAATTATTTAAGAGAGTGATTTGATCTGTCAGGAAACTGTACATGCATTTCTTTTTCTCAGGGTTTCCTAAACAATAAAAATACTACTTGTGAAGCATTTATATAATATGGAGCATTTTAACTTCTTTAGATATGGGAGGATATGGGTGGGTTCTGAATTGATAATCTGTGTATTTTGGCACTTTTAAAATATAAAAAAAGAAAGGAAGAGTGGGGTGGAAGGAGGGGAGGCCCATCTTGGAGCCAGTTACTAGATATAGGGTCAACCAAAGGAGATCACCTGCTTTCTTGAGGTGGGCTAGGTCTGTAGGGTTTGTCCATTACACAATGGAGGCTTCTCTGCTTCAGAATTCCAGGAATTCCATTGGATGGCCACCAGGAAGCAGGAAGTATGGGTTCCTCAGGCATTCCACTTAGGCTGTCCTGAATAATCCTGTCCAATTCAGGAAGAATCACAAAATGAGTGTGTTGTGTTCAAATAATTTTGGGAAGCGTCGGGTTAAACAGGAGTAAGTGCTTCCTCAATGTCAAACACTTCAAAATGTTAACATGCTGATTTTTGTCATGAAGCTAAAACATAACCTCTTTGCGAGGCAGAGGCTTCAAAGCTATACATGCCCATTGGTGGTTTGCCAGAAGGAACTTGACTGTCCTCTAGCGTTGCTGCTGAGAATTATCCATACAGGAATTACCTTTCATACAGAAATTACCTGTATGAAAGGTAATAGCCAGAGGGCAAGGGGGTGGGGATGGCGGTGTGGGAAAAAAGTCCAGTCTTTATTCTTTTCCTGGGCATGTGGTCAAGCCTGACACTTGCTCCAGTTCCAGAGCAGGTTTGAATGCAAGAATCACTACCTAATTCCTGAGAAGTAGGAGTTGGTGGGAGGAGAAACACAGTGGAAAAGGGCATCATATTTAGTCTACACCTTGATTTATACCTGCATTAAGCACCAGCTGCATCCCTTACAGCTGCACCCTTCTTTCCACTCCTTTGCTTAGATTGGCATTGGTTGACAAGATGGTATAATAGTTGAGGATCCAGCCTCTGGGCTTGAAAACTGGCCCTACTGTTTATTATTCTGTGTGCATAGAGGAGGTTCCTTGGCTTCTCAATGATTTGTAAAATGAAATCAGCTCTCATCAAGCTGCTGCACACATGAAATGCACTAACGGTTTTTCCATTTGAATGAAGCCACTCAGCAAAATTCCTCATATATATATATATATATATATTTCTTATATATGTTTATAGATATAGTATGTATTACATACATTATGTATGATATACACACATTATAAATAGTACAAAACACGTACGTAATCACAACAAGAACAGCCAAGACACAGCTTCTCCCCCAAAAAATTTATAAGAAGGCAGGGACAGATAAACACCTCTCAGTCCTAACTCACAATTTTAATGGTTTTAACTCTCCAGTTAAGCATCATAGATTGTCCAGTTGGATCAAAAAGCAAGATCCTTCTATCTGCTTTCTTCAAAAGACACAACTTACCCACAAAAATAAACATTCTGAAAGTGAAAGGCTGGAATAAAATATATCAAGCAAATGGCCCCCATAAAGAGATGGGAGTTACTATATTAATGTCAGATAAAATAGACTTTAAATTAAAATCAATGAGAACTGACAAAGAAGGTCACTGCATTCTAATTAAGGGAACTCTCCTTCAGGTAGATATTATGATTTAAAACATCTACTCACCAAATAATGGAGCACCAGAATTTATACAAGAAATGCTACTTTCTCTCAAATCCAAAGACATTAATTGTGGGAGACTTTAATACACTACTATCCCCACTAAATAGATCCACCCAGCAAAAAGTCACCAGAGAAACTTCGGATCTTAAAATTTGCATAGATCAACTAGTCTTAACTAACATCTACCGAATATTTGACCCAGCCCCATCAGATTACACCTTCTTCTCAGTAGCACATGGAACATTCTCCAAATTAGACCATATTCTAGGCCACAAAGAAAATCTGTCCAAATTCAGAAACATTGAAATTATACCCTGCATTCTCTCAGACCAGAAGGGAAAAAAATTATAATTCAATACCAAAAGCCACCAAAGTAAATACTGTAACACATAGAGGCTGAACAACACAATTTTGAACCACCAGTGGGTCATGGAAGATATTAGAAAGGAAAATCAAATGTTCATGATATTCAACAAAAATGTTCACACAAATTACCAGCTCCTCTAGGACACAGAAAAGGCAGTACTCACAGGCAAGTTTATAGCTCTGAGTTTGCACATTATCAAATTGGAAAGATCTGAAACCAACAATTTAATGAGGCAACTAAAGCTTTTTGAAAAAAGAACAACAAGCCAAACCCCAATCCAGTAGATGGAAGCAAATAAAATTAAATCCGAACTAAATAAATTAGAGTCCAAAAAAAAAAAAACTATAGAAAGAATTAACAAAACAAAGAGATGGCTCTTCAAAAAATAAAATTGACAGACCCTTAACAAATCCTACGGAATGGAAAAAAGAGAACACACCCACATAAACAAACTCAAGAGAGTACAATGGAAATATAACTACAGAAACAACCAAGATTCATAATATATAAAAGGATACTTCTCAAACCTTTATACTAATAAGTTTGAGAATCTAAAAGATACGGACTAGTTTCTAGCAAATATTGACATGCCCAAACTTAACCAAGATGATTTAAAACAACAGACCCATATGAAGCATCGAAATAGAGCAGCAATAAGAGACCTCTCACACAAGAAAAGTCCAGGACTGGATGGTTTTACAGCTCAATTCTACAAGGCCTTCAAAGCAAAACTGACACCAATACTTCTCCATCTCTTTAATGAAATGCAGAGCAAAAATTCACTATCACACTCTTTTTATGAAACCAGCATAACCCTCATCCCCAAACCAGGCAGAGACTCATCAAAAAAGAGAACTATAGACCTATTTTTTGATGATTATTGACAGAAAACTTCTCAACAAAATGTTGGCCAATCGACTTCAACAAGTCATGAAAAGAATCATACACCATGATCAAACAGGATTCATTTCAGGGATGCAAAGCTGGTTCAATATATGCAAAACAATATAATTCATCACATTAACAAGAGCAAGGATGAGAACAACATAGTTATCTCAATAGATGCAAAAAAAGAAACATTTGACAAGATCCAACACCCCTTTATGATGAAGGCTTTGGAAAACTAGGAATCCATGGAACATTCATCAATATAATAAAGGCTATATCTGACAAACCTGCAGCCAGCATTATACTTAATGGTGAAAAGTTAAAGCCATTTCCTCTAAATTCAGGAATGAGACAAGGGTGTCCACTCTCCCCACTCCTCTTTAAACTAGTATTAGAATGCCTAGCTACAGCAGTAAGAGAAGAGCACGGCTGAAATTAGGAAAGCACCCCCTTTTGTAATAGTTCCACAAAAAATAAAATACTAGGAGTGAACTTAACAAAAGAGTCACCTTCACAGGAACTCTATGACAAAATCTTTAAAACCTGAGAAAGGAAATTAAAGCAGAACTAAGCAAAGGGAAAAACCTCCCATGCTCCTGGATTGGGAGGATTAACATCGTGAAAATGACAATACTGTCAAAGGCTAAGTATAAATTAAATGAGATACCTATGAATATTCCAACCTCATTCTCCAATGAAATAGAACAGGCAATCCAAAAATTCATATGGAACAATAAAAGACCCCGATGTCAGTATAATTTGTGGAGGGGAAGGGGAAAAACAAGTCATTTAAATAAGGATACAGGTGGACCCGTTGCAACAATGAGAAGTACACATTCTCATGTCGAAAACGAACTTTACAACTTTGGTGGGGGGGGGAGGTTTGGGTGGGGGAGCGGGGGAGGCTGGGAAGGGATAGGAATGGTAAAGAAAGGAGGAGGCTACAACGCTTGATAAGAAATGTACTCACTATCTTGCCCATGTAATGGTAATCCCTCTGTACACTATTTTCACAATAAAAAAATAAAAATATAAAAAAAGAATAAAAGACCCCGAATAGCAAAAAAAAAAAAAATCCTGAGTAGAAAGAGCAGTGCTGGAGGCAGATCAATACCAAAATTCAAACTCAACTACCATAGAAAACTCTCCTCTACTCAAACTCTACTCTACTCAAATTCTACTCTACCATAGAAATCCAAACAGCTTGTACTGGCACAAGAACCGACCTGAGGACCAATGGAATAGGACTGAAGACCCAGAAATGATCCCACAGACCTATAGCCACCTAATTTTCAGTAATTGAGCTAAAGAACTATATTGGAAAAAAGATAACCTTCTCAGTAAATGGTGCTTGCAAAATTGGTTAAACACTTATAGAAAACTAAAACTAGATCCATATATATCACCCGCACCAGAATCAACTCCAAAATGGATCAAATATCTCAAAATAAAAGCAGACTCCCTGAAAACATTACTGGAAGGAATAGGAGAAACTGTAGGGTTCCTTGGCACAGGCCAGAATTTTCTTAATAAAGATCCAGAAGCACAACAAATCAAAAAAAGTTTGGACAAATGGGATAGCATGAAACTGCAGAGCTTCTGCAAGGCAAAGGACATAGCTAGCAAGATCAACAGAAAGCCCAAGGACTGGGAGAATATTTTCACTAGCTATACAAAGGACAAGGGTCTCATATATGAAATATACATAGAACTCAAAAAACTAAATCCCCCAACAACAAATCCTCAAAGAAACAACTGTCTGATTAACAAATGGGCTACAGACTTAAAGAGAGACTTCTCTGAAGAGGAAATACGAATGGCCAATAGACATCAAGAAATACTCAACCTTTCTAGCCATTAAAGAAATGCCAATCAAGACAACGCTAAGATTCCATCCACCCCAGCTAGAATGACTATAATCAAGAAATCTTGTAATAACAGGGAACCCTACTGCATTGATGGTGGGAGAGTAAACTTGTTCAACCACTCTGGAAAGTAGTATGGAGGTTCCTCAAAAGACTCCACATACAGCTCCCTTATGACCCAGTAATCCCACTTTTGGGCATTAACCCAAACGATCAAAGACAAGGTCATACCAAAGCTACCAGCACAGCCATGTTTATTGCAGCATTAATCACCATAGATATGGAACCAACACAGATGCCCTTCAGTAGATGAATTGATCAAGAAAAAAAGAATGATATTGTCCCATTTGTTAGGAAATAGAAAGACTTGGGAAAAATTATATTAAGTGAAGTAAGCCAGGCCCAAAGAAACATAGGTCCCATTGTTTCCCTTATTTGCAATATCTAGTATATGTCTGTGTCAATAAGAAAAGGTCAGACAAGTTGATATTAGGGAAATGAACCCCAAAATAAGTATTCAAAAGTTTTTTTAATGTGATTGTTTCTAACATATTTATAAGATGATTTCTTTGTTGCTTTGTATGTACCTCCCTCACGGTATAACCCCTGCTTTCACTGTATTTGATGTTGGTTTAATTTGTAGAGGGTAAGGGGAAAAATAAATCGTTTAACTAGGGATACAGGTAGACCCATTGCAACAATGAGATGTACAAGTCATTATGTCGAAAAACGAATTTTAAAATTTTGGTCGGGGGTGGGGGCAGGATCTGGTATGGGGTTTGGTGGGGTATGGGAAGGGATGGGAAGGGTAAACAAAGGAGGAGGCAACAATGCTTGATAAGAAATGTGCTCATTATCTTGCCCAAGTAATTGTAACACCTCTGTATGGCATTTTCACAATAAAAATGTGATATATCTCTATCTATATATCTATCTATATATAGATATAGATCTATCTATCTATATCTATCTATGTATGTATCTATCTATCTATATAGATAGATCTATATCTATCTATGTATGTATCTATCTATCTGATAGATAGATACATACATAGATAGATATAGATAGATACATACATACATATATATAGATATAATTATATAAAATGTTATTCTATGTCTCAGCCAGAAAGAATAACATTGCCTCTTTCATTAGGAAATGGAAAGACTTGAAAAAAATTGTATTAACTGAAGTAAGCTAGGCCCAAAGAAATATACATCCCAAGGTTTCCCTTATTTGCAGTGACTAGTACATATCTAGGACAAGCAGAGAAAATCAAAGGCTATATACATAAGACCACATGAGATAATGTTAAGCAAAATGAACCCTAAGACAGGGTCAAGAGGTTTGTTTTCCTTTCTTGCAAGTGTTATTAATGTACTTACAATGCACTATGTGATTCTTTTGTTTCTATTGTACGTCCTTCCCCGATGGTATAAACCCTGTTTCCACTGGATTTTATGCTGGTGTTCTGCACCTTGTATAAACATTTTTGTAATTTGGGGAGGGGAAGGGATATTGCAGAACCGCTTAAAATGGGGATGTAGGCTGACCCATTGTGACAATGAGATGTATAGGACACTATACTGAAAATGAACATTACAAGATCAGGGTGGGGGGGCTGGATGAGTTGGGAAGGCGGGGAGGGAAGTAATAGTAGGGGGAAAATAAAGGAGGAGGTAACAATGCTTACTATGAAAAGTGCTCATTACCCTACTCATGTAACTGTAACCCTTCTGTACCCTACTCATGTAACTGTAACCCTTCTGTGCATTTTTACAATAAAAAATTTAGAAAAATAAATAGTAGAAAATATATTTATATATTATATAACATATATTTTATTATACTAGTTATATATTATAAAATATATATTAAAATGTTTCAGATGTACTATATATTTTACATATATATAATATATACACATTTTATACAGATTTATTTATATACTTTATATACGCTTTATACATATATATGTAGAACTTTTGGAAGCACAGTGCCAACTGTCTGCCAGGAAACCATGCTGTGTAAAGGTCAAGCCCTCCTTTGCCATTTTTATTGGACATTAGCACAGGTTCTTGCAAGTTTGTGTACAAAATTTCCTGGTGCTGGCTTTGGTGGATTCTGTGTCTTTACAGGCTGGCTTCTCCCACAATCTCCTAACCTCACATACCTACTCAAGTTGTCTGGAATTGAAAAGCTGAAAATCACTTGATTTACTTAACTAGGGTAAAATACAAATCTATTGCCTCAGTTCACGTGGTGCATCATGCATGTAACAATGAAATGGATTTGTTGCTGTCCTCCCTGATCCTGATAGGTTACCTGGAGGAGCTGGAGAAAAGATGGATGGGATCAGGCAGGGAGGGGCATGGGAGGAGCAATAGCTGCCCACGTTGTGTTAGACACATCCCTGAAGAGCTCTGCTAGAGCCTCCAAGCAGACAGAAGGAGCAAAAGGAGCAAGCTAAAGGTGAGGTTAAGACGAACATGGGTAGCTGAGGTTGGTTCCAGTGGGACCCCATAGGGCAAGGGATACCTCCTAAACTGTCTAGTGTCCTTCTGTCCTTGGGTTTTGGGGGATCTTCTCCCAGTGTGTGCTCCACCGCGGGCAAGAGGCCTGCCCCAACTTCTCTCTGCTCTTCTGCCCCTATTATAATTGAGTGGCTCAGATCTGTAGGGACCCACGCTACTCTGCCTAAAGCTCCTTCTTGTCTACTCCTAATCCCAGGCATATTCTTTCTGGCCTTCTTTATTATTTGTTATCTCTAAAGAGAACCATGCTCTTTCCTCTAGGGGATAGCCATTCCTCTCTGCCTAATCAGTGGCAGGCCTTTTCCATCTGTCTGCTCACTGAGTGGAAAGGCCTGGTCTATGCAAAATGGAAACCATTTCCCTCCATGTTGCCTGCCTTGGAACCCAGTGAACACTACAGGCCTCTGCTGGACTGAATGAGGCAGGTGGAATGAAGGCGGCACCAGAGACACAAACCTGGCACTCCTGGATTGTGTTCAGTGTAACCAGCCACCACACTGGATGATAATTGGCCATCCATAGGGAATAGACACACAGAGCAAATCATTTCTCAATTAGGCAAATGATCTGGAAGCGGTTTTTCATTGTGTCTAATGTAATGATTTTTCATGTAATAATGTAATGATTGCTTATTCAAGTCAGTTTGGGCCTTAATTACAACATAAATTTCTGATTAATTACTAGCAGGGATACTCATCAGGTTATACAGCATTATCCCCTTCAACATTACCTTTGCTTGTAGATATTTTTGTACTTATGCCACCTGTGATTGGCAAGGTGTGTGCAGGTGAACTGATGGTTAACAGTCCATCGAGGTCCCACCTCTACAGGATGCATCAAGCATTACCCTTCTGCCGACCAAATCTATAGATCACACCTCTCTCTGGTATGAAGTGAGCTTCAGAGAAATAGTGGAGCCTTTTAGCAAGGCTGCTGCCAGCAAGGAAGAGCTAACAAAGCAGGCCTACTGCAGGCTCAGCATTGGCTATAATCTGGGATCCTGGATCTTGGGAGAGCTTTGTCCAATTCTCCAGGGAACTATGTCTTCCTAGTAGTCATTTGCTTGTAGCATAGCTCACCATGTTTTTAATTGAATGTCCAAAGAATGTGGCCATGAGGAAGCTTACTTTCCTCTGGAGTCTGGAACTTGGTATGTTCCATGAAGAAAGGCTAGGGATCCGCGCCAGTGGACTTCCCAGATGTTGGCTTTCTGCTTCCCTTCCCTCCCCTGCCCTGTGCTGCCCTGACCTTTTCTTTCTCTTCCTTCCGCTCCCTTTCTTTACTGTTCCCTTCTTTTTCTTCTTCTCCCTCTCTCCTCCCTTCCCATCTTCTCCTCTACCCCTAAACAGAAAATCAAAATTCACTAAATAATGATACCTCCTGCCCTTTCCCCAGCCCTTGACAGTTACCATTTCACTTTCTAAGAATTTTTCAATGCTAGTTACCATATGTGAGTGAAATCATACAGTAACTCAAGCTTAGTACATTGACAAAGTATCCTCAAGGCTTGTCTGTTTCAGACCTACATGACACAAGTGATGCACACATGACCCATAGGACTATGTATACATTGTGTGTGAGTATGAATTTGTATATGTGTGGCTCATTCATGGTTCATACATGGTTGTGTGTCAGTATTTATATGCGTTTGTGTGTATAAATTATTATTATGCTCACATACATACCATGTGAGTGAATGCATCACCATGATTGTGGTTTGGTTATATATTCCTGTGTTTTCACATACATGTCATTATATATGCATATTTATAGATGTATATGCAAACATGTTTGTTGTTCCAACTGAAGATTGTCAGTTAATCTTTCCTGCTGTCTCCTGCACATTGTTGCCTGCATTAATGTTTCTGCACTAGCCATAGCATTGCTGGAACAGGGAGTAATTAGCTTGCTCACTTTGGGTGAAATAAATATCTCAATGTGCAGAAACTCTTAAGAAATGTAATGTTCAAACTTTGAAAGGTACTTTGCACTAAAAGGTAATAAAGCACAGAAGTGCAAAGGCAAATCACTTGAGAAATAATTTTTGAAGCTTTCTGGAAGAGGGTGAGTGTCTGAATCTCCCTCCAAGTTAACAGTGCACTCTTGGGCTGTCTCACCTAACGATGTTAGTACAAAACACACACACATGCCATCTTGGTCATTTATATCACAGTATCTTGAAATGTTTTTAGTTAGAAAATGCTTCTGTGTCTTTGGCTGAAGAACCAGAATGCTGAAAACCTATTTTATTAATTAACTAAGTTCCATTCTTCACATTTTCTTTGATTCTTTTCCACTCCAGCACCCATCTAGGTGACTACATTATGTTCAGCATCGTGCTTTCTTTATTTGACAGTCTCCTAGACTTTCCTTGCTTTTGGTAACTTTGACAGTTCAGAGGCATATTTGTCATGGGTTTTATAGCACTGCCCTCAATTAGAATTTATCAAATATTCTTGTTACAATTTGATTGAGTTTGTGTGTTGGGTAAAAAAGTCACAGCAATACTTATTTTCAGAATCCATTGTATCATGAACCCAGGGAGTTGGCGTGGTGGGGCATAACTGTAATCCCACTACTCAAGGTGCAGAGCTAGGAGGGACTCTTCTATATGTAGATATGTTTTTCTCCCTCATTACTTACCTATTCCATTACTTATTTCTCTGTATTTTTACCTATGTATTGGATATGCTGTGGGTTATAACCTGACATTGCTGTCTTTTTTATTTATCACTAGAAAATTCTGTCTATTGGTCAGTAGCAAGTCTGCATATTGGGTCCTGTGTCCCACTGACTTCCTGGAGTTTTCTATTATTTTGCTAAGATCGTGTGTGTGTGTGTGTGTGTGTGTGTGTGTGTGTGTGTGTGTTGTCCCAGCCCTAGACCTAGTCATTTCTACAAGGAGTCTGGCTCTCCCCCATTAAAAAAACAGTTTGTGAAACTGTAATATGGATTTTATATGTTCTCATTGATGCCAGAAGTTATTGATTCTATTTAACTGAGACATAAGTTCTATATCTTTAGGTCTATGCCTTTTTAAAATTATCATTATAATGGTGATGTACAGAAAAGTTACAGATGTATAAGTCAGATAATGGATACATTTTTTGGACAATATCTCCCCTTCCCTTACTTTCTCTGTTTTTCTCTCCCATCTCACCAACAAATTGTATAGTTCATTTTCAACATAGTGTTCAGTGAATTTGTATGACTACTGAATTTGTTTGACTTTTGTATGACATATTTTGCAAGTTGTGGGGTTTGAACTCAGGGCCTGGGCACTGTCCCTGAGTTTCTTTGTGTTCAAGGCTAGCATTCTACCACCTAATCCATAGTGCCACTTCTGGCCTTCTCTGAGTAGTTTATTGGAGAGCCTCATGGACTTGCTTGCCTGGGCTGGCTTCTTACTGTGGCCCTCACATCTCAGCCTCCTGATTAGCTAGGAGTACAGGTATGAGCCTTTGGCACCCAGGATCTATGACTGATTTTTAATGCTGGAATGGTGCTCTCGCTCTCTCTCTCTCTCTCTCTCTCTCTCTCTCTCTCTCTCTCTCTCTCTCTCTCTCTCTCTCTCTCTCTCTCTCTCTCTCTCTCTCTCTCTCTCTCTCTCTCTCTCTCTCTCTCTCTCTCTCTCTCTCTCTCTCTCTCTCTCTCTCTCTCTCTCTCTCTCTCTCTCTCTCTCTCTCTCTCTCACACACACACACACACACACACACACAAACACACACATAGATTTCCTATGATGTAGATACTTCAGGGAAACGTATGCTAAAAATCTTTTTTTTTTTTTTTTATTGTGAACACACTGTACAGAGGAGTTACAATTACATGGGCAAGATAATGAGTACATTTCTTATCAAGCCTTGCAGCCTCCTCCTTTGTTTACCCTTCACATCCCTTCCCAGTCTCCCTCTGCCCCCCACCCAATCCTCCCTCCCACCAAAATTATAAAGTTCGTTTTCAACATGAAAACTTGTACTTCTCATTGTTGCAACGGGTCCACCTGTATCCTTAAATGACTTGTTTTTATAAGGATGTGAGCAAAGAGAATTGAGAAGGTGTAACCATCTTGGCTGGGCTTATGGGAGAAAATACGAGATTCATGAAATGGAAAATCCTGGGAAATTTAGAGCTAGGAAGAGTGAAGCTGGCCAAACAAGGTGGCTTCCTACTGAATTTTGTAGTATTTATTTTTCCCAGTTGTTGGCAAGGGAGGGCCTCATCGTCAGGGGCACTAGAGACTTTGATTCCACTCATTTATGAATGGGACATTATACAGGAATGAGACGTTTTAGTCTTTAAAAAATGAAGTCATGGCCCTCTGTGGCTGCATTATATTTGAAAAGCGGATTATTTGAAAACACAATCTGTGCAATTACAGAATAATAAATTATTAACTGAGAGGACTTTTTTACGGCTCTTGGTGATGTATCCTGCTATTTTTGCAATTATTTTTTTTCTTTTTTTTTATTTTTTTTATTGTAAAGATACTATACAGAGGGTTACAGTTACATGAGTGAGGTAATTAGTACACTTCCTCTTGAACATTGTTACCCCCTCCATTGTTTTCCCCCTACTATCCCCTCCCTCCCTCCCTTCCCCGAGGTTCTTTTTTTTTTTTTTTTTGATTGTGATTAAGTGATTACATAATTTCCGGAAATTCACAGTATTGTGGAATAATGATGCTCATTTAAAGTCACAAGTTCATTCTAACTTTCCTGGAGCAAATTGTCTATCACAGTCTGTAATATATAACGGTGCTCACATGTTATATACCATATATGTGATCAGCAGCATGGGGATATTTGGTAGTGGTTCAACCAGATGAGTGGGAGTTCTTTGTTTCTTAAGTCCTGTTAGTTTTGTCATATCACCTAACATTTTGGATTTAGCATCCACTTATCAGGGAGACCATGTACTGTTTGTCTCTTCATTTTTGGCTTACCTCACTCAACATGATTCCTTCTAGCTCCATCCATTTCCCTGCAAATGCCATTATTTTGTCATTTCTAATGGCTGCATATTATTCCATTGTGTATAGATACCACAATTTTTGGATCCATTCATCTGTGATGGGGCATCTAGGTTGTTTCCATATCCTAGCTATTGCGAACAATGCTGCAATAAACATGGAGGTGCACGTGTCCTTGTATATTGGTTCCTGTTGTTCAGGGTAGATGCCTAGAAGTGGTATGACTGGGTCATAAGGGAGGTCAATCTTTAGCTTTCTAAGGACCCTCCAGACTGCTTTCCAAAGTGGTTGTATAAGTGTACATTCCCACCAGCAGTGCAATAGCGTTCCTCGTTCTCCACATCCCCTCCAGCATTTGTCGTTGGCTGATTTGTGGATGTGGGACATTCTGACTGGGGTAAGGTGGTATCTCAGGGTTGTCTTTATTTGCATTTCCTTCACCACCAGGATGATGAACATTTCCTCATGTGTTTCTTTGCCATTTTTATTTCTTCAATTGAGAAGTCCCTCTTTAGTTCCCTTGCCCATTTAGTAATTGGTTTGTTGGGTTTGGGAGGGATTCGTTTCTTGAGTTCCCTGTATATACAGGATGTTAACCCCTTGTCTGATATATTGCTGGTAAATATTTTTTCCCAATTAGTTGGTTGTCTTTCTAGCTTGGTTGCGACAGCTTTATCTGTGCAGAAGCTTTTTATTTTAAGGTAGTCCCATTTGTCGAGTCTCTCTCCAACTTGTTGTGACCCTGCGACTCTGTTCAGGAAGTTCCTTCCTGTGCCTATTAGTTCAAGTGTCTCTCCTACTCTGTCCTGCAGTACTTTCAGAGATTCAGGTTTAATGTTAACATCTTTAATACATTTTGCGTTGATGTTGGTGCATGGTGATAGGTTGGGGTCCACTTTTAGATTTCTGCATGTGGCTGCCCAGTTTTCCCAGCACCAGCGGTTGAAGAGGCTGTGTTTCTTCCATTGTATGTCTTTGGCTCCTTTGTCGAATATCAGCTGGCTGTAGGCCTGTGGATTTATTTCTGGATCTTCGATTCTGTTCCATTGGTCTTCGGGTCTGTTTTTGTGCCAGTACCATGCTGTCTTTGTTATTATAGCTCTGTAGTAGAGTTTGAAGTTCGGCATGGATAGCCCTCCCATATTGTCTTTATCCCCTAGAATTGTTTTGGCTATTCTAGGTCTTTTGTTGTTCCATATGAATTTTTGGACTGTTTTCTGTATTTCAGTGATGTACGTCATTGGGATTTTAATATGAATTGCATTGAATTTGTATATTAGTTTTGGAAGTATTACCATCTTTACTATATTAAGTCGGCCTATCCAGGAGCATGGGAGGTCTTTCCATTTCCTAGTGTCTTCTGCAATTTCTTTCTTTAACTTTTTATAGTTCTCATTAAATAGTTCTTTTACATCTTTGGTTAGGTTAATTCCTAAATATTTTATTTTTTGGGAGGTTATTGTGAATGGGGTTGCTCCCTTTATTTCCCTCTCTTCCTGTACATTATCAGTGTATAAGAAGGCAACTGATTTTTGTGGGTTTATTTTGTATCCTGCTATTTTGCCGAAGTGATTTCTGGTTTCTAAGAGTTTGGGGATAGAGTTTTTGAGATCGTGGAGGTATAGTATCATGTTGTCTGCAAAAAGTGATAGTTTAACTTCCTCTTTCCCTATGCGGATCCCTTTAATGTCTTTTTCTTGCCTTATTGCCCTGGCTAAGGGTTCTAGGACTATATTGAAGAGGAGTGGAGACAGTGGACATCCTTGCCTTGTTCCTGATTTTAGGAGAATTGGTTGTAGCTTTTCCCCATTAAGTATAATATTGGCTATTGGTCTGTCATAAATGGCTTTTATTGTTTTTAGAAATGTTCCTTCTATTCCTATTTTCTCCAGAGCTTTTAGCATGAATGAATGTTGAATTTTGTCAAAGGCCTTTTCTGCATCTGTGGCGATAATCATGTGATTCTTGACCTTGGCTCTGTTGATATGTTGGATTACATTTCTTGACTTACGTATGTTAAACCATCCCTGTGTCTCTGGGATGAAGCCTACCTGGTCATAGTGAATTAATTTTTTTATGTGTTTCTGGATTCTGTTAGCTAGAATCTTGTTAAGGATCTTTGCATCTGTGTTCATCAAGGAGATTGGCCTGTAATTCTCCTTTTTGGTTGGGTCTTTGCCTGGTTTGGGGATGAGTGTGATATTGGCTTCATAGAATGAGTTTGGGATAGCTCCCTCCTTCTCTGTTTCTCTGAAGAGCTTGAGGAGTATGGGTATTAGTTCTTCTTTAAAAGTCTTATAGAATTCTGCTGTGAATCCATCTGGTCCTGGGCTTGTTTTTGTTGGAAGACTTTTGATAGCTTCCTGTATCTCATTATAGGATATTGGCTTATTTAATTGGTTAACTTCTTCTTTGCTCAGTTTGGGCAACTTGTATTTCTCTAAAAATGCATCCATTTCCGCCCAATTTTCTTCCTTTAGAGAGTATAGCTTTTGAAAGTAGTCTGTTAGAATTGTTTGGATATCTTGGGTACGTGTTGTGATGTTTCCTGTGGCATCCCTAATCCTATTTATATGGGTTTCCTCTCTTCTTTTTTAAATTAATCTAGCCAATGGGCCATCAACTTTGTTTATTTTTTGAAAGAACCAGCTTTTTGTTTGGTTTATTTTGGTTATGGTTTTCTGATTTTCTAATTGGTTAATCTCTGCTTTTAATTTGGTTATCTGGCTTCGTCTAGTAGCTTTAGGTCCCATTTTTTCTTGTTTTTCTAGCTGTTTTAATTGCAACATGAGATTATTTACTTGGTCTGTCTCCATTCTCTTGATGTGGGCACTGAGGGCAATAAATTTGCCCCTCAGGACTGCTTTTGCTGTGTCCCACAAGTTTCTTTGTGAGGTGTTTTCATTTTCATTGAGTTGTAGGAAATACTTTATTTCTTCTCTGATCTCTTCTGTTATCCAGGCATTGTTAAGGAGTGTGCTGTTCAATTTCCATGTATTAGAGAAATTTCTGTGGTATGCTTTGTTATTGAGAGCTAGTTTGATTCCACTGTGGTCAGATAGGATACAGGGGATTATGTCGATCCCTTTGTATTTGCTTAAGTTCCTTGCATGAACTATGATATGGTCTATTTTGGAGAAAGTTCCGTGAGCTGCTGAAAAGAATGTTTACTGTGTTGTTTTAGGGTGAAATACTCGGTAGATGTCAGTTAATTCCACTTGGAGTATGGCCTCTCTTAATTCGGTAGCTTCTTTGCCAATCCTCTGGTTGGTAGACCTGTCCTTTGGTGAGAGTGGTGTGTTAAAGTCTCCTAGTATTATCGTATTGGGATCTATTTTATTCTGTAAGTTTGAGAGCATTTTTTTGACATATCTGGGTGCACCAATATTTGGGGCATATAAGGTGATGATGGTTATATCCTCCTCTTGGATTGTTCCCTTTATTAATATGTAGTGTCCGTCCTTGTCTTTCTGTACTGATTTTAATGAAAAGTTTATTTTGTCAGATATCAGGATAGCTACACCTGCTTTCTTACTGGGGGCATTTGATTGGTAGATCCTTTTCCACACTTTCACTCTGAGTTTGTATGTTTGGCTGAGAGGTGGGTCTCCTGAAGGCAACAGATGGATGGGTCTTGTTTTCTGATCCAGTCCTCAGTTCGTTTTCTTTTAATTGGCGAATTCAGCCCATTTATATTAAGAGAAAGTATAGAGAGATGCATTGTTGTCCCTGCCATTCCGTTTTCCTAAGTTTTTCTTCTTTCCTTTCCTCCTGTGCTTGCTCCGTTAGACTTTGAGTAACGCCTGTTTGGGGCAGGCCCCAGTTCCTGGTTGCTTTCTTCAGGTTGTGTCCCCCCTCTTAGAATTCTTTGTAATGCTGGCTTAATGTTTATGTATTCATTTAGTTTTTCTTTGCTATTAAAATTTTCAGTTCTCCATCGAATGTGAATGCTAGCTTTGCCGGGTATATTAGTCTGGGTTGGCAGTTATTGGCTCTCAGGGCTCGTATGGTGCTTTCCCAGGCTTTTCTTGCATTCATTGTGTGGAGAGATCTGCAGTGATTCTAATTTTTTTTCCCGTTGTAGTATAGCTCCTTCTTCATTTTTGCTGCATGCAGGATTGTTTCCTTATTATTCAGATCTATCATTTTTACTATAATGTGTCTAGAAGTGTTTCTCCTGGGGTCTTGCTTGTTGGGTGTTCGATAAGTTTTTGTGATGTAGTTAAGATGGTCGTTTTTGAGGTGGGGAAAATTTTCATTGATTATCTTGTTAAATAGGTGTTGCATTCCCTTGCTCTGGGATTCCTCACCTTTGTCCACTCTGATTATGCGAAGGTTAAATTTTTTAGCATTATCTGCTTGCTCTTGAATTTCCCTTTGGTTTAATTTGAGTGATTTTGCCATATCTGTCACTCTTTGGTCTATTTGGTGTATTCTGTCTTCTGTATCTGACACTCTACCTTCCATTTCATTCACTCTGTTCATTCTATTGTGGTTTGCATGGAGGAAATGGATCCCTTTATGGATTCAATGTTGGTTCTCAGAGTACTGATCTCACCTATCAATGAGGTATGCATTACCTCTAATTTGGCGTTTATCTCACTTCTTACTGAGGTTTGTGCAGCTTCTATTTTTGCATGCATCTCTTGTTTGATACCCTGTATCTCTTTTGTTAGTTCATCCATGTGCTCTTTCAATTTCTGATCAATTTCTCGCTTTATTTCTTGAGTCATTGCCTCCAGCAACCCTTGGATGTAGCTTTTGTCTTCCATTCATGCTTTGCTCCCACTGGGGCTCTCCCCTGCGTGGCTGCTGGCTTTTGAGGTTAGCTTGCTGTCCTGGGTGGTGGTAAACCTTGTGATATTTCTCTGTGATTTTCGCATGGAGGTTCAGGAGACTGCTCTTCAATTTTGTTTTGGTGTGTCTGTCTTTGCTTGGTTGCTGATTCTGTATTGGTAGAGAGAGTCTGTGCCTGATCTGGGTTCTGTTGGGAGCCTATTTCCAGCTGCTATTCTGACTTACTTAGGATTCTCAGCTCTCCGCTGTAGATTGCTGGCAGTTCCCGCCTTTGGAAGGGTTGAGCAGCCTAGACTGCTTGTGTTTGCTCCTACGGGTGCTCTTGTGAAGAACAGATGCTCTAGATGCACTCTCCCAAATACTGGAGTCTGCTATGGGCTCCTGATGCATTTTTGTTTGTTTGTTTTGGGCTGGTTGTGGGCTTGAACTCTAGGTTTGGGTGCTGTCCCTCAGCTCTTCAGCTCAAGGCTGGCACCCTCCCATTTGAGCCACAGCACCACTTCTGACCCTTTTTGCTTTTGTGATGCTGAGGAATCAGATCCAGGGCCTCATACATCCAAGACTATCACTCTATTGCTGAACCACCTTAACAGTCTGACCTCCTGCTTACTATCAGGTGCTGGCAGCCTGTGTTGCCTAATTCCCAGTCTAGGATATATGGGTGGAGTTTTGGTGGGGTTTGGGCTTCTCTTGTCCTGGGCCTCAAGGTCTTTTGTTGTCACAGGCGTGCTTCCCGGGGAGTGTTGTTTCCTGGTTTTCTCCCCTCTGTTGAGGCATATGCTCAGCTTTTTACTTCAGTTGGGAGGAGTTGGTCGTGTTGTTCAGGCACCGGATCCCGGGGCCTGGTTCCGGCCCCAGCCTGGAGCACGCTCATTAGGCCTGTGCTGATGTGTAGACCACCTAGGTTATGCAGCCTGGAGCGCACTTGTTAGGCCTGTGCTGATGTGTATACCACCTAGGTTATACAGCCTGGGGGACACAGTTCAAATTTCTTCTACTGTTGGTAGTCTTGACCCAGGGGCCCTGTTCCTGGCTTGGGCATTTAAGCTCCCTTCCAGGGCACTCTTGCTCTAGCCTGGCCAGCTGAGTGTGCTCCATGGGCTGGTGGAGCTCTCAAATAGTTCCCAGTTTTAGTGGGTCCTGTGGTCTGGGTGTTGGGGTAGGGAGTCTAGGTCAGGGTCTGGGGATTCGCTCCAGCTCTGGTCTCCCTTGAGGGATACACTTCCCCTGTGGGATACTCACCCTGGAGCTGGTTGTTTCTGTGTGAGTTCTTGTTGCAATCCGAGTTCAGTTGGGGTGGTTGCGGGCTGGGTTGGGTGGTGGTGGCTCTGTGTGATTCTTTTCTGTCTCTGCCTCTGTCGAAGCTGTCGGGTCAAAAGTGTCCATGCTCAGGCAGCTTCTTCGCGGTGCCTCTGGGGCCCGGGCGGCCCCGCCAGGTCGTTGCGATCGCGATCGGGCAGGTGGTCTGCCGACAGGTCCCTTTGTGGCGCTGCTGGTGCCGAGCGGCTTTGGTGGGATGGAGCCTCTCTGCTCCGGTGGAGAGTGAGGGGTGGGGGTGGGATCCTCGTGGAGACTCCCGGAGACTCTCTGTTCCTGGCGATCCGCTGTTCTGCAAACCGGTACCTGGTGATCTGAAAGTGGCCCCCTGTGTGTCTCGGGCTCCGGCAGCCCCCGCCGGGCAGGCTGGCCGGCGGTTTGGCACACTGCCGCGCGGCCAGTAAAGGTTTGGGGAGGGGTCTTTGCTTTTCTCTGTTCTGAAATTCTTCTTTTCATCTCTTTCTTTTTTTGTTATTCTCCACCTCTGGTTTTTCTCTGAGTGTTCATCTTTTTGTTGTTGTCGGTCTCTTGGGGAGATTAAGCGTTGGAACTTGAACTCTCTTTTTGGTTGGAGAGAGCTGTGGCGTTTCCCTACTGCCCCGTCGCGATCTTCCCCACTTCTGCCGCAATTATTTTGTATGAGCATTCTAAGGTACTGTATGATTGATCTTCTTTTTTTTTTTAATTTAATTTTATTTTATTTGAGAACATACTGTACAGAGGGGCTACAATTACATGGGCAGGATAATGCATACATTTTTTACCAAGCATTGCAGCCTCCTCCTTTGTTTAGGTGATTGATCTTCTTTTGAGAGTTTTCCTTCCCTCTTTCCAACTTCCTAACTTCCTAACTTTCTTCTCTTGTACATGTTTTTGTGCCTTGAGCTGAAGAGCTGAAGGACAGTGTTCAGGCCCAGAGTTCAAGCCCCACAAAAAGAAAAGTTTTCTGGAGAAGGATCTAAGCCTGGAGTCACAACTCTGTCAGCATGGACTGACCTCTGTCACTTGCTGACACCAGAGTGACAGGAAGCAAACAAGTATAAATTCCTCACTTTGTGCAAGCTTCAGGATCTTCATGTTCCCCTGTGCTCCCCTGCTTGCTTACATTCTGTATTTGCCCATTTATTTACAAGTCTTGACACAATTTTTCGTAATGGTATCTGGCAAGTCTCACATTTGGTAAGTAGGTGTTCAATCCCCATTTCTCCTGGAAGGTGCATGCCTTTGTTTAAATCTCGAAGTATTTCATTGTTCCAGTGTCTCACCTCAATGAGAAATTCAATGGAATAGTTGTGGGGATTTTTTCTTTTCTGTTTTTTGTAAGGCATGGGGCTTGAGCTCTGGGTCTGGGTACTGTTCCCGAGCTCTTTTTGTTCAAGATTAGCACTCTACCACTTAAGCCAAAGTGCCACTTCTGCTTTTTTTTCTGAGTAGTTTATTGGAGATAAGAGTCTTACCAACTATCCTGCTTGTGTTGATTTTGAACTAAGATCCACAGATCTCAGTCCCTTGAGTAGCTAGGATTATAGATGTGAGCCCTGCAACCTGCTGAAGAAGTTTTTGACTTGCAATTTGTCTGGACATTTTTTGTGCACATTTGGTTTGATGTTATTTGTGGCTTTCTTCTGGCTGGAAATTTTATGCAAATATTTCACTTACTTGTGTGAGAATTGCTTTGACTCATTTATTAATCACAGAATAGGGTCTGGGAAAGCAAATTCCCAGCCCTAAGCTGTGGTTTCTTGTTTCTCCATGGTTCTCTAATAATTTACCTGCACATGGACTCTCCAGAGTGACTTTCACTCTTGTGCTGTGAGTCTTCTGTCCACAAGATGCTTCTCACATGAAGTGCACTCTCTCCTAGTCCATGAATGTTAGCACACAGCTCCCTGTGTAAAGGCACATTGAACAACACCCTCACAGGCCTGTGACTACCTGTGTACCATTCAGAACTGCAAGGTCCATATCTTTCTAATCCAATAGACCTATACCAGAATCAACTAAATACCTGAAAAAGATTTAATAAACAGAAACATCAAAATTTGGCAAGAATAAACAAAAACCTCACATTGCATTAGTGTAATTGGCTGGTGTGTCTGTCTCCACTACAAATTTATGAGCTACAGCCAGGATTTATACTGCCCATTGGGGTGTAGCATAATCCAATGTTTATCATTTTATAAGGACAGAAATCAAAAGATGAAACATAGAATGTCACGTGCTACTTCAGCAGAGGAAAAGAGAGAAAAGATGAATAGAAGAGAGAATCACAAGGAGAAGAGCCCAGAGTCAGTTTATCATCAGTCCCCAGTCAACTGAGGAATGATGATTTATTGAAACACCTGGCAGAGTTCTGCAAAAGCCGTTCTTTTTTTATTATTTTAATAAGTTTTATTGTGAAAATACTGTACAAAGGGGTTACAGTTACATGAGCAAGGTAATGAGTACATTTCTTATCAATAATTGTTGCCTCCTCCTTTTTTCCCCCTACCATCTTTCCCTCCTACTTCAACAACTACACTCACGACTCCTCGTCCAACTCCCCTCCATCTCACCCCACAACCCCCCTGCTGAAATTGTAAAGTTCATATTTCAACATAGTGTCTTCTACATCTAATTGTTGCAATGGGTCAACCTATATTCCTATTTAAACATTTTGTTTTTTCCCTTCCCATTCTGAAATTATACCAGCATTAAACACAGTGAAAACAGGGGTTCTACAGTGGGGAATGGACATACAAAGCAACAAAAAACATCACAAGGTACCTTATAAAGATATTAGAAAAAAATAGAAAGAAAGAAAAACATTACTTATGTCCCTATCTTGGGGTTCATTTTGCTTAATGTCATCTTAACTGGTAATATGTATATAGCTTTTGACCTTTTCTACGTGTCCCAGACATATACTAGTTATTGCAAATAACTAGGGAAACCGTAAGGCCTATGTTTCTTTGGGTCTGGCATACTTCACTTATTATATTTTTTTGTCTTTCCATTTCCTAAAAAATGGGGCAATGCCATTCTTTCTGATGGAGGTATAGAATTCCATTATATATGTATATATATATATATATATATATATATATATATATATACATATATGTGTATTGTGTGTGTGTGTATCACATTTTCTTGATCCATTTATCTACTGAGGGGCATCTGGGTTGGTTCCATATCTTAGCCATGGTAAATAATGCTGTAATAAACAGTAGTGCTGGTAGATTTAGTATGGTGTTGTTTGTGTTCATTTGGGAAAATGCCCAAAAGTGGGATTTCTGGGTCATAGGGGAGATCTATGTGCAGTCTTTTGAGGAAACTCCATACAATTTTCCAAAGTGATTGAACAAGTTTATACTCCCACCAACAATACAGTAGGGTTCCCTTTTGGCCACATCTCCTCCAGCATCAGTTGTTATTAGAGTTCTTGATTATAGCCATTCTAACTGGGGTGAGGTGGTATCTCAATGTTATTTTGATTTGCATTTCTTTTATGGCTAGAGCATTTCTCCATGTGTCTATTGGCCATTCTTCTTCAAATAATAACAAAAACACAAATAAACACAAAAACGAAGGATCCACACTTAAAACTGGTCCCAATTTTAAAACAAAAGTAGACAACAACCAAAGGCTGAGTTGGGGACTAACGGGTCCCCAGTACATCCCTACCAGAATTCTGCCCTGTTCTCACTCAGCAAGCTGAATGCAGAGTCTGCTGAATGAGCCTGCCATGCTCACCCAGAACTTCCCTACCTCAGAAAACATAGAACAGAAAACACACTGAAGTAAACAAGACAGACAAGTGGCCACAAAAACAAAATCAATTCTCAGTGAATGGGACAACATCTCACCACCATTCACTAAAAAGAGGACTCTAACCCCACCCCCCTCCACTCACCTCTGGAGGATTTTTCTTTTAGATTCTTGCAAAAGTTGACCTAGGGGCATTCCAAGGTGGAGAAGAATTCCCAGTCATCTTCAGGCAAGGAAAAAATGTCCTTAGCAGTGGTCCCTAAGACTGACAGGTTCTCCCCTATGCTCAGACCCCCTGAGCAAGGCCTGAGGCTGAGATCTAACTGGGGCCACTTGCAGGTGGTCAGTGGCAGTTTCATAATTGACAAATATTTAAGCAATCTCCCGTCCAACTAGGACTGCTAGGACAGGTAGAATTGAGGGGTTGAGGCGTCCCTGGACCTCCTCAGCCATAGGGGACTCTGCTGCGTCCAGCCTCACCCTACTTTTGGCCTCACTCTGGCGCCTTCTCTACCTAGGTCGACCCCGCTTACCTTGAGGCTTTTCTCGGAACTTCTCTCCAACAGCCAAGTGCTCACACACTGTCCTACCAGCCAGGGACTTCAATCCCCCTCAGGTTGGAGTGGCTAAGAGCTCTATCCTGGACAAGCCCTCATTAAATGTAGTAGGAAGACCCCCTACTCAGGGCTGGCAAGCCAACCTAATCTTCTGGAGTGACAGATTCCACTGCAACAAAGATGTTTATAAGGAATCAACTTTATTGAGGTTCCTACACTGACCAGCCAGGGCCTCAGCACAGGCTCGGAAGCTGATACTACAACCTGGAGCGGCCCCCATTCTTTGGTTTTTAAAGACAAAATCCATGAGGTCAAGCCTTGTCACGTGCAGGTGACCAATGGGATCGTAACACACACAAAGGATTGTACGGCCATACCAGACCACACACAGTTGGCTAATAGGTGGAGTTTACTGTAAGCATGTGCAAAAGGCAGGGTTTATCATAAAGCATGTGGTGTCACCAGCTGGAGCCAGATTACAACCTATCTGTTTTATGGGTCAGTCCTTAACTGAACAATCAAGGTGGGTAAGGTTGTTAAGGGGAGAGGAGCATAGAGGCATTCTTTCCATTGCAAGAAATGGGCTGGTTGGAGCCAAGGTCGAGTTAACCTTGTTTAGAGGGTTTTTTTTCTCTAAAATCCCTAAAACAAAGACAAAGCCAGGAAAGAAGCTGTACCAGCTCGAGTCCCTGTCAGGGCATACTTCAGTATATATGTGAGAATATAAGTAGAAAACAGGTTGGGTTGGCGTAAGGGAAGGAAGAAAAGTGGAAAGTTTGACAATGATCCAGATGTATTGTACATTGAAATGTACATACACTCTATTCAACATACGTACATACATAAATACATTCTATTCAACACTGACATGATGAAGCAAAACCCTTTTGGACTACTAGCTAAAGATTAAAAAAAAAGTTTTGTTTTAATATTAAGAGACCAGAAGCATAAACCTTTAAAGATAAATAAGAGGATAGCATTAATATATTGTTGAGGCTGCGCTCTTTTCAATACAAAATTTAATAAGTGTCAAGTCTGCTGCAAATGTAAATTTTATTTGCCAATTCTTTTTGCAAATTGCTTAAAATATAAAGAACCAAATTCCAATATCCATTCACTTCCAAAAAAATCTTATAGATCTCTAGGTTTCTCAGTTGTTTCTAAATATCTTAATGTAATGCACTATTGGAACTAATTTCATTCCACATTTAAATTTAAATTTAAAATCATTAAAGTCTTTTAAAAGCCTCTCACTCCGGCACAGGTATGGATAAATAACTGATGTTGTCAGAAGCAGAATTATTCAGAAGACTGTAAATGGATGCTTACCTAGTTTCCTCTCTGCTGGATCATAGAATACAACTGTCCTAATTGAAAAAAGTTAGCCTTCCCAGGTTTTCTGAATATAAATACTCCATCAATATTTTGTTATTAGAGGATTATTCATGATTAGCTATATGTTGATTGATAATGACCGAGCATGAGAGAAATTTGAGGGAAAACTATCTACACTTCAGTAAGGTTCTGACTTGTGTTTCACAAAGTGTTATGAAAGCTCTCCATGAGAAATCTAGCAGCTGCATTTCTAAAAAGTCCTTGTGTGCTTACACTTTCTGATACTGTCTCAATTCAAGTACTTCTCCTTGGCGTTCCATACTATTCAGTGATGCTGTATTAGCTCCTTGTTTTGCAGACCGGTCTTGGTGATGAAATTTGTGCTTTTCAAAATTGCTCTCCCAATTCCATCCACAAAATGTGGACAAAAATTATCTGAAAAAATTGTATCTGTTGATAGTGCATATACTTTTATTTTTCATTACAAACATAGAATGTAGTAAAAATTTTCATAGCAATTACTCTGCACTATTTTGTGGGCAGATTCTAATGTAAATAATATACTGTGTTCACGTAGAGAATTAGAGTATCCAAAGTTTAATATGCCTGTGGTCCTAAAACCAATACCTTACTGATATTAAGTGACAAATACAACTTCCTATAAGTACAGAAGTTTTCATTGTATCTTTTTAATATATATTTTTATTGTAAAAATACTGTATGGAGGGGATACAGTTACATAAGTAAGGTAATGAGTACATTTCATTTTTTTTCTCTATTGTCGTTCATGAGGCTTGAACTCTGGGCCTGAACGCTGTCCTCAGCTCTTCAGCTCAAGGCTAGCACTCTACCACTTGACCTACAGTGCCACTTCCTGTCTTTGGGTGGTTTATTGGAGATAAGAATTTCTCAGGGGCTGGGAAGGTGGCTCAGTGGTAGAGTGCTTGCCTTGCATGCATGAGGCCCTGGGTTCGATTCCTCAGCACCACATAAGCAAAAAGAAAAAAGCCAGAATTTCTTGGAATTCCTTCCCGGTCTGGCTTTAAATCGAGATCCTCAGATCTCAGCATCCTGAGTAGCTAGGATTAGAGGCCTGAGCCACCTGCGCCCAGCATGAGTATATATCTTATTGAGCACCCTCCCCTTTGTTTTGCCCCTACCATCCCTTCTCTTCACACCTCCCCAACTCATCCCTCCGCCCCCTCTTTGATAGTGTCTTGTACATCTCATTGTTACAATAGGTCAACCTGTATCTTTTCCTCATATCTTAAATGAAGAAATACTGGCTTGATTTATGCTGATTCTACTTGTGTAGACACATGTAAAATCACTCACCAAGTCCAAGAGCACATCATTTTTTGTCAGTTGGTATAGTTGTTTTCTACACAATTATTGACAGTTTACAAATTATTCTCAAACTTTAATACATTAAAAATACTTTCTTCTTTTCTTATTTTCTTGGCCAGGAAATCAGCCAGACCTCAGTCAGCATTTCTCTCATAGGACTTTTCACATGGGTTGGTTAAATGTTGGTCTGAGGTCCAGTCTTCTGAGGACTCACTCATCTGCTTAGGAATTGATGCTGTCTTTTGGAAAAGAGCTCAAGGAAGGATGCTATTTAGCGCCTTATAACTTTATTTTTTTTATTGTGAGAACACTGTACAGAGGAGTTACAATTACATGGGCAACATAACGAGTACATTTCTTATCAAGCATTGTTGGCTACTCTTTCTTTCCTCTTCCCATCTTTTCCCATCTTCCCCCTACACCCGGTCATCCCCCCACCCACCAAAGTTGTAAAGTTCGTTTTTTGAGAAAACAACATTGAAATTCCACCTCACCCCAGTTAGAATGGTTATAATAAAGAACTCTAATAACAACAGATGCTGGAGGGGATGTGGACAGAAGTGAAGCTTTCTACATTGTTGGTGGGAGTGTAAACTTGTTCAACCACTTTGGAAAGCAGTATGGAGGTTCCTCAAAAGACTCCACATAGAGCTCCCCTATGACCCAGAAATCTGACTTTGAGCATTTACCCACATGATCACAAACAAGACCATACTAAAGCTACCAGCACGACTATGTTTATTGCACCCCTATTTACTACAGCTAAGATATGGAACCAACCCAGACGCCACTCAATAGATTAATGGATCAAGAAAATGTATATATACACAATGGAATTCTATGCCTCCATCAGAAAAGATGACATTGCCCCATTTGTTAGGAAATGGTAAGACTTGGAAAAAATTATATTAAGTGAAGTAAGCCAGGCCCAAAGAAACATAGGTCTCATGGTTTTCCTTATTTGCAATAACTAGTATATGTCTGAGTCAAGCAGAAAAGGTCAAATAACTTGATGTTAGGGGAATGAAGCCCAAGATAAGTATTCAAATGTTTTTTTGCCTTTCATGAAATTGTTTTTAACATTTTTATAAGATGATTTCTATGTTGCTTTGTATGTTCCTCCCCCACGGTATAACCCCTGCTTTCACTGTATTGATGTAGGTATAATTTGTGGAGGGGAAGGGAAAAAAATCATTTAACTAGGGATATAGGTGGACCTATTGCAACAATGAGATGTATAACTTTATTCTTTACAAGGATATTTTCCTGCTACTTTGGTTGTTAAGAGTGTCTATAAGAGCAAGCATTCTGTAGGGAGCTGGGAGACACCATATATTCTTTACTTACTGAGATTCCTAAGTGACTTGTACTGCATTTTGCAAGTCGAATCTGTCAAAACCTACCAGTTGTAAGAGATAAGAGGAGTGGTAAAAGAACTCATGGAGACAAATACATTTTCAACATATTTTGTTCCAAGCATTCCATCTAAGGCATAGTCAACAACTAGTGAAACTTGTGTTGGCTGTAAATATGTGTCTTTCTCCATGTGTGCATGTATACATGTGTATATGTATGTGTGAATTTGTGTGTATAGTAACATACATGTGTACATATATAAGGGCATATACATACATATATGCATATATAAATAAATATACATATGCAAATACATGTACATATATATAAATCAGTGTTCAGTGATTTAATCAATAGTTCCCAGCACATTGTCATTCTCACAAAGTGTACATGTTAAACTGCTCTGAGGAGCTGTGCTCTATGATGGGTATCCTTTGTTCTCACTTGCCCCATTACCTTGTTTTTCATCCCCGTGAACAACTTCGGTCTGCTTACAATAGGATAGTTTTGTTTTCATTACATGTAGTTACTTACTGATAATCAAAGACAAAGGTTTTTTGTAAAAGAAAAAGAACTTTTAGGTCTCAAGTCAAAATATCTTACCTATCCCAATGATTCCTATGAGATAAAATTTATAACAGAAGAAAAGTGAAAAGGAATTCCTAGATCTGTTGTTTTGCCATTTAGAATGGCAAAGAATAATATCACGCCAATCTTATAATTGTTAAAAACTGCAAGGGAAACTGTTGGTCCCTATCATGTTCCCACAAAACCAGTGGATCCTGAAGGATAATAGACCAGCTGAAATTCTAAGTAGCAGACATGGAGCCTGAAAGAGAAAGACCATGAATGAAAAAGGGTGAAAGAGAGAAGTACAATAATACTGAAAGTACATAACAGATAAACAAGAGCTGTATGAGAATATTCATACTGCTATCTTTAGACTCTTCATGTACATTTGAAGGTATCTGATGTATGATAACCCATCAATATAACATATAAAATGATTTTGATAAAAAATAAAAATGATGATTCCCTGCCTGGTTTTAGGATGAGGATTATGATGGCTTCATAGAATGTGTTCAGTAGTGAACTTTCTCTTTCAATTTCATTGAAGAGTTGGAGGAGTATTGGTGTGAGCTCTGCTTTGATGGCCTTGTAGAATTCCGCTGCAAAACCATCTGGTCCTGGACTTTTCTTAGATGGAAGGTCTCTTATTGCTGTTTCTATTTCAATGCTTGATATGGGCCTGGAAAGACTTCGAAAAAATTATATTAAGTGAAGTAAGCCAAGCCCAAAGAAACATAGGTCCCATGGTTTCCCTCATTTGCAATAGTTAGTATATGTATGAGTCAAGCAGAAAAGGTCAGAAAAGGTGATGTTAGGAAAATGAACCCTAAGATACGTATTTAAATGTTTTTTTTTCTTTCATTCATTTGTTTCTAACGCATTTATATGATTATTTCCTTGTTGCTTTGTATGTCTCTCTCCCACATTATAACCCCTGCTTTCACTGTATTTGATGTTGTTATAATTTGTGGAAGGGAAGGGGAAAAACAAGTCGTTTAAATAAGGATACAGGTGGACCCGTTGCAACAATGAGAAGTACAAGTTGTCATGTCGAAAACGAACTTTGCAACTTTGGTAGGGGGTGGGGGGAGGATTGGGTGGGGGGGAGGCTTGGAATGGATGGGAAGGGGAAATATAGGAGGAGGCTACAATGCTTGATAAGAAATATACTCATTATCTTGCCCATGTAATTGTAATCCCTCTGTACAGTTTTTTCACAATAAAAAAATAAAAATGACTCAGAAGAAATTATAAGTGCAAATATAATCTTCCCAGAAGAACACTCTCAGAGATATTTCATGACTTTGAAAAGGATAAAGTGGCTCAAGTTAGCATAAATTTAGAAGTATGACAATTCACAAAAATATAAAAAGATATTCATATATTTCATTATATAACCCAAAGCAGAAAGCAAATATTGTTTAGATGATTTTTTAAAGCACAGTCTTTCTGGAGCTGGGAAGGTGGCTCAATGGGAGAGTGCTTGCCTTGCATGCATGGGGCCCTGGGTTTGATTCCTCAGCACTACAGAAGTAGAAAAAGACGAAGGCTCAAATGGTACCGCTAGCCTTGAGCTGAGGGACAGCACCCAGGACCCAGAGTTCAAGCCCCATGACCAACAAAATAAAAATCAACAAAACACTGCTGGGTGCCGGTGGCTCAGGACTGTAACCGTAGCTATGCAGGAGGCTGAGTTCTGAGGATCCCGGTTGAAAGCCAGCCCAGGCAGGAAAGTCCGTGAGAATCTTATCTCTAATAAACCACTAGAAAACCAGAAGTGGTGCTGTGGCTCAAGGGATAGCGTGCCAGCCTTGAGCTGAAGAGTGCAGGGACAGCGCTCTGGCCCAGAGTTCAAGCCTCAAGACTGACAAAAACAAAAAACACAAAAACAGTCTCTCACTTTTGTGGTCTCAACTCTGTAATACCGCCGCTTCAGACGAAGGCTAAGATTTTGGGTGTGGACCTTTATCATCCCTCCTAATTCAGACTGTACTTGATAATTTTTTTAATAAATAATTTGTTCTTAATTTTCTTCTTTGTAAACTCACATGCACCTATAAAAAATGCTTTGGCCATCCCAGTAAGCTTCTCAAAGTACCTCCTGAGGACGACTTATAAAAAGTTGTATTATATTACAAAAAGGAAAACAATGCAACAAATAAAGAAAATGGACAATTAAATATTAATGATTAATCAAATAAAAAAACAAACAATTACCAGTGTTCTACATATTAGATTTTACTACTTTCTCATATTCCTGTACATTTAAAACTGGCTAAGATTATGATGTTTAAAAAGAGGATTTTGTTTTGGTTTTTATTTTGGGTCTGGTCGTGGCCCTGGAGTCTGAGCCTGGGCGCTGCCCCTCAGCTCTTCAGCTCACGGCTAGCACTCTACCACTTGAGCCACATCACCACTTCCAGCTTGTTTTTTGTTTATGGGTGTTGAGGAATCGAACCCAGGGTCTCAAGCATGCAAGGCAAGCGCTTTACCACTGAGCCACCTTCCCAGCCCCTTAAAAAGAGTTTTATAGGCTATGAGTAGTCTTTAAAATTACCCACTAAGATTACTTTTTATGGCTCATCTCATCATTTGTATATGGCTTATATCATCATTTGTTCCTCACTAACATGTAAAGTAAGGAAGCCCTAAAAATTAAACAGAAACTATCTAGTTAACAAAGTCTTAACTCTTCACTCTGCTTCTTTACGCAAAGACTTTGCAACTTCTTATTGGTAATGTTTCTATAAACTCTGAAATGTACATAATTAGTACCATATGTCTGCTACCATAAACCTTAAATACTTTATAGAAAAGTTTATCACCTGCCAAACAGTCCTAATTTTGGCATATATATGCAAATTCCCAAAATTAAATACATTTAAAATTTAAAACTTTTAACAACCTTAACACTTGCTGCAGTGTTCATTATGACAGGTGCCTTGTATAGAACAATTGAATTCCTCCTCCTACACATCTCTTGAACAACAAATATCTGGAATTATTTTGTTTTTGACATGCCAGTCTTGACTTTATTCTTAAATGTGTGCTTATGTAAGAAATGCATGGTACTAACAGTTTGTTGTATTGCTAACAAAAAAAAAAAAAGAAATACATGCTTCTAAAATTTCACAAGAATTCTTTTGAACTTACTTTTTTTTGAATTGTCTAGTTTAAGAAAATCAATTACACTTTATATATAAAAAATGTTCTGTGCTCAATTAGGCAGCAAATACGCTAAAATTGGAACAATACAGAGAAGATTAGCATGGCCCCTGAGCAAGGTTGACATGCAAATTAGTGAAATGTTCCATATTTTTGCAACAACAGATGCTGGAGAGTATCTGGCCACAGGGAACTCTAGTGCATTCTTGGTGGGTGTGTAAACTTGTTCAACCACTTTGGAAAGCAGTATGGAGGCTCTTCAAAAGACTCCATATGAAGCTTTCCTATGACCCAGCAATCCCACTTATGGGCATTTACCCGAATGATCACAAACAAGACCATACTAAAACTACCAGCACAGCTATGTTTACTGCAGCATTATTTACAATAGCTGATATAGAGCCAACCCTGATGCCCCTCAGTAGATGAATGGATCAAGAAAATGTGGGTGTATATAAACAATGGAATGCTATGCCTCCATCAGAAAGAATAGTATCACCCAATTTGTTAGGAATTGGAAAGTCTTGGAAAAAAATTTATTAAGTGAAGTAAGCCAAGTCCAAAGAAACATAGGTCCCGTGGTTTCCCTTATTTTCAATAACTAATATATGTCTGAGATAAGCAGAATAAGTCAAAAGCTATGTGCATATGAGCAGATAAGATGATATTAAGGGAAATGAACCCTAAGACAGGGACACAAGTATGTTTTTTCTTTCTTGTTATTGTTTCTAACGTACTTATGATGTGCAATGTGATTTTTTTTTCTTTCTGTATATGTTCCTCCCCCACGCTATAACCCCTGTTTTCATTGTATTTGAAGTTGGTACACCTACATCCTGTGTATATGTTTCTCTAATTTGGTGAGGGGAAGGGAAATACAAAATGGTTAAATAGGGATACAGGTTAACTCATTGTAACAATGAGATGCACAAGACACTCTGTTGAAAAATGAACTTTACAATTTAGTCAGGGGGAGGGGGGAGGGGAGCGTATTTGTGGAGGTGGGAGGGAAGGGATGGTGGGAAGAGGGAACAATGCTTGTTAAGAAATGTACTCATTATTTGCTCCCATAAATGTGACACCTCTGTACAGTTTTTTTATAATAAAAATTGTATGAAAATGTTCTTATGTCTTGGTAGTGTAAAAATATCAGGAACAGAATAATGAAGGAATGTTGTAGACTGAGGTGAAGTCCATATAAAAATGTGCAAAACTGATGAGCGGTATATTGTGTTTTACATCATTTAAGTTACATTGAAAAAATAGGGAAGACCTAGAAGAATGAATTCTCTTTTTGATATCCTATCATAGTTCCTTAGCAGGATGAACTCTTTCCTCATTGTTGTAGAGGCATCATCAGATGAGAGGAACTGATTTTTTTTGTTGGCTTCCTTACATTTATTTGTCAGTTTATGAACTACTAGTTTATGTCTGAGACAAGAAGAAAAGGTCAGATAAGTTGATGCTAGATGAAATGAACCCCAAGATAAGTAGTCAAATGTTTTTTTTTTCTTTCTTGCAATTGTATTTAACATATTTATAAGATGATTTCTTTGTTGCTTTGTATGTCTGTCCCCCACGGTATAATCCCTGCTTTCATTGTATTTGATGTTGTTATAATTTGTGGAGTGGAAGGGCAAAAACAAACCGTTTAAATACTGATATAGGTGGACCTATTACAACAATGAGTTGGACAAATCCTTATGTTGAAAAACGAACTTTCCAACTTTGGCAGGGTAGGGAAGGTAGAAGGATGGGAAGGGGAAACAAAGGAGGTAGCAGCAATGCTTGATAAGAAATGTACTAATTGCCTTGCCAATGTAATTTTAACTCCTCTGTACAGTATTTTCACAATAAAATTTTTTAAAAAAGAAACTAAGGGAAATTAGACACACAGGCTTTGGAAAGTGTAAGGTCTGCTCCTAGATGGCAAGCAGACTCCACCCTCCTCGCAGCAAATTTTGTACCCAGTACTTGCGTTATCTAGGCAACTGGCACAAATGGAAGAGGTCACATCTGCATCTGCTGAGGTGACATCTGAATTTGATGTGGCCACAAATTTCTCCGCCCATAACTTAGATAAGGTCTAGCTCAGGCCCAGATGACCTTTCTCTGCTCTTTTATAGCTCTTTCTCATCTCTTTCCTTCTCTTCTCTTTCCCAGGTCTCTTCTCTTTCCTCGCTCTCTCTTTCCCACCTTTCCCAGATGGTCTCTATTCTAGCTCTTTTCTAGCTCTTTTCTAGCTCTTTTCTCTCTCTTTCTCAGCTCTTCAAGCTCTCTTTCCCAGGCCTTTCCCCACCACGTTGAGGACCAAGATGGTCTGGTGTCAGCTGGAATGATGAATAAACCTACTCCTTACCTGAATACCACGTACATGCTGCTGTTCTTCCTTAGCTAACTCTTTTTAAAATCCTAACAGAAAATGACCATTTAGGATGAATGATATTTGATTTTACAATCAGAAAAATGTTTAAAAAATTATATAGATATAAAATACTCCAAAAGATTTATTCTATGAATCTATCCCTTGGAACAAATGATACGAAGTTGATTAATGTATTTTACGATAATACATATATTCACATACCTATTTATGTTCACATAAATTTCACTTAAACAACAATTAAATGACTATATTTCTACCATCTACTTGGAGTATACTTAAATCTCTAAAAATGACTATGCTGCTGCTATAAACAGCAATTCCCCAATTGTCCTCCACAGAGGGCATCCACAGCGTACTTTGTGATAGGGCCAAAGCCTGAGTCAAGAAACTTCCCAATGGTGCCCAGTGGGTAAACTGTTTTGATTTGGTTTAAAGAAAACTAAAAAGAAACATTATTAATACCTTGCTCTTTTGTGATATGGAGACCACCTATGAGAAAGAGTTCCTACCTTGCTCTTCAACACAGTTGTAATGAAAAAGGAAGGGACAAGACTGTGAACTTACGATGCACAGAGTTGAGTGCCATGCACTGGGAGTCAAGGCGGACCATTAGTCGAGAAACAAGGAGTTGCAAGTCTAACCCACAAGACACGGCAACATCAGGCAGGCCATAGGCAGTGACAGTGAATTTGTAGCCCCATTCATTATTACTGCTGTCAGAATGAAAGAGCACCATCCTTAAACGTCACGTTCTAGAGAGAAAAAAAAGTCATGTGGTCAACAAGATGGAAGGAGGCAACAACTCAGCAGTTAAGTATATTCTTTTTGACTCAAAAAAATCTTAAAAGCGGTCTCCATTTCTATAAGTTCAAAATGATTAAGGGAGAAATGTACACAGATGATACCAAAACACAAAACTCACAACTACATTTAGAAAGCAGAATTAGTAGAAAACTGCTGCTCAGCTTTCTAAAACTCAAGTGACTATCTGCTCAACCAGTGATCACTGGCTCAGTTCTTTGTTCTCAACCAAGACCCTTGATAGGAGAGAGAAGTAAACAGTCTGAAGCAGGCTGCAGCCCAGATATTAAACAGATCTGTCAGCCGGGCTCCTAGCTTTCACCATGGTTTAAGTCTTTCTCTTGGATCCACTGGCCCTTCTGAACTCAGAGATTAACAGCTCTTTAATTTATTCTGGACAACACTGGTATTAGCAAATTTCCTATGAAGAGCCAGATAGTTAAATTTTTAGCTTTTATAGGCTGCATAATCTCTACTGCAACTGTTCCTTTCTACAAGTAGAGTATCAAAGCAACCCTTAGAAATATGGGTGTGGTTACATTCTAGAAATGTGCCAGTATTAAGGTTTGTACTTAGAGCTTTGAGTATTTTTCAGCTATTTTGCTCATGGCTGTCATTCTACCATTCAAGCCATGTCTCCACTCTGGCTTTTTGCTGGTTGAGATAGGGCTCTCTTAGATTTGTCTACCTAGGCTAGCTTTAAATCTTATTCCTCAAATATCAACCTGCTGAGTAGCTAGGATTTTGAACAATATGACCATGAGCCACCAGAGCCTAGCTAGTCCTTCTCTTTCTACACACCATACCATTATTGCTCTAAAGTTGGAAAAAGGACAAGAATTGCTACAGAAGTACTTATTTACCTTGTTTGGGGAATATGACTTACCTTAGGCCACTTATAAGTACCAACTTTGTGTCAGTGTGTCTTCCCACCTCTAGAGTCTGTAAATTCCAGATAATCATACCTGTGAAGGCATAATCTCTATTATATTCTTTCTCTTGTTTTTGATCCACTATTGCTTGGAAGAAAAAACATGTGAGTCTTAGCGCTTTTTGGTTTCACACCTCTCATCAAATTCCACTTCAAAATAGGTTGCCCTTGGGCTAACAAAGACAGATACTTCATGGCAGTTATTTTCATAGTTATAGGCAGATTTCTTGGACCATATATGTAATACCACAGGCTGTTCCTGCTGCCAGGTCTCAACATCCAGCTAGGCAGACAAATGAGTAAGAGAAAATTCCAGATATTACTACACAACCAACTGTCAAAATAAACTATCAGTGCTGTAGATCACAGGCTTTGACAGCCCTGATGAAATTTTATACAGGCTAATCTGATTTTCCTGTCTACGCAGAGATCAATAGACATCTATCACTTAGCAGAAGTGCATTAGGATTATACTTTAGGGACTCATGCTTTTATCTTTTAGCAGTGACACAACTATTTTTAAAAATAAGTATTAGTATGAATTCCACTGGAGAAAAACACTGAATTAAAAGTTTAAAGAGCTCACATTTTTACTTAGGACCTTGGCATGTCTAAGACCACTCTTTTTTTCCTCTAAAAAATAAAGTTTTCTTTTTAGCTCATGATTCTAATCCTAGTTACCCAGGAGGATGAGATCTGAGGATTGCAGTTTGAAGTCAGCTTTGTCAGGAAAGTCTTATCTGTAATTAAAAGCCAGAAATAGGTCAAGTGGTAGAATGCTAGTCTTGAGAAAAAGGGGCTAAGGGATAGTGCCCTGGCTCAGAATTCAAGCCCCAATACTGGCAAAAAAAAAAAAAAAAACGATTAAGATTGGATGCTGTGGCTCAAGTGGTAGAGCACTGGCTTTGAGCTGAAAAGCTCAGGAACAGTGCCCAGGCTCAGTTTAAGCCCCACAACCAACAAAAACATCAGGGTTGGAGGCATGGATTAGTTGGTTGGTAGTGCACTACCCAATGAGCCAAAGCAACAGGTACTAAGTTTGAGTTCCAGTCTTACACCAAAAAACAAAATGAGAAAATAAAAAAGATCTGCTAAATGTACATGCCCTTTCTATTACCATCAGGCAGTTATGAAACTCAAAAAGACTGTGAACAAATCTTATATAATAAAAATTAAGTATGGGAGATAATTCTTTTAAATACTAAACCTTCTTATTTGTCTTTCCATGTACATTTTCTCTTTTAGACTTCATTTTTTGTGTGTGTGTGCCTGTCATGGGGCTTGAACTCAGGGTCTTGGTGCTCTCCCTGAGCTTTTTCATTCAAGACTAGCACTCCACCACTTGAGCCACAGCTCAAGCCTACCCCTCCTCATTAGCCCCCCTCCCCCCCCAACTGGTTATTTGGAAATAAGAATCTCACAGGCTTTCCTGCCTGCACTGGCTTCAAATTGAGATCCTCAGATCTCAACTCCTGAGTAGTTAGTATTACAGGTATGAGCTACAAGCACCTGGCTAGACAAAAGTTACAGTCTTTATTTACATAGATTTTATGTAACTTAATATAACCTAAAATGATTGGATAAATGATTGGATAAAATGATTGGATATACAGCTTTTTGGCCTCCTTTCTTGTGCTAATGACAAATCAAGATGATATTTACTATCCCTGTTGGCAAAAATACCAATAAAGCTTCTAGAGGCAACTTATTTGTATATATCTGTAGTCCAGTAGGTTTTATATGGTAGAGTCATATCTCTCTGAAGAGAGGAAGCAAAATAGGTTCAGGGCCAACTGAAGTTACCTTGCTCAGTCCTCCTTCAGGGTCATTGTAGAGCTTCTTCAACAGCTCTGTTAAGGTACTGAACTCTCTCAAGAGAGTACATTGTGAAATGTCCAAAGAACAGAAGTCTAGGAGAAAGATGACCTAAAGGAAGATGAAGGAAGTACTCAGTATTCACTGCACATGCTGGTATTTCCACCAGCCCCCTCCTGGTTATTGAAAATAGCCACTTCTCCTTACCAGTTCATGAGCTGCCATGGAAAACACTGAATTACACAGTTTTTCTTTTTTTGGGGGGGGGGGGGGAGTCTGGTCGTGGGGCCTGAACTCTGGGCCTGGGCTCTGTCCCTCAGCTCTTCAGCTCAAGGCTAGCACTCTACCACTTGAGACACAGCGCCACTTCTGGCTATTTTTTTCTTTTTGCTTATGTGGTGCTGAGTAATCGAACCCATGGCCTCATGCATGCAAGCAAGTGCTCTACCACTGAGCCACCTTCCCAGCCTTACACAGTTTTTCTACTATGTTTTTTCCACTATACTGTGACAAAAGGGATTCCAAAATCACTCTCATGCTTACCAGAAACTGTTACATATCTATCAAAACATAAAGTAGTTAATATTTTATATGGTAAAAACATCATTTACTACATTATTACCAAGGGCAAAGCTAGGGAGGGCTATAGAAGCTGACTACCAAAACAGGGAGAAGGGAACAGCAGATCACAAGAACATTAAGCATCATCCTAATGAACAATGTCAATCTAATTACCTCTGAAAGGGAAAAGCAGTGAAAACTTCAGTAGTTGGTATGAGTGATAGTTAAGTTTAAGGTGATTTTTTGTGTTGCTTTTCAATGAAGTGGAGATATCACTCTAAGTTATATCTGATCCCAGCACACAGAAGGCTGAGGAAGAACTGAGAATTCAAGCGCAGTCTGGGTAGACAGCAAGTTCAAGGCCAGTATGGGCTACACAGTGAAAACTTATCTAAAAAGAAGTGGTGCTGCCTGTAGTCCTAGCTACTTGGGAGGACTCCAGTTTAAGGTCAGCCTAGACAAGAAGTTTCAGAGAACTCATCTTGAGCAACCACATTTCAACCAATAAAAATCTGAACATATGATTATATATTTGTAGTTCCAGATATTTGGGAAGTACAAATAGGAAAATTGCCGTCCAAGCTGGCACAGACATAAATGTAATACTCTATTTGAAAAATAAGTTAAGTAAAAAAAGGGGTGTGGCTGACTTATACATGCTTAGCAAACACAAAGCCCTGAATTCAAATACCAGTACTGTGAAGGAGTGAAAGAGAAAGGGAGAGGGGAAGGGAAAAGGAAAAGGGGAAAAGAAAAGGGAGGGGGGAAGGAAAAGGGAAAAATAAGAAAAAATGACCAAATGAGTCAGCTCTTACCCTTCCCTTTCCTTTAGTTTACAATGTGTCCATGAATCAAGGGTTCTGATCTAAAGCCAAGGCCTAAGTGGCCTGATCCAGAACTCTAAGCATTTTGTCATAATTGCTGAGACCAAATTTGGCAGAAGTGAACAGTCAATTTCTCACCATCTGTTGGATTTCATACAATTTTCGGTCGATTTACAGGAAACAAGTATCAATATTTTCAGTGACTTATAAAAGTCATAGATTTTAAAGGCTCAATACTTTCTTTTCTGGGTGATGATTAACAGAGATGGAAGACTCCCGTGACATGGAATAATATCATTTAAGAGTGCTGTATGATTGCAAAGAGAATGACTAGGCAGTAGAATGACCAAATTCTAAATAAAAACACTAGTGCTAATGGCTCATAACTGTAATCCTAGCTACTCAGCAGGCTAAGATCTGAGGATCAAAGTTTGAAGGCAGCCCAGGCAGGAAAGTCCATGAGACTCTATCTCTAGCTAACAAGCAAAAAGCCAGAAGTGGAACTGTGTCAAGTGTCAGAGTCCTCATCTTGAGCAAAAAAGCTAAGGGAAAGTGCCTAGGCCCTAAGTTCAAGTACTGGCACCTCCTTCCCCCCGCAAAAAAAGAAAAAAGAAAAGAAGGCTAGGCACTGGTGACTAATGCATGTAATCCTAGATACTCAGGAGACTGAGATATGAGGACTGGGGTTCTATGCCAACTTGACTCTCATCTCCAATTAACCAGCAAAAGACCTGGAAGGGGTGCTGTGGCTCAAGTAGAGCACTAGCCTTAGGTAATAAAGCTCAGCAATCAGGCCCTAGGTTCAAGACCCAGAAATGGCACAAAAAAAGACAAAAATAAGCTGAACAAGGTGGTGACACAGGCTTGTAATTTCAGCACTTGAGAGGCTGAGGCAAGAGAGTCACAAGTTCAGGACATTCATCAGCTACATAGTGAGATATGGTCTCAACAAAACAAAACCTTCCAAATAAAAAAAACAAAAGCAGAAATAACTATAGATCTGAACTGAAATAAGCCATATACATCCTTGATGCATGAGTTATAATTATCTGTTTTCATGGATTGTGTATTGATACTCACATTTTTCTATAAGGTCCACAGTAAGATCTTTGGCTCCAGATCTTTGCTCTTCAGTTGCAGATAGCACCAGGAGAACAGGCTACTTTGCACAGATCAGAACAGAAAAAAGAGCACAGAGCCAACTTCCCCTGGTGCCTCACTGAGCATCATCAGCTCACACTACAAAGAAACAGACAAACAGGAAATGTCCAAATAAGGTGTTCCCCGAACTTGGGCAGGAAATATCTCTATAGAAGCAGCGGTCACTGGCAAAGCAAAAACAAAAAAATACTATGTGTATGGGGCAAAGTTATGAAAGAGCTTTCAATCCAGAATTGAACCAAGAAAAATGGTGTTAGGAAAACTTCCCTATTGCTCTGCAGTTTTGTGGAACCTATAAATATTCTTTTTGCTCCACAAGACATCTTCTGCACCCCAAGACGCCCACCCTATTGTTCATCTCTTTCTTGTAATGAATCTTCTGTCTCTGGGCCCTTCTCCTGAGTCTTCAATCAAATCTCTCGCTAGCAGAGTTGAGGGAGAGTTGAAAAGAAGGTGTGAGTTTGATCAAGGTACATTGCATGAGTTTTATTTTGTTTTGTTTTTGTCAGTCATAGGGCCTGCACTCTGGGCCTGGGCGCTGTTCCTCAGCTCTTCAGCTCAAGGCTAGCTCTCTACTTCTTGTGCCACAACGCCACATCTGGCTTTTTCTGCTTATGTGGTGCTGAGGAATCAAATCCAGGGCCTCATGCATGCAACGCAAGCACTCTACCACTGAGCCACCTTCCCAGCCCCCACATTGTATGAGTATATGGACATGTCAAAATAAATCTACCATGTACCATAAATTGATAATAAAATATGGAAAAAATAAAGATAATCCATCATTGAAGGACAATAGGAAAATCACATTTTCGAGCAATTCATTTGAAAATGAAAATATAAATTCAAACATCAAAAATTGTTATGCTATAGTCATGTGACCTCTTTATTAGGTTTAAACAAAAATAACAACAACAAAAACAGCATTGCTTGTGATATCACTGATATTGTGTGACTGGGGGCAGTGATCTCACTAAATGTTAGCTCTTCATTTTTGGAAAAGCATGTCTAATTTCAGGCTAAAGACCAGTGTCAAGGTACTTGAAGAACTAGGAGCTACATATTGTTTTTAAATGGTAAATATATATCACTAAAAAGAACAGAAGCATTTATTTGTTCTTTTGGTGGCAGTTCTGGAGCATGAGCTAAAGACCTGAGTGCTGTCCCTCAGCTTTTTTGCTTGAGGCTACTACTGCTCTATTACTTGAACCACATCTCCAATTCTGGCGTTTCTGGGGAGTGGGGGGAAAAGATGTGGTTAATTGGAGATAAAAAAATTATTATATTCTGGGCTGTGAAGGTGGCTCAGTGGTAGAGCGCTTGCCTTGCATGCATGAGTCCCTGGGTTCAATTCCTCAGTACCACATAAGCAAAAAGGAAAAAGCCGGGAGTGGCACTGTGGCTCAAGTGGTAGAGCGCTAGTCTTCAGTTGAAGAGCTGAGGGACAGCACCCAGGCCCAGAGTTCAGGCCCCATGACCGGATCCAAAAAAAAAAATTATTATATTCTTTCCTGCCCAGACTGGCTTGGATCTCAGCTATCTGATTAGCTGTAATCTAGCACCTGGTGAAACCTTTAATTTTTTAAAAATTTTTTACTTTTGCCAGTCCTGGGGCTTGAACTCAGGACCTGGGCACTGTCCCACAGCTTCTTTTGCTCATGGCTAGCACTCTACCACTTGAGCCACACCACCATTTCTGGATTTTTCTATATATGTGGTAATGAGGAATCAAATGGCAGGCTTCCTGGATGCTAGGCAAGCACTCTAGCACAAAGCCACATTCCCAGCCCAACCTTTAATTTTTAAAAGCGTAATTTACAAAGGATTGAAATTGGACCACTGTGTGGAATCTCTCTATAAGGAGGATGTTTTTAGAAAACATAATATTTTAAGTTAGGAGAATTGACTAAATGACTACAGAATTTATAATTTCTAAATGAAAGAAGTAGCCAAGTAGCTTGTAATCTTCCTACCATTGAAAATGCTTAGAGATGTCTGTTGAAGATGAACCTGTATACTAATGAGCCCAAACTTTAGAAATGCCCATTCAATTTGTGTCTGATTTTTTGTGTACCTGAAAAAAAAATTGTGCCTATATGTTGGAAGGGAAGATGGGATTTTCTCACTTTTTTATTTTATTTTAAAAACCTACTTGAAAATAATTCATGATCTTTTTGTAACTCTTTGTCATCTTTGTTCTTTGGACTTTCTCTGAAGGGGCATCTAACCTCCATAGGGTCTTTCACATAAGAATTATGAAGTTGGAACTGGGAAGGTGGATCAGTGGTAGAGTGTTTGCCTTGCATGCTTGAGGCCCTCAGTTCGATTCCTCAGCACCACATAAGCAGAAAAATCTGGAAGTAGTGCTGAGACTCAAGTGGTAGAGTGCTAGTCTACAGCTGAAGAGCTGAGGGACAGCACCCAGACCCAGAGTTCAGGCCCTATGAACGACATACAAAAAAAATAAAGAAGAAGAAGAAGAAGAATTATAAGTAGCCGGGCATCAGTGGCTCAGGCCTATAATCCTAGATACTGAGGAGGCTGAGATCTGAAGATCGCAATTCAAAGCCAGCCTGGGCAGAAAAGTCGTTAGACTCTTATCTCCAATAAATCACCAGAAAACCAGAAGTGGCATGCCACGCCTACCCCAGTAGAGTCTGCTTAGCATGGGAAACCATCTATCAGACCATGATAGGGGCCTCGAGACCTATCTCTGAGTTTTGGGACTTCACCGAAGTCTACCTCAGAGAATGGGGCTTTACAGAAACCTATCTCCAAGTTTTGTGACTTCACCGAAGTCTACCTCGGAGAATAGGGCTTCTAAGAGGCCTACTCCTGGGAAAAGGCTGGCAAAACCCCTGGAAAATATGTGTTTCTGCCTATCTTTTCCTCATACGAGTGCCTATTAATCTTTTACTGTTTCTACTGCTCATTGTACTTACTCATTGTCAACGTTCCCTTATTCAAAGCTCTTAAGAGTGTTTGACGACTCCAATATCTGATGAGTGTCTTAAAAATATGACTAACTCACCAGAGTTAAGTGCTACCCTGAAACCCCTCTTATGGAAGCTAGTAGACGAGCCATAAGCAAATATAAAAGTATTGGGGGTTTCACAAAGTCACTTCAGCAGAAGGAATTGTAAGAAATTTACAAGAAGCTGTAGGCTCAGCTAGAACAGAAAGAATGTATGGCAATTGCTGAGATAACTACTTAGGAGAAAGAACTTCCTCATTTACTAAGAGACTTGCCAAATCTAAGTCTCCTTGGTGTTTACTATTAAAGAAGAAACAGGAAAGATCTTAATGGGACAGTTAAGGCCTCTATAGAAAAAAGTAATGGTTAATTGGTGACAATCATCGAAACCCATTGTATTTCTTAAAAATAGAGGTAAAGCCGGAAACAAGTGCCTATCAGGCGACCAGTTGGTGACCACCCAAGGATGAAGCCCTGCAGCAAGGTTGTGTAACCTTTTGCCCTTTCAGGCAACCAGCTGGTGACTGCCCAAGAATGAAGCCCTGCAGCAAGATTATGTAACCTTTTGCCCTTTCTTTTGGAGACTTTTTGCTATAAAAGTTTGTTATCCTCTGCATTAAATCGCACTCAGCACTCAGCATCCACTCCTAATGTGTGTGAGATGTCTGTTTGCCATCTCCCCATCCTATTCCAGGTTCCTCCCCTAGGTATCCTCCGTCGTCCCGACAGAACCCGGTCCGCGGCAGTGGCACTGTGGCTCCAGTGGTAGTGCTCCCCTTGAGCTGAAGATCACAGGGAAAGTGCCCAAGCCCAGAGTTCAAGCCCCACGACCAACAAAAAAGAAAAAGAAGAAGAAGAAGAACTATGAAGTGCCAAATGCTGGTGGCTTACACCTATAACCCTACCTACTCAGGAGGCTGAGATCTGAGAATTGTGGTTCAAAGCCAGCCCAGGCAGGAAAGGCTGTGAGACTCTTATCTCCAATAAACCACCAGAAAACCAGAAGTGGCACTGTGGCTCACATGTTAGAGTGCTAGCCTTGAGTTGAAGAGCTGAGGGACAGCACCCAAGCCCAGAGTTCAAGCCCCACAACCAACAAAACAAAACAAAACAAAAAACTATGAAATATGCTAATATTAGCACTGTCTGTAATTAATTAATTCCTCTAAACTAGAATCAACCCATATGCCTCTCCAAGTTAAGCAGATAATTATGGTATGCCATAAAGAGACTATTGTGGTACACCAGTGAATACAAGTGACAACACATGAATGAAACTCCAAAACATTGTTAAACAAATCAAATATTTCACAGAAGATTGTATGCTATCAAGGTGAAAAAAAAAACAAGCAATAACCAACACATTGTACAGGGATAACTAGAAAGGAAAACAAGGAACCTGTGAACACACACTTAAGAATGATACTACAGAGAGTTGTTTTCACTTATTGTCCCTCCATATCTATTCTTTTGTATGTGAACCATATTTTGAAATAGTCCCTTCATGCTGTGGCTTTGCTTTTCCTTCAGTCCCATTCTACTGTCTCTATTGGATCACTCCCCAGTTACCACTTGGAGAGCAAAGCCCCTCCACTGAAACTCAGGCTCTGCAAACTCTGGCCCTCTTTAAGTTCTTTCCCTTTCTCTGCCAGAATTTCTTCCTGATACTCCTTCCTACTGTCCTGGTTACCTTCCTTGTAGATTTGCTCAAGATGCCCATGACTGATGTGAGGCAGTCCCCAATCATGACTTCCTGTTCGTTACTGGTTACAAATCTTTAGCCACAATTTCTTTCTTTCTTTTTTTTGGGTCTGGTTGTGGGGCTTGAACTCTCGGCCTGGGCGCTATCCCTCAACTCTGCAGCTCAATTTAGCCACAATTTCTATCTTGAGAGTGCAACTAGGTCTTACCACCTTAAGGCCAATAAAACCATGAATACCTCGTGTTCAGAATCTACCCATTATCATCCCCTTTTTAGTAACCTGTTCCTTCCCATTTATCACAGGCCCATTGTAGGTGTACCTCCCTCCATTTGAAATGTCTCTAACTTCCTCTTTGCTTGTTTAAGCCTATTCAAAGTCCTTCCCTGAGCTCAGCAATTCTTTTCCAAAATGCTTTTCCCTAGTTGCATTCCCTCTCCCTAGACCTGTGCTCATCCTTTGACAGCCTGAATTATGTACAAAACTATGTAATCACACATTTGTTTGGGTTCCTCTATCATTGTATCCTCTGTATCTAACGTGGGGCCTCAAACACAACAGGCATTGGGTAGGCATTGTTGAGCTAACAGACATGAGCAAAAAGCTCAGACTTGGTGTAATTTAGACCATTTTTACTTTTTTTTCTCCTAATGTAACTCTATCTCCCTCCCTATAACCATAAATGCTTGCTTTTACAAGAAGATAATTCAGTGACTGCAATAATCTCTGGCCTAGAAAGTTTAATTGTATATGCAATGTCCTCTGTATCACAGATGAGAGAAAGGGAAGAAAGGTCAAGTACTTGATGTCCCAGTGGTAAGGGATTATGGGAAACTCTCTTGGACAGTCAGTGAGATTTCAGAGTTGAATGGCCCAGTTGAAGAGCCAGGTTTCAGTTTTGTTCCAGCATGTTGAGCTCCTGTTTCTATCAACTTGTGAGAACCCTGAAGTTTTCACCCAGTGGCTTTGACTGAGAATGGTAAGAGCTTGAAGAAGTTTTTAGAGATTGAAGAATATGCAGGATTTAGATGTGCTACAAGAGAAAGAGAAATTATAGAAAATGGCAGAAATAAAAATGGAGATCAGAATGATATGGTGAACTGGAAAGACAGCACATATCAATGATCTTGTAGTGAGAATTTTAAGGAGGACACAGAGATGGGCAGAATAGTCTAGACATATGAGAGAAAACTGATGTGATGGCAAAAACAATACTAAAAAAGTTAAGACTGTAGCCAGGTATGGTAGATCATGCTATAATCGCAGCTGTAGTTCAAGGAACACTCAGAAAAAAGTTCACTACATCTTACCTTAAAGGATAGCTTGGGGTGTACCTCTTGCCACTATAGTTACTTTGGAGACCAGCACCAGGAGGATCTCAGGCCAGACCATGCAAAAACTGAGACACTATCCTCAAAATGACAGGAGTAAAAAGGGCTAGGAGGCACAGCTCAGGTGGTAGAGCACTTGCTTAGCAGGAATGAGGCAGTGATTTCAAACTCAGTACCATCAATCCCACCCACCCTCCAAAAAACCCCTACAATAAATGTCTTATCAAATACTCTAAAGAAGCATGAGGTAAAGAATGGAGAAGAAAACAGGATGTACCTCTCGAGCAGCCACACAAAGGAGGGTATTCATGACAGCTAGGACTTCACCAATGTTCATGCCAGCAAGGTCACTTTTCTCAGGTATAAGTATAAGGCCACCTGGATCTTTATCACTGAAAGGACACAAACTCACACCTGTTTGTAGGAAGAGGCTTTTCCTGGTCAGGTTCAAATAAAGAACACAGAGAGGTGTCAGCATCAGTTCTATGAAATAGAGGGGTCTGGGTCAGGAAGACAAATCGTAGTTACAACTAGGACTATGCCACTGTCTGTCCATATATCCTTCCAAAAGCACAGGCACATAAATTACCTTGATATCAGTGTTCAATATATCTGATATCATGACTGGTAACTCAACAATCCAGGCTAACAATCCCTGTATCTTCAAATGTTCTTCATGCAACACCTCCAGGACCTATCATCATCTTCGTTAACTGATTCTGAAAGCATTTTATACAAATAGCCCTAAATCTGTCATCCAGACCAGATAGTCCAACTTGTAAGCAGATGCTCAGTTCCCTCCCTCTTTCAAGAGTCTGTGCCTCCATTAAGGAACTCTACAGTCCCATCTGCTTTTCTGATGGGACTGTAAGTCTCCATATACTCTCTTCCTGGAATGTTTCTTTCTACACATTACTACTCTGCATTTTCAGTTGTTGTAATTGAAGACTGAGGACCCCAAACTTTTTTGGTTTTAGTTTTTGTCTTTGATATTTAATTAGAGACTGAAGGTCTGAAGAAGTTTTCACTGGGTTCAATACTACCTTGTCTTATAAGGGCCTTGGATTAAGGTCTTGAGAAGAGTATCAGTCTATCACTATTTTAGTCATTCTCATGCCTAGTAGGAACTCGAGAAACTCTCTAAATTCTGGGTAGAAGAAGCACTACTCCAAAAGCACAGAAGGAAGGACTAATTAAAGAAAAATAACTACAGAGGTTAGAATTATTCAATAATCGAGGAGAATCAAACTTACCTAAAATATGTGAACAGTGAATGGAATGTGAGCTGCAGGGACTGCTTATGATCTTTCTCAGTGATATTCTTCTAGAAAGCCAGGAAAAGGACATTTAGAAAATTTACTTCATGACACTCCACAGACATATGGTACCATGAAATAACATCACATACTTGTCCCAAGTATGAGAAGAGCAGATTCAGCAGACCACTTTGTGGCAGTGAACTAAACCCTTGTCCAGTATCAGGAGAGGGAAGAACCTACTACTTAAACAAAACTGGCAGATTAGTTTAGATTATGCCCAAAAGTAATATCTGCAAGTTTTCCTTCTGGAAGGTTTGACCCAATAGTTGAAGAAGCTGACTTCTAAAAGATATGCACTTTCAGAGGAAGAGACAAAGGCAGGGATAGAGAATTTTTTTGTGAGATTTCTGTTGCTTAAACAATGTTAAAGATTTCCCTTTATAATGTAGATTTACAGACTATGCTTACAAACATAGGATTCAGGCCTCCAGACAGGGTTATGGAGTTAATTTTGAAGAAACTTACTGTTTTAAAATAAATGTACCAAATAGTTAATGCTGTGCAAGGCATTTGACGGAGGGTTCAAGAAGACCCAACAGGAAGGCTGGGAAGGTGGCTAAGTGGTAGTAGAGTGCTTCCCTTGTATGCATGAGGCCATGGGTTCAATTCCTCATCACCAATACACAGAAAAAGCCAGAAATGGGTGTGGCTCAAGTGGTAGAGCGCTAGCCTTGAGCTGAAGAGCTGAGGGACAGTGCGCAGGCCCAGAGTTCAGGACCCACGACCAACCAAAGACAAAAAAAAAAAAAGAAGACCCAACATGACAGAGACAGTAAGGGAGACAGGGGCGTGGGTCACATGAACATAAGGATGCTGGACAAAGAATGGCTTAGTCAGGTAAAATATTAGTGAAGTTCAATTCATTAGAATAAGAAGGAAAACAAAAACCTTCACCATAGCTTTCTGAAGGGATGATAAAAACAAATGACACAGGGTTGTTCTATTGATAGTCACTAGTGTTATTCAAGAAGCCATATGCCCTCTACTTTTTTGTGTAGGATGAAGTAAAAATTAGTCAATCAGCTACCTGGTGAATGCAAAGAATTGGGACAATATTCCATTTGCTAACAGAGTACTTGTAAATACTTAAAGCACCCTTCTACTCCACTACTTAGTCTGAGTAACATGACAGTATCTAAAAACTGAGCAATAAAAAAAACTGGAGAAACAACACTTGGTAATATTGTTTTACATCTATATTTTGAAGTATTAATGAATAAAATGGTCATATACTTTCTCTAAAATAATACTGGGAAGGAGGGAGAAGAGTAGGTGAGGTATATTATAAATGAAACAAGATAAGCTTATTATCATTGAAGGTAAGTAATGAGTAAACTTGGGGGTGAGACAACTATCTACTTTTTTTTTTTTGGCGCTCATGGGGCCTGAACTCTGGGCCTGGGTGCTGTCCCTCAGCTCTTCAACTCAAGGCTAGCACCCTACCACTTGAGGCACAGTGCCACTTCTGGCTTTTTCTGCTTATGTGGTGCAGAGAAATTGAAACCAGGGCCTCATACATGCAAGGATACCACTCTACCACTGAGCTACCTTCCCAGCCCTCCTCCTCTTTCTTTTTTGTCTGTCATGGGGCTGGAACTCTGGGCCTGGGCACTGTCCCTCCACTCTTCATCTAAAGGCTAGTGCTCTACCACTTGAGCCACCGTGCCACTTCCAATTTTCTGGTGGTTTATTGGAGATAAATGTCTCATGGCCTTTCCTGCCTGGGCTGGCTTTGAACCACGGTCCTCAGATCTCCACCTCCTCAGTAGCTAGGATTACAGGAGTGAGCCACTAGCGCCTGGCCAACTTTACTTATGCATTTGTTTAAAATTTTCTCATAATTTGTTTGTAAGCAAGTCATAAAGCTGGAGATTAAACTGTGACTTGTGACAAAAAAGCTTATACAATACAGATTGGAAATGAGCACAGGGTCATGTCCTTTGAAAGCTATTTTGACCTTCTTTATCTCTTCTCACGAATTTTAATTTGAAGTCTATTTTATCTGATATTAGGATTGCAACTCCCGCCTGTTTATGAGGGCCGTTTGCTTGGTAGATTTGTTCCAGCCTTTAACATTGAAAATGTGTTTGTTTTTACGGGCAAGATGTGACTCCTGCAGGCAGCAGATAGAAGGGTCTTGTTTTTTAATCCAACTAGGCAGTCTATGTCACTTAATTGGAGAGTTCAGTCCGTTAACCTTAAGAGATAGGACTGAGAGGTATTTGGGAGTTCCTGCCATGTTATCCACCTTCTTGGGGGCTGCGAAAAATGCTACCAGCACAACTATGTTTATTGCAGCATTATTTACCATAGCTAAGATATGGAACCAACCCAGATGCCCCTCAGTAGATGAATGGATCAAGAAAATGTGGTATATATACACAATGGAATTCTATGCCTCCATCAGAAGGAATGACATTTCCCCATTTGTTAGGAAATGGAAAGGTTTGGAAAAAATTATATTAAGTGAAGTAAGCCAGGCCCAAAGAAACATAGGTCCCATGGTTTCCCTTATTTGCAATATCTAGTATAGGGTATGAGTCAAGCGGAAAAGGTCAGATAATGTGATGTTAGGAAAATGAACCCTTAAATATGTATTTTAATGTTTTCGTTTCTTTCATGCATGTGTTTCTAACGCATTTATAAGATTATTTCTTTGTTGCTTTGTATGTCCCTCCCCCACAGTGTAACCCCCGCTTTCACTTTATTTGATGTCAGTATAACATGTGGAGGAGATGGGGACAAACAAGTCGTTTAAGGATTCAGGTGGACCTGTTGCAACAATGAGAAGTACAAAATGTCATGTCAAAACCAGCTTTACAATGTCGGTGTGGGGGAGGGAGGGGGGTATGATTGTGTGGGGGGGAGGGGGGTGGCTGGGAAGGGAGGTGAAGGGTAAACAAAGGAGGAGGCTGCAATGCTTGGTAAGAAATGTATGCATTATCCTGCCCATGTAATTGTAACCCCTCTGTACAGTATGTTCTCAAATAAAATAAAATTAAATTAAAAAAAAAAAGAAAGCAAAATGAGAGTAAAAAAAAAAAAAAAGAAGTCCTTCTAAGCCAGGCACTGGTGGCTTACACCTATAATCGTTGGAGGCTGTGATTTGAGGACCGCAATTCAAAGCCAGTCCAAGCAGGAAAGTCCATGAGAGAGCCCCACAACTGACAGAAAAAAAAGCAGATTTATGTATCATATTGAACTAATGGTTTATATAATGACATATATAAAAATGTAAGGCATCAGGCCAAGGAATGAATAAAGGCAGTTTTTGTTATAGAATAGTTTGCATGCACAATATTAAGGAAATAATAACAAGTTGCTGCCATTTACTTAATATCAGTAAGATAACAGGAATAACGTAAAACACAGAGAATCTCCCTGGTTAGGCTGACATTTGTGTATAATCCTAGATATTCTGAATGCATATCTGAGAACTGATGTGTGAAGCAAGGCTGGACAGAAAGTTCATAAGACTCTCATCTCCAATTAACCAGCAATAATCCAGAAACGGAACTTTGGCTCAAGTAGTAGAATGCCAGCTTTGAGTGCAAAATGTCAAAGGAGAGTGCAAGTCCCTTAACGCAAATGCCAGAAATGGCATAAAGAATAAAAAGCAAATCATTAAACACATGGAAACACAAAAAGACAAAAGTTATGCAAATTTAAATGCTACATTGAGAGATGGATCACACCAAATACAAGAAATGACATTTAGACATTTTCACTCAGTTGAAAAATAAACCAGGATAAGGTGGAATATATACAAAATGGAATTTTACTTATCTATTAGAAAGGATGATATTGCATCATTTTAAGAAATGGTAAGACCTGGTGAAAACTAGATTAAGTTAAGCCAAAAGAAAGTAAGAATGTGTGTTTTCTCTCACCTGAGGAAGACAGAATTAATCTATAAATATACAATAGACAATTGGGTAAACTTGGTGCACATAATTGTAAGGAGTGAAATATGATAGATTCATATTAGAAATTAAATTATATAATTTATTAGGAAAACTAACTTATAGTCCAATAAAATAAACACCAGGAATCGAGTAATCATATGTGGAAGTGAAATCAAGAGCAGAAAGGCAAACTAATGAAGACATAAAAGGTGTAGAAATAGGGTCTGGGAAGGTGGTTCAGTGGTGGAGTACTTGCCTTGCATTCATGAAGCCCTGGGTTCGATTCCTTAGCAGCACATTAGCAGAAAAAAAAAAGAAAATGGCGCTGTGGCTCGAGTGGTAGAGCAGGTGCTTTGAGCTGAAGGGCTGAGGGACAGCACCTAGGCCTAGAATTCAGGCCCATAAATAACAAAAATGGTGGAGAAATAGGTATGAAATCAAATTTCCAATTAAAATTAATGATTTTAAATATGCATTTAATTTTACATGTATTTATTGTTTATAACTCTAATCTTTTGGTACCTCTTGCCTTTTGTGCTTTTAGGTTATCTTAAAATCTCTTTATTGTGTGGACAATGCATGGACCATGATACTCCTACCTATGTCTCTTGTGTTGCTGAGATTAATGGCATGAGTCACCATGCTTCACTTATTTGTGCAGATTGGGACTTGTAAACTTTTGTCCAGATTATGTCCAAAGTGTGATACTCTTGATCTCTGATTTCTGATAGTGATCATAGATGTGAGCTGGTACATAAGGCCATTCATAATCCTTTATCCCACTTTGAAGACATGAAGTTTAATTTTCCAAATGACATACAAGATGACAAACAGAAAAATAATCCCTTAGTTCTGGTAAAGATGAGCTACTAATGAGAAACAAAATTACTTTCTAAAATATTTGACTATTGTAATTATATTTTCAATCTTACCCTACATTTAATATTTATGCCAGTGATTAAACTCAAATTGCAGGCATGCAACTGTGGTTTGCCCCTGTAATCCGAGTTACTTAGGGTGCAGAGACCCCAGGATCATTGTTCAAAGCCTGCAAGGGCAGGAAAGACTGTGTGACTCTTATCTCCAAAATTAATCACAGAAAAACACCTGAAGTGTCACTGTGGATCAAGTGTCAAGCCAAAAGATCCTAGAGACATTGACTAGACCCAGAGTTCAACCCCCAAGACTGGCACAAAGAGACTATTATTGCCTTTAACCATTCATTTGGATCACCTATAGAGAGGGCAGGCTATTGAAGGTCACATAGTTAACTGAAGAAGTAGAATTTGAGAGGATCACAATTCAGAATCAGTCTGGGAAGGGAGGTAATAAGATTTCCATATCTCCCTAAAGCCAGGCAGGTTGAAATGCATTCTGTGATCCCAGCTAATTGGCAGACCAAGGTAAGAATGAGCTTAGCCTAGTCTCTGTTTTGCCATCAACAAAACTGATAATGTATGAGCAAAGTCAGTAAATAAAAAAGATTGTTGATGTGTCCTTATTTGTAGAATATCTGTCTAACAAACAACGTATCTAAATTAAAATTAAAAGAGAAAGGAAGAAAGAAAGAAAGAAAGAAAGAAAGAAAGAAAGAAAGAAAGAAAGAAAGAAAGAAAGAAAGAAAGAAAGAAAGAAAAGAAAGAAAAAAGAAGGAAAGAAGTGAAGGAGATAAGGAAGGAAAGAAGGAAGGAAGAAAGAAAGAAAGAAAAAAGAAGGAAGGAAGTAAAGGAGATAAGGAAGGAGGGAAGAAAGAAGGAAGAAGGGAGAAAGAGAGAGAGAGTGGTAAAAAGAAATATAAAAAACATATAGTCAACATGTGATAGACGTTAATAGTGACACTATACCATGTTAGATATAATTGTCATTATTTATTTCTAGGAGCAGCCTAGATAAAACAAGAGCAGATTTCAGCCAAGGATACATACATGTGTTCACCACTAACAAACTGTTATTGATGCCTCCTCCTGGACCAGAGGACATCTAAATAAACAAAAATAAAGCCTAAATAAACCAATAACATACATACTTTGATAAAACACAGGACTGGCTTAAAGTGTTGGACCAACAGGATTGCATATCTAGGAGGTATGGTAAAGTGTGTGGGAGACCAGCATTCTGATGATCTTGCAATGATGAAACTGCCTAACCACACAGCTCCTGGGCATATCACTGCTGAAACAAATATTCAGTCAGAGGTTAACAAAAGTAAGATTTACAATGAAACAGACATTCTGACCAAAGGTATTTTTACCTGATTCATTGTATTTCTTACAGTCTCCAGTTATATAACACACACACAACGTTCCTAATTCCCTTCTGCTTCATTATTGTCTTTCCTTGTTTTGGTTTTGTTTTCAGAAATACACAGGGCATATCTTATATTTTTGTATTTTAGCCTTCAGAAGGTCTATAGTTAAATATCCTTAAGTTCCTTTTGTTAGAAAATGAAAGACACATTGGGTGGTTCTTCACCTGTTATAATTATATAACTATATAATTATATAATAATACTTTTTTATTTCTAACATTTTAGCTGTATAATCCCAATTCATTTTTTCCCAAAGGGAACCTTAGTGGAAGGAAGAATCTGAAAGTTCATTCTGGTATTTAGAGAACTTCTGTTATTAAAACTCCAGTACATAGTATGGAATGGAACTCTGAAATTATTCATTAAACAGATGAGGTGAAAGTCAGATTTTGCACTCTAATACTCTTTCCTCAACCAAAATAACTAATATTCTTAAAGTTAATGGGCACAAATGTGCATAAATTTTCTAGAAATAAAATGATCACTTATGAAACATTAATAATACCTGCAAAGAAAGCTTTACAATATAAGATAATTCCTTCACACAATATGTATCTGTCTGGTACCATAACCCCAAACTAGACTAAGGCATCTAATAGCTATCACAGTTGGATGTTTCCTTTTTGTAAAACTGTTTTATCGTGTTGAGTAATATGAATTGTATACCAACTTAAAATCACATTTGAAATAAAACAGTTACTAGGTAAGACCTTCGTGGTTGAGGTGGTGTGGGATTTCCAGTCAACCCCTCTTGAGTTTTCCAGGAAGGAGCTTGCTTTGCCACAGCCTCTGTGGTAGAGCAGGGCAGGGTTTTGAGAGTGGAGGCCAGTCTGGGTAGGGCTTTGAGACATTTGGGAGGAGGTAGGAAGTATTGGATTTGTAGGGCGGGGTTTCCAGTGGAACAGGACAAGGCTTTAGGAAGGAAGTTCAGAGATAGCCATGTTCAGAGGAAAACGGCAGGATTACCAGGGAAGATATTGTTTTCAGGCCCAGCTAAGAGAAGAATGGGGCTGCAAGCGAGGAGATGTAATGACCTGTGAGCGAGAAAATACACATAAGCACAGTTAAAGATGTCAAAGGTGTTTTACTAATGTGTCTGCAACCCTGCCCTAGGTTACTAGAATTAGGAGCAACTGCAACCTCCAGGGGGCAAGTTGTTTTCCTTTTTCCTCCTCCTTGCAAGCCTTGCCTCTCCACTCTCCATTGGCCACTTTGCAAGCCTCTCTACCTCTCCACAGGCCTCTCCACCTCTTCACAAACCTCTGGGCTCTCTGTAGTCCTCTCCGCATTTCACAGGCCTCTCAGCTCTCTGCAGGCCTCCCTGCTCCTCACAGGCCTCTCAACTCTGTGCAGTCCTCTCAGCTGTCTAGGGCTTCCCCAGGTCTCCCTGCCTGACCGGACTTCCTCCAGCCTTCTCTGACAGCCTGGGATTTCCCAGATATCTCCTTGATCCAGCTTCCTTGGGCCATCCCAGATTCTCCTCAAGCCTGAGGAGAGCTGGGCACAGCTCTGGTCCAGGAGCCATGTCTCTTCTCATGTGTCTCTTGTGGCATCTCCTTCTTTCCATCCCCTGCCCAGAAACCCCTGTTGCTACATCTGGTGGCCTGTCCCCCAAGCCACCCTTTGACCCCTCTCCCCCAAGTGGCCTGGCGTGCATGAAGATGGAATCAGCATGGGGCAGGACTTCCCGGACCCTCAAGCTCTCACAGAGTTTACTTAGAGGAGGGGTTACTGGTGGAGCGCTGTGGGCCTGCATGGGATATGTAAAATGGGATTTCCCGTAGAGCAGGGTGGGAAATTTGAGGGAAGAGGCTGATGGAATGCAGGCTTTCTGGTGGAGGAAGGCTGGGCTGACGGGGAGAAGCTTATTGAGGGGTGTGGCTCTGAGAGGGAAGCAGTGTTATGAAGAAGTGGGCTAGTAAAGGACAGCATTTCTGGTGGAAAACCCCATACTTTCTGGCATGTGGTAAGATGGAAGGATTTCTGGCAGAGCAGGAGGGGGCAGCAATGGACGAATGAGCCTTGTCAGGACAGGGCGTTGAGGATCCAAAGGACTAGTTAGGGTGGGGTTTTCGGTGAGGCCAGCCAAGACTTGGAGAGATGGAGTAAGATTGAGTGGGGACTTCAGTGTTAGGAGGCAGGATATCTAAGGAGTAAGCCTATTGTGGGCAGGGTTTCCAGTAGGGCAAGACAAACCTTCAAAGAAGGGGATAGGGATGGACAGGTGCTTCCAGTCAAGCCTGGTAAGCCTTCCAGAAGGAGGCCAACTGGTGGAATGGTTTCCAGTGGAACAATGTGGCCTTCCAGAATGAGCAAGGATGGTGGGATTTTCTGGTGGAGAAGGGCAGGGCTTGGAGCCATGAGGCTAGTTGGAGGTGGGGCTTTCAGAAGGTGGTAAGGCTACAAGGGTTTAGGATAATTATATGCAGGGTATCCTGTGGAGTGGAGTGTGGATTCCAGAGAGAACCCCAACTAGGGGTTGGATGAGGAGCTCAGCTGAGGGTTGGATTATTGGGGGAGAATGGCAGGACTTACAGAGAATAGATGGAAAGGTAGGGAGGTATCTGGTGAAGTACTCGGGCTTTCCAAGGATGAGGTGGGCTGTGCCAGTAGCTTCTAGTGAAACAAAGCAGGGCTTCAAGGGCAAATATAGGGTGGCGGATGGATTTTGATGTAGCAGGACAGGGCTTCATGGGAGGAGTGTAGTTCAGGGAAGGGCTTTGAAAGGGTTGTCTGGGCTGTAGGAGTAGGCTAGTTATGGGGTGGGGGAAGGGCAAAGGGGAGAAATGTTCCCTGGAGCCTCTAAGGAGCTTGAGGGAGAAGGCTGGTTGAGGGTAGGCTTAAAGGGAAGGGTGGGTTTGGAGGGACTAGGTTAGGTAGGGGCAGGGCATCCAGAGAATAAGGGTGGGGATTCAAGGGAGGAGCCGGATGGAAGTGAAGTTCTGGGTAGAACAAGTTGGGTATTGAGGGAGGAGATATGTTTCTTTGGGGCAGAGAAAAGAGTAGATGGAGTGGAAGAGGGATTTCCAAGTAGCAGACCAGGGATTTGAGGAAGGAGGCTGGTTGCAAACAGAGCTTTGAAAGTTTATAGCAGGGCTACTACGGTGTAGGTTAATTGAGGGTGGGATTTCAGGTGTAGCAGGACAGGGTTTCAAAAGAGGGGCTGAATGGAAGTGGGTCAAGTTGAGCTTGTGAGAGGGGATAGGATAGAGGCAGGAGTTCAAGGGGGAAGGGAGAGGCTATAAAAAAACAGCAACTACTAATAAAAATAATGCAAGAATACCATTTTCAGCCAGTGTAGAATTAATTCTATTTCTGTATGTATGAGAGATATTGGATAAACTAACCAAGTAATTTCTTCCTACTGAAATTTTTCTTTATTCTAATTGAGTGAGAATAAAACAACAGGCCACGTCAGGCTCATAGGCACACAGTAGACTGACACATGAATCACTGGATTTGATTACCCAGCAACTCCTTTAAGGAACACAAAAATTTAAACTCTCTCCATTAGTCATAATGGACACTCTATTGACTTAAAATTGTGAATAAATAGAAATTTTCCTCTGAACATTTTAGAAATTTTAATCTAAACAAAGTAATAGTAATTCTTTAACTTTATACTTCTATATTGGAACATATACTAACACTAAATAATTAGGAAAATATAATAAAATTATACACAGAATGTTCATTCTTGCAACAGCAATTTTAATCTAAAATAATTTAAAACCAGAAAATTGCTTGCCATATAGTGAGATTGCAGTATGGTTTCCTTTTGTGATCAAAATGGTGATTTAAGCAATATGCCTTTATCATTGGACGCATTGATGGTTAAAAGATATCCAAGAATGTGAAGTACCCTAAAAAAATACCCTGAAGAAACTCACAGGGTACTGTGAGTTGATGTTGAAATAAAATTAATTACTGCATACAGTAGGAATTAATATTAAATAGGCACAGAAATATTTTCTACAATAAACGGCTACATTGAAAAATAAACAATGAAAAGGAAGCAGGCAGTCAGACCATCAAGTTAACATTATCTAATGAATAACATTTATTGAGACTTGTTTGCAATCTGCTTGACCTAAATTCTTCCCTGAAGCCAAATAACAAGAAAAAAACCATGGAAATACAGTATTTTCAAGGCATTATTAGACTTTAGAGAGTGAATTCAATTAATATATTGCTAGAAAATAAAGACAGCAAAGGAAATATTCCCAATATTCCCAATCTATGGCTCTCTGCTGTGAGAGGGATACAGGCCAAGGCGTGAATGGACTGAAGAACAGGAGTGCATTCTAGTAGTTCCCAAGATGCAATGATGAATGTAACATGGGAGAAAATCAACATAACTGTCACATGAATTTATCACTGGAGAGTACAGAGAAGTACAGTGAAAATCCCAGGAGATTTATAAAGTACAATCTTACATATTTGTCAGAACAGTAAATTCAAATGTTTTCAGAAAAGTGTCTGGCATTGTGTCCTAAAACACTTGGAAAGACTACAGGAAACTACCGGGCACTCACATGATGCCAAGAAATGATTAACTTATAATTTACAAGACATTGAATAATCATAAAAGTCTTGTTTCAGTAGTGCAAAATTAAGCCTTAATACACTCTGTTCTGAAACAACACATTATAAAACCAAATCAAGAACAATCAAATTATATATGTGACTCAACTGTTTCCAACAATAGAATTCAAAAATTCAAATTACATACTGTATCTGTAAACTGATAAAAATCATACAGGATGACAAACATAATTAATCTTTCAACACTGCATATTTTATGTGAATAGTCCTGATGATAAATGATTTGTTTTCCTTACAGATTTTGGATGAACACAACAACAACAACACAAAACCAAAAACCACTTGGCAATAGATCTGGATACCAGTGGCTCATCCCTATTCCTAAATGCCCAGGAGGCTGAGATTGGAGGACCATGGCTCACAGGTTGCTGGGGTAGCCAAATCCATGAGACATTGATGTTCCATTGATCAGTCAAAGGCCTAGTGGAACATTGGCTCACATGGTATAGCATCAGGCATGAGTGTAAACACCAAGAGTTCAAGGCTGGAGTCAAATCTCATTACTACACCCCACACACACAGTCACAACCTACACACAAAGGGGAAGATACAGGAACAGGGAGAGAAAGGGAATCTTAAGAGTTTAAAAAGTGAAGCCTATCCTAGAAAAAAAAATCTTTTCCAAAAATATACAACTGTAAGATTACTTGTGAGGGATTCTAGAGCTGAGCAGTGAGATCTGGAAAGAGATAAAAGATTAGAAAGCCATCTTAAACAAGACTCAGAAGGCTGAGATATGTACCCTGGAAAAGTCAAATCATCAAGGCAAGATAGTGCTATAAGTTACTACCTTAAGTGTGTTTAAGATACAGCTGTTAGGACACTAAAATAGTAAGATCTTGGAGATGAGACAAGATATTTTATGGCTAAAATATGTATTCCTCCCTTCTGCTCCCTAACAGTAAGAGAGTTAATTGTCACTATTTATACAAAGTATACCTCATGTTAGTGGTTGTAACCACAAGATAGATTGATGACCTAGTTTGTGAAAATAACTTTAGCCACACCCCTATATTAAGTTGGATAAAAAGTTTGTTAAGCAGGACCACCAAAAACTGGTGGTGAGCCTTTGGGTCCCCTGGTGTCCCTCTTTCCTTTCCCTCTCTGTAATTTCTCAGTTCATTGGCCAGGTGTCCCTTCATCTCTGCTGTTCCAGAGTTGTGGACAGAACTGATATTCTGAGCTCCTCAATACAAACGGTGGAAACACACTTTATCAAAGAAGATACACAAACATATATGAGCACCTGGCAAGATACCAATCATCAGCAGTCATCCTGTGAGTCCTTAGTGAAGAAGTGGAGTTCCATTATGGTGGTCATAATGGCTAAGTGTAAAAAGTATGTAATAAAACCTTTGGAAGGTTCTTTTTCTCTTTTTTCTCTGTAGTCCCAGATGGCCTGGAACTTTCCAGCCTTGTCTCAGCCACAGAAGTGATGGGAGTTTGAATATGTGCTGCCATGCCTGGCATTTAGGAAGTTCACAACAAAGCAATAACAAAGTACATGAAAGCAATTTTGTAAATGATGTACATTTGCTTCCTCAATTGTAAAATAAAACAATACGAAAGTGCATGAAAAGTCTTTTTTTCTTTTTTTTTTTTTTTGTCGGTTGTGGGGCTTGAACTCTGGGCCTGGGCGCTGTCCCTCAGCTCTTCTGCTCAAGGCGAGCGCTCTACCACATGAGCTACTGTGCCACTTCCAGCATGAAAAGTTTTGTAAGTGATATGTATTTACTTCCTCAATTGTAAAATTAAACAAATATATGTCAAAATATCACATTATTAACATTATTTATATATATGTATATGTATATATATATATATATATATATATATATATATATATATATATATATGCAGTTCATCAGGCATCACTATACCTCAACAGATCAAATGCAAAGTCAAATTTCTACTTCTTTCTAGGAGAAGCAGAAAAGGTCAAAATCTATGGATATATGACCATATAAGATGATATTAAGTAACTGCTTAAATAGGGATATAGGTTGACCTTTTGTAACAATGAGATGTATAAGACACTCCATTGAAAATGAACTTTAAAACTGGTGAGGGGGAGGGAGGGAGTAGCTGTGGAGGTGGGAGGGAAGGGATCGTAGGGGAAAAAACAAAAGACGAGGCAACAATGCTCCATAGGAAATGTACTCATTACCCTGGTCATTTAACTGTGACCCCTCTGTACAGTATTTTTACAATAAAAATGTACAAAAATTCTACTTTAAAATCTAACATCTAAGGCAGTGTCTGGAATACAAGGAGATAAAATAAATCTACAGGAGGGATATCTTTAACACTGTGACAATGAGACGTGAAAGCTGGATTTTAAATCAGGGTTTGACAAGATCAAATGTCCACTAAATATGTGATTACAGCTACAGAGCTGACCATGATCGTAAGAATGGAGGTACAACTGAAAGTCAGCTAAGGCTGCTACAGCATTGTATGTAGACATAATGTGACCTCTCCAATAATTGTAAAGCACAAAATAGAAGTTAAGTCAGTAAAATACATGGGAGGGTTTACCCACTGAGAAAAATTGCAGTGGGTGATCATTGCTCTTTGGTTGAGAGTATACAGTCCATCTCATTTTACTTTAAGCTAAAGTATATTTCTGATATGAACACAATTGTAATATATCAGTGTTTCATGAGTGCAGACTAGTGTAGGTGCATGTTACTCTAATATATATAAAGGCTCTACCTTCACACTCCATTCTATGTTGTTAAGTTTGCATGGAGAAATGTTCATAACTAGGAAATTTAGACTCTTGTGAATCTGATTCAGGAAACTGAAATAAGACATTTGGGTCATCCACTCCAATTATTTGGTTTGTGACTATGAAATAAATACCATTATTTAAAATGCACATGAATTTTTGAAAATTCATGCAATACCATATGGCAAACATACAAAAGATACAATTACTCATCTTCTTATATGAGCTGAAGGGAAGTTATTCCTGACATGCACTCGTTTTTTTAAAGAAATACATTTAATAATGTCTACCCTTTTTATATTACTTTTTCAAAATGTAAATATACATACTTGAGAAAAGATTCTGTGCTTTTTATTAAATACTTCATTATATCTATAGCTCTATCTATCTATCTACCTACCTATCTATCTATCTATCTATCTATCTATCTATCTATCTATCTATCTATCTATCTATCCATCTAATCTATTTATCTATCTAAAGAACTAGGCAGGCAAAGCCAACCAAATTTCCCAAATACTTGAGACTGACCAGTTGCAGACCTAGAATTCAAATCCAGTTTTCCATCATGCTTATCTGAGGATGTTCTGTGAATGTCACATTACCTTTTAAGAGATAAGGAACAGAAGAATCTACATTATTTTTCTAATTATAGCTATAATGGCAATGAAATTGCTATAGAAGGAAAATATTTTTTAAATGAAAAAGGTATTGGGTACAAATTTGTTAGTAATCAAATCAAGATTGGTTAATTTTCTAAAGAAATTCCTGAATGACCATCATTCAAGCTTCCACTGTTTATGCTGCCTGGAGTAAATGCTTTAGGAGAACAACTCCATGCCAATGACACCAGTGCATATGAAGAAAACATGCTTTTAACATTCAGCATCTTGAATGCAAAAGAAATAATTATACAAATATAATCTAAAAGGAAAAATTTTTGTGACTGTTACTTCCTCATTATACCAAAGAAAACTTACTCCCTTTTCTAAAACATATATCTATTTTACTGATATTACTATAATTACTATTAATAATGTAGGAATAATATATTATAATATCATTAATGTTATGTAATCTATAAGTAATATATGTATAATATGTTTATAATAATTGATACTACTATAGTAACTATAATTAATACCTGTACAAAACTGAATTTTGTGTTATATATACTACGAATGGCATAAGAAATGAGAACTCTAATATACACCACATGCTTTAGTCACATAATTTATTGTTTTGCATGAATACGGAGGGTTGAAATAGGATCCAGGTGCTGTCCCTGAACCATATTACTCAGGGCTTGTACTCTACCACTTGATCCACACATCAATCTCCTACTTTTTTTTTGGAGGCTAATTGGTAATATGAGTTTCACAATTTTTTTTCTGTCTGGGCTGGCTTCAAACAGCTATCCTCAGATCTCAGCCTCCTGAGCAGCTGGGATTTCAGACATGAGCCTTGTTACATATTTTTTAATTCCATGCATGGCAAGTTGTTAGGTCATTATTTTTGTGTGTTCAAATATATTATGGTGGTTCATTTCTAAACTGATTCAGAATGAACAACCACTTATTGGGAAAGACTATATGTTGGAATTGAAATTGTAAATGCACTTATCTCACTATCAATTTTCAAAGATAATGTTAAATATTTCCAATTCCTGGAACTAAAACATTAAATAAGCATCCCTTCCTTAACTGTCTCATTTTCAACAGTATAAAACCTACTCTATAAACATCTATATTCAAGAAAGCAAGCCTCTCTAACCACATATTCACCTTCAGTTATCCTCCTCATCTCTATATGGCCTTTTACAATGGATGTCCTCTAACATTGACTACACATCCACCAGAGTCAGCCTACCACATCCAACACTTTTTAAAACTTCCTAGATAAAGTTGTTTGCCCCATCCTCATCAGCCTTTCTGCAGCCTCAGTGGAGAGCTTGTTCTCCTGCTTTACCTGTAGACTATATCCTGTTATATTTCCTAGCAAAGAAATAATAGCTAGCAGGCCTGAGCCTTGGTATATTCAGAGGTTCATTGGTATTCAATGTTTCCTTTTCCATTTCCTTTCCTTCCTTGGTAAGTGAGTTGGAATAACAGAACAAATCAATTTGAAAAGCAGTGTGTTTTAGTGTAAATGAAAAGATACTTGTACATCTCATTGTTGCAATGGGTCCACCTGTATCCCTAGTTAAACGATTTGTTTTTGCCCTTCCCTTCCACCAATTATACCAACATCAAATACAGTGAAAGCAGGGGTTATACCGTGGGTACGATATTTTCACAATAAAAAATAAAATTTTAAAAAAAGAAAAGAAAAAATACTGATTTGAAAATACTACAAGTGTTTGTTCTTTACATTTATATTTCAATTCAAATATAATAGGACTGCTGCTAGTGGTTCATGCCTTTAAACCTAGCTATTTAAGAGCCTGAAAGATGAGGATCATAGTTCCAAGCTAGACCAAGTAGAATAGACCATGAGGCTCTTATCTCCAACTAAGAACCAAAAAGCTAAAAGTGGAGCTGTGGCTCAATTGGAATAGTGCCAGCCTTGAACAAAAAAGAAAAAAGAAAGCACATAGCCCTTGAGTTTAAGTCCTATTATGAGCACACATACACCATACATACACACACATATATACATATATATGTATACAGACATATTTAATCTACTATGTATAAATTATATGCATACATATGTATATATAGTTATATAATAAAATATTACAAAGTGTCAAATATATACAAGCAAATGTTTGATCTTTCTCTTCGAAACAGATTCATATAGAGTTATAGAAGTCCTGCTCAGAGCAACGCATAGTCCCTATTAAAGGAGCAAAGCCAGAGAGAGATGTCTTGGCCTGTGAGCCATGGTAAATCACAGCAAACAAACACCAAAAGATTCACTAGTACAAGGAAGGCCATCTGTTTATGGGACCACCAAATAATCAGTACTTGGCTTTTCAATTTGAGATCAAGAAAACAAACAAAAATATTTGCCTACAATGGATTATAAATGGTAAACATTGGTCCTTTTTTAGCCTAAAAGCTACCACAAATGGAGGACAGGTTTATTATCACAAGATCCAGATGGTTCTTTACCAGGGCTGGGCCATACAGAAAAATCTCGAAATTCCTAAGGCCTGTTTAAAATTTCATTGTGTGTAAGTACAATTGGGTTTTTTTTTTTGATCTACTCATTTAATGTGGGGAAGCTGGGCTGTTTCCATATTTTGGCCACTGTGAATAGCTCTGCAATGAACATAGGTGTGCAGGTGTCTTTTGGATCTAGAGCAAATCATGTTAAGTAAGGTAAGTCAACACACAGTTGCATGTTCTCTCTGATATGCTGAAGTTAGACCTAAAATGTACTGGAATATGACAAATTATACAGGATTCTAGAGACGCACATACAGGGAGAACAAAAGACGCTACTCTTAGGAGAGAAACTCAAAGGCACAATGCATAAGTGCCTTTCCATATTTATATAAAATAATATACATAATGAAACAAACTCTAAGACTTGGAAAAAAAGGATTTTTTGTTTTTAATTATGGATGATTCTATATTCTTTATCTTATGTATGGTGGATTCAAGTGTACAACTTCGTAAGTGTTGGGGGAGGGTACAAAATTCAAGAGAAAAGGGGTGAAAAGTGCAGCCATAGAACTCACTGGACACGGATGAAAGTGAACTATACAATTCACAGATGGAGATGAGAGGGAGGGCCTGGGAGAGAAAAAGGGAACAGAAGACACTGTATGAAAGGCAATGTTCTGGGGCTGGGAAGGTGGCTCAGTGGTAGAGTGCTTGCATTGTATGCATGAAGACCTGGGTTTGATTCCTCAGCAACACATAAGCAAAAAGAAAGAAACCAGAAGTTGCGCTGTGGCTCAAGTGGTAGAGCGCTAGCCTTGAGCTGAAGAGCTGAAGGACAGTGCCCAGGCCCAGAGTTCAAGCCCCACAACCGGACCCCCAAAAAAAACAAGAAAGAAAAAAAGATAGGCAATGTTCTCATTACCTGATTCAGGTAATTGTAACCCCTCTGTACATCACCTCTAAAAGAATAATAAAGCAAATTAACAATAATAAAAATCTCTACATTCCACTCAGCTGAGTCAATCCAAATTATAAGAATCTTTCAGCAAACTTACTTTCTCATCTTTACCACCTCCTCCATCCTGTAGATTTAAATGGAAAATAAATGGCAAAAAATGAAATAGCTTTATTGGCTCTTTTGGAAAAAAGAATTAAATCAACTATCTAATATCTATTTGGCTGATTATTAAATAGTTGAGTGATGGTCTGCTAAGAGGCAGACCATCATCCTAATGGAGCTGTTATCCTGGGATTTCTTCTAAAGCCAGATGTGCCCTGAATGAGGAATTTATTTATAATAAAATTTCTAAGGAATTCACTTATAACTGAAAAAAAATATTTCAGTGGTCAATCGTGAGCGTCTATTTGCTTTTCATATGACTAGCACTCAGGCTTCCTCTACAGATAGGAATTTATTTTAAAAAGATCTACCCAGAAAAGAAACTGAGTAAAGGGGAGGGGAAATATGGTATACAGGATCTCCTGGAGAATTGAAGGCAATTGAAAAGCAGTGTTGATACATGTGAGTCTTATTTCTAAGACAAGTCACTAGTGATGGTCAGGCCATGAAGTCTGATCACATGACTTGAACCTCATTCCAACACCTTCAAGACAAACCTTAGGACATGATTTCACTGTGCTCTTCCTCCTGAGAGCCTCATCTCCCCGTGCTCTGGCTATGCTGGCCTCCTCATCCCACCACACAGAATCTTGGGGCTGAGAATCTTTCTTCTCTCTACACTTTTTGAACTGATTCTTTTTCCTCAGGTGCCTCTTGTATGACCCAAGACACGTTTTCAGAACGTCTCTACCAGGTTCACTGATTTTGTTCTGAGAGATACTCTTTACATCCAGTAGGCTGGACTTTGAAGCTAGCCTTGGCAAGAAAGGCTGTGAGACTCTTATTTCCATGGAATCATTAAAAAAAAAACTGGGTGTTGAGCTGTAGCTGAAGTGATGGAACATTAGCCTTAAGAAAAACAAAAACCAAAGCAAAACAAATATTCTCAGGGAAGAAATGTGGAAATCTGGGGCTGATGGCTCATGTCTGTAACCCTAGCTACTCAGGAGGCTGAGATCTGAGTATTGGTGTTCAAAGTCAGCCTGCACAGGAAAGTCTAATGAATCACCAAAATAGCTGGAAGTGGAGTTGTGGCTCAAGTTGTAGATCACTAGCCATGAGCAAAAGAGCTCAGGGACAGTGCCCAGGTCTAAAGTTCAAGCCCCAAGACCAAACAAAAAGCTGGAAGCAGTGCTGTTGCTCAAGTGGTAAAGTGCTAAGCAAAAAAGCACAGGGATAACACCTAAACTCTGAGTTCAAACCCCAGAAGTGGCAAGGAAGGAAGGAATGATGGAAGGAGGAATGGAAGGAAGGGAGGGAGGGAGGGAGGAAGGAAGGAAGCAAGGAAGGAAGCAAGGAAGCAAGGAAGGAAGGAAGGAAGGAAGGAAGGAAGGAAAGAAGGACCTTACACAATATCACTGGGGAAATTCTATAATCCATGTGTGGTGACTAATGCTAGGTTAACTTGACCAGGCCCTGGAGAATGCAAATACTTGTTCAAGCATTCTGTCATCCAGGTTTCTTGATGAGATTAACACTCTGTAGACTCTCCAAAGCAGACTTTGCTCCCTAGGCAGGATAAGCCTCGTCCAATCAGGTAAAAGCACAGACTGAACAGAAGCAGCAAGCCTCCCCCAGACACATGCTCCTCCCCCGGACCACCTGCTTCTGCTGGGGCATGGACCTCAGCAACCTATAAGCCAGGATAGGAACAAGGCTCTTCTGTGCCTCAGGTCTGGCATATACCCCGACCAGTGCACTGACTACAGACTTGAGGGGGTGAGGATAGAGAGGGACACTTGCATATTCTTTCTTTCTTTCTCTGTCTCTCTCTCTGTCTCTCTCTCTGTCTCTGTCTCTCTCTCTGTCTTTCTCTCTCTCTCTCTCACATACACACAGACACACACAGACACACACACATACACACACACATACACACACTGGTTGTACACTGGTGGGGAAGGGCCTGGGAACCTCTAGGGAGAACTTACTCTTAAAGGAGGTGTGATCAGATGACCTGCTTGGCCTGTGATCAAAAGCCTCATCCTGGGATGGGAAGTATCAAGCATCAGTAGACTGAAAGCAAATGGTGAAGTTAGGGCTCTCCAGAGATGGCATCTTGTTTCCCTGTAAACCAAAGTGATGATTCCATTTGTGTCCTCTCAGCTCAGATGATCTTCTTTTTAATTTCCCCCTGAACACAAGACAGAATTAATTTGCATGTTCAATTCACCCATAGACATGGTGTAATTTGATCTTGGCGAAGCCAGCCTGTGCTGAATGATCTCAGTAAGTGAGGAATTCTCAGCTTCCATATGGATCCAAGGAGCTACCATGCTCAGGAGTGCAGAGAATGTGCTCACCTGGGACAAGGCAGAGCATAGACCATTCAAACACATGGCGGCCATCCTCTCTCAGGCAAAGACAGATGAATCCGTCTACCCACCCTGAGTGATCATAGTAGACATGAGCCTCCATGCCTCTCATCTCCTGCCCTTTCTACAGCCTTCCAATCCCCAATCACTAACTTTGTTCAGAAACCCATGTACTATTATATACAATGTTGTTAGGCAACTCACTTTTTTTTCTAATCACTGCATAACTGGGATATTTTCTCATGTGATTAAGTACTTCATTATTTGGTGGATTTGAATCACTCAGACTGAAATATCATAACACAATGAGAGTTTCCTTTTATTGGAAAGGGAAAGAATTCCTCCATGTCTGTTATCCTATTTAAAACAAAAACAAAAACAAAAACACCACGATGGATGTTCTTGAGCTATACTCTTTCTCAAAGGATTTCCTGAGTTAAATAATTAGAGGCAATATCACTTCTGGATCAAAGGAAGTGTCTATTTGGAAGAATTTTGGAACACATGTGTACAGTTCTTAGAGATATCCTCATAGGCACATATCTTGGGGAGAGCATGTTTCTCTGATAGTGGGTGAGATGGATTCAGAAATACTTTGGGTTCCATAAGGCCATGGACAAAAGCTAAGCTTACAGCTCAGCAGTACTTATTAGCAATCTCATAGTCCTTAGTGGCAGCATGCCCTTGAAATATATGTGGTGTCTCCCTGGTCAAAGTTGTAGACTCTATCACTTTTTTTTTAGTCCCCCTGAATACTGTTAAAGACATTAACAAGGAACCGCTGGGCTGCTTGTGAAAGAGCCCTGAAGAAACCAAGGCTCTAGACACTTGAAAGCACTGGCCACTAGGGGGCAGTGGAGAGCCACAGACAGCTGTCAGGATGCCTGTAACAAGGTTGTTATATTTGAAACTTTCTTTCTTTCTTTCTTTCTTTCTTTCTTTCTTTCTTTCTTTCTTTCTTTCTTTCTTTCTTTCTTTCTTTCTTTCTTGCTTGCTTGCTTGCTTGCTTGCTTGCTTGCTTGCTTGCTTGCTTGCTTGCTTGCTTGCTTGCTTGCTTTCTTCCTTCCTTCCTTCCTTCCTTCTTTTCCTTCCTTTCTCCCTTCCTTTCTCTCTTCCTTTCTGTCTTTCTTTCTTTAATAAAATGTTATTGCAAGTCAATGCAAATGTTGGGTTGCGTGCAGCCTGTGGGGCATCAGCTTCAGTTTTAATTGGATGACTCAGGTCCGTCCATCTGAGGAGCACCCAACTCAGCACCCCCATCATCCTTCCTCCACTCCGTCCCCCGCCCCGGTTTGCCACAGTCATGGTCCTTTGCCTATATATAGCAAGCCCACGAGTTTCAGTTCTGCCTTATCCAGCCCTGCCTGCCCTGCACCTGTGCAGACTCGTTCCCTTCAGACCAGATGTGCACCAAACTGGTTGCACATTTCTGGTACTTTCTGATCAGGAACCAAAGAACTTCGCCTTGAGTCCCAGGTCCTGTCATATCCTACTAGGAAATCTTGGTCACATCTACCATCTTCACCAGGTCTCAGTTTTGCATCAGGAAAATGGGTGTATTGGAATACATCTGCCACAGTCTCTATTATCATCTTCCTACTCTTCTTTGATTCTACAAAAAAACAAAAAACAAAAAACAAAAAACAGAAAACAAAAAAACAAGAGAGAGCCCATTTCTGGGTTCTGGTGCCTTATTCCTGTCATCCTAAGTACTCAGGAGGCTGAGATTCGAAGATCACAGTTCAAAGCCAGCCCGGGCAGGAAAGTCTGTGACACTCTGATCTCCAATTAACCACCAGAAAACCGGAAGAAGAGCTGTGACTCAAGTGCTAGAGAGCTGGCCTTGAGCCAAATAAATCTCAGGGCAGCATTCAGGCCCTGAGTTCAAGCTCCTGCCCACCCCACCCCACCCACACAGAAATCATGTACTATGTGTTTGTGTGTGTGTTTGTGTGATGGTACAAAGACTTGAATTGAGGGCCTTGTGCTCTTGCTTAGCTGTTTTTTTTTTGATCAAGGTTGACACTCTACCACTTGAACCACACCTCCACTCATGATTCATGGTTCAATAAAAGGGCTTTAGTAGCAGCTCATAAAATGACATTACCAAGCACCAGAGGAAAGGGTGGTCTTGCTTTGTTCTCTCTAGCTTCTAGAAAACATTTAAACTCACGGAAAGGAGCAGACATTACTGGCAGCTGTCTGAAATGTCCAGCTTTTCCTTTGGATTTTTCTGTTCATCCTTTCACAGAGATCAGCTTTTTATTTTTTATTTTATCTGTGCCAGTCTTAGGGCTTGAACTCAAGGCCTAGGCAACCGTCTCTGAGTTTTTTTACTCAAGGCTAGCATTCTGCTACTTGAGCCACACAGCTCCATTTCTGACTTTATTTTAGTGGTTTATTGGAGATAAGAATCTCACAGACTTTCCTTCCCCGGGCTGGCTTTGAACTTCAATCCTTAAATCTCAGCCTCCTGAGTAGCTAGGATGAGAGGTGATCTTTCTTTACCTGGGTTGCTGTGCTGGTTGCATGTTTTGTGTAATGTCTTACCAAGTTGCTTCATTCATAATAAGGAATCCAAGGCTGAGAACACTTAATTGGGATTGTGAAGTATGTGCATAAATTAAATGACAGCCTCGAGTCAGACTCCAGTTTTCAAGTGTCACTCTTTCATGACATTAAAATACTCCTCAGGTACCACAGAAGCCTTCATTCCAAAATGAATACTCTGTGTAACTCATTAATGGATACAGAATAAAAAGAGAAATGAATCCTGTTACCTACCAAAAAGCTAGCTCAGCTCCTTAGTGATAGGGGAAAATAAATATTGCAAACACAGGTTTGAAATGAAATTTTTTAAATTTTATTTTATTTTATTTGTGAACATACTGTACAGAGGAGTTACAATTACATGGGCAGGATAATGTGTACATTTCTTACCAAGCATTGCAGCCTCCTCCTTTGTTTACCGTTCACATCCCTTCCCAGACTCCCCCCCTCCCCCCCAATCCCAATCCTTCTCCTTCCCCCCCCATTCCCCCCCCCAAAGCGACGTTGTAAAGCTCGTTTTGGACATGACAACTTGTACTTCTCATTGTTGCAACAGGTCCACCTGTATCCTTAAACAACTGGTTTTTCCCCATCTCCTCCACAAGTTATACTGACATCAAATATAGTGAAAGCAGGGGTTATAATGTGGGGGAGGGACATACAGAGCAACAAAGAGATAATCTTATAAATGTGTTAGAAAACACATGCATGAAAGAAAAAAACTTTAAAATACACATCTAAGGGTTCATTTTCCTGACATCACATTATCTGACCTTTTCCGCTTGACTCATACATATACTAGATATTACAAAATAAGGGAAACCATGGGGACCTATGTTTCTTTGGGCCTGGCTTACTTCACTTAATATAATTTTTTCCAAGTTTTTTCCATTTCCTAACAAATGGAGCAATGTCATTCTTTCTGATGGAGGCATAGAATTCCATTGTGTATATATACCACATTTTCTTGATACATTCATCTACTGAGGGGCATCTGGGTTGGTTCCATATCTTAGCTATGGTAAATAATGCTGCAATAAACATAGTTGTGCTGGTAGCTTTAGTGTGGTCCTGTTTGTAAACATTTGGGTAAATGTCCAAAAGTGGGATTGCTGGGTCATAGGGGAGTTCTATGTGAAGTCTTTTGAGGAACATCCAATACTGCTTTCCAAAGTGGTTGAACAAGTTTACATTCCCAACCAACAATGAAGTAAGGTTCCTTTTCTGTCCACATCCCCTCCAGCATCTGTTGTTGTTAGAGTTTCTTGATTTTTTTGCTGTTCTAACTGGAGTGAGGTGATATCTGAATGTTGTTTTGAGTTGCATTTCTTTTATGGCTAGGGATGTTGAACATTTTCTTCATGTGTTTTTGGCCATCCTTCTTTCTTCTTCAGAGAAGTTTCTCTTTAAGTCTTTCGCCCACTTATTTATTGGGCAGTTGTTTCTTTGAGGATTTGTTGTTGGGTGGTTTAATTTTTTGAGTTCCAAGTATATTTTAGATATGAGACCCTTGTCCGTTGTATGGCTAGTAAAGATCTTCTCCCAATCCATGGGCTTTCTATTGATCTTGCTAGCTATGTCATTTGCCCTGCAGAAGCTCTGCAACTTCATGCAATCCCATTTGTCCAACCTTTCTTTGATTCGTTGTGTTTCCGGGTCTCTATTCAGAAAATTTCGGCCTGAGCCAAGAAGACCTAGTGTTTCTCCTATTCCATCCTGTAATGTTTTCAGAGTGTCTGCTTTGAGTTCAAGGTCTTTGATCCATTTGGAGTTGATTCTGGTGCAGGGGTGATATATAAGGATCTAGCCTTAGTTTTCTACATGTAGTTAACCAATTTTGCCAGCACCATTTACTGAAGAGGTTGTCTTTCTTCCATTCTATTGGTTTAGCTCCCTTATCAAAGATTAGATGGCTATAGGTCTGTAGGTTCATTTCTGGGTTTTCAATTCTATTTCCATTGGTCCTGAGGTCTGTTTCTTATGCCAATTACCAAGCTGTTTTGATTACTATGGCTTTATAGTAGAGTTTGAAGTTTGGTATTGATATTCCTCCAGCAGTGTTCTTTCCATTGAGGAGCGTTTTTGCTATTCGGGGTCTTTTATTGTTCCATATGAATTTTTGGATTGCCTCTTCTATTTCCTTGAAGAATGAGGTTGGAATTTTGATTGGTATTGCAATTGAATTTGTAGATAACCTTGGAAGTATTGCCATTTTCACGATGTTAATCTTTCCAATCCAGGAGCATGGGAGGTTTTGCCATTTTTTAAGTTCTGTGTTGATTTCCTTTTTTAAGATTTTCAAGTTTTCATCATAGAGGTCCTTCACTTCTTTAGTTAATTCCTAGGTATTTTATTTTTTGTGGGGCTATTACAAATGAAGTTGCTTTCCTAATTTCAGCCACACTTTTCTCATTGTTGGCATACAGAAAAGCCATTGATTTTGGGGGGTTAATTTTATAACCTGCTACTTTGCCAAAGTTTTGAATCAGCCTTGAGTAATTTGGGAGTGGAGTCTATGGGATTCTTTAAATACAAGATCATGTCATCTGCAAAGAGGGAGAGTTTTATGAAATGAAATATTTTAGAAAGAGCAACATCAGGATTATTTTTACTCCTCTTCTTTTTGTTTTTTTATTTGTTGTTTATTGTGGATTCCATTGCATCATGAAAATAAATGGACAATGTCAGCATTTTCTCCTCCCCAGCTGGATCCCAGGTTGGCAACGTTTTACCTCCCATATAGGAAAAAAAAAACCTACAATCTCATAAAATTTAAGGTTATTAAGTTGCAACTGAATAATCCATGAGAAAATTATGAAACATTTATGGTGGAATATTGAGAACTTCCAGAGTAAAGAAGCCATTTGGGGGTTTCCCCCTTGCCAAACTTGGGTAGCTCCACCTCGCTCTCCTGGCTTTTTGCTGTTACCTCAGATGATCCGAGGTGGCTAACGGCCCTTCTGATTTGTCTAAAAGATACCTCAGAACCTGGCAAAGCTAGGCACCGGGATGGCTCACACTGATAATCCTAGCTGCAGATTCCTAATGAAGACCCTGAGATCTGAGGACTGTAGTTTGAAGCCAGCCTGTTCAGGAAAAGTCCATGAGACTCTTATCCCCAATGAGCCACCAGGAAACAGGAAGTGGAACTGTGGCTCAATTGGTGGAGTGCAATGCGCAGGCCCTGAGTTCAAGATCCAGTACAGGCACACATACAACATTTGCCTCTGATTAGGAAGCTGAGTTCCAAGAAGAGGCAGGTTTTACCCAATCCAAGTTAAAGGTAGATTTCAACCCTAAATCTTATGCTACTGTACTGGAACCTTACTTATTTTGTTCTTATTTATTTATTATTATATATATTTATTTATAATAATTATTATTTATATATTTAATATATTTTTGTCAGGGGCTTGAACTCAGGGCCTGGGTGCTGTCCCTGAGCTCTTTTGCTCAAGGCTAGTGGTCTACTATTTTGAACCACAGCACCACTTCTTGGTTTTCTGGTGGTTCATTGGAGATGAGTCTTGCAGACTTTCTTGCCCAGGGTTGGCTTTGAACATGCATCCTCAGATCTAAGCCTCTTGAGTAAGTAGGATGACAGGTATGAGCCACTAGTGCCTAGCTCTGAATCTTATTTACAGAGGAATAAATTAAGACACATAGTCACTCCTGTCAGAACTTCTCAGAGCAAGGACCAAAGCCAGCATTTGTCCCCAGTGCTTTTTTCCTAATGTGAAGAAGACAGGTTCGGAGTTTCTTAGAGGGGTTGGAATGCCAGCCTCAATCCCCGACAGTAAGGAGGAGATTCTTCATCTGTGCCTGGATGGTTATTCTAAAGCACAGGCATTTTGGCAGTGAAGTGCTATATCCTGTCATGGTTACTGTATGGGTATAATGTGCTCCCTGATCAAAACACACACATTTGCAATTCCAGTGTCATCTGACTCATTAAACCAGGGCACCAAGGTTGATACTCTT